>NC_080086.1:204006228-204636799 GCF_950005125.1 Chionomys nivalis | reverse complement strand
GCAAAAAATTTTGTTAGGATAATAAAGACTCACAGCTCTATCACCATGAGCCTGCATGCTTCAGGGACACCACCAAGCAGAATGAGGAAAGATGGTGAGAAGAAGAAAATACAGGCATGTTCATGTTCCTTAAGAAGTACTCACATCCAAGACATACAAAGGAATACAAACACCAGCAAAAGGTTTACCAGTTTAAAGCAAGACAAACAATTTATCTAGACTTCATCTATGAGGTACGCGAACGGCCAATATGTCCATGGAGACCCCTGTACTCCACATGTTAGTGGAATGCAGATATGATCCACACACCACATTGAGTAAACCTGGTTTAGTTCAAGAAGTTGAAAAACGGGTTGGAGAGACGGCTCCGTGGTTAAGAACATTGCCTGCTCTTCCAACCTCCTGAACTGAATTCCAGGCAACCACATAATGGCTCACAACCATTTGCAATGAGGTCTTGTGCCCTCTTTTGGATACAGAAAGAAGAGCTGGGGAGATAGCTCAGTGGTTAAGAGCTTTGCCTGCCCTTCCAATGGTCAGAAGTTCGATTCCTGGCAACCACATAATTGCTCTCAAAAGGAGGTTTGGTGCCCCCTACTGGCAACAGAAGGAAGATGCAAGAGAGATGGCTCAATGGTTAAGAGAATTGCCTGCTCTTCCAACCTCCTGAATTCAATTCCAGGCAACCACATAATGGCTCACAACCATCTGCAATGGGTCTTGTGCCCTCTTATGCCTACAGTAAGAAGAACTGGAGAGATAGCTCAGTGTTTAAGAGCGTTGGTTGCCCTTCCAAAGGTCAGAAGTTCGATTCCTGGGAACCACATAATTGCTGTCAAAAGGAGGTTTGGTGCCCTCTATTGGCAACAGAAGGAAGAGGCGGGAGAGATGGCTCTGTGGTAAAGAGCTTTGCCTGCTGAGTTCGATGAGGCCAAAACAGACATAGAGTCAGGGCACAGGGCCAGGGCCCACGTCGTTGTGACTGAATGAGGCAAAAGCTCTTGTTAGGATCTTAAAGACTCACAGCTCCTTCACCATGAGCCAGCGTGCTTCAGAGACAACACCAAGGAGAATAAGGCAAGATGACTAGAAGAAGAAAATACAGGCATGTTCATGTGCCTGAAGAAGAACTCACATCCAAGACATCCAAAGGATTACAAACACCAGCAAAAGGTTTACCAATTTTAAGCCAGAGAAACAATTTATCTAGACCTCCTCTATGAGGTACACCAACAGCCAATAGGTCCATGGAGACCCCTGTACTCCACATGTTAGGGGAATGGAGATGTGATCAACACACCACATTGAGTAAACCTGGTTTAGTAAAATAAGTTGAAAAACCGGTTGGAGAGATGGCTCAGTGGATAAGAGCATTGCCTGCTCTTCAAAGTTCAAAAGTTCAATTCCTGGAAATCACATAGTTGCTCTCAAAATGAGGTTTGGTGCCCTCTACTGGCAAAAGAGGGGAGAGGCAGGAGAGATGGCTCAGTGGTTAAGTGCATTGCCTGCTCTTCCCAACCTCAGAAGTTCGATTCCTGGAAATCACATAGTTGCTCTCAAAATGAGGTTTGGTGCCCTCTACTGGCAACAGAAAGAAGAGGCAGGAGAGATGGCTCAGTGGTTAAGAGCATTGCCTGCTGAGGTTGATGAGGCCAAGTGGACACATACAGCCAGTACCCACGTTGTTGTCTCAGAATCAGGCAAAAAATTTTGTTAGGATAATAAAGACTCACAGCTCTATCACCATGAGCCTGCATGCTTCAGGGACACCACCAAGCAGAATGAGGAAAGATGGTGAGAAGAAGAAAATACAGGCATGTTCATGTTCCTTAAGAAGTACTCACATCCAAGACATACAAAGGAATACAAACACCAGCAAAAGGTTTACCAGTTTAAAGCCAGACAAACAATTTATCTAGACTTCATCTATGAGGTACGCGAACGGCCAATATGTCCATGGAGACCCCTGTACTCCACATGTTAGTGGAATGCAGATATGATCCACACACCACATTGAGTAAACCTGGTTTAGTTCAAGAAGTTGAAAAACGGGTTGGAGAGACGGCTCCGTGGTTAAGAACATTGCCTACTCTTCCAACCTCCTGAACTGAATTCCAGGCAACCACATAATGGCTCACAACCATTTGCAATGAGGTCTTGTGCCCTCTTTTGGATACAGAAAGAAGAGCTGGGGAGATAGCTCAGTGGTTAAGAGCTTTGCCTGCCCTTCCAATGGTCAGAAGTTCGATTCCTGGCAACCACATAATTGCTCTCAAAAGGAGGTTTGGTGCCCCCTACTGGCAACAGAAGGAAGATGCAAGAGAGATGGCTCAATGGTTAAGAGAATTGCCTGCTCTTCCAACCTCCTGAATTCAATTCCAGGCAACCACATAATGGCTCACAACCATCTGCAATGGGTCTTGTGCCCTCTTATGCCTACAGTAAGAAGAACTGGAGAGATAGCTCAGTGTTTAAGAGCGTTGGTTGCCCTTCCAAAGGTCAGAAGTTCGATTCCTGGGAACCACATAATTGCTGTCAAAAGGAGGTTTGGTACCCTCTATTGGCAACAGAAGGAAGAGGCGGGAGAGATGGCTCTGTGGTAAAGAGCTTTGCCTGCTGAGTTCGATGAGGCCAAAACAGACATAGAGTCAGGGCACAGGGCCAGGGCCCACGTTGTTGTGACTGAATGAGGCAAAAGCTCTTGTTAGGATCTTAAAGACTCACAGCTCCTTCACCATGAGCCAGCGTGCTTCAGAGACAACACCAAGGAGAATAAGGCAAGATGACTAGAAGAAGAAAATACAGGCATGTTCATGTGCCTGAAGAAGAACTCACATCCAAGACATCCAAAGGATTACAAACACCAGCAAAAGGTTTACCAATTTTAAGCCAGAGAAACAATTTATCTAGACCTCCTCTATGAGGTACACCAACAGCCAATAGGTCCATGGAGACCCCTGTACTCCACATGTTAGGGGAATGGAGATGTGATCAACACACCACATTGAGTAAACCTGGTTTAGTAAAATAAGTTGAAAAACCGGTTGGAGAGATGGCTCAGTGGATAAGAGCATTGCCTGCTCTTCAAAGTTCAAAAGTTCAATTCCTGGAAATCACATAGTTGCTCTCAAAATGAGGTTTGGTGCCCTCTACTGGCAAAAGAGGGGAGAGGCAGGAGAGATGGCTCAGTGGTTAAGTGCATTGCCTGCTCTTCCCAACCTCAGAAGTTCGATTCCTGGAAATCACATAGTTGCTCTCAAAATGAGGTTTGGTGCCCTCTACTGGCAACAGAAAGAAGAGGCAGGAGAGATGGCTCAGTGGTTAAGAGCATTGCCTGCTGAGGTTGATGAGGCCAAGTGGACACATACAGCCAGTACTCACGTTGTTGTCTCAGAATCAGGCAAAAAATTTTGTTAGGATAATAAAGACTCACAGCTCTATCACCATGAGCCTGCATGCTTCAGGGACACCACCAAGCAGAATGAGGAAAGATGGTGAGAAGAAGAAAATACAGGCATGTTCATGTTCCTTAAGAAGTACTCACATCCAAGACATACAAAGGAATACAAACACCAGCAAAAGGTTTACCAGTTTAAAGCCAGACAAACAATTTATCTAGACTTCATCTATGAGGTACGCGAACGGCCAATATGTCCATGGAGACCCCTGTACTCCACATGTTAGTGGAATGCAGATATGATCCACACACCACATTGAGTAAACCTGGTTTAGTTCAAGAAGTTGAAAAACGGGTTGGAGAGATGGCTCCGTGGTTAAGAACATTGCCTGCTCTTCCAACCTCCTGAACTGAATTCCAGGCAACCACATAATGGCTCACAACCATTTGCAATGAGGTCTTGTGCCCTCTTTTGGATACAGAAAGAAGAGCTGGGGAGATAGCTCAGTGGTTAAGAGCTTTGCCTGCCCTTCCAATGGTCAGAAGTTCGATTCCTGGCAACCACATAATTGCTCTCAAAAGGAGGTTTGGTGCCCCCTACTGGCAACAGAAGGAAGATGCAAGAGAGATGGCTCAATGGTTAAGAGAATTGCCTGCTCTTCCAACCTCCTGAATTCAATTCCAGGCAACCACATAATGGCTCACAACCATCTGCAATGGGTCTTGTGCCCTCTTATGCCTACAGTAAGAAGAACTGGAGAGATAGCTCAGTGTTTAAGAGCGTTGGTTGCCCTTCCAAAGGTCAGAAGTTCGATTCCTGGGAACCACATAATTGCTGTCAAAAGGAGGTTTGGTGCCCTCTATTGGCAACAGAAGGAAGAGGCGGGAGAGATGGCTCTGTGGTAAAGAGCTTTGCCTGCTGAGTTCGATGAGGCCAAAACAGACATAGAGTCAGGGCACAGGGCCAGGGCCCACGTTGTTGTGACTGAATGAGGCAAAAGCTCTTGTTAGGATCTTAAAGACTCACAGCTCCTTCACCATGAGCCAGCGTGCTTCAGAGACAACACCAAGGAGAATAAGGCAAGATGACTAGAAGAAGAAAATACAGGCATGTTCATGTGCCTGAAGAAGAACTCACATCCAAGACATCCAAAGGATTACAAACACCAGCAAAAGGTTTACCAATTTTAAGCCAGAGAAACAATTTATCTAGACCTCCTCTATGAGGTACACCAACAGCCAATAGGTCCATGGAGACCCCTGTACTCCACATGTTAGGGGAATGGAGATGTGATCAACACACCACATTGAGTAAACCTGGTTTAGTAAAATAAGTTGAAAAACCGGTTGGAGAGATGGCTCAGTGGATAAGAGCATTGCCTGCTCTTCAAAGTTCAAAAGTTCAATTCCTGGAAATCACATAGTTGCTCTCAAAATGAGGTTTGGTGCCCTCTACTGGCAAAAGAGGGGAGAGGCAGGAGAGATGGCTCAGTGGTTAAGTGCATTGCCTGCTCTTCCCAACCTCAGAAGTTCGATTCCTGGAAATCACATAGTTGCTCTCAAAATGAGGTTTGGTGCCCTCTACTGGCAACAGAAAGAAGAGGCAGGAGAGATGGCTCAGTGGTTAAGAGCATTGCCTGCTGAGGTTGATGAGGCCAAGTGGACACATACAGCCAGTACTCACGTTGTTGTCTCAGAATCAGGCAAAAAATTTTGTTAGGATAATAAAGACTTACAGCTCTATCACCATGAGCCTGCATGCTTCAGGGACACCACCAAGCAGAATGAGGAAAGATGGTGAGAAGAAGAAAATACAGGCATGTTCATGTTCCTTAAGAAGTACTCACATCCAAGACATACAAAGGAATACAAACACCAGCAAAAGGTTTACCAGTTTAAAGCCAGACAAACAATTTATCTAGACTTCATCTATGAGGTACGCAAACGGCCAATATGTCCATGGAGACCCCTGTACTCCACATGTTAGTGGAATGCAGATATGATCCACACACCACATTGAGTAAACCTGGTTTAGTTCAAGAAGTTGAAAAACGGGTTGGAGAGATGGCTCCGTGGTTAAGAACATTGCCTGCTCTTCCAACCTCCTGAACTGAATTCCAGGCAACCACATAATGGCTCACAACCATTTGCAATGAGGTCTTGTGCCCTCTTTTGGATACAGAAAGAAGAGCTGGGGAGATAGCTCAGTGGTTAAGAGCTTTGCCTGCCCTTCCAATGGTCAGAAGTTCGATTCCTGGCAACCACATAATTGCTCTCAAAAGGAGGTTTGGTGCCCCCTACTGGCAACAGAAGGAAGATGCAAGAGAGATGGCTCAATGGTTAAGAGAATTGCCTGCTCTTCCAACCTCCTGAATTCAATTCCAGGCAACCACATAATGGCTCACAACCATCTGCAATGGGTCTTGTGCCCTCTTATGCCTACAGTAAGAAGAACTGGAGAGATAGCTCAGTGTTTAAGAGCGTTGGTTGCCCTTCCAAAGGTCAGAAGTTCGATTCCTGGGAACCACATAATTGCTGTCAAAAGGAGGTTTGGTGCCCTCTATTGGCAACAGAAGGAAGAGGCGGGAGAGATGGCTCTGTGGTAAAGAGCTTTGCCTGCTGAGTTTGATGAGGCCAAAACAGACATAGAGTCAGGGCACAGGGCCAGGGCCCACGTTGTTGTGACTGAATGAGGCAAAAGCTCTTGTTAGGATCTTAAAGACTCACAGCTCCTTCACCATGAGCCAGCGTGCTTCAGAGACAACACCAAGGAGAATAAGGCAAGATGACTAGAAGAAGAAAATACAGGCATGTTCATGTGCCTGAAGAAGAACTCACATCCAAGACATCCAAAGGATTACAAACACCAGCAAAAGGTTTACCAATTTTAAGCCAGAGAAACAATTTATCTAGACCTCCTCTATGAGGTACACCAACAGCCAATAGGTCCATGGAGACCCCTGTACTCCACATGTTAGGGGAATGGAGATGTGATCAACACACCACATTGAGTAAACCTGGTTTAGTAAAATAAGTTGAAAAACCGGTTGGAGAGATGGCTCAGTGGATAAGAGCATTGCCTGCTCTTCAAAGTTCAAAAGTTCAATTCCTGGAAATCACATAGTTGCTCTCAAAATGAGGTTTGGTGCCCTCTACTGGCAAAAGAGGGGAGAGGCAGGAGAGATGGCTCAGTGGTTAAGTGCATTGCCTGCTCTTCCCAACCTCAGAAGTTCGATTCCTGGAAATCACATAGTTGCTCTCAAAATGGGGTTTGGTGCCCTCTACTGGCAACAGAAAGAAGAGGCAGGAGAGATGGCTCAGTGGTTAAGAGCATTGCCTGCTGAGGTTGATGAGGCCAAGTGGACACATACAGCCAGTACTCACGTTGTTGTCTCAGAATCAGGCAAAAAATTTTGTTAGGATAATAAAGACCCACAGCTCTATCACCATGAGCCTGCATGCTTCAGGGACACCACCAAGCAGAATGAGGAAAGATGGTGAGAAGAAGAAAATACAGGCATGTTCATGTTCCTTAAGAAGTACTCACATCCAAGACATACAAAGGAATACAAACACCAGCAAAAGGTTTACCAGTTTAAAGCCAGACAAACAATTTATCTAGACTTCATCTATGAGGTACGCGAACGGCCAATATGTCCATGGAGACCCCTGTACTCCACATGTTAGTGGAATGCAGATATGATCCACACACCACATTGAGTAAACCTGGTTTAGTTCAAGAAGTTGAAAAACGGGTTGGAGAGATGGCTCCGTGGTTAAGAACATTGCCTGCTCTTCCAACCTCCTGAACTGAATTCCAGGCAACCACATAATGGCTCACAACCATTTGCAATGAGGTCTTGTGCCCTCTTTTGGATACAGAAAGAAGAGCTGGGGAGATAGCTCAGTGGTTAAGAGCTTTGCCTGCCCTTCCAATGGTCAGAAGTTCGATTCCTGGCAACCACATAATTGCTCTCAAAAGGAGGTTTGGTGCCCCCTACTGGCAACAGAAGGAAGATGCAAGAGAGATGGCTCAATGGTTAAGAGAATTGCCTGCTCTTCCAACCTCCTGAATTCAATTCCAGGCAACCACATAATGGCTCACAACCATCTGCAATGGGTCTTGTGCCCTCTTATGCCTACAGTAAGAAGAACTGGAGAGATAGCTCAGTGTTTAAGAGCGTTGGTTGCCCTTCCAAAGGTCAGAAGTTCGATTCCTGGGAACCACATAATTGCTGTCAAAAGGAGGTTTGGTGCCCTCTATTGGCAACAGAAGGAAGAGGCGGGAGAGATGGCTCTGTGGTAAAGAGCTTTGCCTGCTGAGTTCGATGAGGCCAAAACAGACATAGAGTCAGGGCACAGGGCCAGGGCCCACGTTGTTGTGACTGAATGAGGCAAAAGCTCTTGTTAGGATCTTAAAGACTCACAGCTCCTTCACCATGAGCCAGCGTGCTTCAGAGACAACACCAAGGAGAATAAGGCAAGATGACTAGAAGAAGAAAATACAGGCATGTTCATGTGCCTGAAGAAGAACTCACATCCAAGACATCCAAAGGATTACAAACACCAGCAAAAGGTTTACCAATTTTAAGCCAGAGAAACAATTTATCTAGACCTCCTCTATGAGGTACACCAACAGCCAATAGGTCCATGGAGACCCCTGTACTCCACATGTTAGGGGAATGGAGATGTGATCAACACACCACATTGAGTAAACCTGGTTTAGTAAAATAAGTTGAAAAACCGGTTGGAGAGATGGCTCAGTGGATAAGAGCATTGCCTGCTCTTCAAAGTTCAAAAGTTCAATTCCTGGAAATCACATAGTTGCTCTCAAAATGAGGTTTGGTGCCCTCTACTGGCAAAAGAGGGGAGAGGCAGGAGAGATGGCTCAGTGGTTAAGTGCATTGCCTGCTCTTCCCAACCTCAGAAGTTCGATTCCTGGAAATCACATAGTTGCTCTCAAAATGGGGTTTGGTGCCCTCTACTGGCAACAGAAAGAAGAGGCAGGAGAGATGGCTCAGTGGTTAAGAGCATTGCCTGCTGAGGTTGATGAGGCCAAGTGGACACATACAGCCAGTACTCACGTTGTTGTCTCAGAATCAGGCAAAAAATTTTGTTAGGATAATAAAGACTCACAGCTCTATCACCATGAGCCTGCATGCTTCAGGGACACCACCAAGCAGAATGAGGAAAGATGGTGAGAAGAAGAAAATACAGGCATGTTCATGTTCCTTAAGAAGTACTCACATCCAAGACATACAAAGGAATACAAACACCAGCAAAAGGTTTACCAGTTTAAAGCCAGACAAACAATTTATCTAGACTTCATCTATGAGGTACGCGAACGGCCAATATGTCCATGGAGACCCCTGTACTCCACATGTTAGTGGAATGCAGATATGATCCACACACCACATTGAGTAAACCTGGTTTAGTTCAAGAAGTTGAAAAACGGGTTGGAGAGATGGCTCCGTGGTTAAGAACATTGCCTGCTCTTCCAACCTCCTGAACTGAATTCCAGGCAACCACATAATGGCTCACAACCATTTGCAATGAGGTCTTGTGCCCTCTTTTGGATACAGAAAGAAGAGCTGGGGAGATAGCTCAGTGGTTAAGAGCTTTGCCTGCCCTTCCAATGGTCAGAAGTTCGATTCCTGGCAACCACATAATTGCTCTCAAAGGGAGGTTTGGTGCCCCCTACTGGCAACAGAAGGAAGATGCAAGAGAGATGGCTCAATGGTTAAGAGAATTGCCTGCTCTTCCAACCTCCTGAATTCAATTCCAGGCAACCACATAATGGCTCACAACCATCTGCAATGGGTCTTGTGCCCTCTTATGCCTACAGTAAGAAGAACTGGAGAGATAGCTCAGTGTTTAAGAGCGTTGGTTGCCCTTCCAAAGGTCAGAAGTTCGATTCCTGGGAACCACATAATTGCTGTCAAAAGGAGGTTTGGTGCCCTCTATTGGCAACAGAAGGAAGAGGCGGGAGAGATGGCTCTGTGGTAAAGAGCTTTGCCTGCTGAGTTCGATGAGGCCAAAACAGACATAGAGTCAGGGCACAGGGCCAGGGCCCACGTTGTTGTGACTGAATGAGGCAAAAGCTCTTGTTAGGATCTTAAAGACTCACAGCTCCTTCACCATGAGCCAGCGTGCTTCAGAGACAACACCAAGGAGAATAAGGCAAGATGACTAGAAGAAGAAAATACAGGCATGTTCATGTGCCTGAAGAAGAACTCACATCCAAGACATCCAAAGGATTACAAACACCAGCAAAAGGTTTACCAATTTTAAGCCAGAGAAACAATTTATCTAGACCTCCTCTATGAGGTACACCAACAGCCAATAGGTCCATGGAGACCCCTGTACTCCACATGTTAGGGGAATGGAGATGTGATCAACACACCACATTGAGTAAACCTGGTTTAGTAAAATAAGTTGAAAAACCGGTTGGAGAGATGGCTCAGTGGATAAGAGCATTGCCTGCTCTTCAAAGTTCAAAAGTTCAATTCCTGGAAATCACATAGTTGCTCTCAAAATGAGGTTTGGTGCCCTCTACTGGCAAAAGAGGGGAGAGGCAGGAGAGATGGCTCAGTGGTTAAGTGCATTGCCTGCTCTTCCCAACCTCAGAAGTTCGATTCCTGGAAATCACATAGTTGCTCTCAAAATGAGGTTTGGTGCCCTCTACTGGCAACAGAAAGAAGAGGCAGGAGAGATGGCTCAGTGGTTAAGAGCATTGCCTGCTGAGGTTGATGAGGCCAAGTGGACACATACAGCCAGTACTCACGTTGTTGTCTCAGAATCAGGCAAAAAATTTTGTTAGGATAATAAAGACTCACAGCTCTATCACCATGAGCCTGCATGCTTCAGGGACACCACCAAGCAGAATGAGGAAAGATGGTGAGAAGAAGAAAATACAGGCATGTTCATGTTCCTTAAGAAGTACTCACATCCAAGACATACAAAGGAATACAAACACCAGCAAAAGGTTTACCAGTTTAAAGCCAGACAAACAATTTATCTAGACTTCATCTATGAGGTACGCGAACGGCCAATATGTCCATGGAGACCCCTGTACTCCACATGTTAGTGGAATGCAGATATGATCCACACACCACATTGAGTAAACCTGGTTTAGTTCAAGAAGTTGAAAAACGGGTTGGAGAGACGGCTCCGTGGTTAAGAACATTGCCTGCTCTTCCAACCTCCTGAACTGAATTCCAGGCAACCACATAATGGCTCACAACCATTTGCAATGAGGTCTTGTGCCCTCTTTTGGATACAGAAAGAAGAGCTGGGGAGATAGCTCAGTGGTTAAGAGCTTTGCCTGCCCTTCCAATGGTCAGAAGTTCGATTCCTGGCAACCACATAATTGCTCTCAAAGGGAGGTTTGGTGCCCCCTACTGGCAACAGAAGGAAGATGCAAGAGAGATGGCTCAATGGTTAAGAGAATTGCCTGCTCTTCCAACCTCCTGAATTCAATTCCAGGCAACCACATAATGGCTCACAACCATCTGCAATGGGTCTTGTGCCCTCTTATGCCTACAGTAAGAAGAACTGGAGAGATAGCTCAGTGTTTAAGAGCGTTGGTTGCCCTTCCAAAGGTCAGAAGTTCGATTCCTGGGAACCACATAATTGCTGTCAAAAGGAGGTTTGGTGCCCTCTATTGGCAACAGAAGGAAGAGGCGGGAGAGATGGCTCTGTGGTAAAGAGCTTTGCCTGCTGAGTTCGATGAGGCCAAAACAGACATAGAGTCAGGGCACAGGGCCAGGGCCCACGTTGTTGTGACTGAATGAGGCAAAAGCTCTTGTTAGGATCTTAAAGACTCACAGCTCCTTCACCATGAGCCAGCGTGCTTCAGAGACAACACCAAGGAGAATAAGGCAAGATGACTAGAAGAAGAAAATACAGGCATGTTCATGTGCCTGAAGAAGAACTCACATCCAAGACATCCAAAGGATTACAAACACCAGCAAAAGGTTTACCAATTTTAAGCCAGAGAAACAATTTATCTAGACCTCCTCTATGAGGTACACCAACAGCCAATAGGTCCATGGAGACCCCTGTACTCCACATGTTAGGGGAATGGAGATGTGATCAACACACCACATTGAGTAAACCTGGTTTAGTAAAATAAGTTGAAAAACCGGTTGGAGAGATGGCTCAGTGGATAAGAGCATTGCCTGCTCTTCAAAGTTCAAAAGTTCAATTCCTGGAAATCACATAGTTGCTCTCAAAATGAGGTTTGGTGCCCTCTACTGGCAAAAGAGGGGAGAGGCAGGAGAGATGGCTCAGTGGTTAAGTGCATTGCCTGCTCTTCCCAACCTCAGAAGTTCGATTCCTGGAAATCACATAGTTGCTCTCAAAATGAGGTTTGGTGCCCTCTACTGGCAACAGAAAGAAGAGGCAGGAGAGATGGCTCAGTGGTTAAGAGCATTGCCTGCTGAGGTTGATGAGGCCAAGTGGACACATACAGCCAGTACTCACGTTGTTGTCTCAGAATCAGGCAAAAAATTTTGTTAGGATAATAAAGACTCACAGCTCTATCACCATGAGCCTGCATGCTTCAGGGACACCACCAAGCAGAATGAGGAAAGATGGTGAGAAGAAGAAAATACAGGCATGTTCATGTTCCTTAAGAAGTACTCACATCCAAGACATACAAAGGAATACAAACACCAGCAAAAGGTTTACCAGTTTAAAGCCAGACAAACAATTTATCTAGACTTCATCTATGAGGTACGCGAACGGCCAATATGTCCATGGAGACCCCTGTACTCCACATGTTAGTGGAATGCAGATATGATCCACACACCACATTGAGTAAACCTGGTTTAGTTCAAGAAGTTGAAAAACGGGTTGGAGAGACGGCTCCGTGGTTAAGAACATTGCCTGCTCTTCCAACCTCCTGAACTGAATTCCAGGCAACCACATAATGGCTCACAACCATTTGCAATGAGGTCTTGTGCCCTCTTTTGGATACAGAAAGAAGAGCTGGGGAGATAGCTCAGTGGTTAAGAGCTTTGCCTGCCCTTCCAATGGTCAGAAGTTCGATTCCTGGCAACCACATAATTGCTCTCAAAGGGAGGTTTGGTGCCCCCTACTGGCAACAGAAGGAAGATGCAAGAGAGATGGCTCAATGGTTAAGAGAATTGCCTGCTCTTCCAACCTCCTGAATTCAATTCCAGGCAACCACATAATGGCTCACAACCATCTGCAATGGGTCTTGTGCCCTCTTATGCCTACAGTAAGAAGAACTGGAGAGATAGCTCAGTGTTTAAGAGCGTTGGTTGCCCTTCCAAAGGTCAGAAGTTCGATTCCTGGGAACCACATAATTGCTGTCAAAAGGAGGTTTGGTGCCCTCTATTGGCAACAGAAGGAAGAGGCGGGAGAGATGGCTCTGTGGTAAAGAGCTTTGCCTGCTGAGTTCGATGAGGCCAAAACAGACATAGAGTCAGGGCACAGGGCCAGGGCCCACGTTGTTGTGACTGAATGAGGCAAAAGCTCTTGTTAGGATCCTAAAGACTCACAGCTCCTTCACCATGAGCCAGCGTGCTTCAGAGACAACACCAAGGAGAATAAGGCAAGATGACTAGAAGAAGAAAATACAGGCATGTTCATGTGCCTGAAGAAGAACTCACATCCAAGACATCCAAAGGATTACAAACACCAGCAAAAGGTTTACCAATTTTAAGCCAGAGAAACAATTTATCTAGACCTCCTCTATGAGGTACACCAACAGCCAATAGGTCCATGGAGACCCCTGTACTCCACATGTTAGGGGAATGGAGATGTGATCAACACACCACATTGAGTAAACCTGGTTTAGTAAAATAAGTTGAAAAACCGGTTGGAGAGATGGCTCAGTGGATAAGAGCATTGCCTGCTCTTCAAAGTTCAAAAGTTCAATTCCTGGAAATCACATAGTTGCTCTCAAAATGAGGTTTGGTGCCCTCTACTGGCAAAAGAGGGGAGAGGCAGGAGAGATGGCTCAGTGGTTAAGTGCATTGCCTGCTCTTCCCAACCTCAGAAGTTCGATTCCTGGAAATCACATAGTTGCTCTCAAAATGAGGTTTGGTGCCCTCTACTGGCAACAGAAAGAAGAGGCAGGAGAGATGGCTCAGTGGTTAAGAGCATTGCCTGCTGAGGTTGATGAGGCCAAGTGGACACATACAGCCAGTACTCACGTTGTTGTCTCAGAATCAGGCAAAAAATTTTGTTAGGATAATAAAGACTCACAGCTCTATCACCATGAGCCTGCATGCTTCAGGGACACCACCAAGCAGAATGAGGAAAGATGGTGAGAAGAAGAAAATACAGGCATGTTCATGTTCCTTAAGAAGTACTCACATCCAAGACATACAAAGGAATACAAACACCAGCAAAAGGTTTACCAGTTTAAAGCCAGACAAACAATTTATCTAGACTTCATCTATGAGGTACGCGAACGGCCAATATGTCCATGGAGACCCCTGTACTCCACATGTTAGTGGAATGCAGATATGATCCACACACCACATTGAGTAAACCTGGTTTAGTTCAAGAAGTTGAAAAACGGGTTGGAGAGACGGCTCCGTGGTTAAGAACATTGCCTGCTCTTCCAACCTCCTGAACTGAATTCCAGGCAACCACATAATGGCTCACAACCATTTGCAATGAGGTCTTGTGCCCTCTTTTGGATACAGAAAGAAGAGCTGGGGAGATAGCTCAGTGGTTAAGAGCTTTGCCTGCCCTTCCAATGGTCAGAAGTTCGATTCCTGGCAACCACATAATTGCTCTCAAAAGGAGGTTTGGTGCCCCCTACTGGCAACAGAAGGAAGATGCAAGAGAGATGGCTCAATGGTTAAGAGAATTGCCTGCTCTTCCAACCTCCTGAATTCAATTCCAGGCAACCACATAATGGCTCACAACCATCTGCAATGGGTCTTGTGCCCTCTTATGCCTACAGTAAGAAGAACTGGAGAGATAGCTCAGTGTTTAAGAGCGTTGGTTGCCCTTCCAAAGGTCAGAAGTTCGATTCCTGGGAACCACATAATTGCTGTCAAAAGGAGGTTTGGTGCCCTCTATTGGCAACAGAAGGAAGAGGCGGGAGAGATGGCTCTGTGGTAAAGAGCTTTGCCTGCTGAGTTCGATGAGGCCAAAACAGACATAGAGTCAGGGCACAGGGCCAGGGCCCACGTTGTTGTGACTGAATGAGGCAAAAGCTCTTGTTAGGATCTTAAAGACTCACAGCTCCTTCACCATGAGCCAGCGTGCTTCAGAGACAACACCAAGGAGAATAAGGCAAGATGACTAGAAGAAGAAAATACAGGCATGTTCATGTGCCTGAAGAAGAACTCACATCCAAGACATCCAAAGGATTACAAACACCAGCAAAAGGTTTACCAATTTTAAGCCAGAGAAACAATTTATCTAGACCTCCTCTATGAGGTACACCAACAGCCAATAGGTCCATGGAGACCCCTGTACTCCACATGTTAGGGGAATGGAGATGTGATCAACACACCACATTGAGTAAACCTGGTTTAGTAAAATAAGTTGAAAAACCGGTTGGAGAGATGGCTCAGTGGATAAGAGCATTGCCTGCTCTTCAAAGTTCAAAAGTTCAATTCCTGGAAATCACATAGTTGCTCTCAAAATGAGGTTTGGTGCCCTCTACTGGCAAAAGAGGGGAGAGGCAGGAGAGATGGCTCAGTGGTTAAGTGCATTGCCTGCTCTTCCCAACCTCAGAAGTTCGATTCCTGGAAATCACATAGTTGCTCTCAAAATGAGGTTTGGTGCCCTCTACTGGCAACAGAAAGAAGAGGCAGGAGAGATGGCTCAGTGGTTAAGAGCATTGCCTGCTGAGGTTGATGAGGCCAAGTGGACACATACAGCCAGTACTCACGTTGTTGTCTCAGAATCAGGCAAAAAATTTTGTTAGGATAATAAAGACTCACAGCTCTATCACCATGAGCCTGCATGCTTCAGGGACACCACCAAGCAGAATGAGGAAAGATGGTGAGAAGAAGAAAATACAGGCATGTTCATGTTCCTTAAGAAGTACTCACATCCAAGACATACAAAGGAATACAAACACCAGCAAAAGGTTTACCAGTTTAAAGCCAGACAAACAATTTATCTAGACTTCATCTATGAGGTACGCGAACGGCCAATATGTCCATGGAGACCCCTGTACTCCACATGTTAGTGGAATGCAGATATGATCCACACACCACATTGAGTAAACCTGGTTTAGTTCAAGAAGTTGAAAAACGGGTTGGAGAGACGGCTCCGTGGTTAAGAACATTGCCTGCTCTTCCAACCTCCTGAACTGAATTCCAGGCAACCACATAATGGCTCACAACCATTTGCAATGAGGTCTTGTGCCCTCTTTTGGATACAGAAAGAAGAGCTGGGGAGATAGCTCAGTGGTTAAGAGCTTTGCCTGCCCTTCCAATGGTCAGAAGTTCGATTCCTGGCAACCACATAATTGCTCTCAAAAGGAGGTTTGGTGCCCCCTACTGGCAACAGAAGGAAGATGCAAGAGAGATGGCTCAATGGTTAAGAGAATTGCCTGCTCTTCCAACCTCCTGAATTCAATTCCAGGCAACCACATAATGGCTCACAACCATCTGCAATGGGTCTTGTGCCCTCTTATGCCTACAGTAAGAAGAACTGGAGAGATAGCTCAGTGTTTAAGAGCGTTGGTTGCCCTTCCAAAGGTCAGAAGTTCGATTCCTGGGAACCACATAATTGCTGTCAAAAGGAGGTTTGGTGCCCTCTATTGGCAACAGAAGGAAGAGGCGGGAGAGATGGCTCTGTGGTAAAGAGCTTTGCCTGCTGAGTTCGATGAGGCCAAAACAGACATAGAGTCAGGGCACAGGGCCAGGGCCCACGTCGTTGTGACTGAATGAGGCAAAAGCTCTTGTTAGGATCTTAAAGACTCACAGCTCCTTCACCATGAGCCAGCGTGCTTCAGAGACAACACCAAGGAGAATAAGGCAAGATGACTAGAAGAAGAAAATACAGGCATGTTCATGTGCCTGAAGAAGAACTCACATCCAAGACATCCAAAGGATTACAAACACCAGCAAAAGGTTTACCAATTTTAAGCCAGAGAAACAATTTATCTAGACCTCCTCTATGAGGTACACCAACAGCCAATAGGTCCATGGAGACCCCTGTACTCCACATGTTAGGGGAATGGAGATGTGATCAACACACCACATTGAGTAAACCTGGTTTAGTAAAATAAGTTGAAAAACCGGTTGGAGAGATGGCTCAGTGGATAAGAGCATTGCCTGCTCTTCAAAGTTCAAAAGTTCAATTCCTGGAAATCACATAGTTGCTCTCAAAATGAGGTTTGGTGCCCTCTACTGGCAAAAGAGGGGAGAGGCAGGAGAGATGGCTCAGTGGTTAAGTGCATTGCCTGCTCTTCCCAACCTCAGAAGTTCGATTCCTGGAAATCACATAGTTGCTCTCAAAATGAGGTTTGGTGCCCTCTACTGGCAACAGAAAGAAGAGGCAGGAGAGATGGCTCAGTGGTTAAGAGCATTGCCTGCTGAGGTTGATGAGGCCAAGTGGACACATACAGCCAGTACTCACGTTGTTGTCTCAGAATCAGGCAAAAAATTTTGTTAGGATAATAAAGACTCACAGCTCTATCACCATGAGCCTGCATGCTTCAGGGACACCACCAAGCAGAATGAGGAAAGATGGTGAGAAGAAGAAAATACAGGCATGTTCATGTTCCTTAAGAAGTACTCACATCCAAGACATACAAAGGAATACAAACACCAGCAAAAGGTTTACCAGTTTAAAGCCAGACAAACAATTTATCTAGACTTCATCTATGAGGTACGCGAACGGCCAATATGTCCATGGAGACCCCTGTACTCCACATGTTAGTGGAATGCAGATATGATCCACACACCACATTGAGTAAACCTGGTTTAGTTCAAGAAGTTGAAAAACGGGTTGGAGAGACGGCTCCGTGGTTAAGAACATTGCCTGCTCTTCCAACCTCCTGAACTGAATTCCAGGCAACCACATAATGGCTCACAACCATTTGCAATGAGGTCTTGTGCCCTCTTTTGGATACAGAAAGAAGAGCTGGGGAGATAGCTCAGTGGTTAAGAGCTTTGCCTGCCCTTCCAATGGTCAGAAGTTCGATTCCTGGCAACCACATAATTGCTCTCAAAAGGAGGTTTGGTGCCCCCTACTGGCAACAGAAGGAAGATGCAAGAGAGATGGCTCAATGGTTAAGAGAATTGCCTGCTCTTCCAACCTCCTGAATTCAATTCCAGGCAACCACATAATGGCTCACAACCATCTGCAATGGGTCTTGTGCCCTCTTATGCCTACAGTAAGAAGAACTGGAGAGATAGCTCAGTGTTTAAGAGCGTTGGTTGCCCTTCCAAAGGTCAGAAGTTCGATTCCTGGGAACCACATAATTGCTGTCAAAAGGAGGTTTGGTGCCCTCTATTGGCAACAGAAGGAAGAGGCGGGAGAGATGGCTCTGTGGTAAAGAGCTTTGCCTGCTGAGTTCGATGAGGCCAAAACAGACATAGAGTCAGGGCACAGGGCCAGGGCCCACGTTGTTGTGACTGAATGAGGCAAAAGCTCTTGTTAGGATCCTAAAGACTCACAGCTCCTTCACCATGAGCCAGCGTGCTTCAGAGACAACACCAAGGAGAATAAGGCAAGATGACTAGAAGAAGAAAATACAGGCATGTTCATGTGCCTGAAGAAGAACTCACATCCAAGACATCCAAAGGATTACAAACACCAGCAAAAGGTTTACCAATTTTAAGCCAGAGAAACAATTTATCTAGACCTCCTCTATGAGGTACACCAACAGCCAATAGGTCCATGGAGACCCCTGTACTCCACATGTTAGGGGAATGGAGATGTGATCAACACACCACATTGAGTAAACCTGGTTTAGTAAAATAAGTTGAAAAACCGGTTGGAGAGATGGCTCAGTGGATAAGAGCATTGCCTGCTCTTCAAAGTTCAAAAGTTCAATTCCTGGAAATCACATAGTTGCTCTCAAAATGAGGTTTGGTGCCCTCTACTGGCAAAAGAGGGGAGAGGCAGGAGAGATGGCTCAGTGGTTAAGTGCATTGCCTGCTCTTCCCAACCTCAGAAGTTCGATTCCTGGAAATCACATAGTTGCTCTCAAAATGAGGTTTGGTGCCCTCTACTGGCAACAGAAAGAAGAGGCAGGAGAGATGGCTCAGTGGTTAAGAGCATTGCCTGCTGAGGTTGATGAGGCCAAGTGGACACATACAGCCAGTACTCACGTTGTTGTCTCAGAATCAGGCAAAAAATTTTGTTAGGATAATAAAGACTCACAGCTCTATCACCATGAGCCTGCATGCTTCAGGGACACCACCAAGCAGAATGAGGAAAGATGGTGAGAAGAAGAAAATACAGGCATGTTCATGTTCCTTAAGAAGTACTCACAGCCAAGACATACAAAGGAATACAAACACCAGCAAAAGGTTTACCAGTTTAAAGCCAGACAAACAATTTATCTAGACTTCATCTATGAGGTACGCGAACGGCCAATATGTCCATGGAGACCCCTGTACTCCACATGTTAGTGGAATGCAGATATGATCCACACACCACATTGAGTAAACCTGGTTTAGTTCAAGAAGTTGAAAAACGGGTTGGAGAGATGGCTCCGTGGTTAAGAACATTGCCTGCTCTTCCAACCTCCTGAACTGAATTCCAGGCAACCACATAATGGCTCACAACCATTTGCAATGAGGTCTTGTGCCCTCTTTTGGATACAGAAAGAAGAGCTGGGGAGATAGCTCAGTGGTTAAGAGCTTTGCCTGCCCTTCCAATGGTCAGAAGTTCGATTCCTGGCAACCACATAATTGCTCTCAAAGGGAGGTTTGGTGCCCCCTACTGGCAACAGAAGGAAGATGCAAGAGAGATGGCTCAATGGTTAAGAGAATTGCCTGCTCTTCCAACCTCCTGAATTCAATTCCAGGCAACCACATAATGGCTCACAACCATCTGCAATGGGTCTTGTGCCCTCTTTTGCCTACAGTAAGAAGAACTGGAGAGATAGCTCAGTGTTTAAGAGCGTTGGTTGCCCTTCCAAAGGTCAGAAGTTCGATTCCTGGGAACCACATAATTGCTGTCAAAAGGAGGTTTGGTGCCCTCTATTGGCAACAGAAGGAAGAGGCGGGAGAGATGGCTCTGTGGTAAAGAGCTTTGCCTGCTGAGTTCGATGAGGCCAAAACAGACATAGAGTCAGGGCACAGGGCCAGGGCCCACGTCGTTGTGACTGAATGAGGCAAAAGCTCTTGTTAGGATCCTAAAGACTCACAGCTCCTTCACCATGAGCCAGCGTGCTTCAGAGACAACACCAAGGAGAATAAGGCAAGATGACTAGAAGAAGAAAATACAGGCATGTTCATGTGCCTGAAGAAGAACTCACATCCAAGACATCCAAAGGATTACAAACACCAGCAAAAGGTTTACCAATTTTAAGCCAGAGAAACAATTTATCTAGACCTCCTCTATGAGGTACACCAACAGCCAATAGGTCCATGGAGACCCCTGTACTCCACATGTTAGGGGAATGGAGATGTGATCAACACACCACATTGAGTAAACCTGGTTTAGTAAAATAAGTTGAAAAACCGGTTGGAGAGATGGCTCAGTGGATAAGAGCATTGCCTGCTCTTCAAAGTTCAAAAGTTCAATTCCTGGAAATCACATAGTTGCTCTCAAAATGAGGTTTGGTGCCCTCTACTGGCAAAAGAGGGGAGAGGCAGGAGAGATGGCTCAGTGGTTAAGTGCATTGCCTGCTCTTCCCAACCTCAGAAGTTCGATTCCTGGAAATCACATAGTTGCTCTCAAAATGAGGTTTGGTGCCCTCTACTGGCAACAGAAAGAAGAGGCAGGAGAGATGGCTCAGTGGTTAAGAGCATTGCCTGCTGAGGTTGATGAGGCCAAGTGGACACATACAGCCAGTACTCATGTTGTTGTCTCAGAATCAGGCAAAAAATTTTGTTAGGATAATAAAGACTCACAGCTCTATCACCATGAGCCTGCATGCTTCAGGGACACCACCAAGCAGAATGAGGAAAGATGGTGAGAAGAAGAAAATACAGGCATGTTCATGTTCCTTAAGAAGTACTCACATCCAAGACATACAAAGGAATACAAACACCAGCAAAAGGTTTACCAGTTTAAAGCCAGACAAACAATTTATCTAGACTTCATCTATGAGGTACGCGAACGGCCAATATGTCCATGGAGACCCCTGTACTCCACATGTTAGTGGAATGCAGATATGATCCACACACCACATTGAGTAAACCTGGTTTAGTTCAAGAAGTTGAAAAACGGGTTGGAGAGATGGCTCCGTGGTTAAGAACATTGCCTGCTCTTCCAACCTCCTGAACTGAATTCCAGGCAACCACATAATGGCTCACAACCATTTGCAATGAGGTCTTGTGCCCTCTTTTGGATACAGAAAGAAGAGCTGGGGAGATAGCTCAGTGGTTAAGAGCTTTGCCTGCCCTTCCAATGGTCAGAAGTTCGATTCCTGGCAACCACATAATTGCTCTCAAAAGGAGGTTTGGTGCCCCCTACTGGCAACAGAAGGAAGATGCAAGAGAGATGGCTCAATGGTTAAGAGAATTGCCTGCTCTTCCAACCTCCTGAATTCAATTCCAGGCAACCACATAATGGCTCACAACCATCTGCAATGGGTCTTGTGCCCTCTTATGCCTACAGTAAGAAGAACTAGAGAGATAGCTCAGTGTTTAAGAGCGTTGGTTGCCCTTCCAAAGGTCAGAAGTTCGATTCCTGGGAACCACATAATTGCTGTCAAAAGGAGGTTTGGTGCCCTCTATTGGCAACAGAAGGAAGAGGCGGGAGAGATGGCTCTGTGGTAAAGAGCTTTGCCTGCTGAGTTCGATGAGGCCAAAACAGACATAGAGTCAGGGCACAGGGCCAGGGCCCACGTCGTTGTGACTGAATGAGGCAAAAGCTCTTGTTAGGATCTTAAAGACTCACAGCTCCTTCACCATGAGCCAGCGTGCTTCAGAGACAACACCAAGGAGAATAAGGCAAGATGACTAGAAGAAGAAAATACAGGCATGTTCATGTGCCTGAAGAAGAACTCACATCCAAGACATCCAAAGGATTACAAACACCAGCAAAAGGTTTACCAATTTTAAGCCAGAGAAACAATTTATCTAGACCTCCTCTATGAGGTACACCAACAGCCAATAGGTCCATGGAGACCCCTGTACTCCACATGTTAGGGGAATGGAGATGTGATCAACACACCACATTGAGTAAACCTGGTTTAGTAAAATAAGTTGAAAAACCGGTTGGAGAGATGGCTCAGTGGATAAGAGCATTGCCTGCTCTTCAAAGTTCAAAAGTTCAATTCCTGGAAATCACATAGTTGCTCTCAAAATGAGGTTTGGTGCCCTCTACTGGCAAAAGAGGGGAGAGGCAGGAGAGATGGCTCAGTGGTTAAGTGCATTGCCTGCTCTTCCCAACCTCAGAAGTTCGATTCCTGGAAATCACATAGTTGCTCTCAAAATGAGGTTTGGTGCCCTCTACTGGCAACAGAAAGAAGAGGCAGGAGAGATGGCTCAGTGGTTAAGAGCATTGCCTGCTGAGGTTGATGAGGCCAAGTGGACACATACAGCCAGTACTCACGTTGTTGTCTCAGAATCAGGCAAAAAATTTTGTTAGGATAATAAAGACTCACAGCTCTATCACCATGAGCCTGCATGCTTCAGGGACACCACCAAGCAGAATGAGGAAAGATGGTGAGAAGAAGAAAATACAGGCATGTTCATGTTCCTTAAGAAGTACTCACATCCAAGACATACAAAGGAATACAAACACCAGCAAAAGGTTTACCAGTTTAAAGCCAGACAAACAATTTATCTAGACTTCATCTATGAGGTACGCGAACGGCCAATATGTCCATGGAGACCCCTGTACTCCACATGTTAGTGGAATGCAGATATGATCCACACACCACATTGAGTAAACCTGGTTTAGTTCAAGAAGTTGAAAAACGGGTTGGAGAGACGGCTCCGTGGTTAAGAACATTGCCTGCTCTTCCAACCTCCTGAACTGAATTCCAGGCAACCACATAATGGCTCACAACCATTTGCAATGAGGTCTTGTGCCCTCTTTTGGATACAGAAAGAAGAGCTGGGGAGATAGCTCAGTGGTTAAGAGCTTTGCCTGCCCTTCCAATGGTCAGAAGTTCGATTCCTGGCAACCACATAATTGCTCTCAAAAGGAGGTTTGGTGCCCCCTACTGGCAACAGAAGGAAGATGCAAGAGAGATGGCTCAATGGTTAAGAGAATTGCCTGCTCTTCCAACCTCCTGAATTCAATTCCAGGCAACCACATAATGGCTCACAACCATCTGCAATGGGTCTTGTGCCCTCTTATGCCTACAGTAAGAAGAACTAGAGAGATAGCTCAGTGTTTAAGAGCGTTGGTTGCCCTTCCAAAGGTCAGAAGTTCGATTCCTGGGAACCACATAATTGCTGTCAAAAGGAGGTTTGGTGCCCTCTATTGGCAACAGAAGGAAGAGGCGGGAGAGATGGCTCTGTGGTAAAGAGCTTTGCCTGCTGAGTTCGATGAGGCCAAAACAGACATAGAGTCAGGGCACAGGGCCAGGGCCCACGTCGTTGTGACTGAATGAGGCAAAAGCTCTTGTTAGGATCTTAAAGACTCACAGCTCCTTCACCATGAGCCAGCGTGCTTCAGAGACAACACCAAGGAGAATAAGGCAAGATGACTAGAAGAAGAAAATACAGGCATGTTCATGTGCCTGAAGAAGAACTCACATCCAAGACATCCAAAGGATTACAAACACCAGCAAAAGGTTTACCAATTTTAAGCCAGAGAAACAATTTATCTAGACCTCCTCTATGAGGTACACCAACAGCCAATAGGTCCATGGAGACCCCTGTACTCCACATGTTAGGGGAATGGAGATGTGATCAACACACCACATTGAGTAAACCTGGTTTAGTAAAATAAGTTGAAAAACCGGTTGGAGAGATGGCTCAGTGGATAAGAGCATTGCCTGCTCTTCAAAGTTCAAAAGTTCAATTCCTGGAAATCACATAGTTGCTCTCAAAATGAGGTTTGGTGCCCTCTACTGGCAAAAGAGGGGAGAGGCAGGAGAGATGGCTCAGTGGTTAAGTGCATTGCCTGCTCTTCCCAACCTCAGAAGTTCGATTCCTGGAAATCACATAGTTGCTCTCAAAATGAGGTTTGGTGCCCTCTACTGGCAACAGAAAGAAGAGGCAGGAGAGATGGCTCAGTGGTTAAGAGCATTGCCTGCTGAGGTTGATGAGGCCAAGTGGACACATACAGCCAGTACCCACGTTGTTGTCTCAGAATCAGGCAAAAAATTTTGTTAGGATAATAAAGACTCACAGCTCTATCACCATGAGCCTTCATGCTTCAGGGACACCACCAAGCAGAATGAGGAAAGATGGTTAGAAGAAGAAAATACAGGCATGTTCATGTTCCTTAAGAAGTACTCACATCCAAGACATACAAAGGAATACAAACACCAGCAAAAGGTTTACCAATTTAAAGCCAGACAAACAATTTATCTAGACTTCATTTATGAGGTACGCGAACGGCCAATATGTCCATGGAGACCCCTGTACTCCACATGTTAGTGGAATGCAGATATGATCCACACACCACATTGAGTAAACCTGGTTTAGTTCAAGAAGTTGAAAAACGGGTTGGAGAGACGGCTCCGTGGTTAAGAACATTGCCTGCTCTTCCAACCTCCTGAACTGAATTCCAGGCAACCACATAATGGCTCACAACCATTTGCAATGAGGTCTTGTGCCCTCTTTTGGATACAGAAAGAAGAGCTGGGGAGATAGCTCAGTGGTTAAGAGCTTTGCCTGCCCTTCCAATGGTCAGAAGTTCGATTCCTGGCAACCACATAATTGCTCTCAAAGGGAGGTTTGGTGCCCCCTACTGGCAACAGAAGGAAGATGCAAGAGAGATGGCTCAATGGTTAAGAGAATTGCCTGCTCTTCCAACCTCCTGAATTCAATTCCAGGCAACCACATAATGGCTCACAACCATCTGCAATGGGTCTTGTGCCCTCTTATGCCTACAGTAAGAAGAACTGGAGAGATAGCTCAGTGTTTAAGAGCGTTGGTTGCCCTTCCAAAGGTCAGAAGTTCGATTCCTGGGAACCACATAATTGCTGTCAAAAGGAGGTTTGGTGCCCTCTATTGGCAACAGAAGGAAGAGGCGGGAGAGATGGCTCTGTGGTAAAGAGCTTTGCCTGCTGAGTTCGATGAGGCCAAAACAGACATAGAGTCAGGGCACAGGGCCAGGGCCCACGTCGTTGTGACTGAATGAGGCAAAAGCTCTTGTTAGGATCTTAAAGACTCACAGCTCCTTCACCATGAGCCAGCGTGCTTCAGAGACAACACCAAGGAGAATAAGGCAAGATGACTAGAAGAAGAAAATACAGGCATGTTCATGTGCCTGAAGAAGAACTCACATCCAAGACATCCAAAGGATTACAAACACCAGCAAAAGGTTTACCAATTTTAAGCCAGAGAAACAATTTATCTAGACCTCCTCTATGAGGTACACCAACAGCCAATAGGTCCATGGAGACCCCTGTACTCCACATGTTAGGGGAATGGAGATGTGATCAACACACCACATTGAGTAAACCTGGTTTAGTAAAATAAGTTGAAAAACCGGTTGGAGAGATGGCTCAGTGGATAAGAGCATTGCCTGCTCTTCAAAGTTCAAAAGTTCAATTCCTGGAAATCACATAGTTGCTCTCAAAATGAGGTTTGGTGCCCTCTACTGGCAAAAGAGGGGAGAGGCAGGAGAGATGGCTCAGTGGTTAAGTGCATTGCCTGCTCTTCCCAACCTCAGAAGTTCGATTCCTGGAAATCACATAGTTGCTCTCAAAATGAGGTTTGGTGCCCTCTACTGGCAACAGAAAGAAGAGGCAGGAGAGATGGCTCAGTGGTTAAGAGCATTGCCTGCTGAGGTTGATGAGGCCAAGTGGACACATACAGCCAGTACCCACGTTGTTGTCTCAGAATCAGGCAAAAAATTTTGTTAGGATAATAAAGACTCACAGCTCTATCACCATGAGCCTGCATGCTTCAGGGACACCACCAAGCAGAATGAGGAAAGATGGTTAGAAGAAGAAAATACAGGCATGTTCATGTTCCTTAAGAAGTACTCACATCCAAGACATACAAAGGAATACAAACACCAGCAAAAGGTTTACCAATTTAAAGCCAGACAAACAATTTATCGAGACTTCATCTATGAGGTACGCGAACGGCCAATATGTCCATGGAGACCCCTGTACTCCACATGTTAGTGGAATGCAGATATGATCCACACACCACATTGAGTAAACCTGGTTTAGTTCAAGAAGTTGAAAAACGGGTTGGAGAGACGGCTCCATGGTTAAGAACATTGCCTGCTCTTCCAACCTCCTGAACTGAATTCCAGGCAACCACATAATGGCTCACAACCATTTGCAATGAGGTCTTGTGCCCTCTTTTGGATACAGAAAGAAGAGCTGGGGAGATAGCTCAGTGGTTAAGAGCTTTGCCTGCCCTTCCAATGGTCAGAAGTTCGATTCCTGGCAACCACATAATTGCTCTCAAAGGGAGGTTTGGTGCCCCCTACTGGCAACAGAAGGAAGATGCAAGAGAGATGGCTCAATGGTTAAGAGAATTGCCTGCTCTTCCAACCTCCTGAATTCAATTCCAGGCAACCACATAATGGCTCACAACCATCTGCAATGGGTCTTGTGCCCTCTTATGCCTACAGTAAGAAGAACTGGAGAGATAGCTCAGTGTTTAAGAGCGTTGGTTGCCCTTCCAAAGGTCAGAAGTTCGATTCCTGGGAACCACATAATTGCTGTCAAAAGGAGGTTTGGTGCCCTCTATTGGCAACAGAAGGAAGAGGCGGGAGAGATGGCTCTGTGGTAAAGAGCTTTGCCTGCTGAGTTCGATGAGGCCAAAACAGACATAGAGTCAGGGCACAGGGCCAGGGCCCACGTCGTTGTGACTGAATGAGGCAAAAGCTCTTGTTAGGATCTTAAAGACTCACAGCTCCTTCACCATGAGCCAGCGTGCTTCAGAGACAACACCAAGGAGAATAAGGCAAGATGACTAGAAGAAGAAAATACAGGCATGTTCATGTGCCTGAAGAAGAACTCACATCCAAGACATCCAAAGGATTACAAACACCAGCAAAAGGTTTACCAATTTTAAGCCAGAGAAACAATTTATCTAGACCTCCTCTATGAGGTACACCAACAGCCAATAGGTCCATGGAGACCCCTGTACTCCACATGTTAGGGGAATGGAGATGTGATCAACACACCACATTGAGTAAACCTGGTTTAGTAAAATAAGTTGAAAAACCGGTTGGAGAGATGGCTCAGTGGATAAGAGCATTGCCTGCTCTTCAAAGTTCAAAAGTTCAATTCCTGGAAATCACATAGTTGCTCTCAAAATGAGGTTTGGTGCCCTCTACTGGCAAAAGAGGGGAGAGGCAGGAGAGATGGCTCAGTGGTTAAGTGCATTGCCTGCTCTTCCCAACCTCAGAAGTTCGATTCCTGGAAATCACATAGTTGCTCTCAAAATGAGGTTTGGTGCCCTCTACTGGCAACAGAAAGAAGAGGCAGGAGAGATGGCTCAGTGGTTAAGAGCATTGCCTGCTGAGGTTGATGAGGCCAAGTGGACACATACAGCCAGTACTCACGTTGTTGTCTCAGAATCAGGCAAAAAATTTTGTTAGGATAATAAAGACTCACAGCTCTATCACCATGAGCCTGCATGCTTCAGGGACACCACCAAGCAGAATGAGGAAAGATGGTGAGAAGAAGAAAATACAGGCATGTTCATGTTCCTTAAGAAGTACTCACATCCAAGACATACAAAGGAATACAAACACCAGCAAAAGGTTTACCAATTTAAAGCCAGACAAACAATTTATCTAGACTTCATCTATGAGGTACGCGAACGGCCAATATGTCCATGGAGACCCCTGTACTCCACATGTTAGTGGAATGCAGATATGATCCACACACCACATTGAGTAAACCTGGTTTAGTTCAAGAAGTTGAAAAACGGGTTGGAGAGACGGCTCCGTGGTTAAGAACATTGCCTGCTCTTCCAACCTCCTGAACTGAATTCCAGGCAACCACATAATGGCTCACAACCATTTGCAATGAGGTCTTGTGCCCTCTTTTGGATACAGAAAGAAGAGCTGGGGAGATAGCTCAGTGGTTAAGAGCTTTGCCTGCCCTTCCAATGGTCAGAAGTTCGATTCCTGGCAACCACATAATTGCTCTCAAAGGGAGGTTTGGTGCCCCCTACTGGCAACAGAAGGAAGATGCAAGAGAGATGGCTCAATGGTTAAGAGAATTGCCTGCTCTTCCAACCTCCTGAATTCAATTCCAGGCAACCACATAATGGCTCACAACCATCTGCAATGGGTCTTGTGCCCTCTTATGCCTACAGTAAGAAGAACTGGAGAGATAGCTCAGTGTTTAAGAGCGTTGGTTGCCCTTCCAAAGGTCAGAAGTTCGATTCCTGGGAACCACATAATTGCTGTCAAAAGGAGGTTTGGTGCCCTCTATTGGCAACAGAAGGAAGAGGCGGGAGAGATGGCTCTGTGGTAAAGAGCTTTGCCTGCTGAGTTCGATGAGGCCAAAACAGACATAGAGTCAGGGCACAGGGCCAGGGCCCACGTTGTTGTGACTGAATGAGGCAAAAGCTCTTGTTAGGATCTTAAAGACTCACAGCTCCTTCACCATGAGCCAGCGTGCTTCAGAGACAACACCAAGGAGAATAAGGCAAGATGACTAGAAGAAGAAAATACAGGCATGTTCATGTGCCTGAAGAAGAACTCACATCCAAGACATCCAAAGGATTACAAACACCAGCAAAAGGTTTACCAATTTTAAGCCAGAGAAACAATTTATCTAGACCTCCTCTATGAGGTACACCAACAGCCAATAGGTCCATGGAGACCCCTGTACTCCACATGTTAGGGGAATGGAGATGTGATCAACACACCACATTGAGTAAACCTGGTTTAGTAAAATAAGTTGAAAAACCGGTTGGAGAGATGGCTCAGTGGATAAGAGCATTGCCTGCTCTTCAAAGTTCAAAAGTTCAATTCCTGGAAATCACATAGTTGCTCTCAAAATGAGGTTTGGTGCCCTCTACTGGCAAAAGAGGGGAGAGGCAGGAGAGATGGCTCAGTGGTTAAGTGCATTGCCTGCTCTTCCCAACCTCAGAAGTTCGATTCCTGGAAATCACATAGTTGCTCTCAAAATGAGGTTTGGTGCCCTCTACTGGCAACAGAAAGAAGAGGCAGGAGAGATGGCTCAGTGGTTAAGAGCATTGCCTGCTGAGGTTGATGAGGCCAAGTGGACACATACAGCCAGTACTCACGTTGTTGTCTCAGAATCAGGCAAAAAATTTTGTTAGGATAAGAAAGACTCACAGCTCTATCACCATGAGCCTGCATGCTTCAGGGACACCACCAAGCAGAATGAGGAAAGATGGTGAGAAGAAGAAAATACAGGCATGTTCATGTTCCTTAAGAAGTACTCACATCCAAGACATACAAAGGAATACAAACACCAGCAAAAGGTTTACCAGTTTAAAGCCAGACAAACAATTTATCTAGACTTCATCTATGAGGTACGCGAACGGCCAATATGTCCATGGAGACCCCTGTACTCCACATGTTAGTGGAATGCAGATATGATCCACACACCACATTGAGTAAACCTGGTTTAGTTCAAGAAGTTGAAAAACGGGTTGGAGAGACGGCTCCGTGGTTAAGAACATTGCCTGCTCTTCCAACCTCCTGAACTGAATTCCAGGCAACCACATAATGGCTCACAACCATTTGCAATGAGGTCTTGTGCCCTCTTTTGGATACAGAAAGAAGAGCTGGGGAGATAGCTCAGTGGTTAAGAGCTTTGCCTGCCCTTCCAATGGTCAGAAGTTCGATTCCTGGCAACCACATAATTGCTCTCAAAGGGAGGTTTGGTGCCCCCTACTGGCAACAGAAGGAAGATGCAAGAGAGATGGCTCAATGGTTAAGAGAATTGCCTGCTCTTCCAACCTCCTGAATTCAATTCCAGGCAACCACATAATGGCTCACAACCATCTGCAATGGGTCTTGTGCCCTCTTATGCCTACAGTAAGAAGAACTGGAGAGATAGCTCAGTGTTTAAGAGCGTTGGTTGCCCTTCCAAAGGTCAGAAGTTCGATTCCTGGGAACCACATAATTGCTGTCAAAAGGAGGTTTGGTGCCCTCTATTGGCAACAGAAGGAAGAGGCGGGAGAGATGGCTCTGTGGTAAAGAGCTTTGCCTGCTGAGTTCGATGAGGCCAAAACAGACATAGAGTCAGGGCACAGGGCCAGGGCCCACGTTGTTGTGACTGAATGAGGCAAAAGCTCTTGTTAGGATCTTAAAGACTCACAGCTCCTTCACCATGAGCCAGCGTGCTTCAGAGACAACACCAAGGAGAATAAGGCAAGATGACTAGAAGAAGAAAATACAGGCATGTTCATGTGCCTGAAGAAGAACTCACATCCAAGACATCCAAAGGATTACAAACACCAGCAAAAGGTTTACCAATTTTAAGCCAGAGAAACAATTTATCTAGACCTCCTCTATGAGGTACACCAACAGCCAATAGGTCCATGGAGACCCCTGTACTCCACATGTTAGGGGAATGGAGATGTGATCAACACACCACATTGAGTAAACCTGGTTTAGTAAAATAAGTTGAAAAACCGGTTGGAGAGATGGCTCAGTGGATAAGAGCATTGCCTGCTCTTCAAAGTTCAAAAGTTCAATTCCTGGAAATCACATAGTTGCTCTCAAAATGAGGTTTGGTGCCCTCTACTGGCAAAAGAGGGGAGAGGCAGGAGAGATGGCTCAGTGGTTAAGTGCATTGCCTGCTCTTCCCAACCTCAGAAGTTCGATTCCTGGAAATCACATAGTTGCTCTCAAAATGAGGTTTGGTGCCCTCTACTGGCAACAGAAAGAAGAGGCAGGAGAGATGGCTCAGTGGTTAAGAGCATTGCCTGCTGAGGTTGATGAGGCCAAGTGGACACATACAGCCAGTACTCACGTTGTTGTCTCAGAATCAGGCAAAAAATTTTGTTAGGATAAGAAAGACTCACAGCTCTATCACCATGAGCCTGCATGCTTCAGGGACACCACCAAGCAGAATGAGGAAAGATGGTGAGAAGAAGAAAATACAGGCATGTTCATGTTCCTTAAGAAGTACTCACATCCAAGACATACAAAGGAATACAAACACCAGCAAAAGGTTTACCAGTTTAAAGCCAGACAAACAATTTATCTAGACTTCATCTATGAGGTACGCGAACGGCCAATATGTCCATGGAGACCCCTGTACTCCACATGTTAGTGGAATGCAGATATGATCCACACACCACATTGAGTAAACCTGGTTTAGTTCAAGAAGTTGAAAAACGGGTTGGAGAGACGGCTCCGTGGTTAAGAACATTGCCTGCTCTTCCAACCTCCTGAACTGAATTCCAGGCAACCACATAATGGCTCACAACCATTTGCAATGAGGTCTTGTGCCCTCTTTTGGATACAGAAAGAAGAGCTGGGGAGATAGCTCAGTGGTTAAGAGCTTTGCCTGCCCTTCCAATGGTCAGAAGTTCGATTCCTGGCAACCACATAATTGCTCTCAAAGGGAGGTTTGGTGCCCCCTACTGGCAACAGAAGGAAGATGCAAGAGAGATGGCTCAATGGTTAAGAGAATTGCCTGCTCTTCCAACCTCCTGAATTCAATTCCAGGCAACCACATAATGGCTCACAACCATCTGCAATGGGTCTTGTGCCCTCTTATGCCTACAGTAAGAAGAACTGGAGAGATAGCTCAGTGTTTAAGAGCGTTGGTTGCCCTTCCAAAGGTCAGAAGTTCGATTCCTGGGAACCACATAATTGCTGTCAAAAGGAGGTTTGGTGCCCTCTATTGGCAACAGAAGGAAGAGGCGGGAGAGATGGCTCTGTGGTAAAGAGCTTTGCCTGCTGAGTTCGATGAGGCCAAAACAGACATAGAGTCAGGGCACAGGGCCAGGGCCCACGTCGTTGTGACTGAATGAGGCAAAAGCTCTTGTTAGGATCTTAAAGACTCACAGCTCCTTCACCATGAGCCAGCGTGCTTCAGAGACAACACCAAGGAGAATAAGGCAAGATGACTAGAAGAAGAAAATACAGGCATGTTCATGTGCCTGAAGAAGAACTCACATCCAAGACATCCAAAGGATTACAAACACCAGCAAAAGGTTTACCAATTTTAAGCCAGAGAAACAATTTATCTAGACCTCCTCTATGAGGTACACCAACAGCCAATAGGTCCATGGAGACCCCTGTACTCCACATGTTAGGGGAATGGAGATGTGATCAACACACCACATTGAGTAAACCTGGTTTAGTAAAATAAGTTGAAAAACCGGTTGGAGAGATGGCTCAGTGGATAAGAGCATTGCCTGCTCTTCAAAGTTCAAAAGTTCAATTCCTGGAAATCACATAGTTGCTCTCAAAATGAGGTTTGGTGCCCTCTACTGGCAAAAGAGGGGAGAGGCAGGAGAGATGGCTCAGTGGTTAAGTGCATTGCCTGCTCTTCCCAACCTCAGAAGTTCGATTCCTGGAAATCACATAGTTGCTCTCAAAATGAGGTTTGGTGCCCTCTACTGGCAACAGAAAGAAGAGGCAGGAGAGATGGCTCAGTGGTTAAGAGCATTGCCTGCTGAGGTTGATGAGGCCAAGTGGACACATACAGCCAGTACTCACGTTGTTGTCTCAGAATCAGGCAAAAAATTTTGTTAGGATAATAAAGACTCACAGCTCTATCACCATGAGCCTGCATGCTTCAGGGACACCACCAAGCAGAATGAGGAAAGATGGTGAGAAGAAGAAAATACAGGCATGTTCATGTTCCTTAAGAAGTACTCACATCCAAGACATACAAAGGAATACAAACACCAGCAAAAGGTTTACCAGTTTAAAGCCAGACAAACAATTTATCTAGACTTCATCTATGAGGTACGCGAACGGCCAATATGTCCATGGAGACCCCTGTACTCCACATGTTAGTGGAATGCAGATATGATCCACACACCACATTGAGTAAACCTGGTTTAGTTCAAGAAGTTGAAAAACGGGTTGGAGAGACGGCTCCGTGGTTAAGAACATTGCCTGCTCTTCCAACCTCCTGAACTGAATTCCAGGCAACCACATAATGGCTCACAACCATTTGCAATGAGGTCTTGTGCCCTCTTTTGGATACAGAAAGAAGAGCTGGGGAGATAGCTCAGTGGTTAAGAGCTTTGCCTGCCCTTCCAATGGTCAGAAGTTCGATTCCTGGCAACCACATAATTGCTCTCAAAGGGAGGTTTGGTGCCCCCTACTGGCAACAGAAGGAAGATGCAAGAGAGATGGCTCAATGGTTAAGAGAATTGCCTGCTCTTCCAACCTCCTGAATTCAATTCCAGGCAACCACATAATGGCTCACAACCATCTGCAATGGGTCTTGTGCCCTCTTATGCCTACAGTAAGAAGAACTGGAGAGATAGCTCAGTGTTTAAGAGCGTTGGTTGCCCTTCCAAAGGTCAGAAGTTCGATTCCTGGGAACCACATAATTGCTGTCAAAAGGAGGTTTGGTGCCCTCTATTGGCAACAGAAGGAAGAGGCGGGAGAGATGGCTCTGTGGTAAAGAGCTTTGCCTGCTGAGTTCGATGAGGCCAAAACAGACATAGAGTCAGGGCACAGGGCCAGGGCCCACGTCGTTGTGACTGAATGAGGCAAAAGCTCTTGTTAGGATCTTAAAGACTCACAGCTCCTTCACCATGAGCCAGCGTGCTTCAGAGACAACACCAAGGAGAATAAGGCAAGATGACTAGAAGAAGAAAATACAGGCATGTTCATGTGCCTGAAGAAGAACTCACATCCAAGACATCCAAAGGATTACAAACACCAGCAAAAGGTTTACCAATTTTAAGCCAGAGAAACAATTTATCTAGACCTCCTCTATGAGGTACACCAACAGCCAATAGGTCCATGGAGACCCCTGTACTCCACATGTTAGGGGAATGGAGATGTGATCAACACACCACATTGAGTAAACCTGGTTTAGTAAAATAAGTTGAAAAACCGGTTGGAGAGATGGCTCAGTGGATAAGAGCATTGCCTGCTCTTCAAAGTTCAAAAGTTCAATTCCTGGAAATCACATAGTTGCTCTCAAAATGAGGTTTGGTGCCCTCTACTGGCAAAAGAGGGGAGAGGCAGGAGAGATGGCTCAGTGGTTAAGTGCATTGCCTGCTCTTCCCAACCTCAGAAGTTCGATTCCTGGAAATCACATAGTTGCTCTCAAAATGAGGTTTGGTGCCCTCTACTGGCAACAGAAAGAAGAGGCAGGAGAGATGGCTCAGTGGTTAAGAGCATTGCCTGCTGAGGTTGATGAGGCCAAGTGGACACATACAGCCAGTACTCACGTTGTTGTCTCAGAATCAGGCAAAAAATTTTGTTAGGATAATAAAGACTCACAGCTCTATCACCATGAGCCTGCATGCTTCAGGGACACCACCAAGCAGAATGAGGAAAGATGGTGAGAAGAAGAAAATACAGGCATGTTCATGTTCCTTAAGAAGTACTCACATCCAAGACATACAAAGGAATACAAACACCAGCAAAAGGTTTACCAGTTTAAAGCCAGACAAACAATTTATCTAGACTTCATCTATGAGGTACGCGAACGGCCAATATGTCCATGGAGACCCCTGTACTCCACATGTTAGTGGAATGCAGATATGATCCACACACCACATTGAGTAAACCTGGTTTAGTTCAAGAAGTTGAAAAACGGGTTGGAGAGACGGCTCCGTGGTTAAGAACATTGCCTGCTCTTCCAACCTCCTGAACTGAATTCCAGGCAACCACATAATGGCTCACAACCATTTGCAATGAGGTCTTGTGCCCTCTTTTGGATACAGAAAGAAGAGCTGGGGAGATAGCTCAGTGGTTAAGAGCTTTGCCTGCCCTTCCAATGGTCAGAAGTTCGATTCCTGGCAACCACATAATTGCTCTCAAAGGGAGGTTTGGTGCCCCCTACTGGCAACAGAAGGAAGATGCAAGAGAGATGGCTCAATGGTTAAGAGAATTGCCTGCTCTTCCAACCTCCTGAATTCAATTCCAGGCAACCACATAATGGCTCACAACCATCTGCAATGGGTCTTGTGCCCTCTTATGCCTACAGTAAGAAGAACTGGAGAGATAGCTCAGTGTTTAAGAGCGTTGGTTGCCCTTCCAAAGGTCAGAAGTTCGATTCCTGGGAACCACATAATTGCTGTCAAAAGGAGGTTTGGTGCCCTCTATTGGCAACAGAAGGAAGAGGCGGGAGAGATGGCTCTGTGGTAAAGAGCTTTGCCTGCTGAGTTCGATGAGGCCAAAACAGACATAGAGTCAGGGCACAGGGCCAGGGCCCACGTCGTTGTGACTGAATGAGGCAAAAGCTCTTGTTAGGATCTTAAAGACTCACAGCTCCTTCACCATGAGCCAGCGTGCTTCAGAGACAACACCAAGGAGAATAAGGCAAGATGACTAGAAGAAGAAAATACAGGCATGTTCATGTGCCTGAAGAAGAACTCACATCCAAGACATCCAAAGGATTACAAACACCAGCAAAAGGTTTACCAATTTTAAGCCAGAGAAACAATTTATCTAGACCTCCTCTATGAGGTACACCAACAGCCAATAGGTCCATGGAGACCCCTGTACTCCACATGTTAGGGGAATGGAGATGTGATCAACACACCACATTGAGTAAACCTGGTTTAGTAAAATAAGTTGAAAAACCGGTTGGAGAGATGGCTCAGTGGATAAGAGCATTGCCTGCTCTTCAAAGTTCAAAAGTTCAATTCCTGGAAATCACATAGTTGCTCTCAAAATGAGGTTTGGTGCCCTCTACTGGCAAAAGAGGGGAGAGGCAGGAGAGATGGCTCAGTGGTTAAGTGCATTGCCTGCTCTTCCCAACCTCAGAAGTTCGATTCCTGGAAATCACATAGTTGCTCTCAAAATGAGGTTTGGTGCCCTCTACTGGCAACAGAAAGAAGAGGCAGGAGAGATGGCTCAGTGGTTAAGAGCATTGCCTGCTGAGGTTGATGAGGCCAAGTGGACACATACAGCCAGTACTCACGTTGTTGTCTCAGAATCAGGCAAAAAATTTTGTTAGGATAATAAAGACTCACAGCTCTATCACCATGAGCCTGCATGCTTCAGGGACACCACCAAGCAGAATGAGGAAAGATGGTTAGAAGAAGAAAATACAGGCATGTTCATGTTCCTTAAGAAGTACTCACATCCAAGACATACAAAGGAATACAAACACCAGCAAAAGGTTTACCAATTTAAAGCCAGACAAACAATTTATCGAGACTTCATCTATGAGGTACGCGAACGGCCAATATGTCCATGGAGACCCCTGTACTCCACATGTTAGTGGAATGCAGATATGATCCACACACCACATTGAGTAAACCTGGTTTAGTTCAAGAAGTTGAAAAACGGGTTGGAGAGACGGCTCCGTGGTTAAGAACATTGCCTGCTCTTCCAACCTCCTGAACTGAATTCCAGGCAACCACATAATGGCTCACAACCATTTGCAATGAGGTCTTGTGCCCTCTTTTGGATACAGAAAGAAGAGCTGGGGAGATAGCTCAGTGGTTAAGAGCTTTGCCTGCCCTTCCAATGGTCAGAAGTTCGATTCCTGGCAACCACATAATTGCTCTCAAAGGGAGGTTTGGTGCCCCCTACTGGCAACAGAAGGAAGATGCAAGAGAGATGGCTCAATGGTTAAGAGAATTGCCTGCTCTTCCAACCTCCTGAATTCAATTCCAGGCAACCACATAATGGCTCACAACCATCTGCAATGGGTCTTGTGCCCTCTTATGCCTACAGTAAGAAGAACTGGAGAGATAGCTCAGTGTTTAAGAGCGTTGGTTGCCCTTCCAAAGGTCAGAAGTTCGATTCCTGGGAACCACATAATTGCTGTCAAAAGGAGGTTTGGTGCCCTCTATTGGCAACAGAAGGAAGAGGCGGGAGAGATGGCTCTGTGGTAAAGAGCTTTGCCTGCTGAGTTCGATGAGGCCAAAACAGACATAGAGTCAGGGCACAGGGCCAGGGCCCACGTCGTTGTGACTGAATGAGGCAAAAGCTCTTGTTAGGATCTTAAAGACTCACAGCTCCTTCACCATGAGCCAGCGTGCTTCAGAGACAACACCAAGGAGAATAAGGCAAGATGACTAGAAGAAGAAAATACAGGCATGTTCATGTGCCTGAAGAAGAACTCACATCCAAGACATCCAAAGGATTACAAACACCAGCAAAAGGTTTACCAATTTTAAGCCAGAGAAACAATTTATCTAGACCTCCTCTATGAGGTACACCAACAGCCAATAGGTCCATGGAGACCCCTGTACTCCACATGTTAGGGGAATGGAGATGTGATCAACACACCACATTGAGTAAACCTGGTTTAGTAAAATAAGTTGAAAAACCGGTTGGAGAGATGGCTCAGTGGATAAGAGCATTGCCTGCTCTTCAAAGTTCAAAAGTTCAATTCCTGGAAATCACATAGTTGCTCTCAAAATGAGGTTTGGTGCCCTCTACTGGCAAAAGAGGGGAGAGGCAGGAGAGATGGCTCAGTGGTTAAGTGCATTGCCTGCTCTTCCCAACCTCAGAAGTTCGATTCCTGGAAATCACATAGTTGCTCTCAAAATGAGGTTTGGTGCCCTCTACTGGCAACAGAAAGAAGAGGCAGGAGAGATGGCTCAGTGGTTAAGAGCATTGCCTGCTGAGGTTGATGAGGCCAAGTGGACACATACAGCCAGTACTCACGTTGTTGTCTCAGAATCAGGCAAAAAATTTTGTTAGGATAATAAAGACTCACAGCTCTATCACCATGAGCCTGCATGCTTCAGGGACACCACCAAGCAGAATGAGGAAAGATGGTGAGAAGAAGAAAATACAGGCATGTTCATGTTCCTTAAGAAGTACTCACATCCAAGACATACAAAGGAATACAAACACCAGCAAAAGGTTTACCAGTTTAAAGCCAGACAAACAATTTATCGAGACTTCATCTATGAGGTACGCGAACGGCCAATATGTCCATGGAGACCCCTGTACTCCACATGTTAGTGGAATGCAGATATGATCCACACACCACATTGAGTAAACCTGGTTTAGTTCAAGAAGTTGAAAAACGGGTTGGAGAGACGGCTCCGTGGTTAAGAACATTGCCTGCTCTTCCAACCTCCTGAACTGAATTCCAGGCAACCACATAATGGCTCACAACCATTTGCAATGAGGTCTTGTGCCCTCTTTTGGATACAGAAAGAAGAGCTGGGGAGATAGCTCAGTGGTTAAGAGCTTTGCCTGCCCTTCCAATGGTCAGAAGTTCGATTCCTGGCAACCACATAATTGCTCTCAAAGGGAGGTTTGGTGCCCCCTACTGGCAACAGAAGGAAGATGCAAGAGAGATGGCTCAATGGTTAAGAGAATTGCCTGCTCTTCCAACCTCCTGAATTCAATTCCAGGCAACCACATAATGGCTCACAACCATCTGCAATGGGTCTTGTGCCCTCTTATGCCTACAGTAAGAAGAACTGGAGAGATAGCTCAGTGTTTAAGAGCGTTGGTTGCCCTTCCAAAGGTCAGAAGTTCGATTCCTGGGAACCACATAATTGCTGTCAAAAGGAGGTTTGGTGCCCTCTATTGGCAACAGAAGGAAGAGGCGGGAGAGATGGCTCTGTGGTAAAGAGCTTTGCCTGCTGAGTTCGATGAGGCCAAAACAGACATAGAGTCAGGGCACAGGGCCAGGGCCCACGTCGTTGTGACTGAATGAGGCAAAAGCTCTTGTTAGGATCTTAAAGACTCACAGCTCCTTCACCATGAGCCAGCGTGCTTCAGAGACAACACCAAGGAGAATAAGGCAAGATGACTAGAAGAAGAAAATACAGGCATGTTCATGTGCCTGAAGAAGAACTCACATCCAAGACATCCAAAGGATTACAAACACCAGCAAAAGGTTTACCAATTTTAAGCCAGAGAAACAATTTATCTAGACCTCCTCTATGAGGTACACCAACAGCCAATAGGTCCATGGAGACCCCTGTACTCCACATGTTAGGGGAATGGAGATGTGATCAACACACCACATTGAGTAAACCTGGTTTAGTAAAATAAGTTGAAAAACCGGTTGGAGAGATGGCTCAGTGGATAAGAGCATTGCCTGCTCTTCAAAGTTCAAAAGTTCAATTCCTGGAAATCACATAGTTGCTCTCAAAATGAGGTTTGGTGCCCTCTACTGGCAAAAGAGGGGAGAGGCAGGAGAGATGGCTCAGTGGTTAAGTGCATTGCCTGCTCTTCCCAACCTCAGAAGTTCGATTCCTGGAAATCACATAGTTGCTCTCAAAATGAGGTTTGGTGCCCTCTACTGGCAACAGAAAGAAGAGGCAGGAGAGATGGCTCAGTGGTTAAGAGCATTGCCTGCTGAGGTTGATGAGGCCAAGTGGACACATACAGCCAGTACTCACGTTGTTGTCTCAGAATCAGGCAAAAAATTTTGTTAGGATAATAAAGACTCACAGCTCTATCACCATGAGCCTGCATGCTTCAGGGACACCACCAAGCAGAATGAGGAAAGATGGTGAGAAGAAGAAAATACAGGCATGTTCATGTTCCTTAAGAAGTACTCACATCCAAGACATACAAAGGAATACAAACACCAGCAAAAGGTTTACCAGTTTAAAGCCAGACAAACAATTTATCGAGACTTCATCTATGAGGTACGCGAACGGCCAATATGTCCATGGAGACCCCTGTACTCCACATGTTAGTGGAATGCAGATATGATCCACACACCACATTGAGTAAACCTGGTTTAGTTCAAGAAGTTGAAAAACGGGTTGGAGAGACGGCTCCGTGGTTAAGAACATTGCCTGCTCTTCCAACCTCCTGAACTGAATTCCAGGCAACCACATAATGGCTCACAACCATTTGCAATGAGGTCTTGTGCCCTCTTTTGGATACAGAAAGAAGAGCTGGGGAGATAGCTCAGTGGTTAAGAGCTTTGCCTGCCCTTCCAATGGTCAGAAGTTCGATTCCTGGCAACCACATAATTGCTCTCAAAGGGAGGTTTGGTGCCCCCTACTGGCAACAGAAGGAAGATGCAAGAGAGATGGCTCAATGGTTAAGAGAATTGCCTGCTCTTCCAACCTCCTGAATTCAATTCCAGGCAACCACATAATGGCTCACAACCATCTGCAATGGGTCTTGTGCCCTCTTATGCCTACAGTAAGAAGAACTGGAGAGATAGCTCAGTGTTTAAGAGCGTTGGTTGCCCTTCCAAAGGTCAGAAGTTCGATTCCTGGGAACCACATAATTGCTGTCAAAAGGAGGTTTGGTGCCCTCTATTGGCAACAGAAGGAAGAGGCGGGAGAGATGGCTCTGTGGTAAAGAGCTTTGCCTGCTGAGTTCGATGAGGCCAAAACAGACATAGAGTCAGGGCACAGGGCCAGGGCCCACGTTGTTGTGACTGAATGAGGCAAAAGCTCTTGTTAGGATCTTAAAGACTCACAGCTCCTTCACCATGAGCCAGCGTGCTTCAGAGACAACACCAAGGAGAATAAGGCAAGATGACTAGAAGAAGAAAATACAGGCATGTTCATGTGCCTGAAGAAGAACTCACATCCAAGACATCCAAAGGATTACAAACACCAGCAAAAGGTTTACCAATTTTAAGCCAGAGAAACAATTTATCTAGACCTCCTCTATGAGGTACACCAACAGCCAATAGGTCCATGGAGACCCCTGTACTCCACATGTTAGGGGAATGGAGATGTGATCAACACACCACATTGAGTAAACCTGGTTTAGTAAAATAAGTTGAAAAACCGGTTGGAGAGATGGCTCAGTGGATAAGAGCATTGCCTGCTCTTCAAAGTTCAAAAGTTCAATTCCTGGAAATCACATAGTTGCTCTCAAAATGAGGTTTGGTGCCCTCTACTGGCAAAAGAGGGGAGAGGCAGGAGAGATGGCTCAGTGGTTAAGTGCATTGCCTGCTCTTCCCAACCTCAGAAGTTCGATTCCTGGAAATCACATAGTTGCTCTCAAAATGAGGTTTGGTGCCCTCTACTGGCAACAGAAAGAAGAGGCAGGAGAGATGGCTCAGTGGTTAAGAGCATTGCCTGCTGAGGTTGATGAGGCCAAGTGGACACATACAGCCAGTACTCACGTTGTTGTCTCAGAATCAGGCAAAAAATTTTGTTAGGATAATAAAGACTCACAGCTCTATCACCATGAGCCTGCATGCTTCAGGGACACCACCAAGCAGAATGAGGAAAGATGGTGAGAAGAAGAAAATACAGGCATGTTCATGTTCCTTAAGAAGTACTCACATCCAAGACATACAAAGGAATACAAACACCAGCAAAAGGTTTACCAGTTTAAAGCCAGACAAACAATTTATCTAGACTTCATCTATGAGGTACGCGAACGGCCAATATGTCCATGGAGACCCCTGTACTCCACATGTTAGTGGAATGCAGATATGATCCACACACCACATTGAGTAAACCTGGTTTAGTTCAAGAAGTTGAAAAACGGGTTGGAGAGACGGCTCCGTGGTTAAGAACATTGCCTGCTCTTCCAACCTCCTGAACTGAATTCCAGGCAACCACATAATGGCTCACAACCATTTGCAATGAGGTCTTGTGCCCTCTTTTGGATACAGAAAGAAGAGCTGGGGAGATAGCTCAGTGGTTAAGAGCTTTGCCTGCCCTTCCAATGGTCAGAAGTTCGATTCCTGGCAACCACATAATTGCTCTCAAAGGGAGGTTTGGTGCCCCCTACTGGCAACAGAAGGAAGATGCAAGAGAGATGGCTCAATGGTTAAGAGAATTGCCTGCTCTTCCAACCTCCTGAATTCAATTCCAGGCAACCACATAATGGCTCACAACCATCTGCAATGGGTCTTGTGCCCTCTTATGCCTACAGTAAGAAGAACTGGAGAGATAGCTCAGTGTTTAAGAGCGTTGGTTGCCCTTCCAAAGGTCAGAAGTTCGATTCCTGGGAACCACATAATTGCTGTCAAAAGGAGGTTTGGTGCCCTCTATTGGCAACAGAAGGAAGAGGCGGGAGAGATGGCTCTGTGGTAAAGAGCTTTGCCTGCTGAGTTCGATGAGGCCAAAACAGACATAGAGTCAGGGCACAGGGCCAGGGCCCACGTCGTTGTGACTGAATGAGGCAAAAGCTCTTGTTAGGATCTTAAAGACTCACAGCTCCTTCACCATGAGCCAGCGTGCTTCAGAGACAACACCAAGGAGAATAAGGCAAGATGACTAGAAGAAGAAAATACAGGCATGTTCATGTGCCTGAAGAAGAACTCACATCCAAGACATCCAAAGGATTACAAACACCAGCAAAAGGTTTACCAATTTTAAGCCAGAGAAACAATTTATCTAGACCTCCTCTATGAGGTACACCAACAGCCAATAGGTCCATGGAGACCCCTGTACTCCACATGTTAGGGGAATGGAGATGTGATCAACACACCACATTGAGTAAACCTGGTTTAGTAAAATAAGTTGAAAAACCGGTTGGAGAGATGGCTCAGTGGATAAGAGCATTGCCTGCTCTTCAAAGTTCAAAAGTTCAATTCCTGGAAATCACATAGTTGCTCTCAAAATGAGGTTTGGTGCCCTCTACTGGCAAAAGAGGGGAGAGGCAGGAGAGATGGCTCAGTGGTTAAGTGCATTGCCTGCTCTTCCCAACCTCAGAAGTTCGATTCCTGGAAATCACATAGTTGCTCTCAAAATGAGGTTTGGTGCCCTCTACTGGCAACAGAAAGAAGAGGCAGGAGAGATGGCTCAGTGGTTAAGAGCATTGCCTGCTGAGGTTGATGAGGCCAAGTGGACACATACAGCCAGTACTCACGTTGTTGTCTCAGAATCAGGCAAAAAATTTTGTTAGGATAATAAAGACTCACAGCTCTATCACCATGAGCCTGCATGCTTCAGGGACACCACCAAGCAGAATGAGGAAAGATGGTGAGAAGAAGAAAATACAGGCATGTTCATGTTCCTTAAGAAGTACTCACATCCAAGACATACAAAGGAATACAAACACCAGCAAAAGGTTTACCAGTTTAAAGCCAGACAAACAATTTATCTAGACTTCATCTATGAGGTACGCGAACGGCCAATATGTCCATGGAGACCCCTGTACTCCACATGTTAGTGGAATGCAGATATGATCCACACACCACATTGAGTAAACCTGGTTTAGTTCAAGAAGTTGAAAAACGGGTTGGAGAGACGGCTCCGTGGTTAAGAACATTGCCTGCTCTTCCAACCTCCTGAACTGAATTCCAGGCAACCACATAATGGCTCACAACCATTTGCAATGAGGTCTTGTGCCCTCTTTTGGATACAGAAAGAAGAGCTGGGGAGATAGCTCAGTGGTTAAGAGCTTTGCCTGCCCTTCCAATGGTCAGAAGTTCGATTCCTGGCAACCACATAATTGCTCTCAAAGGGAGGTTTGGTGCCCCCTACTGGCAACAGAAGGAAGATGCAAGAGAGATGGCTCAATGGTTAAGAGAATTGCCTGCTCTTCCAACCTCCTGAATTCAATTCCAGGCAACCACATAATGGCTCACAACCATCTGCAATGGGTCTTGTGCCCTCTTATGCCTACAGTAAGAAGAACTGGAGAGATAGCTCAGTGTTTAAGAGCGTTGGTTGCCCTTCCAAAGGTCAGAAGTTCGATTCCTGGGAACCACATAATTGCTGTCAAAAGGAGGTTTGGTGCCCTCTATTGGCAACAGAAGGAAGAGGCGGGAGAGATGGCTCTGTGGTAAAGAGCTTTGCCTGCTGAGTTCGATGAGGCCAAAACAGACATAGAGTCAGGGCACAGGGCCAGGGCCCACGTCGTTGTGACTGAATGAGGCAAAAGCTCTTGTTAGGATCTTAAAGACTCACAGCTCCTTCACCATGAGCCAGCGTGCTTCAGAGACAACACCAAGGAGAATAAGGCAAGATGACTAGAAGAAGAAAATACAGGCATGTTCATGTGCCTGAAGAAGAACTCACATCCAAGACATCCAAAGGATTACAAACACCAGCAAAAGGTTTACCAATTTTAAGCCAGAGAAACAATTTATCTAGACCTCCTCTATGAGGTACACCAACAGCCAATAGGTCCATGGAGACCCCTGTACTCCACATGTTAGGGGAATGGAGATGTGATCAACACACCACATTGAGTAAACCTGGTTTAGTAAAATAAGTTGAAAAACCGGTTGGAGAGATGGCTCAGTGGATAAGAGCATTGCCTGCTCTTCAAAGTTCAAAAGTTCAATTCCTGGAAATCACATAGTTGCTCTCAAAATGAGGTTTGGTGCCCTCTACTGGCAAAAGAGGGGAGAGGCAGGAGAGATGGCTCAGTGGTTAAGTGCATTGCCTGCTCTTCCCAACCTCAGAAGTTCGATTCCTGGAAATCACATAGTTGCTCTCAAAATGAGGTTTGGTGCCCTCTACTGGCAACAGAAAGAAGAGGCAGGAGAGATGGCTCAGTGGTTAAGAGCATTGCCTGCTGAGGTTGATGAGGCCAAGTGGACACATACAGCCAGTACTCACGTTGTTGTCTCAGAATCAGGCAAAAAATTTTGTTAGGATAATAAAGACTCACAGCTCTATCACCATGAGCCTGCATGCTTCAGGGACACCACCAAGCAGAATGAGGAAAGATGGTGAGAAGAAGAAAATACAGGCATGTTCATGTTCCTTAAGAAGTACTCACATCCAAGACATACAAAGGAATACAAACACCAGCAAAAGGTTTACCAATTTAAAGCCAGACAAACAATTTATCGAGACTTCATCTATGAGGTACGCGAACGGCCAATATGTCCATGGAGACCCCTGTACTCCACATGTTAGTGGAATGCAGATATGATCCACACACCACATTGAGTAAACCTGGTTTAGTTCAAGAAGTTGAAAAACGGGTTGGAGAGACGGCTCCGTGGTTAAGAACATTGCCTGCTCTTCCAACCTCCTGAACTGAATTCCAGGCAACCACATAATGGCTCACAACCATTTGCAATGAGGTCTTGTGCCCTCTTTTGGATACAGAAAGAAGAGCTGGGGAGATAGCTCAGTGGTTAAGAGCTTTGCCTGCCCTTCCAATGGTCAGAAGTTCGATTCCTGGCAACCACATAATTGCTCTCAAAGGGAGGTTTGGTGCCCCCTACTGGCAACAGAAGGAAGATGCAAGAGAGATGGCTCAATGGTTAAGAGAATTGCCTGCTCTTCCAACCTCCTGAATTCAATTCCAGGCAACCACATAATGGCTCACAACCATCTGCAATGGGTCTTGTGCCCTCTTATGCCTACAGTAAGAAGAACTGGAGAGATAGCTCAGTGTTTAAGAGCGTTGGTTGCCCTTCCAAAGGTCAGAAGTTCGATTCCTGGGAACCACATAATTGCTGTCAAAAGGAGGTTTGGTGCCCTCTATTGGCAACAGAAGGAAGAGGCGGGAGAGATGGCTCTGTGGTAAAGAGCTTTGCCTGCTGAGTTCGATGAGGCCAAAACAGACATAGAGTCAGGGCACAGGGCCAGGGCCCACGTTGTTGTGACTGAATGAGGCAAAAGCTCTTGTTAGGATCTTAAAGACTCACAGCTCCTTCACCATGAGCCAGCGTGCTTCAGAGACAACACCAAGGAGAATAAGGCAAGATGACTAGAAGAAGAAAATACAGGCATGTTCATGTGCCTGAAGAAGAACTCACATCCAAGACATCCAAAGGATTACAAACACCAGCAAAAGGTTTACCAATTTTAAGCCAGAGAAACAATTTATCTAGACCTCCTCTATGAGGTACACCAACAGCCAATAGGTCCATGGAGACCCCTGTACTCCACATGTTAGGGGAATGGAGATGTGATCAACACACCACATTGAGTAAACCTGGTTTAGTAAAATAAGTTGAAAAACCGGTTGGAGAGATGGCTCAGTGGATAAGAGCATTGCCTGCTCTTCAAAGTTCAAAAGTTCAATTCCTGGAAATCACATAGTTGCTCTCAAAATGAGGTTTGGTGCCCTCTACTGGCAAAAGAGGGGAGAGGCAGGAGAGATGGCTCAGTGGTTAAGTGCATTGCCTGCTCTTCCCAACCTCAGAAGTTCGATTCCTGGAAATCACATAGTTGCTCTCAAAATGAGGTTTGGTGCCCTCTACTGGCAACAGAAAGAAGAGGCAGGAGAGATGGCTCAGTGGTTAAGAGCATTGCCTGCTGAGGTTGATGAGGCCAAGTGGACACATACAGCCAGTACTCACGTTGTTGTCTCAGAATCAGGCAAAAAATTTTGTTAGGATAATAAAGACTCACAGCTCTATCACCATGAGCCTGCATGCTTCAGGGACACCACCAAGCAGAATGAGGAAAGATGGTGAGAAGAAGAAAATACAGGCATGTTCATGTTCCTTAAGAAGTACTCACATCCAAGACATACAAAGGAATACAAACACCAGCAAAAGGTTTACCAATTTAAAGCCAGACAAACAATTTATCGAGACTTCATCTATGAGGTACGCGAACGGCCAATATGTCCATGGAGACCCCTGTACTCCACATGTTAGTGGAATGCAGATATGATCCACACACCACATTGAGTAAACCTGGTTTAGTTCAAGAAGTTGAAAAACGGGTTGGAGAGACGGCTCCGTGGTTAAGAACATTGCCTGCTCTTCCAACCTCCTGAACTGAATTCCAGGCAACCACATAATGGCTCACAACCATTTGCAATGAGGTCTTGTGCCCTCTTTTGGATACAGAAAGAAGAGCTGGGGAGATAGCTCAGTGGTTAAGAGCTTTGCCTGCCCTTCCAATGGTCAGAAGTTCGATTCCTGGCAACCACATAATTGCTCTCAAAGGGAGGTTTGGTGCCCCCTACTGGCAACAGAAGGAAGATGCAAGAGAGATGGCTCAATGGTTAAGAGAATTGCCTGCTCTTCCAACCTCCTGAATTCAATTCCAGGCAACCACATAATGGCTCACAACCATCTGCAATGGGTCTTGTGCCCTCTTATGCCTACAGTAAGAAGAACTGGAGAGATAGCTCAGTGTTTAAGAGCGTTGGTTGCCCTTCCAAAGGTCAGAAGTTCGATTCCTGGGAACCACATAATTGCTGTCAAAAGGAGGTTTGGTGCCCTCTATTGGCAACAGAAGGAAGAGGCGGGAGAGATGGCTCTGTGGTAAAGAGCTTTGCCTGCTGAGTTCGATGAGGCCAAAACAGACATAGAGTCAGGGCACAGGGCCAGGGCCCACGTTGTTGTGACTGAATGAGGCAAAAGCTCTTGTTAGGATCTTAAAGACTCACAGCTCCTTCACCATGAGCCAGCGTGCTTCAGAGACAACACCAAGGAGAATAAGGCAAGATGACTAGAAGAAGAAAATACAGGCATGTTCATGTGCCTGAAGAAGAACTCACATCCAAGACATCCAAAGGATTACAAACACCAGCAAAAGGTTTACCAATTTTAAGCCAGAGAAACAATTTATCTAGACCTCCTCTATGAGGTACACCAACAGCCAATAGGTCCATGGAGACCCCTGTACTCCACATGTTAGGGGAATGGAGATGTGATCAACACACCACATTGAGTAAACCTGGTTTAGTAAAATAAGTTGAAAAACCGGTTGGAGAGATGGCTCAGTGGATAAGAGCATTGCCTGCTCTTCAAAGTTCAAAAGTTCAATTCCTGGAAATCACATAGTTGCTCTCAAAATGAGGTTTGGTGCCCTCTACTGGCAAAAGAGGGGAGAGGCAGGAGAGATGGCTCAGTGGTTAAGTGCATTGCCTGCTCTTCCCAACCTCAGAAGTTCGATTCCTGGAAATCACATAGTTGCTCTCAAAATGAGGTTTGGTGCCCTCTACTGGCAACAGAAAGAAGAGGCAGGAGAGATGGCTCAGTGGTTAAGAGCATTGCCTGCTGAGGTTGATGAGGCCAAGTGGACACATACAGCCAGTACTCACGTTGTTGTCTCAGAATCAGGCAAAAAATTTTGTTAGGATAATAAAGACTCACAGCTCTATCACCATGAGCCTGCATGCTTCAGGGACACCACCAAGCAGAATGAGGAAAGATGGTGAGAAGAAGAAAATACAGGCATGTTCATGTTCCTTAAGAAGTACTCACATCCAAGACATACAAAGGAATACAAACACCAGCAAAAGGTTTACCAGTTTAAAGCCAGACAAACAATTTATCGAGACTTCATCTATGAGGTACGCGAACGGCCAATATGTCCATGGAGACCCCTGTACTCCACATGTTAGTGGAATGCAGATATGATCCACACACCACATTGAGTAAACCTGGTTTAGTTCAAGAAGTTGAAAAACGGGTTGGAGAGACGGCTCCGTGGTTAAGAACATTGCCTGCTCTTCCAACCTCCTGAACTGAATTCCAGGCAACCACATAATGGCTCACAACCATTTGCAATGAGGTCTTGTGCCCTCTTTTGGATACAGAAAGAAGAGCTGGGGAGATAGCTCAGTGGTTAAGAGCTTTGCCTGCCCTTCCAATGGTCAGAAGTTCGATTCCTGGCAACCACATAATTGCTCTCAAAGGGAGGTTTGGTGCCCCCTACTGGCAACAGAAGGAAGATGCAAGAGAGATGGCTCAATGGTTAAGAGAATTGCCTGCTCTTCCAACCTCCTGAATTCAATTCCAGGCAACCACATAATGGCTCACAACCATCTGCAATGGGTCTTGTGCCCTCTTATGCCTACAGTAAGAAGAACTGGAGAGATAGCTCAGTGTTTAAGAGCGTTGGTTGCCCTTCCAAAGGTCAGAAGTTCGATTCCTGGGAACCACATAATTGCTGTCAAAAGGAGGTTTGGTGCCCTCTATTGGCAACAGAAGGAAGAGGCGGGAGAGATGGCTCTGTGGTAAAGAGCTTTGCCTGCTGAGTTCGATGAGGCCAAAACAGACATAGAGTCAGGGCACAGGGCCAGGGCCCACGTTGTTGTGACTGAATGAGGCAAAAGCTCTTGTTAGGATCTTAAAGACTCACAGCTCCTTCACCATGAGCCAGCGTGCTTCAGAGACAACACCAAGGAGAATAAGGCAAGATGACTAGAAGAAGAAAATACAGGCATGTTCATGTGCCTGAAGAAGAACTCACATCCAAGACATCCAAAGGATTACAAACACCAGCAAAAGGTTTACCAATTTTAAGCCAGAGAAACAATTTATCTAGACCTCCTCTATGAGGTACACCAACAGCCAATAGGTCCATGGAGACCCCTGTACTCCACATGTTAGGGGAATGGAGATGTGATCAACACACCACATTGAGTAAACCTGGTTTAGTAAAATAAGTTGAAAAACCGGTTGGAGAGATGGCTCAGTGGATAAGAGCATTGCCTGCTCTTCAAAGTTCAAAAGTTCAATTCCTGGAAATCACATAGTTGCTCTCAAAATGAGGTTTGGTGCCCTCTACTGGCAAAAGAGGGGAGAGGCAGGAGAGATGGCTCAGTGGTTAAGTGCATTGCCTGCTCTTCCCAACCTCAGAAGTTCGATTCCTGGAAATCACATAGTTGCTCTCAAAATGAGGTTTGGTGCCCTCTACTGGCAACAGAAAGAAGAGGCAGGAGAGATGGCTCAGTGGTTAAGAGCATTGCCTGCTGAGGTTGATGAGGCCAAGTGGACACATACAGCCAGTACTCACGTTGTTGTCTCAGAATCAGGCAAAAAATTTTGTTAGGATAATAAAGACTCACAGCTCTATCACCATGAGCCTGCATGCTTCAGGGACACCACCAAGCAGAATGAGGAAAGATGGTGAGAAGAAGAAAATACAGGCATGTTCATGTTCCTTAAGAAGTACTCACATCCAAGACATACAAAGGAATACAAACACCAGCAAAAGGTTTACCAGTTTAAAGCCAGACAAACAATTTATCGAGACTTCATCTATGAGGTACGCGAACGGCCAATATGTCCATGGAGACCCCTGTACTCCACATGTTAGTGGAATGCAGATATGATCCACACACCACATTGAGTAAACCTGGTTTAGTTCAAGAAGTTGAAAAACGGGTTGGAGAGACGGCTCCGTGGTTAAGAACATTGCCTGCTCTTCCAACCTCCTGAACTGAATTCCAGGCAACCACATAATGGCTCACAACCATTTGCAATGAGGTCTTGTGCCCTCTTTTGGATACAGAAAGAAGAGCTGGGGAGATAGCTCAGTGGTTAAGAGCTTTGCCTGCCCTTCCAATGGTCAGAAGTTCGATTCCTGGCAACCACATAATTGCTCTCAAAGGGAGGTTTGGTGCCCCCTACTGGCAACAGAAGGAAGATGCAAGAGAGATGGCTCAATGGTTAAGAGAATTGCCTGCTCTTCCAACCTCCTGAATTCAATTCCAGGCAACCACATAATGGCTCACAACCATCTGCAATGGGTCTTGTGCCCTCTTATGCCTACAGTAAGAAGAACTGGAGAGATAGCTCAGTGTTTAAGAGCGTTGGTTGCCCTTCCAAAGGTCAGAAGTTCGATTCCTGGGAACCACATAATTGCTGTCAAAAGGAGGTTTGGTGCCCTCTATTGGCAACAGAAGGAAGAGGCGGGAGAGATGGCTCTGTGGTAAAGAGCTTTGCCTGCTGAGTTCGATGAGGCCAAAACAGACATAGAGTCAGGGCACAGGGCCAGGGCCCACGTTGTTGTGACTGAATGAGGCAAAAGCTCTTGTTAGGATCTTAAAGACTCACAGCTCCTTCACCATGAGCCAGCGTGCTTCAGAGACAACACCAAGGAGAATAAGGCAAGATGACTAGAAGAAGAAAATACAGGCATGTTCATGTGCCTGAAGAAGAACTCACATCCAAGACATCCAAAGGATTACAAACACCAGCAAAAGGTTTACCAATTTTAAGCCAGAGAAACAATTTATCTAGACCTCCTCTATGAGGTACACCAACAGCCAATAGGTCCATGGAGACCCCTGTACTCCACATGTTAGGGGAATGGAGATGTGATCAACACACCACATTGAGTAAACCTGGTTTAGTAAAATAAGTTGAAAAACCGGTTGGAGAGATGGCTCAGTGGATAAGAGCATTGCCTGCTCTTCAAAGTTCAAAAGTTCAATTCCTGGAAATCACATAGTTGCTCTCAAAATGAGGTTTGGTGCCCTCTACTGGCAAAAGAGGGGAGAGGCAGGAGAGATGGCTCAGTGGTTAAGTGCATTGCCTGCTCTTCCCAACCTCAGAAGTTCGATTCCTGGAAATCACATAGTTGCTCTCAAAATGAGGTTTGGTGCCCTCTACTGGCAACAGAAAGAAGAGGCAGGAGAGATGGCTCAGTGGTTAAGAGCATTGCCTGCTGAGGTTGATGAGGCCAAGTGGACACATACAGCCAGTACTCACGTTGTTGTCTCAGAATCAGGCAAAAAATTTTGTTAGGATAATAAAGACTCACAGCTCTATCACCATGAGCCTGCATGCTTCAGGGACACCACCAAGCAGAATGAGGAAAGATGGTGAGAAGAAGAAAATACAGGCATGTTCATGTTCCTTAAGAAGTACTCACATCCAAGACATACAAAGGAATACAAACACCAGCAAAAGGTTTACCAGTTTAAAGCCAGACAAACAATTTATCTAGACTTCATCTATGAGGTACGCGAACGGCCAATATGTCCATGGAGACCCCTGTACTCCACATGTTAGTGGAATGCAGATATGATCCACACACCACATTGAGTAAACCTGGTTTAGTTCAAGAAGTTGAAAAACGGGTTGGAGAGACGGCTCCGTGGTTAAGAACATTGCCTGCTCTTCCAACCTCCTGAACTGAATTCCAGGCAACCACATAATGGCTCACAACCATTTGCAATGAGGTCTTGTGCCCTCTTTTGGATACAGAAAGAAGAGCTGGGGAGATAGCTCAGTGGTTAAGAGCTTTGCCTGCCCTTCCAATGGTCAGAAGTTCGATTCCTGGCAACCACATAATTGCTCTCAAAGGGAGGTTTGGTGCCCCCTACTGGCAACAGAAGGAAGATGCAAGAGAGATGGCTCAATGGTTAAGAGAATTGCCTGCTCTTCCAACCTCCTGAATTCAATTCCAGGCAACCACATAATGGCTCACAACCATCTGCAATGGGTCTTGTGCCCTCTTATGCCTACAGTAAGAAGAACTGGAGAGATAGCTCAGTGTTTAAGAGCGTTGGTTGCCCTTCCAAAGGTCAGAAGTTCGATTCCTGGGAACCACATAATTGCTGTCAAAAGGAGGTTTGGTGCCCTCTATTGGCAACAGAAGGAAGAGGCGGGAGAGATGGCTCTGTGGTAAAGAGCTTTGCCTGCTGAGTTCGATGAGGCCAAAACAGACATAGAGTCAGGGCACAGGGCCAGGGCCCACGTTGTTGTGACTGAATGAGGCTAAAGCTCTTGTTAGGATCTTAAAGACTCACAGCTCCTTCACCATGAGCCAGCGTGCTTCAGAGACAACACCAAGGAGAATAAGGCAAGATGACTAGAAGAAGAAAATACAGGCATGTTCATGTGCCTGAAGAAGAACTCACATCCAAGACATCCAAAGGATTACAAACACCAGCAAAAGGTTTACCAATTTTAAGCCAGAGAAACAATTTATCTAGACCTCCTCTATGAGGTACACCAACAGCCAATAGGTCCATGGAGACCCCTGTACTCCACATGTTAGGGGAATGGAGATGTGATCAACACACCACATTGAGTAAACCTGGTTTAGTAAAATAAGTTGAAAAACCGGTTGGAGAGATGGCTCAGTGGATAAGAGCATTGCCTGCTCTTCAAAGTTCAAAAGTTCAATTCCTGGAAATCACATAGTTGCTCTCAAAATGAGGTTTGGTGCCCTCTACTGGCAAAAGAGGGGAGAGGCAGGAGAGATGGCTCAGTGGTTAAGTGCATTGCCTGCTCTTCCCAACCTCAGAAGTTCGATTCCTGGAAATCACATAGTTGCTCTCAAAATGAGGTTTGGTGCCCTCTACTGGCAACAGAAAGAAGAGGCAGGAGAGATGGCTCAGTGGTTAAGAGCATTGCCTGCTGAGGTTGATGAGGCCAAGTGGACACATACAGCCAGTACCCACGTTGTTGTCTCAGAATCAGGCAAAAAATTTTGTTAGGATAATAAAGACTCACAGCTCTATCACCATGAGCCTGCATGCTTCAGGGACACCACCAAGCAGAATGAGGAAAGATGGTTAGAAGAAGAAAATACAGGCATGTTCATGTTCCTTAAGAAGTACTCACATCCAAGACATACAAAGGAATACAAACACCAGCAAAAGGTTTACCAATTTAAAGCCAGACAAACAATTTATCTAGACTTCATCTATGAGGTACGCGAACGGCCAATATGTCCATGGAGACCCCTGTACTCCACATGTTAGTGGAATGCAGATATGATCCACACACCACATTGAGTAAACCTGGTTTAGTTCAAGAAGTTGAAAAACGGGTTGGAGAGATGGCTCCGTGGTTAAGAACATTGCCTGCTCTTCCAACCTCCTGAACTGAATTCCAGGCAACCACATAATGGCTCACAACCATTTGCAATGAGGTCTTGTGCCCTCTTTTGGATACAGAAAGAAGAGCTGGGGAGATAGCTCAGTGGTTAAGAGCTTTGCCTGCCCTTCCAATGGTCAGAAGTTCGATTCCTGGCAACCACATAATTGCTCTCAAAAGGAGGTTTGGTGCCCCCTACTGGCAACAGAAGGAAGATGCAAGAGAGATGGCTCAATGGTTAAGAGAATTGCCTGCTCTTCCAACCTCCTGAATCCAATTCCAGGCAACCACATAATGGCTCACAACCAACTGCAATGGGTCTTGTGCCCTCTTATGCCTACAGTAAGAAGAACTGGAGAGATAGCTCAGTGTTTAAGAGCGTTGGTTGCCCTTCCAAAGGTCAGAAGTTCGATTCCTGGGAACCACATAATTGCTGTCAAAAGGAGGTTTGGTGCCCTCTATTGGCAACAGAAGGAAGAGGCGGGAGAGATGGCTCTGTGGTAAAGAGCTTTGCCTGCTGAGTTCGATGAGGCCAAAACAGACATAGAGTCAGGGCACAGGGCCAGGGCCCACGTTGTTGTGACTGAATGAGGCAAAAGCTCTTGTTAGGATCCTAAAGACTCACAGCTCCTTCACCATGAGCCAGCGTGCTTCAGAGACAACACCAAGGAGAATAAGGCAAGATGACTAGAAGAAGAAAATACAGGCATGTTCATGTGCCTGAAGAAGAACTCACATCCAAGACATCCAAAGGATTACAAACACCAGCAAAAGGTTTACCAATTTTAAGCCAGAGAAACAATTTATCTAGACCTCCTCTATGAGGTACACCAACAGCCAATAGGTCCATGGAGACCCCTGTACTCCACATGTTAGGGGAATGGAGATGTGATCAACACACCACATTGAGTAAACCTGGTTTAGTAAAATAAGTTGAAAAACCGGTTGGAGAGATGGCTCAGTGGATAAGAGCATTGCCTGCTCTTCAAAGTTCAAAAGTTCAATTCCTGGAAATCACATAGTTGCTCTCAAAATGAGGTTTGGTGCCCTCTACTGGCAAAAGAGGGGAGAGGCAGGAGAGATGGCTCAGTGGTTAAGTGCATTGCCTGCTCTTCCCAACCTCAGAAGTTCGATTCCTGGAAATCACATAGTTGCTCTCAAAATGAGGTTTGGTGCCCTCTACTGGCAACAGAAAGAAGAGGCAGGAGAGATGGCTCAGTGGTTAAGAGCATTGCCTGCTGAGGTTGATGAGGCCAAGTGGACACATACAGCCAGTACCCACGTTGTTGTCTCAGAATCAGGCAAAAAATTTTGTTAGGATAATAAAGACTCACAGCTCTATCACCATGAGCCTGCATGCTTCAGGGACACCACCAAGCAGAATGAGGAAAGATGGTTAGAAGAAGAAAATACAGGCATGTTCATGTTCCTTAAGAAGTACTCACATCCAAGACATACAAAGGAATACAAACACCAGCAAAAGGTTTACCAATTTAAAGCCAGACAAACAATTTATCTAGACTTCATCTATGAGGTACGCGAACGGCCAATATGTCCATGGAGACCCCTGTACTCCACATGTTAGTGGAATGCAGATATGATCCACACACCACATTGAGTAAACCTGGTTTAGTTCAAGAAGTTGAAAAACGGGTTGGAGAGATGGCTCCGTGGTTAAGAACATTGCCTGCTCTTCCAACCTCCTGAACTGAATTCCAGGCAACCACATAATGGCTCACAACCATTTGCAATGAGGTCTTGTGCCCTCTTTTGGATACAGAAAGAAGAGCTGGGGAGATAGCTCAGTGGTTAAGAGCTTTGCCTGCCCTTCCAATGGTCAGAAGTTCGATTCCTGGCAACCACATAATTGCTCTCAAAAGGAGGTTTGGTGCCCCCTACTGGCAACAGAAGGAAGATGCAAGAGAGATGGCTCAATGGTTAAGAGAATTGCCTGCTCTTCCAACCTCCTGAATTCAATTCCAGGCAACCACATAATGGCTCACAACCATCTGCAATGGGTCTTGTGCCCTCTTATGCCTACAGTAAGAAGAACTGGAGAGATAGCTCAGTGTTTAAGAGCGTTGGTTGCCCTTCCAAAGGTCAGAAGTTCGATTCCTGGGAACCACATAATTGCTGTCAAAAGGAGGTTTGGTGCCCTCTATTGGCAACAGAAGGAAGAGGCGGGAGAGATGGCTCTGTGGTAAAGAGCTTTGCCTGCTGAGTTCGATGAGGCCAAAACAGACATAGAGTCAGGGCACAGGGCCAGGGCCCACGTTGTTGTGACTGAATGAGGCAAAAGCTCTTGTTAGGATCCTAAAGACTCACAGCTCCTTCACCATGAGCCAGCGTGCTTCAGAGACAACACCAAGGAGAATAAGGCAAGATGACTAGAAGAAGAAAATACAGGCATGTTCATGTGCCTGAAGAAGAACTCACATCCAAGACATCCAAAGGATTACAAACACCAGCAAAAGGTTTACCAATTTTAAGCCAGAGAAACAATTTATCTAGACCTCCTCTATGAGGTACACCAACAGCCAATAGGTCCATGGAGACCCCTGTACTCCACATGTTAGGGGAATGGAGATGTGATCAACACACCACATTGAGTAAACCTGGTTTAGTAAAATAAGTTGAAAAACCGGTTGGAGAGATGGCTCAGTGGATAAGAGCATTGCCTGCTCTTCAAAGTTCAAAAGTTCAATTCCTGGAAATCACATAGTTGCTCTCAAAATGAGGTTTGGTGCCCTCTACTGGCAAAAGAGGGGAGAGGCAGGAGAGATGGCTCAGTGGTTAAGTGCATTGCCTGCTCTTCCCAACCTCAGAAGTTCGATTCCTGGAAATCACATAGTTGCTCTCAAAATGAGGTTTGGTGCCCTCTACTGGCAACAGAAAGAAGAGGCAGGAGAGATGGCTCAGTGGTTAAGAGCATTGCCTGCTGAGGTTGATGAGGCCAAGTGGACACATACAGCCAGTACTCACGTTGTTGTCTCAGAATCAGGCAAAAAATTTTGTTAGGATAATAAAGACTCACAGCTCTATCACCATGAGCCTGCATGCTTCAGGGACACCACCAAGCAGAATGAGGAAAGATGGTTAGAAGAAGAAAATACAGGCATGTTCATGTTCCTTAAGAAGTACTCACATCCAAGACATACAAAGGAATACAAACACCAGCAAAAGGTTTACCAATTTAAAGCCAGACAAACAATTTATCTAGACTTCATCTATGAGGTACGCGAACGGCCAATATGTCCATGGAGACCCCTGTACTCCACATGTTAGTGGAATGCAGATATGATCCACACACCACATTGAGTAAACCTGGTTTAGTTCAAGAAGTTGAAAAACGGGTTGGAGAGATGGCTCCGTGGTTAAGAACATTGCCTGCTCTTCCAACCTCCTGAACTGAATTCCAGGCAACCACATAATGGCTCACAACCATTTGCAATGAGGTCTTGTGCCCTCTTTTGGATACAGAAAGAAGAGCTGGGGAGATAGCTCAGTGGTTAAGAGCTTTGCCTGCCCTTCCAATGGTCAGAAGTTCGATTCCTGGCAACCACATAATTGCTCTCAAAAGGAGGTTTGGTGCCCCCTACTGGCAACAGAAGGAAGATGCAAGAGAGATGGCTCAATGGTTAAGAGAATTGCCTGCTCTTCCAACCTCCTGAATTCAATTCCAGGCAACCACATAATGGCTCACAACCATCTGCAATGGGTCTTGTGCCCTCTTATGCCTACAGTAAGAAGAACTGGAGAGATAGCTCAGTGTTTAAGAGCGTTGGTTGCCCTTCCAAAGGTCAGAAGTTCGATTCCTGGGAACCACATAATTGCTGTCAAAAGGAGGTTTGGTGCCCTCTATTGGCAACAGAAGGAAGAGGCGGGAGAGATGGCTCTGTGGTAAAGAGCTTTGCCTGCTGAGTTCGATGAGGCCAAAACAGACATAGAGTCAGGGCACAGGGCCAGGGCCCACGTTGTTGTGACTGAATGAGGCAAAAGCTCTTGTTAGGATCCTAAAGACTCACAGCTCCTTCACCATGAGCCAGCGTGCTTCAGAGACAACACCAAGGAGAATAAGGCAAGATGACTAGAAGAAGAAAATACAGGCATGTTCATGTGCCTGAAGAAGAACTCACATCCAAGACATCCAAAGGATTACAAACACCAGCAAAAGGTTTACCAATTTTAAGCCAGAGAAACAATTTATCTAGACCTCCTCTATGAGGTACACCAACAGCCAATAGGTCCATGGAGACCCCTGTACTCCACATGTTAGGGGAATGGAGATGTGATCAACACACCACATTGAGTAAACCTGGTTTAGTAAAATAAGTTGAAAAACCGGTTGGAGAGATGGCTCAGTGGATAAGAGCATTGCCTGCTCTTCAAAGTTCAAAAGTTCAATTCCTGGAAATCACATAGTTGCTCTCAAAATGAGGTTTGGTGCCCTCTACTGGCAAAAGAGGGGAGAGGCAGGAGAGATGGCTCAGTGGTTAAGTGCATTGCCTGCTCTTCCCAACCTCAGAAGTTCGATTCCTGGAAATCACATAGTTGCTCTCAAAATGAGGTTTGGTGCCCTCTACTGGCAACAGAAAGAAGAGGCAGGAGAGATGGCTCAGTGGTTAAGAGCATTGCCTGCTGAGGTTGATGAGGCCAAGTGGACACATACAGCCAGTACTCACGTTGTTGTCTCAGAATCAGGCAAAAAATTTTGTTAGGATAATAAAGACTCACAGCTCTATCACCATGAGCCTGCATGCTTCAGGGACACCACCAAGCAGAATGAGGAAAGATGGTTAGAAGAAGAAAATACAGGCATGTTCATGTTCCTTAAGAAGTACTCACATCCAAGACATACAAAGGAATACAAACACCAGCAAAAGGTTTACCAATTTAAAGCCAGACAAACAATTTATCTAGACTTCATCTATGAGGTACGCGAACGGCCAATATGTCCATGGAGACCCCTGTACTCCACATGTTAGTGGAATGCAGATATGATCCACACACCACATTGAGTAAACCTGGTTTAGTTCAAGAAGTTGAAAAACGGGTTGGAGAGATGGCTCCGTGGTTAAGAACATTGCCTGCTCTTCCAACCTCCTGAACTGAATTCCAGGCAACCACATAATGGCTCACAACCATTTGCAATGAGGTCTTGTGCCCTCTTTTGGATACAGAAAGAAGAGCTGGGGAGATAGCTCAGTGGTTAAGAGCTTTGCCTGCCCTTCCAATGGTCAGAAGTTCGATTCCTGGCAACCACATAATTGCTCTCAAAAGGAGGTTTGGTGCCCCCTACTGGCAACAGAAGGAAGATGCAAGAGAGATGGCTCAATGGTTAAGAGAATTGCCTGCTCTTCCAACCTCCTGAATTCAATTCCAGGCAACCACATAATGGCTCACAACCATCTGCAATGGGTCTTGTGCCCTCTTATGCCTACAGTAAGAAGAACTGGAGAGATAGCTCAGTGTTTAAGAGCGTTGGTTGCCCTTCCAAAGGTCAGAAGTTCGATTCCTGGGAACCACATAATTGCTGTCAAAAGGAGGTTTGGTGCCCTCTATTGGCAACAGAAGGAAGAGGCGGGAGAGATGGCTCTGTGGTAAAGAGCTTTGCCTGCTGAGTTCGATGAGGCCAAAACAGACATAGAGTCAGGGCACAGGGCCAGGGCCCACGTTGTTGTGACTGAATGAGGCAAAAGCTCTTGTTAGGATCCTAAAGACTCACAGCTCCTTCACCATGAGCCAGCGTGCTTCAGAGACAACACCAAGGAGAATAAGGCAAGATGACTAGAAGAAGAAAATACAGGCATGTTCATGTGCCTGAAGAAGAACTCACATCCAAGACATCCAAAGGATTACAAACACCAGCAAAAGGTTTACCAATTTTAAGCCAGAGAAACAATTTATCTAGACCTCCTCTATGAGGTACACCAACAGCCAATAGGTCCATGGAGACCCCTGTACTCCACATGTTAGGGGAATGGAGATGTGATCAACACACCACATTGAGTAAACCTGGTTTAGTAAAATAAGTTGAAAAACCGGTTGGAGAGATGGCTCAGTGGATAAGAGCATTGCCTGCTCTTCAAAGTTCAAAAGTTCAATTCCTGGAAATCACATAGTTGCTCTCAAAATGAGGTTTGGTGCCCTCTACTGGCAACAGAAAGAAGAGGCAGGAGAGATGGCTCAGTGGTTAAGAGCATTGCCTGCTGAGGTTGATGAGGCCAAGTGGACACATACAGCCAGTACTCACGTTGTTGTCTCAGAATCAGGCAAAAAATTTTGTTAGGATAATAAAGACTCATAGCTCTATCACCATGAGCCTGCATGCTTCAGGGACACCACCAAGCAGAATGAGGAAAGATGGTTAGAAGAAGAAAATACAGGCATGTTCATGTTCCTTAAGAAGTACTCACATCCAAGACATACAAAGGAATACAAACACCAGCAAAAGGTTTACCAATTTAAAGCCAGACAAACAATTTATCTAGACTTCATCTATGAGGTACGCGAACGGCCAATATGTCCATGGAGACCCCTGTACTCCACATGTTAGTGGAATGCAGATATGATCCACACACCACATTGAGTAAACCTGGTTTAGTTCAAGAAGTTGAAAAACGGGTTGGAGAGATGGCTCCGTGGTTAAGAACATTGCCTGCTCTTCCAACCTCCTGAACTGAATTCCAGGCAACCACATAATGGCTCACAACCATTTGCAATGAGGTCTTGTGCCCTCTTTTGGATACAGAAAGAAGAGCTGGGGAGATAGCTCAGTGGTTAAGAGCTTTGCCTGCCCTTCCAATGGTCAGAAGTTCGATTCCTGGCAACCACATAATTGCTCTCAAAAGGAGGTTTGGTGCCCCCTACTGGCAACAGAAGGAAGATGCAAGAGAGATGGCTCAATGGTTAAGAGAATTGCCTGCTCTTCCAACCTCCTGAATCCAATTCCAGGCAACCACATAATGGCTCACAACCATCTGCAATGGGTCTTGTGCCCTCTTATGCCTACAGTAAGAAGAACTGGAGAGATAGCTCAGTGTTTAAGAGCGTTGGTTGCCCTTCCAAAGGTCAGAAGTTCGATTCCTGGGAACCACATAATTGCTGTCAAAAGGAGGTTTGGTGCCCTCTATTGGCAACAGAAGGAAGAGGCGGGAGAGATGGCTCTGTGGTAAAGAGCTTTGCCTGCTGAGTTCGATGAGGCCAAAACAGACATAGAGTCAGGGCACAGGGCCAGGGCCCACGTTGTTGTGACTGAATGAGGCAAAAGCTCTTGTTAGGATCCTAAAGACTCACAGCTCCTTCACCATGAGCCAGCGTGCTTCAGAGACAACACCAAGGAGAATAAGGCAAGATGACTAGAAGAAGAAAATACAGGCATGTTCATGTGCCTGAAGAAGAACTCACATCCAAGACATCCAAAGGATTACAAACACCAGCAAAAGGTTTACCAATTTTAAGCCAGAGAAACAATTTATCTAGACCTCCTCTATGAGGTACACCAACAGCCAATAGGTCCATGGAGACCCCTGTACTCCACATGTTAGGGGAATGGAGATGTGATCAACACACCACATTGAGTAAACCTGGTTTAGTAAAATAAGTTGAAAAACCGGTTGGAGAGATGGCTCAGTGGATAAGAGCATTGCCTGCTCTTCAAAGTTCAAAAGTTCAATTCCTGGAAATCACATAGTTGCTCTCAAAATGAGGTTTGGTGCCCTCTACTGGCAAAAGAGGGGAGAGGCAGGAGAGATGGCTCAGTGGTTAAGTGCATTGCCTGCTCTTCCCAACCTCAGAAGTTCGATTCCTGGAAATCACATAGTTGCTCTCAAAATGAGGTTTGGTGCCCTCTACTGGCAACAGAAAGAAGAGGCAGGAGAGATGGCTCAGTGGTTAAGAGCATTGCCTGCTGAGGTTGATGAGGCCAAGTGGACACATACAGCCAGTACTCACGTTGTTGTCTCAGAATCAGGCAAAAAATTTTGTTAGGATAATAAAGACTCACAGCTCTATCACCATGAGCCTGCATGCTTCAGGGACACCACCAAGCAGAATGAGGAAAGATGGTTAGAAGAAGAAAATACAGGCATGTTCATGTTCCTTAAGAAGTACTCACATCCAAGACATACAAAGGAATACAAACACCAGCAAAAGGTTTACCAATTTAAAGCCAGACAAACAATTTATCTAGACTTCATCTATGAGGTACGCGAACGGCCAATATGTCCATGGAGACCCCTGTACTCCACATGTTAGTGGAATGCAGATATGATCCACACACCACATTGAGTAAACCTGGTTTAGTTCAAGAAGTTGAAAAACGGGTTGGAGAGATGGCTCCGTGGTTAAGAACATTGCCTGCTCTTCCAACCTCCTGAACTGAATTCCAGGCAACCACATAATGGCTCACAACCATTTGCAATGAGGTCTTGTGCCCTCTTTTGGATACAGAAAGAAGAGCTGGGGAGATAGCTCAGTGGTTAAGAGCTTTGCCTGCCCTTCCAATGGTCAGAAGTTCGATTCCTGGCAACCACATAATTGCTCTCAAAAGGAGGTTTGGTGCCCCCTACTGGCAACAGAAGGAAGATGCAAGAGAGATGGCTCAATGGTTAAGAGAATTGCCTGCTCTTCCAACCTCCTGAATTCAATTCCAGGCAACCACATAATGGCTCACAACCATCTGCAATGGGTCTTGTGCCCTCTTATGCCTACAGTAAGAAGAACTGGAGAGATAGCTCAGTGTTTAAGAGCGTTGGTTGCCCTTCCAAAGGTCAGAAGTTCGATTCCTGGGAACCACATAATTGCTGTCAAAAGGAGGTTTGGTGCCCTCTATTGGCAACAGAAGGAAGAGGCGGGAGAGATGGCTCTGTGGTAAAGAGCTTTGCCTGCTGAGTTCGATGAGGCCAAAACAGACATAGAGTCAGGGCACAGGGCCAGGGCCCACGTTGTTGTGACTGAATGAGGCAAAAGCTCTTGTTAGGATCCTAAAGACTCACAGCTCCTTCACCATGAGCCAGCGTGCTTCAGAGACAACACCAAGGAGAATAAGGCAAGATGACTAGAAGAAGAAAATACAGGCATGTTCATGTGCCTGAAGAAGAACTCACATCCAAGACATCCAAAGGATTACAAACACCAGCAAAAGGTTTACCAATTTTAAGCCAGAGAAACAATTTATCTAGACCTCCTCTATGAGGTACACCAACAGCCAATAGGTCCATGGAGACCCCTGTACTCCACATGTTAGGGGAATGGAGATGTGATCAACACACCACATTGAGTAAACCTGGTTTAGTAAAATAAGTTGAAAAACCGGTTGGAGAGATGGCTCAGTGGATAAGAGCATTGCCTGCTCTTCAAAGTTCAAAAGTTCAATTCCTGGAAATCACATAGTTGCTCTCAAAATGAGGTTTGGTGCCCTCTACTGGCAAAAGAGGGGAGAGGCAGGAGAGATGGCTCAGTGGTTAAGTGCATTGCCTGCTCTTCCCAACCTCAGAAGTTCGATTCCTGGAAATCACATAGTTGCTCTCAAAATGAGGTTTGGTGCCCTCTACTGGCAACAGAAAGAAGAGGCAGGAGAGATGGCTCAGTGGTTAAGAGCATTGCCTGCTGAGGTTGATGAGGCCAAGTGGACACATACAGCCAGTACTCACGTTGTTGTCTCAGAATCAGGCAAAAAATTTTGTTAGGATAATAAAGACTCACAGCTCTATCACCATGAGCCTGCATGCTTCAGGGACACCACCAAGCAGAATGAGGAAAGATGGTTAGAAGAAGAAAATACAGGCATGTTCATGTTCCTTAAGAAGTACTCACATCCAAGACATACAAAGGAATACAAACACCAGCAAAAGGTTTACCAATTTAAAGCCAGACAAACAATTTATCTAGACTTCATCTATGAGGTACGCGAACGGCCAATATGTCCATGGAGACCCCTGTACTCCACATGTTAGTGGAATGCAGATATGATCCACACACCACATTGAGTAAACCTGGTTTAGTTCAAGAAGTTGAAAAACGGGTTGGAGAGATGGCTCCGTGGTTAAGAACATTGCCTGCTCTTCCAACCTCCTGAACTGAATTCCAGGCAACCACATAATGGCTCACAACCATTTGCAATGAGGTCTTGTGCCCTCTTTTGGATACAGAAAGAAGAGCTGGGGAGATAGCTCAGTGGTTAAGAGCTTTGCCTGCCCTTCCAATGGTCAGAAGTTCGATTCCTGGCAACCACATAATTGCTCTCAAAAGGAGGTTTGGTGCCCCCTACTGGCAACAGAAGGAAGATGCAAGAGAGATGGCTCAATGGTTAAGAGAATTGCCTGCTCTTCCAACCTCCTGAATCCAATTCCAGGCAACCACATAATGGCTCACAACCATCTGCAATGGGTCTTGTGCCCTCTTATGCCTACAGTAAGAAGAACTGGAGAGATAGCTCAGTGTTTAAGAGCGTTGGTTGCCCTTCCAAAGGTCAGAAGTTCGATTCCTGGGAACCACATAATTGCTGTCAAAAGGAGGTTTGGTGCCCTCTATTGGCAACAGAAGGAAGAGGCGGGAGAGATGGCTCTGTGGTAAAGAGCTTTGCCTGCTGAGTTCGATGAGGCCAAAACAGACATAGAGTCAGGGCACAGGGCCAGGGCCCACGTTGTTGTGACTGAATGAGGCAAAAGCTCTTGTTAGGATCCTAAAGACTCACAGCTCCTTCACCATGAGCCAGCGTGCTTCAGAGACAACACCAAGGAGAATAAGGCAAGATGACTAGAAGAAGAAAATACAGGCATGTTCATGTGCCTGAAGAAGAACTCACATCCAAGACATCCAAAGGATTACAAACACCAGCAAAAGGTTTACCAATTTTAAGCCAGAGAAACAATTTATCTAGACCTCCTCTATGAGGTACACCAACAGCCAATAGGTCCATGGAGACCCCTGTACTCCACATGTTAGGGGAATGGAGATGTGATCAACACACCACATTGAGTAAACCTGGTTTAGTAAAATAAGTTGAAAAACCGGTTGGAGAGATGGCTCAGTGGATAAGAGCATTGCCTGCTCTTCAAAGTTCAAAAGTTCAATTCCTGGAAATCACATAGTTGCTCTCAAAATGAGGTTTGGTGCCCTCTACTGGCAAAAGAGGGGAGAGGCAGGAGAGATGGCTCAGTGGTTAAGTGCATTGCCTGCTCTTCCCAACCTCAGAAGTTCGATTCCTGGAAATCACATAGTTGCTCTCAAAATGAGGTTTGGTGCCCTCTACTGGCAACAGAAAGAAGAGGCAGGAGAGATGGCTCAGTGGTTAAGAGCATTGCCTGCTGAGGTTGATGAGGCCAAGTGGACACATACAGCCAGTACTCACGTTGTTGTCTCAGAATCAGGCAAAAAATTTTGTTAGGATAATAAAGACTCACAGCTCTATCACCATGAGCCTGCATGCTTCAGGGACACCACCAAGCAGAATGAGGAAAGATGGTTAGAAGAAGAAAATACAGGCATGTTCATGTTCCTTAAGAAGTACTCACATCCAAGACATACAAAGGAATACAAACACCAGCAAAAGGTTTACCAATTTAAAGCCAGACAAACAATTTATCTAGACTTCATCTATGAGGTACGCGAACGGCCAATATGTCCATGGAGACCCCTGTACTCCACATGTTAGTGGAATGCAGATATGATCCACACACCACATTGAGTAAACCTGGTTTAGTTCAAGAAGTTGAAAAACGGGTTGGAGAGATGGCTCCGTGGTTAAGAACATTGCCTGCTCTTCCAACCTCCTGAACTGAATTCCAGGCAACCACATAATGGCTCACAACCATTTGCAATGAGGTCTTGTGCCCTCTTTTGGATACAGAAAGAAGAGCTGGGGAGATAGCTCAGTGGTTAAGAGCTTTGCCTGCCCTTCCAATGGTCAGAAGTTCGATTCCTGGCAACCACATAATTGCTCTCAAAAGGAGGTTTGGTGCCCCCTACTGGCAACAGAAGGAAGATGCAAGAGAGATGGCTCAATGGTTAAGAGAATTGCCTGCTCTTCCAACCTCCTGAATTCAATTCCAGGCAACCACATAATGGCTCACAACCATCTGCAATGGGTCTTGTGCCCTCTTATGCCTACAGTAAGAAGAACTGGAGAGATAGCTCAGTGTTTAAGAGCGTTGGTTGCCCTTCCAAAGGTCAGAAGTTCGATTCCTGGGAACCACATAATTGCTGTCAAAAGGAGGTTTGGTGCCCTCTATTGGCAACAGAAGGAAGAGGCGGGAGAGATGGCTCTGTGGTAAAGAGCTTTGCCTGCTGAGTTCGATGAGGCCAAAACAGACATAGAGTCAGGGCACAGGGCCAGGGCCCACGTTGTTGTGACTGAATGAGGCAAAAGCTCTTGTTAGGATCCTAAAGACTCACAGCTCCTTCACCATGAGCCAGCGTGCTTCAGAGACAACACCAAGGAGAATAAGGCAAGATGACTAGAAGAAGAAAATACAGGCATGTTCATGTGCCTGAAGAAGAACTCACATCCAAGACATCCAAAGGATTACAAACACCAGCAAAAGGTTTACCAATTTTAAGCCAGAGAAACAATTTATCTAGACCTCCTCTATGAGGTACACCAACAGCCAATAGGTCCATGGAGACCCCTGTACTCCACACGTTAGGGGAATGGAGATGTGATCAACACACCACATTGAGTAAACCTGGTTTAGTAAAATAAGTTGAAAAACCGGTTGGAGAGATGGCTCAGTGGATAAGAGCATTGCCTGCTCTTCAAAGTTCAAAAGTTCAATTCCTGGAAATCACATAGTTGCTCTCAAAATGAGGTTTGGTGCCCTCTACTGGCAAAAGAGGGGAGAGGCAGGAGAGATGGCTCAGTGGTTAAGTGCATTGCCTGCTCTTCCCAACCTCAGAAGTTCGATTCCTGGAAATCACATAGTTGCTCTCAAAATGAGGTTTGGTGCCCTCTACTGGCAACAGAAAGAAGAGGCAGGAGAGATGGCTCAGTGGTTAAGAGCATTGCCTGCTGAGGTTGATGAGGCCAAGTGGACACATACAGCCAGTACTCACGTTGTTGTCTCAGAATCAGGCAAAAAATTTTGTTAGGATAATAAAGACTCACAGCTCTATCACCATGAGCCTGCATGCTTCAGGGACACCACCAAGCAGAATGAGGAAAGATGGTTAGAAGAAGAAAATACAGGCATGTTCATGTTCCTTAAGAAGTACTCACATCCAAGACATACAAAGGAATACAAACACCAGCAAAAGGTTTACCAATTTAAAGCCAGACAAACAATTTATCTAGACTTCATCTATGAGGTACGCGAACGGCCAATATGTCCATGGAGACCCCTGTACTCCACATGTTAGTGGAATGCAGATATGATCCACACACCACATTGAGTAAACCTGGTTTAGTTCAAGAAGTTGAAAAACGGGTTGGAGAGATGGCTCCGTGGTTAAGAACATTGCCTGCTCTTCCAACCTCCTGAACTGAATTCCAGGCAACCACATAATGGCTCACAACCATTTGCAATGAGGTCTTGTGCCCTCTTTTGGATACAGAAAGAAGAGCTGGGGAGATAGCTCAGTGGTTAAGAGCTTTGCCTGCCCTTCCAATGGTCAGAAGTTCGATTCCTGGCAACCACATAATTGCTCTCAAAAGGAGGTTTGGTGCCCCCTACTGGCAACAGAAGGAAGATGCAAGAGAGATGGCTCAATGGTTAAGAGAATTGCCTGCTCTTCCAACCTCCTGAATTCAATTCCAGGCAACCACATAATGGCTCACAACCATCTGCAATGGGTCTTGTGCCCTCTTATGCCTACAGTAAGAAGAACTGGAGAGATAGCTCAGTGTTTAAGAGCGTTGGTTGCCCTTCCAAAGGTCAGAAGTTCGATTCCTGGGAACCACATAATTGCTGTCAAAAGGAGGTTTGGTGCCCTCTATTGGCAACAGAAGGAAGAGGCGGGAGAGATGGCTCTGTGGTAAAGAGCTTTGCCTGCTGAGTTCGATGAGGCCAAAACAGACATAGAGTCAGGGCACAGGGCCAGGGCCCACGTTGTTGTGACTGAATGAGGCAAAAGCTCTTGTTAGGATCCTAAAGACTCACAGCTCCTTCACCATGAGCCAGCGTGCTTCAGAGACAACACCAAGGAGAATAAGGCAAGATGACTAGAAGAAGAAAATACAGGCATGTTCATGTGCCTGAAGAAGAACTCACATCCAAGACATCCAAAGGATTACAAACACCAGCAAAAGGTTTACCAATTTTAAGCCAGAGAAACAATTTATCTAGACCTCCTCTATGAGGTACACCAACAGCCAATAGGTCCATGGAGACCCCTGTACTCCACATGTTAGGGGAATGGAGATGTGATCAACACACCACATTGAGTAAACCTGGTTTAGTAAAATAAGTTGAAAAACCGGTTGGAGAGATGGCTCAGTGGATAAGAGCATTGCCTGCTCTTCAAAGTTCAAAAGTTCAATTCCTGGAAATCACATAGTTGCTCTCAAAATGAGGTTTGGTGCCCTCTACTGGCAAAAGAGGGGAGAGGCAGGAGAGATGGCTCAGTGGTTAAGTGCATTGCCTGCTCTTCCCAACCTCAGAAGTTCGATTCCTGGAAATCACATAGTTGCTCTCAAAATGAGGTTTGGTGCCCTCTACTGGCAACAGAAAGAAGAGGCAGGAGAGATGGCTCAGTGGTTAAGAGCATTGCCTGCTGAGGTTGATGAGGCCAAGTGGACACATACAGCCAGTACTCACGTTGTTGTCTCAGAATCAGGCAAAAAATTTTGTTAGGATAATAAAGACTCACAGCTCTATCACCATGAGCCTGCATGCTTCAGGGACACCACCAAGCAGAATGAGGAAAGATGGTTAGAAGAAGAAAATACAGGCATGTTCATGTTCCTTAAGAAGTACTCACATCCAAGACATACAAAGGAATACAAACACCAGCAAAAGGTTTACCAATTTAAAGCCAGACAAACAATTTATCTAGACTTCATCTATGAGGTACGCGAACGGCCAATATGTCCATGGAGACCCCTGTACTCCACATGTTAGTGGAATGCAGATATGATCCACACACCACATTGAGTAAACCTGGTTTAGTTCAAGAAGTTGAAAAACGGGTTGGAGAGATGGCTCCGTGGTTAAGAACATTGCCTGCTCTTCCAACCTCCTGAACTGAATTCCAGGCAACCACATAATGGCTCACAACCATTTGCAATGAGGTCTTGTGCCCTCTTTTGGATACAGAAAGAAGAGCTGGGGAGATAGCTCAGTGGTTAAGAGCTTTGCCTGCCCTTCCAATGGTCAGAAGTTCGATTCCTGGCAACCACATAATTGCTCTCAAAAGGAGGTTTGGTGCCCCCTACTGGCAACAGAAGGAAGATGCAAGAGAGATGGCTCAATGGTTAAGAGAATTGCCTGCTCTTCCAACCTCCTGAATTCAATTCCAGGCAACCACATAATGGCTCACAACCATCTGCAATGGGTCTTGTGCCCTCTTATGCCTACAGTAAGAAGAACTGGAGAGATAGCTCAGTGTTTAAGAGCGTTGGTTGCCCTTCCAAAGGTCAGAAGTTCGATTCCTGGGAACCACATAATTGCTGTCAAAAGGAGGTTTGGTGCCCTCTATTGGCAACAGAAGGAAGAGGCGGGAGAGATGGCTCTGTGGTAAAGAGCTTTGCCTGCTGAGTTCGATGAGGCCAAAACAGACATAGAGTCAGGGCACAGGGCCAGGGCCCACGTTGTTGTGACTGAATGAGGCAAAAGCTCTTGTTAGGATCCTAAAGACTCACAGCTCCTTCACCATGAGCCAGCGTGCTTCAGAGACAACACCAAGGAGAATAAGGCAAGATGACTAGAAGAAGAAAATACAGGCATGTTCATGTGCCTGAAGAAGAACTCACATCCAAGACATCCAAAGGATTACAAACACCAGCAAAAGGTTTACCAATTTTAAGCCAGAGAAACAATTTATCTAGACCTCCTCTATGAGGTACACCAACAGCCAATAGGTCCATGGAGACCCCTGTACTCCACACGTTAGGGGAATGGAGATGTGATCAACACACCACATTGAGTAAACCTGGTTTAGTAAAATAAGTTGAAAAACCGGTTGGAGAGATGGCTCAGTGGATAAGAGCATTGCCTGCTCTTCAAAGTTCAAAAGTTCAATTCCTGGAAATCACATAGTTGCTCTCAAAATGAGGTTTGGTGCCCTCTACTGGCAACAGAAAGAAGAGGCAGGAGAGATGGCTCAGTGGTTAAGAGCATTGCCTGCTGAGGTTGATGAGGCCAAGTGGACACATACAGCCAGTACTCACGTTGTTGTCTCAGAATCAGGCAAAAAATTTTGTTAGGATAATAAAGACTCATAGCTCTATCACCATGAGCCTGCATGCTTCAGGGACACCACCAAGCAGAATGAGGAAAGATGGTTAGAAGAAGAAAATACAGGCATGTTCATGTTCCTTAAGAAGTACTCACATCCAAGACATACAAAGGAATACAAACACCAGCAAAAGGTTTACCAATTTAAAGCCAGACAAACAATTTATCTAGACTTCATCTATGAGGTACGCGAACGGCCAATATGTCCATGGAGACCCCTGTACTCCACATGTTAGTGGAATGCAGATATGATCCACACACCACATTGAGTAAACCTGGTTTAGTTCAAGAAGTTGAAAAACGGGTTGGAGAGATGGCTCCGTGGTTAAGAACATTGCCTGCTCTTCCAACCTCCTGAACTGAATTCCAGGCAACCACATAATGGCTCACAACCATTTGCAATGAGGTCTTGTGCCCTCTTTTGGATACAGAAAGAAGAGCTGGGGAGATAGCTCAGTGGTTAAGAGCTTTGCCTGCCCTTCCAATGGTCAGAAGTTCGATTCCTGGCAACCACATAATTGCTCTCAAAAGGAGGTTTGGTGCCCCCTACTGGCAACAGAAGGAAGATGCAAGAGAGATGGCTCAATGGTTAAGAGAATTGCCTGCTCTTCCAACCTCCTGAATTCAATTCCAGGCAACCACATAATGGCTCACAACCATCTGCAATGGGTCTTGTGCCCTCTTATGCCTACAGTAAGAAGAACTGGAGAGATAGCTCAGTGTTTAAGAGCGTTGGTTGCCCTTCCAAAGGTCAGAAGTTCGATTCCTGGGAACCACATAATTGCTGTCAAAAGGAGGTTTGGTGCCCTCTATTGGCAACAGAAGGAAGAGGCGGGAGAGATGGCTCTGTGGTAAAGAGCTTTGCCTGCTGAGTTCGATGAGGCCAAAACAGACATAGAGTCAGGGCACAGGGCCAGGGCCCACGTTGTTGTGACTGAATGAGGCAAAAGCTCTTGTTAGGATCCTAAAGACTCACAGCTCCTTCACCATGAGCCAGCGTGCTTCAGAGACAACACCAAGGAGAATAAGGCAAGATGACTAGAAGAAGAAAATACAGGCATGTTCATGTGCCTGAAGAAGAACTCACATCCAAGACATCCAAAGGATTACAAACACCAGCAAAAGGTTTACCAATTTTAAGCCAGAGAAACAATTTATCTAGACCTCCTCTATGAGGTACACCAACAGCCAATAGGTCCATGGAGACCCCTGTACTCCACATGTTAGGGGAATGGAGATGTGATCAACACACCACATTGAGTAAACCTGGTTTAGTAAAATAAGTTGAAAAACCGGTTGGAGAGATGGCTCAGTGGATAAGAGCATTGCCTGCTCTTCAAAGTTCAAAAGTTCAATTCCTGGAAATCACATAGTTGCTCTCAAAATGAGGTTTGGTGCCCTCTACTGGCAAAAGAGGGGAGAGGCAGGAGAGATGGCTCAGTGGTTAAGTGCATTGCCTGCTCTTCCCAACCTCAGAAGTTCGATTCCTGGAAATCACATAGTTGCTCTCAAAATGAGGTTTGGTGCCCTCTACTGGCAACAGAAAGAAGAGGCAGGAGAGATGGCTCAGTGGTTAAGAGCATTGCCTGCTGAGGTTGATGAGGCCAAGTGGACACATACAGCCAGTACTCACGTTGTTGTCTCAGAATCAGGCAAAAAATTTTGTTAGGATAATAAAGACTCACAGCTCTATCACCATGAGCCTGCATGCTTCAGGGACACCACCAAGCAGAATGAGGAAAGATGGTTAGAAGAAGAAAATACAGGCATGTTCATGTTCCTTAAGAAGTACTCACATCCAAGACATACAAAGGAATACAAACACCAGCAAAAGGTTTACCAATTTAAAGCCAGACAAACAATTTATCTAGACTTCATCTATGAGGTACGCGAACGGCCAATATGTCCATGGAGACCCCTGTACTCCACATGTTAGTGGAATGCAGATATGATCCACACACCACATTGAGTAAACCTGGTTTAGTTCAAGAAGTTGAAAAACGGGTTGGAGAGATGGCTCCGTGGTTAAGAACATTGCCTGCTCTTCCAACCTCCTGAACTGAATTCCAGGCAACCACATAATGGCTCACAACCATTTGCAATGAGGTCTTGTGCCCTCTTTTGGATACAGAAAGAAGAGCTGGGGAGATAGCTCAGTGGTTAAGAGCTTTGCCTGCCCTTCCAATGGTCAGAAGTTCGATTCCTGGCAACCACATAATTGCTCTCAAAAGGAGGTTTGGTGCCCCCTACTGGCAACAGAAGGAAGATGCAAGAGAGATGGCTCAATGGTTAAGAGAATTGCCTGCTCTTCCAACCTCCTGAATTCAATTCCAGGCAACCACATAATGGCTCACAACCATCTGCAATGGGTCTTGTGCCCTCTTATGCCTACAGTAAGAAGAACTGGAGAGATAGCTCAGTGTTTAAGAGCGTTGGTTGCCCTTCCAAAGGTCAGAAGTTCGATTCCTGGGAACCACATAATTGCTGTCAAAAGGAGGTTTGGTGCCCTCTATTGGCAACAGAAGGAAGAGGCGGGAGAGATGGCTCTGTGGTAAAGAGCTTTGCCTGCTGAGTTCGATGAGGCCAAAACAGACATAGAGTCAGGGCACAGGGCCAGGGCCCACGTTGTTGTGACTGAATGAGGCAAAAGCTCTTGTTAGGATCCTAAAGACTCACAGCTCCTTCACCATGAGCCAGCGTGCTTCAGAGACAACACCAAGGAGAATAAGGCAAGATGACTAGAAGAAGAAAATACAGGCATGTTCATGTGCCTGAAGAAGAACTCACATCCAAGACATCCAAAGGATTACAAACACCAGCAAAAGGTTTACCAATTTTAAGCCAGAGAAACAATTTATCTAGACCTCCTCTATGAGGTACACCAACAGCCAATAGGTCCATGGAGACCCCTGTACTCCACATGTTAGGGGAATGGAGATGTGATCAACACACCACATTGAGTAAACCTGGTTTAGTAAAATAAGTTGAAAAACCGGTTGGAGAGATGGCTCAGTGGATAAGAGCATTGCCTGCTCTTCAAAGTTCAAAAGTTCAATTCCTGGAAATCACATAGTTGCTCTCAAAATGAGGTTTGGTGCCCTCTACTGGCAAAAGAGGGGAGAGGCAGGAGAGATGGCTCAGTGGTTAAGTGCATTGCCTGCTCTTCCCAACCTCAGAAGTTCGATTCCTGGAAATCACATAGTTGCTCTCAAAATGAGGTTTGGTGCCCTCTACTGGCAACAGAAAGAAGAGGCAGGAGAGATGGCTCAGTGGTTAAGAGCATTGCCTGCTGAGGTTGATGAGGCCAAGTGGACACATACAGCCAGTACTCACGTTGTTGTCTCAGAATCAGGCAAAAAATTTTGTTAGGATAATAAAGACTCACAGCTCTATCACCATGAGCCTGCATGCTTCAGGGACACCACCAAGCAGAATGAGGAAAGATGGTTAGAAGAAGAAAATACAGGCATGTTCATGTTCCTTAAGAAGTACTCACATCCAAGACATACAAAGGAATACAAACACCAGCAAAAGGTTTACCAATTTAAAGCCAGACAAACAATTTATCTAGACTTCATCTATGAGGTACGCGAACGGCCAATATGTCCATGGAGACCCCTGTACTCCACATGTTAGTGGAATGCAGATATGATCCACACACCACATTGAGTAAACCTGGTTTAGTTCAAGAAGTTGAAAAACGGGTTGGAGAGATGGCTCCGTGGTTAAGAACATTGCCTGCTCTTCCAACCTCCTGAACTGAATTCCAGGCAACCACATAATGGCTCACAACCATTTGCAATGAGGTCTTGTGCCCTCTTTTGGATACAGAAAGAAGAGCTGGGGAGATAGCTCAGTGGTTAAGAGCTTTGCCTGCCCTTCCAATGGTCAGAAGTTCGATTCCTGGCAACCACATAATTGCTCTCAAAAGGAGGTTTGGTGCCCCCTACTGGCAACAGAAGGAAGATGCAAGAGAGATGGCTCAATGGTTAAGAGAATTGCCTGCTCTTCCAACCTCCTGAATTCAATTCCAGGCAACCACATAATGGCTCACAACCATCTGCAATGGGTCTTGTGCCCTCTTATGCCTACAGTAAGAAGAACTGGAGAGATAGCTCAGTGTTTAAGAGCGTTGGTTGCCCTTCCAAAGGTCAGAAGTTCGATTCCTGGGAACCACATAATTGCTGTCAAAAGGAGGTTTGGTGCCCTCTATTGGCAACAGAAGGAAGAGGCGGGAGAGATGGCTCTGTGGTAAAGAGCTTTGCCTGCTGAGTTCGATGAGGCCAAAACAGACATAGAGTCAGGGCACAGGGCCAGGGCCCACGTTGTTGTGACTGAATGAGGCAAAAGCTCTTGTTAGGATCCTAAAGACTCACAGCTCCTTCACCATGAGCCAGCGTGCTTCAGAGACAACACCAAGGAGAATAAGGCAAGATGACTAGAAGAAGAAAATACAGGCATGTTCATGTGCCTGAAGAAGAACTCACATCCAAGACATCCAAAGGATTACAAACACCAGCAAAAGGTTTACCAATTTTAAGCCAGAGAAACAATTTATCTAGACCTCCTCTATGAGGTACACCAACAGCCAATAGGTCCATGGAGACCCCTGTACTCCACACGTTAGGGGAATGGAGATGTGATCAACACACCACATTGAGTAAACCTGGTTTAGTAAAATAATTTGAAAAACCGGTTGGAGAGATGGCTCAGTGGATAAGAGCATTGCCTGCTCTTCAAAGTTCAAAAGTTCAATTCCTGGAAATCACATAGTTGCTCTCAAAATGAGGTTTGGTGCCCTCTACTGGCAACAGAAAGAAGAGGCAGGAGAGATGGCTCAGTGGTTAAGAGCATTGCCTGCTGAGGTTGATGAGGCCAAGTGGACACATACAGCCAGTACTCACGTTGTTGTCTCAGAATCAGGCAAAAAATTTTGTTAGGATAATAAAGACTCATAGCTCTATCACCATGAGCCTGCATGCTTCAGGGACACCACCAAGCAGAATGAGGAAAGATGGTTAGAAGAAGAAAATACAGGCATGTTCATGTTCCTTAAGAAGTACTCACATCCAAGACATACAAAGGAATACAAACACCAGCAAAAGGTTTACCAATTTAAAGCCAGACAAACAATTTATCTAGACTTCATCTATGAGGTACGCGAACGGCCAATATGTCCATGGAGACCCCTGTACTCCACATGTTAGTGGAATGCAGATATGATCCACACACCACATTGAGTAAACCTGGTTTAGTTCAAGAAGTTGAAAAACGGGTTGGAGAGATGGCTCCGTGGTTAAGAACATTGCCTGCTCTTCCAACCTCCTGAACTGAATTCCAGGCAACCACATAATGGCTCACAACCATTTGCAATGAGGTCTTGTGCCCTCTTTTGGATACAGAAAGAAGAGCTGGGGAGATAGCTCAGTGGTTAAGAGCTTTGCCTGCCCTTCCAATGGTCAGAAGTTCGATTCCTGGCAACCACATAATTGCTCTCAAAAGGAGGTTTGGTGCCCCCTACTGGCAACAGAAGGAAGATGCAAGAGAGATGGCTCAATGGTTAAGAGAATTGCCTGCTCTTCCAACCTCCTGAATTCAATTCCAGGCAACCACATAATGGCTCACAACCATCTGCAATGGGTCTTGTGCCCTCTTATGCCTACAGTAAGAAGAACTGGAGAGATAGCTCAGTGTTTAAGAGCGTTGGTTGCCCTTCCAAAGGTCAGAAGTTCGATTCCTGGGAACCACATAATTGCTGTCAAAAGGAGGTTTGGTGCCCTCTATTGGCAACAGAAGGAAGAGGCGGGAGAGATGGCTCTGTGGTAAAGAGCTTTGCCTGCTGAGTTCGATGAGGCCAAAACAGACATAGAGTCAGGGCACAGGGCCAGGGCCCACGTTGTTGTGACTGAATGAGGCAAAAGCTCTTGTTAGGATCCTAAAGACTCACAGCTCCTTCACCATGAGCCAGCGTGCTTCAGAGACAACACCAAGGAGAATAAGGCAAGATGACTAGAAGAAGAAAATACAGGCATGTTCATGTGCCTGAAGAAGAACTCACATCCAAGACATCCAAAGGATTACAAACACCAGCAAAAGGTTTACCAATTTTAAGCCAGAGAAACAATTTATCTAGACCTCCTCTATGAGGTACACCAACAGCCAATAGGTCCATGGAGACCCCTGTACTCCACATGTTAGGGGAATGGAGATGTGATCAACACACCACATTGAGTAAACCTGGTTTAGTAAAATAAGTTGAAAAACCGGTTGGAGAGATGGCTCAGTGGATAAGAGCATTGCCTGCTCTTCAAAGTTCAAAAGTTCAATTCCTGGAAATCACATAGTTGCTCTCAAAATGAGGTTTGGTGCCCTCTACTGGCAAAAGAGGGGAGAGGCAGGAGAGATGGCTCAGTGGTTAAGTGCATTGCCTGCTCTTCCCAACCTCAGAAGTTCGATTCCTGGAAATCACATAGTTGCTCTCAAAATGAGGTTTGGTGCCCTCTACTGGCAACAGAAAGAAGAGGCAGGAGAGATGGCTCAGTGGTTAAGAGCATTGCCTGCTGAGGTTGATGAGGCCAAGTGGACACATACAGCCAGTACTCACGTTGTTGTCTCAGAATCAGGCAAAAAATTTTGTTAGGATAATAAAGACTCACAGCTCTATCACCATGAGCCTGCATGCTTCAGGGACACCACCAAGCAGAATGAGGAAAGATGGTTAGAAGAAGAACATACAGGCATGTTCATGTTCCTTAAGAAGTACTCACATCCAAGACATACAAAGGAATACAAACACCAGCAAAAGGTTTACCAATTTAAAGCCAGACAAACAATTTATCTAGACTTCATCTATGAGGTACGCGAACGGCCAATATGTCCATGGAGACCCCTGTACTCCACATGTTAGTGGAATGCAGATATGATCCACACACCACATTGAGTAAACCTGGTTTAGTTCAAGAAGTTGAAAAACGGGTTGGAGAGATGGCTCCGTGGTTAAGAACATTGCCTGCTCTTCCAACCTCCTGAACTGAATTCCAGGCAACCACATAATGGCTCACAACCATTTGCAATGAGGTCTTGTGCCCTCTTTTGGATACAGAAAGAAGAGCTGGGGAGATAGCTCAGTGGTTAAGAGCTTTGCCTGCCCTTCCAATGGTCAGAAGTTCGATTCCTGGCAACCACATAATTGCTCTCAAAAGGAGGTTTGGTGCCCCCTACTGGCAACAGAAGGAAGATGCAAGAGAGATGGCTCAATGGTTAAGAGAATTGCCTGCTCTTCCAACCTCCTGAATTCAATTCCAGGCAACCACATAATGGCTCACAACCATCTGCAATGGGTCTTGTGCCCTCTTATGCCTACAGTAAGAAGAACTGGAGAGATAGCTCAGTGTTTAAGAGCGTTGGTTGCCCTTCCAAAGGTCAGAAGTTCGATTCCTGGGAACCACATAATTGCTGTCAAAAGGAGGTTTGGTGCCCTCTATTGGCAACAGAAGGAAGAGGCGGGAGAGATGGCTCTGTGGTAAAGAGCTTTGCCTGCTGAGTTCGATGAGGCCAAAACAGACATAGAGTCAGGGCACAGGGCCAGGGCCCACGTTGTTGTGACTGAATGAGGCAAAAGCTCTTGTTAGGATCCTAAAGACTCACAGCTCCTTCACCATGAGCCAGCGTGCTTCAGAGACAACACCAAGGAGAATAAGGCAAGATGACTAGAAGAAGAAAATACAGGCATGTTCATGTGCCTGAAGAAGAACTCACATCCAAGACATCCAAAGGATTACAAACACCAGCAAAAGGTTTACCAATTTTAAGCCAGAGAAACAATTTATCTAGACCTCCTCTATGAGGTACACCAACAGCCAATAGGTCCATGGAGACCCCTGTACTCCACATGTTAGGGGAATGGAGATGTGATCAACACACCACATTGAGTAAACCTGGTTTAGTAAAATAAGTTGAAAAACCGGTTGGAGAGATGGCTCAGTGGATAAGAGCATTGCCTGCTCTTCAAAGTTCAAAAGTTCAATTCCTGGAAATCACATAGTTGCTCTCAAAATGAGGTTTGGTGCCCTCTACTGGCAAAAGAGGGGAGAGGCAGGAGAGATGGCTCAGTGGTTAAGTGCATTGCCTGCTCTTCCCAACCTCAGAAGTTCGATTCCTGGAAATCACATAGTTGCTCTCAAAATGAGGTTTGGTGCCCTCTACTGGCAACAGAAAGAAGAGGCAGGAGAGATGGCTCAGTGGTTAAGAGCATTGCCTGCTGAGGTTGATGAGGCCAAGTGGACACATACAGCCAGTACTCACGTTGTTGTCTCAGAATCAGGCAAAAAATTTTGTTAGGATAATAAAGACTCACAGCTCTATCACCATGAGCCTGCATGCTTCAGGGACACCACCAAGCAGAATGAGGAAAGATGGTTAGAAGAAGAAAATACAGGCATGTTCATGTTCCTTAAGAAGTACTCACATCCAAGACATACAAAGGAATACAAACACCAGCAAAAGGTTTACCAATTTAAAGCCAGACAAACAATTTATCTAGACTTCATCTATGAGGTACGCGAACGGCCAATATGTCCATGGAGACCCCTGTACTCCACATGTTAGTGGAATGCAGATATGATCCACACACCACATTGAGTAAACCTGGTTTAGTTCAAGAAGTTGAAAAACGGGTTGGAGAGATGGCTCCGTGGTTAAGAACATTGCCTGCTCTTCCAACCTCCTGAACTGAATTCCAGGCAACCACATAATGGCTCACAACCATTTGCAATGAGGTCTTGTGCCCTCTTTTGGATACAGAAAGAAGAGCTGGGGAGATAGCTCAGTGGTTAAGAGCTTTGCCTGCCCTTCCAATGGTCAGAAGTTCGATTCCTGGCAACCACATAATTGCTCTCAAAAGGAGGTTTGGTGCCCCCTACTGGCAACAGAAGGAAGATGCAAGAGAGATGGCTCAATGGTTAAGAGAATTGCCTGCTCTTCCAACCTCCTGAATTCAATTCCAGGCAACCACATAATGGCTCACAACCATCTGCAATGGGTCTTGTGCCCTCTTATGCCTACAGTAAGAAGAACTGGAGAGATAGCTCAGTGTTTAAGAGCGTTGGTTGCCCTTCCAAAGGTCAGAAGTTCGATTCCTGGGAACCACATAATTGCTGTCAAAAGGAGGTTTGGTGCCCTCTATTGGCAACAGAAGGAAGAGGCGGGAGAGATGGCTCTGTGGTAAAGAGCTTTGCCTGCTGAGTTCGATGAGGCCAAAACAGACATAGAGTCAGGGCACAGGGCCAGGGCCCACGTTGTTGTGACTGAATGAGGCAAAAGCTCTTGTTAGGATCCTAAAGACTCACAGCTCCTTCACCATGAGCCAGCGTGCTTCAGAGACAACACCAAGGAGAATAAGGCAAGATGACTAGAAGAAGAAAATACAGGCATGTTCATGTGCCTGAAGAAGAACTCACATCCAAGACATCCAAAGGATTACAAACACCAGCAAAAGGTTTACCAATTTTAAGCCAGAGAAACAATTTATCTAGACCTCCTCTATGAGGTACACCAACAGCCAATAGATCCATGGAGACCCCTGTACTCCACACGTTAGGGGAATGGAGATGTGATCAACACACCACATTGAGTAAACCTGGTTTAGTAAAATAAGTTGAAAAACCGGTTGGAGAGATGGCTCAGTGGATAAGAGCATTGCCTGCTCTTCAAAGTTCAAAAGTTCAATTCCTGGAAATCACATAGTTGCTCTCAAAATGAGGTTTGGTGCCCTCTACTGGCAAAAGAGGGGAGAGGCAGGAGAGATGGCTCAGTGGTTAAGTGCATTGCCTGCTCTTCCCAACCTCAGAAGTTCGATTCCTGGAAATCACATAGTTGCTCTCAAAATGAGGTTTGGTGCCCTCTACTGGCAACAGAAAGAAGAGGCAGGAGAGATGGCTCAGTGGTTAAGAGCATTGCCTGCTGAGGTTGATGAGGCCAAGTGGACACATACAGCCAGTACTCACGTTGTTGTCTCAGAATCAGGCAAAAAATTTTGTTAGGATAATAAAGACTCACAGCTCTATCACCATGAGCCTGCATGCTTCAGGGACACCACCAAGCAGAATGAGGAAAGATGGTTAGAAGAAGAAAATACAGGCATGTTCATGTTCCTTAAGAAGTACTCACATCCAAGACATACAAAGGAATACAAACACCAGCAAAAGGTTTACCAATTTAAAGCCAGACAAACAATTTATCTAGACTTCATCTATGAGGTACGCGAACGGCCAATATGTCCATGGAGACCCCTGTACTCCACATGTTAGTGGAATGCAGATATGATCCACACACCACATTGAGTAAACCTGGTTTAGTTCAAGAAGTTGAAAAACGGGTTGGAGAGATGGCTCCGTGGTTAAGAACATTGCCTGCTCTTCCAACCTCCTGAACTGAATTCCAGGCAACCACATAATGGCTCACAACCATTTGCAATGAGGTCTTGTGCCCTCTTTTGGATACAGAAAGAAGAGCTGGGGAGATAGCTCAGTGGTTAAGAGCTTTGCCTGCCCTTCCAATGGTCAGAAGTTCGATTCCTGGCAACCACATAATTGCTCTCAAAAGGAGGTTTGGTGCCCCCTACTGGCAACAGAAGGAAGATGCAAGAGAGATGGCTCAATGGTTAAGAGAATTGCCTGCTCTTCCAACCTCCTGAATCCAATTCCAGGCAACCACATAATGGCTCACAACCAACTGCAATGGGTCTTGTGCCCTCTCAAAAGGAGGTTGGAAGAGCAGGCAATTCTCTTAACCATTGAGCCATCTCTCTTGCATCTTCCTTCTGTTGCCAGTAGGGGGCACCAAACCTCCTTTTGAGAGCAATTATGTGGTTGCCAGGAATCGAACTTCTGACCATTGGAAGGGCAGGCAAAGCTCTTAACCACTGAGCTATCTCCCCAGCTCTTCTTTCTGTATCCAAAAGAGGGCACAAGACCTCATTGCAAATGGTTGTGAGCCATTATGTGGTTGCCTGGAATTCAGTTCAGGAGGTTGGAAGAGCAGGCAATGTTCTTAACCACGGAGCCATCTCTCCAACCCGTTTTTCAACTTCTTGAACTAAACCAGGTTTACTCAATGTGGTGTGTGGATCATATCTGCATTCCACTAACATGTGGAGTACAGGGGTCTCCATGGACATATTGGCCGTTCGCGTACCTCATAGATGAAGTCTAGATAAATTGTTTGTCTGGCTTTAAATTGGTAAACCTTTTGCTGGTGTTTGTATTCCTTTGTATGTCTTGGATGTGAGTACTTCTTAAGGAACATGAACATGCCTGTATTTTCTTCTTCTAACCATCTTTCCTCATTCTGCTTGGTGGTGTCCCTGAAGCATGCAGGCTCATGGTGATAGAGCTGTGAGTCTTTATTATCCTAACAAAATTTTTTGCCTGATTCTGAGACAACAACGTGGGTACTGGCTGTATGTGTCCACTTGGCCTCATCAACCTCAGCAGGCAATGCTCTTAACCACTGAGCCATCTCTCCTGCCTCTTCTTTCTGTTGCCAGTAGAGGGCACCAAACCTCATTTTGAGAGCAACTATGTGATTTCCAGGAATCGAACTTCTGAGGTTGGGAAGAGCAGGCAATGCACTTAACCACTGAGCCATCTCTCCTGCCTCTCCCCTCTTTTGCCAGTAGAGGGCACCAAACCTCATTTTGAGAGCAACTATGTGATTTCCAGGAATTGAACTTTTGAACTTTGAAGAGCAGGCAATGCTCTTATCCACTGAGCCATCTCTCCAACCGGTTTTTCAACTTATTTTACTAAACCAGGTTTACTCAATGTGGTGTGTTGATCACATCTCCATTCCCCTAACATGTGGAGTACAGGGGTCTCCATGGACCTATTGGCTGTTGGTGTACCTCATAGAGGAGGTCTAGATAAATTGTTTCTCTGGCTTAAAATTGGTAAACCTTTTGCTGGTGTTTGTAATCCTTTGGATGTCTTGGATGTGAGTTCTTCTTCAGGCACATGAACATGCCTGTATTTTCTTCTTCTAGTCATCTTGCCTTATTCTCCTTGGTGTTGTCTCTGAAGCACGCTGGCTCATGGTGAAGGAGCTGTGAGTCTTTAGGATCCTAACAAGAGCTTTTGCCTCATTCAGTCACAACAACGTGGGCCCTGGCCCTGTGCCCTGACTCTATGTCTGTTTTGGCCTCATCGAACTCAGCAGGCAAAGCTCTTTACCACAGAGCCATCTCTCCCGCCTCTTCCTTCTGTTGCCAATAGAGGGCACCAAACCTCCTTTTGACAGCAATTATGTGGTTCCCAGGAATCGAACTTCTGACCTTTGGAAGGGCAACCAACGCTCTTAAACACTGAGCTATCTCTCCAGTTCTTCTTACTGTAGGCATAAGAGGGCACAAGACCCATTGCAGATGGTTGTGAGCCATTATGTGGTTGCCTGGAATTGAATTCAGGAGGTTGGAAGAGCAGGCAATTCTCTTAACCATTGAGCCATCTCTCTTGCATCTTCCTTCTGTTGCCAGTAGGGGGCACCAAACCTCCTTTTGAGAGCAATTATGTGGTTGCCAGGAATCGAACTTCTGACCATTGGAAGGGCAGGCAAAGCTCTTAACCACTGAGCTATCTCCCCAGCTCTTCTTTCTGTATCCAAAAGAGGGCACAAGACCTCATTGCAAATGGTTGTGAGCCATTATGTGGTTGCCTGGAATTCAGTTCAGGAGGTTGGAAGAGCAGGCAATGTTCTTAACCACGGAGCCATCTCTCCAACCCGTTTTTCAACTTCTTGAACTAAACCAGGTTTACTCAATGTGGTGTGTGGATCATATCTGCATTCCACTAACATGTGGAGTACAGGGGTCTCCATGGACATATTGGCCGTTCGCGTACCTCATAGATGAAGTCTAGATAAATTGTTTGTCTGACTTTAAATTGGTAAACCTTTTGCTGGTGTTTGTATTCCTTTGTATGTCTTGGATGTGAGTACTTCTTAAGGAACATGAACATGCCTGTATTTTCTTCTTCTAACCATCTTTCCTCATTCTGCTTGGTGGTGTCCCTGAAGCATGCAGGCTCATGGTGATAGAGCTGTGAGTCTTTATTATCCTAACAAAATTTTTTGCCTGATTCTGAGACAACAACGTGGGTACTGGCTGTATGTGTCCACTTGGCCTCATCAACCTCAGCAGGCAATGCTCTTAACCACTGAGCCATCTCTCCTGCCTCTTCTTTCTGTTGCCAGTAGAGGGCACCAAACCTCATTTTGAGAGCAACTATGTGATTTCCAGGAATCGAACTTCTGAGGTTGGGAAGAGCAGGCAATGCACTTAACCACTGAGCCATCTCTCCTGCCTCTCCCCTCTTTTGCCAGTAGAGGGCACCAAACCTCATTTTGAGAGCAACTATGTGATTTCCAGGAATTGAACTTTTGAACTTTGAAGAGCAGGCAATGCTCTTATCCACTGAGCCATCTCTCCAACCGGTTTTTCAACTTATTTTACTAAACCAGGTTTACTCAATGTGGTGTGTTGATCACATCTCCATTCCCCTAACATGTGGAGTACAGGGGTCTCCATGGACCTATTGGCTGTTGGTGTACCTCATAGAGGAGGTCTAGATAAATTGTTTCTCTGGCTTAAAATTGGTAAACCTTTTGCTGGTGTTTGTAATCCTTTGGATGTCTTGGATGTGAGTTCTTCTTCAGGCACATGAACATGCCTGTATTTTCTTCTTCTAGTCATCTTGCCTTATTCTCCTTGGTGTTGTCTCTGAAGCACGCTGGCTCATGGTGAAGGAGCTGTGAGTCTTTAAGATCCTAACAAGAGCTTTTGCCTCATTCAGTCACAACAACGTGGGCCCTGGCCCTGTGCCCTGACTCTATGTCTGTTTTGGCCTCATCGAACTCAGCAGGCAAAGCTCTTTACCACAGAGCCATCTCTCCCGCCTCTTCCTTCTGTTGCCAATAGAGGGCACCAAACCTCCTTTTGACAGCAATTATGTGGTTCCCAGGAATCGAACTTCTGACCTTTGGAAGGGCAACCAACGCTCTTAAACACTGAGCTATCTCTCCAGTTCTTCTTACTGTAGGCATAAGAGGGCACAAGACCCATTGCAGATGGTTGTGAGCCATTATGTGGTTGCCTGGAATTGAATTCAGGAGGTTGGAAGAGCAGGCAATTCTCTTAACCATTGAGCCTTCTCTCTTGCATCTTCCTTCTGTTGCCATTAGGGGGCACCAAACCTCCTTTTGAGAGCAATTATGTGGTTGCCAGGAATCGAACTTCTGACCATTGGAAGGGCAGGCAAAGCTCTTAACCACTGAGCTATCTCCCCAGCTCTTCTTTCTGTATCCAAAAGAGGGCACAAGACCTCATTGCAAATGGTTGTGAGCCATTATGTGGTTGCCTGGAATTCAGTTCAGGAGGTTGGAAGAGCAGGCAATGTTCTTAACCACGGAGCCATCTCTCCAACCCGTTTTTCAACTTCTTGAACTAAACCAGGTTTACTCAATGTGGTGTGTGGATCATATCTGCATTCCACTAACATGTGGAGTACAGGGGTCTCCATGGACATATTGGCCGTTCGCGTACCTCATAGATGAAGTCTAGATAAATTGTTTGTCTGGCTTTAAATTGGTAAACCTTTTGCTGGTGTTTGTATTCCTTTGTATGTCTTGGATGTGAGTACTTCTTAAGGAACATGAACATGCCTGTATTTTCTTCTTCTAACCATCTTTCCTCATTCTGCTTGGTGGTGTCCCTGAAGCATGCAGGCTCATGGTGATAGAGCTGTGAGTCTTTATTATCTTAACAAAATTTTTTGCCTGATTCTGAGACAACAACGTGGGTACTGGCTGTATGTGTCCACTTGGCCTCATCAACCTCAGCAGGCAATGCTCTTAACCACTGAGCCATCTCTCCTGCCTCTTCTTTCTGTTGCCAGTAGAGGGCACCAAACCTCATTTTGAGAGCAACTATGTGATTTCCAGGAATCGAACTTCTGAGGTTGGGAAGAGCAGGCAATGCACTTAACCACTGAGCCATCTCTCCTGCCTCTCCCCTCTTTTGCCAGTAGAGGGCACCAAACCTCATTTTGAGAGCAACTATGTGATTTCCAGGAATTGAACTTTTGAACTTTGAAGAGCAGGCAATGCTCTTATCCACTGAGCCATCTCTCCAACCGGTTTTTCAACTTATTTTACTAAACCAGGTTTACTCAATGTGGTGTGTTGATCACATCTCCATTCCCCTAACATGTGGAGTACAGGGGTCTCCATGGACCTATTGGCTGTTGGTGTACCTCATAGAGGAGGTCTAGATAAATTGTTTCTCTGGCTTAAAATTGGTAAACCTTTTGCTGGTGTTTGTAATCCTTTGGATGTCTTGGATGTGAGTTCTTCTTCAGGCACATGAACATGCCTGTATTTTCTTCTTCTAGTCATCTTGCCTTATTCTCCTTGGTGTTGTCTCTGAAGCACGCTGGCTCATGGTGAAGGAGCTGTGAGTCTTTAGGATCCTAACAAGAGCTTTTGCCTCATTCAGTCACAACAACGTGGGCCCTGGCCCTGTGCCCTGACTCTATGTCTGTTTTGGCCTCATCGAACTCAGCAGGCAAAGCTCTTTACCACAGAGCCATCTCTCCCGCCTCTTCCTTCTGTTGCCAATAGAGGGCACCAAACCTCCTTTTGACAGCAATTATGTGGTTCCCAGGAATCGAACTTCTGACCTTTGGAAGGGCAACCAACGCTCTTAAACACTGAGCTATCTCTCCAGTTCTTCTTACTGTAGGCATAAGAGGGCACAAGACCCATTGCAGATGGTTGTGAGCCATTATGTGGTTGCCTGGAATTGGATTCAGGAGGTTGGAAGAGCAGGCAATTCTCTTAACCATTGAGCCATCTCTCTTGCATCTTCCTTCTGTTGCCAGTAGGGGGCACCAAACCTCCTTTTGAGAGCAATTATGTGGTTGCCAGGAATCGAACTTCTGACCATTGGAAGGGCAGGCAAAGCTCTTAACCACTGAGCTATCTCCCCAGCTCTTCTTTCTGTATCCAAAAGAGGGCACAAGACCTCATTGCAAATGGTTGTGAGCCATTATGTGGTTGCCTGGAATTCAGTTCAGGAGGTTGGAAGAGCAGGCAATGTTCTTAACCACGGAGCCATCTCTCCAACCCGTTTTTCAACTTCTTGAACTAAACCAGGTTTACTCAATGTGGTGTGTGGATCATATCTGCATTCCACTAACATGTGGAGTACAGGGGTCTCCATGGACATATTGGCCGTTCGCGTACCTCATAGATGAAGTCTAGATAAATTGTTTGTCTGGCTTTAAATTGGTAAACCTTTTGCTGGTGTTTGTATTCCTTTGTATGTCTTGGATGTGAGTACTTCTTAAGGAACATGAACATGCCTGTATTTTCTTCTTCTAACCATCTTTCCTCATTCTGCTTGGTGGTGTCCCTGAAGCATGCAGGCTCATGGTGATAGAGCTGTGAGTCTTTATTATCCTAACAAAATTTTTTGCCTGATTCTGAGACAACAACGTGGGTACTGGCTGTATGTGTCCACTTGGCCTCATCAACCTCAGCAGGCAATGCTCTTAACCACTGAGCCATCTCTCCTGCCTCTTCTTTCTGTTGCCAGTAGAGGGCACCAAACCTCATTTTGAGAGCAACTATGTGATTTCCAGGAATCGAACTTCTGAGGTTGGGAAGAGCAGGCAATGCACTTAACCACTGAGCCATCTCTCCTGCCTCTCCCCTCTTTTGCCAGTAGAGGGCACCAAACCTCATTTTGAGAGCAACTATGTGATTTCCAGGAATTGAACTTTTGAACTTTGAAGAGCAGGCAATGCTCTTATCCACTGAGCCATCTCTCCAACCGGTTTTTCAACTTATTTTACTAAACCAGGTTTACTCAATGTGGTGTGTTGATCACATCTCCATTCCCCTAACATGTGGAGTACAGGGGTCTCCATGGACCTATTGGCTGTTGGTGTACCTCATAGAGGAGGTCTAGATAAATTGTTTCTCTGGCTTAAAATTGGTAAACCTTTTGCTGGTGTTTGTAATCCTTTGGATGTCTTGGATGTGAGTTCTTCTTCAGGCACATGAACATGCCTGTATTTTCTTCTTCTAGTCATCTTGCCTTATTCTCCTTGGTGTTGTCTCTGAAGCACGCTGGCTCATGGTGAAGGAGCTGTGAGTCTTTAGGATCCTAACAAGAGCTTTTGCCTCATTCAGTCACAACAACGTGGGCCCTGGCCCTGTGCCCTGACTCTATGTCTGTTTTGGCCTCATCGAACTCAGCAGGCAAAGCTCTTTACCACAGAGCCATCTCTCCCGCCTCTTCCTTCTGTTGCCAATAGAGGGCACCAAACCTCCTTTTGACAGCAATTATGTGGTTCCCAGGAATCGAACTTCTGACCTTTGGAAGGGCAACCAACGCTCTTAAACACTGAGCTATCTCTCCAGTTCTTCTTACTGTAGGCATAAGAGGGCACAAGACCCATTGCAGATGGTTGTGAGCCATTATGTGGTTGCCTGGAATTGAATTCAGGAGGTTGGAAGAGCAGGCAATTCTCTTAACCATTGAGCCATCTCTCTTGCATCTTCCTTCTGTTGCCAGTAGGGGGCACCAAACCTCCTTTTGAGAGCAATTATGTGGTTGCCAGGAATCGAACTTCTGACCATTGGAAGGGCAGGCAAAGCTCTTAACCACTGAGCTATCTCCCCAGCTCTTCTTTCTGTATCCAAAAGAGGGCACAAGACCTCATTGCAAATGGTTGTGAGCCATTATGTGGTTGCCTGGAATTCAGTTCAGGAGGTTGGAAGAGCAGGCAATGTTCTTAACCACGGAGCCATCTCTCCAACCCGTTTTTCAACTTCTTGAACTAAACCAGGTTTACTCAATGTGGTGTGTGGATCATATCTGCATTCCACTAACATGTGGAGTACAGGGGTCTCCATGGACATATTGGCCGTTCGCGTACCTCATAGATGAAGTCTAGATAAATTGTTTGTCTGGCTTTAAATTGGTAAACCTTTTGCTGGTGTTTGTATTCCTTTGTATGTCTTGGATGTGAGTACTTCTTAAGGAACATGAACATGCCTGTATTTTCTTCTTCTAACCATCTTTCCTCATTCTGCTTGGTGGTGTCCCTGAAGCATGCAGGCTCATGGTGATAGAGCTGTGAGTCTTTATTATCCTAACAAAATTTTTTGCCTGATTCTGAGACAACAACGTGAGTACTGGCTGTATGTGTCCACTTGGCCTCATCAACCTCAGCAGGCAATGCTCTTAACCACTGAGCCATCTCTCCTGCCTCTTCTTTCTGTTGCCAGTAGAGGGCACCAAACCTCATTTTGAGAGCAACTATGTGATTTCCAGGAATCGAACTTCTGAGGTTGGGAAGAGCAGGCAATGCACTTAACCACTGAGCCATCTCTCCTGCCTCTCCCCTCTTTTGCCAGTAGAGGGCACCAAACCTCATTTTGAGAGCAACTATGTGATTTCCAGGAATTGAACTTTTGAACTTTGAAGAGCAGGCAATGCTCTTATCCACTGAGCCATCTCTCCAACCGGTTTTTCAACTTATTTTACTAAACCAGGTTTACTCAATGTGGTGTGTTGATCACATCTCCATTCCCCTAACATGTGGAGTACAGGGGTCTCCATGGACCTATTGGCTGTTGGTGTACCTCATAGAGGAGGTCTAGATAAATTGTTTCTCTGGCTTAAAATTGGTAAACCTTTTGCTGGTGTTTGTAATCCTTTGGATGTCTTGGATGTGAGTTCTTCTTCAGGCACATGAACATGCCTGTATTTTCTTCTTCTAGTCATCTTGCCTTATTCTCCTTGGTGTTGTCTCTGAAGCACGCTGGCTCATGGTGAAGGAGCTGTGAGTCTTTAGGATCCTAACAAGAGCTTTTGCCTCATTCAGTCACAACAACGTGGGCCCTGGCCCTGTGCCCTGACTCTATGTCTGTTTTGGCCTCATCGAACTCAGCAGGCAAAGCTCTTTACCACAGAGCCATCTCTCCCGCCTCTTCCTTCTGTTGCCAATAGAGGGCACCAAACCTCCTTTTGACAGCAATTATGTGGTTCCCAGGAATCGAACTTCTGACCTTTGGAAGGGCAACCAACGCTCTTAAACACTGAGCTATCTCTCCAGTTCTTCTTACTGTAGGCATAAGAGGGCACAAGACCCATTGCAGATGGTTGTGAGCCATTATGTGGTTGCCTGGAATTGGATTCAGGAGGTTGGAAGAGCAGGCAATTCTCTTAACCATTGAGCCATCTCTCTTGCATCTTCCTTCTGTTGCCAGTAGGGGGCACCAAACCTCCTTTTGAGAGCAATTATGTGGTTGCCAGGAATCGAACTTCTGACCATTGGAAGGGCAGGCAAAGCTCTTAACCACTGAGCTATCTCCCCAGCTCTTCTTTCTGTATCCAAAAGAGGGCACAAGACCTCATTGCAAATGGTTGTGAGCCATTATGTGGTTGCCTGGAATTCAGTTCAGGAGGTTGGAAGAGCAGGCAATGTTCTTAACCACGGAGCCATCTCTCCAACCCGTTTTTCAACTTCTTGAACTAAACCAGGTTTACTCAATGTGGTGTGTGGATCATATCTGCATTCCACTAACATGTGGAGTACAGGGGTCTCCATGGACATATTGGCCGTTCGCGTACCTCATAGATGAAGTCTAGATAAATTGTTTGTCTGGCTTTAAATTGGTAAACCTTTTGCTGGTGTTTGTATTCCTTTGTATGTCTTGGATGTGAGTACTTCTTAAGGAACATGAACATGCCTGTATTTTCTTCTTCTAACCATCTTTCCTCATTCTGCTTGGTGGTGTCCCTGAAGCATGCAGGCTCATGGTGATAGAGCTGTGAGTCTTTATTATCCTAACAAAATTTTTTGCCTGATTCTGAGACAACAACGTGGGTACTGGCTGTATGTGTCCACTTGGCCTCATCAACCTCAGCAGGCAATGCTCTTAACCACTGAGCCATCTCTCCTGCCTCTTCTTTCTGTTGCCAGTAGAGGGCACCAAACCTCATTTTGAGAGCAACTATGTGATTTCCAGGAATCGAACTTCTGAGGTTGGGAAGAGCAGGCAATGCACTTAACCACTGAGCCATCTCTCCTGCCTCTCCCCTCTTTTGCCAGTAGAGGGCACCAAACCTCATTTTGAGAGCAACTATGTGATTTCCAGGAATTGAACTTTTGAACTTTGAAGAGCAGGCAATGCTCTTATCCACTGAGCCATCTCTCCAACCGGTTTTTCAACTTATTTTACTAAACCAGGTTTACTCAATGTGGTGTGTTGATCACATCTCCATTCCCCTAACATGTGGAGTACAGGGGTCTCCATGGACCTATTGGCTGTTGGTGTACCTCATAGAGGAGGTCTAGATAAATTGTTTCTCTGGCTTAAAATTGGTAAACCTTTTGCTGGTGTTTGTAATCCTTTGGATGTCTTGGATGTGAGTTCTTCTTCAGGCACATGAACATGCCTGTATTTTCTTCTTCTAGTCATCTTGCCTTATTCTCCTTGGTGTTGTCTCTGAAGCACGCTGGCTCATGGTGAAGGAGCTGTGAGTCTTTAGGATCCTAACAAGAGCTTTTGCCTCATTCAGTCACAACAACGTGGGCCCTGGCCCTGTGCCCTGACTCTATGTCTGTTTTGGCCTCATCGAACTCAGCAGGCAAAGCTCTTTACCACAGAGCCATCTCTCCCGCCTCTTCCTTCTGTTGCCAATAGAGGGCACCAAACCTCCTTTTGACAGCAATTATGTGGTTCCCAGGAATCGAACTTCTGACCTTTGGAAGGGCAACCAACGCTCTTAAACACTGAGCTATCTCTCCAGTTCTTCTTACTGTAGGCATAAGAGGGCACAAGACCCATTGCAGTTGGTTGTGAGCCATTATGTGGTTGCCTGGAATTGGATTCAGGAGGTTGGAAGAGCAGGCAATTCTCTTAACCATTGAGCCATCTCTCTTGCATCTTCCTTCTGTTGCCAGTAGGGGGCACCAAACCTCCTTTTGAGAGCAATTATGTGGTTGCCAGGAATCGAACTTCTGACCATTGGAAGGGCAGGCAAAGCTCTTAACCACTGAGCTATCTCCCCAGCTCTTCTTTCTGTATCCAAAAGAGGGCACAAGACCTCATTGCAAATGGTTGTGAGCCATTATGTGGTTGCCTGGAATTCAGTTCAGGAGGTTGGAAGAGCAGGCAATGTTCTTAACCACGGAGCCATCTCTCCAACCCGTTTTTCAACTTCTTGAACTAAACCAGGTTTACTCAATGTGGTGTGTGGATCATATCTGCATTCCACTAACATGTGGAGTACAGGGGTCTCCATGGACATATTGGCCGTTCGCGTACCTCATAGATGAAGTCTAGATAAATTGTTTGTCTGGCTTTAAATTGGTAAACCTTTTGCTGGTGTTTGTATTCCTTTGTATGTCTTGGATGTGAGTACTTCTTAAGGAACATGAACATGCCTGTATTTTCTTCTTCTAACCATCTTTCCTCATTCTGCTTGGTGGTGTCCCTGAAGCATGCAGGCTCATGGTGATAGAGCTGTGAGTCTTTATTATCCTAACAAAATTTTTTGCCTGATTCTGAGACAACAACGTGGGTACTGGCTGTATGTGTCCACTTGGCCTCATCAACCTCAGCAGGCAATGCTCTTAACCACTGAGCCATCTCTCCTGCCTCTTCTTTCTGTTGCCAGTAGAGGGCACCAAACCTCATTTTGAGAGCAACTATGTGATTTCCAGGAATCGAACTTCTGAGGTTGGGAAGAGCAGGCAATGCACTTAACCACTGAGCCATCTCTCCTGCCTCTCCCCTCTTTTGCCAGTAGAGGGCACCAAACCTCATTTTGAGAGCAACTATGTGATTTCCAGGAATTGAACTTTTGAACTTTGAAGAGCAGGCAATGCTCTTATCCACTGAGCCATCTCTCCAACCGGTTTTTCAACTTATTTTACTAAACCAGGTTTACTCAATGTGGTGTGTTGATCACATCTCCATTCCCCTAACATGTGGAGTACAGGGGTCTCCATGGACCTATTGGCTGTTGGTGTACCTCATAGAGGAGGTCTAGATAAATTGTTTCTCTGGCTTAAAATTGGTAAACCTTTTGCTGGTGTTTGTAATCCTTTGGATGTCTTGGATGTGAGTTCTTCTTCAGGCACATGAACATGCCTGTATTTTCTTCTTCTAGTCATCTTGCCTTATTCTCCTTGGTGTTGTCTCTGAAGCACGCTGGCTCATGGTGAAGGAGCTGTGAGTCTTTAAGATCCTAACAAGAGCTTTAGCCTCATTCAGTCACAACAACGTGGGCCCTGGCCCTGTGCCCTGACTCTATGTCTGTTTTGGCCTCATCGAACTCAGCAGGCAAAGCTCTTTACCACAGAGCCATCTCTCCCGCCTCTTCCTTCTGTTGCCAATAGAGGGCACCAAACCTCCTTTTGACAGCAATTATGTGGTTCCCAGGAATCGAACTTCTGACCTTTGGAAGGGCAACCAACGCTCTTAAACACTGAGCTATCTCTCCAGTTCTTCTTACTGTAGGCATAAGAGGGCACAAGACCCATTGCAGTTGGTTGTGAGCCATTATGTGGTTGCCTGGAATTGGATTCAGGAGGTTGGAAGAGCAGGCAATTCTCTTAACCATTGAGCCATCTCTCTTGCATCTTCCTTCTGTTGCCAGTAGGGGGCACCAAACCTCCTTTTGAGAGCAATTATGTGGTTGCCAGGAATCGAACTTCTGACCATTGGAAGGGCAGGCAAAGCTCTTAACCACTGAGCTATCTCCCCAGCTCTTCTTTCTGTATCCAAAAGAGGGCACAAGACCTCATTGCAAATGGTTGTGAGCCATTATGTGGTTGCCTGGAATTCAGTTCAGGAGGTTGGAAGAGCAGGCAATGTTCTTAACCACGGAGCCATCTCTCCAACCCGTTTTTCAACTTCTTGAACTAAACCAGGTTTACTCAATGTGGTGTGTGGATCATATCTGCATTCCACTAACATGTGGAGTACAGGGGTCTCCATGGACATATTGGCCGTTCGCGTACCTCATAGATGAAGTCTAGATAAATTGTTTGTCTGGCTTTAAATTGGTAAACCTTTTGCTGGTGTTTGTATTCCTTTGTATGTCTTGGATGTGAGTACTTCTTAAGGAACATGAACATGCCTGTATTTTCTTCTTCTAACCATCTTTCCTCATTCTGCTTGGTGGTGTCCCTGAAGCATGCAGGCTCATGGTGATAGAGCTGTGAGTCTTTATTATCCTAACAAAATTTTTTGCCTGATTCTGAGACAACAACGTGGGTACTGGCTGTATGTGTCCACTTGGCCTCATCAACCTCAGCAGGCAATGCTCTTAACCACTGAGCCATCTCTCCTGCCTCTTCTTTCTGTTGCCAGTAGAGGGCACCAAACCTCATTTTGAGAGCAACTATGTGATTTCCAGGAATCGAACTTCTGAGGTTGGGAAGAGCAGGCAATGCACTTAACCACTGAGCCATCTCTCCTGCCTCTCCCCTCTTTTGCCAGTAGAGGGCACCAAACCTCATTTTGAGAGCAACTATGTGATTTCCAGGAATTGAACTTTTGAACTTTGAAGAGCAGGCAATGCTCTTATCCACTGAGCCATCTCTCCAACCGGTTTTTCAACTTATTTTACTAAACCAGGTTTACTCAATGTGGTGTGTTGATCACATCTCCATTCCCCTAACATGTGGAGTACAGGGGTCTCCATGGACCTATTGGCTGTTGGTGTACCTCATAGAGGAGGTCTAGATAAATTGTTTCTCTGGCTTAAAATTGGTAAACCTTTTGCTGGTGTTTGTAATCCTTTGGATGTCTTGGATGTGAGTTCTTCTTCAGGCACATGAACATGCCTGTATTTTCTTCTTCTAGTCATCTTGCCTTATTCTCCTTGGTGTTGTCTCTGAAGCACGCTGGCTCATGGTGAAGGAGCTGTGAGTCTTTAAGATCCTAACAAGAGCTTTAGCCTCATTCAGTCACAACAACGTGGGCCCTGGCCCTGTGCCCTGACTCTATGTCTGTTTTGGCCTCATCGAACTCAGCAGGCAAAGCTCTTTACCACAGAGCCATCTCTCCCGCCTCTTCCTTCTGTTGCCAATAGAGGGCACCAAACCTCCTTTTGACAGCAATTATGTGGTTCCCAGGAATCGAACTTCTGACCTTTGGAAGGGCAACCAACGCTCTTAAACACTGAGCTATCTCTCCAGTTCTTCTTACTGTAGGCATAAGAGGGCACAAGACCCATTGCAGATGGTTGTGAGCCATTATGTGGTTGCCTGGAATTGAATTCAGGAGGTTGGAAGAGCAGGCAATTCTCTTAACCATTGAGCCATCTCTCTTGCATCTTCCTTCTGTTGCCAGTAGGGGGCACCAAACCTCCTTTTGAGAGCAATTATGTGGTTGCCAGGAATCGAACTTCTGACCATTGGAAGGGCAGGCAAAGCTCTTAACCACTGAGCTATCTCCCCAGCTCTTCTTTCTGTATCCAAAAGAGGGCACAAGACCTCATTGCAAATGGTTGTGAGCCATTATGTGGTTGCCTGGAATTCAGTTCAGGAGGTTGGAAGAGCAGGCAATGTTCTTAACCACGGAGCCATCTCTCCAACCCGTTTTTCAACTTCTTGAACTAAACCAGGTTTACTCAATGTGGTGTGTGGATCATATCTGCATTCCACTAACATGTGGAGTACAGGGGTCTCCATGGACATATTGGCCGTTCGCGTACCTCATAGATGAAGTCTAGATAAATTGTTTGTCTGGCTTTAAACTGGTAAACCTTTTGCTGGTGTTTGTATTCCTTTGTATGTCTTGGATGTGAGTACTTCTTAAGGAACATGAACATGCCTGTATTTTCTTCTTCTCACCATCTTTCCTCATTCTGCTTGGTGGTGTCCCTGAAGCATGCAGGCTCATGGTGATAGAGCTGTGAGTCTTTATTATCCTAACAAAATTTTTTGCCTGATTCTGAGACAACAACGTGGGTACTGGCTGTATGTGTCCACTTGGCCTCATCAACCTCAGCAGGCAATGCTCTTAACCACTGAGCCATCTCTCCTGCCTCTTCTTTCTGTTGCCAGTAGAGGGCACCAAACCTCATTTTGAGAGCAACTATGTGATTTCCAGGAATCGAACTTCTGAGGTTGGGAAGAGCAGGCAATGCACTTAACCACTGAGCCATCTCTCCTGCCTCTCCCCTCTTTTGCCAGTAGAGGGCACCAAACCTCATTTTGAGAGCAACTATGTGATTTCCAGGAATTGAACTTTTGAACTTTGAAGAGCAGGCAATGCTCTTATCCACTGAGCCATCTCTCCAACCGGTTTTTCAACTTATTTTACTAAACCAGGTTTACTCAATGTGGTGTGTTGATCACATCTCCATTCCCCTAACATGTGGAGTACAGGGGTCTCCATGGACCTATTGGCTGTTGGTGTACCTCATAGAGGAGGTCTAGATAAATTGTTTCTCTGGCTTAAAATTGGTAAACCTTTTGCTGGTGTTTGTAATCCTTTGGATGTCTTGGATGTGAGTTCTTCTTCAGGCACATGAACATGCCTGTATTTTCTTCTTCTAGTCATCTTGCCTTATTCTCCTTGGTGTTGTCTCTGAAGCACGCTGGCTCATGGTGAAGGAGCTGTGAGTCTTTAGGATCCTAACAAGAGCTTTTGCCTCATTCAGTCACAACGACGTGGGCCCTGGCCCTGTGCCCTGACTCTATGTCTGTTTTGGCCTCATTGAACTCAGCAGGCAAAGCTCTTTACCACAGAGCCATCTCTCCCGCCTCTTCCTTCTGTTGCCAATAGAGGGCACCAAACCTCCTTTTGACAGCAATTATGTGGTTCCCAGGAATCGAACTTCTGACCTTTGGAAGGGCAACCAACGCTCTTAAACACTGAGCTATCTCTCCAGTTCTTCTTACTGTAGGCAAAAGAGGGCACAAGACCCATTGCAGATGGTTGTGAGCCATTATGTGGTTGCCTGGAATTGGATTCAGGAGGTTGGAAGAGCAGGCAATTCTCTTAACCATTGAGCCATCTCTCTTGCATCTTCCTTCTGTTGCCAGTAGGGGGCACCAAACCTCCTTTTGAGAGCAATTATGTGGTTGCCAGGAATCGAACTTCTGACCATTGGAAGGGCAGGCAAAGCTCTTAACCACTGAGCTATCTCCCCAGCTCTTCTTTCTGTATCCAAAAGAGGGCACAAGACCTCATTGCAAATGGTTGTGAGCCATTATGTGGTTGCCTGGAATTCAGTTCAGGAGGTTGGAAGAGCAGGCAATGTTCTTAACCACGGAGCCATCTCTCCAACCCGTTTTTCAACTTCTTGAACTAAACCAGGTTTACTCAATGTGGTGTGTGGATCATATCTGCATTCCACTAACATGTGGAGTACAGGGGTCTCCATGGACATATTGGCCGTTCGCGTACCTCATAGATGAAGTCTAGATAAATTGTTTGTCTGGCTTTAAATTGGTAAACCTTTTGCTGGTGTTTGTATTCCTTTGTATGTCTTGGATGTGAGTACTTCTTAAGGAACATGAACATGCCTGTATTTTCTTCTTCTAACCATCTTTCCTCATTCTGCTTGGTGGTGTCCCTGAAGCATGCAGGCTCGTGGTGATAGAGCTGTGAGTCTTTATTATCCTAACAAAATTTTTTGCCTGATTCTGAGACAACAACGTGAGTACTGGCTGTATGTGTCCACTTGGCCTCATCAACCTCAGCAGGCAATGCTCTTAACCACTGAGCCATCTCTCCTGCCTCTTCTTTCTGTTGCCAGTAGAGGGCACCAAACCTCATTTTGAGAGCAACTATGTGATTTCCAGGAATCGAACTTCTGAGGTTGGGAAGAGCAGGCAATGCACTTAACCACTGAGCCATCTCTCCTGCCTCTCCCCTCTTTTGCCAGTAGAGGGCACCAAACCTCATTTTGAGAGCAACTATGTGATTTCCAGGAATTGAACTTTTGAACTTTGAAGAGCAGGCAATGCTCTTATCCACTGAGCCATCTCTCCAACCGGTTTTTCAACTTATTTTACTAAACCAGGTTTACTCAATGTGGTGTGTTGATCACATCTCCATTCCCCTAACATGTGGAGTACAGGGGTCTCCATGGACCTATTGGCTGTTGGTGTACCTCATAGAGGAGGTCTAGATAAATTGTTTCTCTGGCTTAAAATTGGTAAACCTTTTGCTGGTGTTTGTAATCCTTTGGATGTCTTGGATGTGAGTTCTTCTTCAGGCACATGAACATGCCTGTATTTTCTTCTTCTAGTCATCTTGCCTTATTCTCCTTGGTGTTGTCTCTGAAGCACGCTGGCTCATGGTGAAGGAGCTGTGAGTCTTTAGGATCCTAACAAGAGCTTTTGCCTCATTCAGTCACAACAACGTGGGCCCTGGCCCTGTGCCCTGACTCTATGTCTGTTTTGGCCTCATCGAACTCAGCAGGCAAAGCTCTTTACCACAGAGCCATCTCTCCCGCCTCTTCCTTCTGTTGCCAATAGAGGGCACCAAACCTCCTTTTGACAGCAATTATGTGGTTCCCAGGAATCGAACTTCTGACCTTTGGAAGGGCAACCAACGCTCTTAAACACTGAGCTATCTCTCCAGTTCTTCTTACTGTAGGCATAAGAGGGCACAAGACCCATTGCAGTTGGTTGTGAGCCATTATGTGGTTGCCTGGAATTGGATTCAGGAGGTTGGAAGAGCAGGCAATTCTCTTAACCATTGAGCCATCTCTCTTGCATCTTCCTTCTGTTGCCAGTAGGGGGCACCAAACCTCCTTTTGAGAGCAATTATGTGGTTGCCAGGAATCGAACTTCTGACCATTGGAAGGGCAGGCAAAGCTCTTAACCACTGAGCTATCTCCCCAGCTCTTCTTTCTGTATCCAAAAGAGGGCACAAGACCTCATTGCAAATGGTTGTGAGCCATTATGTGGTTGCCTGGAATTCAGTTCAGGAGGTTGGAAGAGCAGGCAATGTTCTTAACCACGGAGCCATCTCTCCAACCCGTTTTTCAACTTCTTGAACTAAACCAGGTTTACTCAATGTGGTGTGTGGATCATATCTGCATTCCACTAACATGTGGAGTACAGGGGTCTCCATGGACATATTGGCCGTTCGCGTACCTCATAGATGAAGTCTAGATAAATTGTTTGTCTGGCTTTAAATTGGTAAACCTTTTGCTGGTGTTTGTATTCCTTTGTATGTCTTGGATGTGAGTACTTCTTAAGGAACATGAACATGCCTGTATTTTCTTCTTCTAACCATCTTTCCTCATTCTGCTTGGTGGTGTCCCTGAAGCATGCAGGCTCATGGTGATAGAGCTGTGAGTCTTTATTATCCTAACAAAATTTTTTGCCTGATTCTGAGACAACAACGTGGGTACTGGCTGTATGTGTCCACTTGGCCTCATCAACCTCAGCAGGCAATGCTCTTAACCACTGAGCCATCTCTCCTGCCTCTTCTTTCTGTTGCCAGTAGAGGGCACCAAACCTCATTTTGAGAGCAACTATGTGATTTCCAGGAATCGAACTTCTGAGGTTGGGAAGAGCAGGCAATGCACTTAACCACTGAGCCATCTCTCCTGCCTCTCCCCTCTTTTGCCAGTAGAGGGCACCAAACCTCATTTTGAGAGCAACTATGTGATTTCCAGGAATTGAACTTTTGAACTTTGAAGAGCAGGCAATGCTCTTATCCACTGAGCCATCTCTCCAACCGGTTTTTCAACTTATTTTACTAAACCAGGTTTACTCAATGTGGTGTGTTGATCACATCTCCATTCCCCTAACATGTGGAGTACAGGGGTCTCCATGGACCTATTGGCTGTTGGTGTACCTCATAGAGGAGGTCTAGATAAATTGTTTCTCTGGCTTAAAATTGGTAAACCTTTTGCTGGTGTTTGTAATCCTTTGGATGTCTTGGATGTGAGTTCTTCTTCAGGCACATGAACATGCCTGTATTTTCTTCTTCTAGTCATCTTGCCTTATTCTCCTTGGTGTTGTCTCTGAAGCACGCTGGCTCATGGTGAAGGAGCTGTGAGTCTTTAAGATCCTAACAAGAGCTTTTGCCTCATTCAGTCACAACAACGTGGGCCCTGGCCCTGTGCCCTGACTCTATGTCTGTTTTGGCCTCATCGAACTCAGCAGGCAAAGCTCTTTACCACAGAGCCATCTCTCCCGCCTCTTCCTTCTGTTGCCAATAGAGGGCACCAAACCTCCTTTTGACAGCAATTATGTGGTTCCCAGGAATCGAACTTCTGACCTTTGGAAGGGCAACCAACGCTCTTAAACACTGAGCTATCTCTCCAGTTCTTCTTACTGTAGGCATAAGAGGGCACAAGACCCATTGCAGATGGTTGTGAGCCATTATGTGGTTGCCTGGAATTGAATTCAGGAGGTTGGAAGAGCAGGCAATTCTCTTAACCATTGAGCCATCTCTCTTGCATCTTCCTTCTGTTGCCAGTAGGGGGCACCAAACCTCCTTTTGAGAGCAATTATGTGGTTGCCAGGAATCGAACTTCTGACCATTGGAAGGGCAGGCAAAGCTCTTAACCACTGAGCTATCTCCCCAGCTCTTCTTTCTGTATCCAAAAGAGGGCACAAGACCTCATTGCAAATGGTTGTGAGCCATTATGTGGTTGCCTGGAATTCAGTTCAGGAGGTTGGAAGAGCAGGCAATGTTCTTAACCACGGAGCCATCTCTCCAACCCGTTTTTCAACTTCTTGAACTAAACCAGGTTTACTCAATGTGGTGTGTGGATCATATCTGCATTCCACTAACATGTGGAGTACAGGGGTCTCCATGGACATATTGGCCGTTCGCGTACCTCATAGATGAAGTCTAGATAAATTGTTTGTCTGGCTTTAAACTGGTAAACCTTTTGCTGGTGTTTGTATTCCTTTGTATGTCTTGGATGTGAGTACTTCTTAAGGAACATGAACATGCCTGTATTTTCTTCTTCTCACCATCTTTCCTCATTCTGCTTGGTGGTGTCCCTGAAGCATGCAGGCTCATGGTGATAGAGCTGTGAGTCTTTATTATCCTAACAAAATTTTTTGCCTGATTCTGAGACAACAACGTGAGTACTGGCTGTATGTGTCCACTTGGCCTCATCAACCTCAGCAGGCAATGCTCTTAACCACTGAGCCATCTCTCCTGCCTCTTCTTTCTGTTGCCAGTAGAGGGCACCAAACCTCATTTTGAGAGCAACTATGTGATTTCCAGGAATCGAACTTCTGAGGTTGGGAAGAGCAGGCAATGCACTTAACCACTGAGCCATCTCTCCTGCCTCTCCCCTCTTTTGCCAGTAGAGGGCACCAAACCTCATTTTGAGAGCAACTATGTGATTTCCAGGAATTGAACTTTTGAACTTTGAAGAGCAGGCAATGCTCTTATCCACTGAGCCATCTCTCCAACCGGTTTTTCAACTTATTTTACTAAACCAGGTTTACTCAATGTGGTGTGTTGATCACATCTCCATTCCCCTAACATGTGGAGTACAGGGGTCTCCATGGACCTATTGGCTGTTGGTGTACCTCATAGAGGAGGTCTAGATAAATTGTTTCTCTGGCTTAAAATTGGTAAACCTTTTGCTGGTGTTTGTAATCCTTTGGATGTCTTGGATGTGAGTTCTTCTTCAGGCACATGAACATGCCTGTATTTTCTTCTTCTAGTCATCTTGCCTTATTCTCCTTGGTGTTGTCTCTGAAGCACGCTGGCTCATGGTGAAGGAGCTGTGAGTCTTTAGGATCCTAACAAGAGCTTTTGCCTCATTCAGTCACAACGACGTGGGCCCTGGCCCTGTGCCCTGACTCTATGTCTGTTTTGGCCTCATTGAACTCAGCAGGCAAAGCTCTTTACCACAGAGCCATCTCTCCCGCCTCTTCCTTCTGTTGCCAATAGAGGGCACCAAACCTCCTTTTGACAGCAATTATGTGGTTCCCAGGAATCGAACTTCTGACCTTTGGAAGGGCAACCAACGCTCTTAAACACTGAGCTATCTCTCCAGTTCTTCTTACTGTAGGCAAAAGAGGGCACAAGACCCATTGCAGATGGTTGTGAGCCATTATGTGGTTGCCTGGAATTGGATTCAGGAGGTTGGAAGAGCAGGCAATTCTCTTAACCATTGAGCCATCTCTCTTGCATCTTCCTTCTGTTGCCAGTAGGGGGCACCAAACCTCCTTTTGAGAGCAATTATGTGGTTGCCAGGAATCGAACTTCTGACCATTGGAAGGGCAGGCAAAGCTCTTAACCACTGAGCTATCTCCCCAGCTCTTCTTTCTGTATCCAAAAGAGGGCACAAGACCTCATTGCAAATGGTTGTGAGCCATTATGTGGTTGCCTGGAATTCAGTTCAGGAGGTTGGAAGAGCAGGCAATGTTCTTAACCACGGAGCCATCTCTCCAACCCGTTTTTCAACTTCTTGAACTAAACCAGGTTTACTCAATGTGGTGTGTGGATCATATCTGCATTCCACTAACATGTGGAGTACAGGGGTCTCCATGGACATATTGGCCGTTCGCGTACCTCATAGATGAAGTCTAGATAAATTGTTTGTCTGGCTTTAAATTGGTAAACCTTTTGCTGGTGTTTGTATTCCTTTGTATGTCTTGGATGTGAGTACTTCTTAAGGAACATGAACATGCCTGTATTTTCTTCTTCTAACCATCTTTCCTCATTCTGCTTGGTGGTGTCCCTGAAGCATGCAGGCTCGTGGTGATAGAGCTGTGAGTCTTTATTATCCTAACAAAATTTTTTGCCTGATTCTGAGACAACAACGTGAGTACTGGCTGTATGTGTCCACTTGGCCTCATCAACCTCAGCAGGCAATGCTCTTAACCACTGAGCCATCTCTCCTGCCTCTTCTTTCTGTTGCCAGTAGAGGGCACCAAACCTCATTTTGAGAGCAACTATGTGATTTCCAGGAATCGAACTTCTGAGGTTGGGAAGAGCAGGCAATGCACTTAACCACTGAGCCATCTCTCCTGCCTCTCCCCTCTTTTGCCAGTAGAGGGCACCAAACCTCATTTTGAGAGCAACTATGTGATTTCCAGGAATTGAACTTTTGAACTTTGAAGAGCAGGCAATGCTCTTTTCCACTGAGCCATCTCTCCAACCGGTTTTTCAACTTATTTTACTAAACCAGGTTTACTCAATGTGGTGTGTTGATCACATCTCCATTCCCCTAACATGTGGAGTACAGGGGTCTCCATGGACCTATTGGCTGTTGGTGTACCTCATAGAGGAGGTCTAGATAAATTGTTTCTCTGGCTTAAAATTGGTAAACCTTTTGCTGGTGTTTGTAATCCTTTGGATGTCTTGGATGTGAGTTCTTCTTCAGGCACATGAACATGCCTGTATTTTCTTCTTCTAGTCATCTTGCCTTATTCTCCTTGGTGTTGTCTCTGAAGCACGCTGGCTCATGGTGAAGGAGCTGTGAGTCTTTAGGATCCTAACAAGAGCTTTTGCCTCATTCAGTCACAACAACGTGGGCCCTGGCCCTGTGCCCTGACTCTATGTCTGTTTTGGCCTCATCGAACTCAGCAGGCAAAGCTCTTTACCACAGAGCCATCTCTCCCGCCTCTTCCTTCTGTTGCCAATAGAGGGCACCAAACCTCCTTTTGACAGCAATTATGTGGTTCCCAGGAATCGAACTTCTGACCTTTGGAAGGGCAACCAACGCTCTTAAACACTGAGCTATCTCTCCAGTTCTTCTTACTGTAGGCATAAGAGGGCACAAGACCCATTGCAGATGGTTGTGAGCCATTATGTGGTTGCCTGGAATTGGATTCAGGAGGTTGGAAGAGCAGGCAATTCTCTTAACCATTGAGCCATCTCTCTTGCATCTTCCTTCTGTTGCCAGTAGGGGGCACCAAACCTCCTTTTGAGAGCAATTATGTGGTTGCCAGGAATCGAACTTCTGACCATTGGAAGGGCAGGCAAAGCTCTTAACCACTGAGCTATCTCCCCAGCTCTTCTTTCTGTATCCAAAAGAGGGCACAAGACCTCATTGCAAATGGTTGTGAGCCATTATGTGGTTGCCTGGAATTCAGTTCAGGAGGTTGGAAGAGCAGGCAATGTTCTTAACCACGGAGCCATCTCTCCAACCCGTTTTTCAACTTCTTGAACTAAACCAGGTTTACTCAATGTGGTGTGTGGATCATATCTGCATTCCACTAACATGTGGAGTACAGGGGTCTCCATGGACATATTGGCCGTTCGCGTACCTCATAGATGAAGTCTAGATAAATTGTTTGTCTGGCTTTAAACTGGTAAACCTTTTGCTGGTGTTTGTATTCCTTTGTATGTCTTGGATGTGAGTACTTCTTAAGGAACATGAACATGCCTGTATTTTCTTCTTCTCACCATCTTTCCTCATTCTGCTTGGTGGTGTCCCTGAAGCATGCAGGCTCATGGTGATAGAGCTGTGAGTCTTTATTATCCTAACAAAATTTTTTGCCTGATTCTGAGACAACAACGTGGGTACTGGCTGTATGTGTCCACTTGGCCTCATCAACCTCAGCAGGTAATGCTCTTAACCACTGAGCCATCTCTCCTGCCTCTTCTTTCTGTTGCCAGTAGAGGGCACCAAACCTCATTTTGAGAGCAACTATGTGATTTCCAGGAATCGAACTTCTGAGGTTGGGAAGAGCAGGCAATGCACTTAACCACTGAGCCATCTCTCCTGCCTCTCCCCTCTTTTGCCAGTAGAGGGCACCAAACCTCATTTTGAGAGCAACTATGTGATTTCCAGGAATTGAACTTTTGAACTTTGAAGAGCAGGCAATGCTCTTATCCACTGAGCCATCTCTCCAACCGGTTTTTCAACTTATTTTACTAAACCAGGTTTACTCAATGTGGTGTGTTGATCACATCTCCATTCCCCTAACATGTGGAGTACAGGGGTCTCCATGGACCTATTGGCTGTTGGTGTACCTCATAGAGGAGGTCTAGATAAATTGTTTCTCTGGCTTAAAATTGGTAAACCTTTTGCTGGTGTTTGTAATCCTTTGGATGTCTTGGATGTGAGTTCTTCTTCAGGCACATGAACATGCCTGTATTTTCTTCTTCTAGTCATCTTGCCTTATTCTCCTTGGTGTTGTCTCTGAAGCACGCTGGCTCATGGTGAAGGAGCTGTGAGTCTTTAAGATCCTAACAAGAGCTTTTGCCTCATTCAGTCACAACAACGTGGGCCCTGGCCCTGTGCCCTGACTCTATGTCTGTTTTGGCATCATCGAACTCAGCAGGCAAAGCTCTTTACCACAGAGCCATCTCTCCCGCCTCTTCCTTCTGTTGCCAATAGAGGGCACCAAACCTCCTTTTGACAGCAATTATGTGGTTCCCAGGAATCGAACTTCTGACCTTTGGAAGGGCAACCAACGCTCTTAAACACTGAGCTATCTCTCCAGTTCTTCTTACTGTAGGCAAAAGAGGGCCCAAGACCCATTGCAGATGGTTGTGAGCCATTATGTGGTTGCCTGGAATTGGATTCAGGAGGTTGGAAGAGCAGGCAATTCTCTTAACCATTGAGCCATCTCTCTTGCATCTTCCTTCTGTTGCCAGTAGGGGGCACCAAACCTCCTTTTGAGAGCAATTATGTGGTTGCCAGGAATCGAACTTCTGACCATTGGAAGGGCAGGCAAAGCTCTTAACCACTGAGCTATCTCCCCAGCTCTTCTTTCTGTATCCAAAAGAGGGCACAAGACCTCATTGCAAATGGTTGTGAGCCATTATGTGGTTGCCTGGAATTCAGTTCAGGAGGTTGGAAGAGCAGGCAATGTTCTTAACCACGGAGCCATCTCTCCAACCCGTTTTTCAACTTCTTGAACTAAACCAGGTTTACTCAATGTGGTGTGTGGATCATATCTGCATTCCACTAACATGTGGAGTACAGGGGTCTCCATGGACATATTGGCCGTTCGCGTACCTCATAGATGAAGTCTAGATAAATTGTTTGTCTGGCTTTAAATTGGTAAACCTTTTGCTGGTGTTTGTATTCCTTTGTATGTCTTTGATGTGAGTACTTCTTAAGGAACATGAACATGCCTGTATTTTCTTCTTCTCACCATCTTTCCTCATTCTGCTTGGTGGTGTCCCTGAAACATGCAGGCTCATGGTGATAGAGCTGTGAGTCTTTATTATCCTAACAAAATTTTTTGCCTGATTCTGAGACAACAACGTGGGTACTGGCTGTATGTGTCCACTTGGCCTCATCAACCTCAGCAGGCAATGCTCTTAACCACTGAGCCATCTCTCCTGCCTCTTCTTTCTGTTGCCAGTAGAGGGCACCAAACCTCATTTTGAGAGCAACTATGTGATTTCCAGGAATCGAACTTCTGAGGTTGGGAAGAGCAGGCAATGCACTTAACCACTGAGCCATCTCTCCTGCCTCTCCCCTCTTTTGCCAGTAGAGAGCACCAAACCTCATTTTGAGAGCAACTATGTGATTTCCAGGAATTGAACTTTTGAACTTTGAAGAGCAGGCAATGCTCTTATCCACTGAGCCATCTCTCCAACCGGTTTTTCAACTTATTTTACTAAACCAGGTTTACTCAATGTGGTGTGTTGATCACATCTCCATTCCCCTAACATGTGGAGTACAGGGGTCTCCATGGACCTATTGGCTGTTGGTGTACCTCATAGAGGAGGTCTAGATAAATTGTTTCTCTGGCTTAAAATTGGTAAACCTTTTGCTGGTGTTTGTAATCCTTTGGATGTCTTGGATGTGAGTTCTTCTTCAGGCACATGAACATGCCTGTATTTTCTTCTTCTAGTCATCTTGCCTTATTCTCCTTGGTGTTGTCTCTGAAGCACGCTGGCTCATGGTGAAGGAGCTGTGAGTCTTTAGGATCCTAACAAGAGCTTTTGCCTCATTCAGTCACAACGACGTGGGCCCTGGCCCTGTGCCCTGACTCTATGTCTGTTTTGGCCTCATCGAACTCAGCAGGCAAAGCTCTTTACCACAGAGCCATCTCTCCCGCCTCTTCCTTCTGTTGCCAGTAGGGGGCACCAAACCTCCTTTTGAGAGCAATTATGTGGTTGCCAGGAATCGAACTTCTGACCATTGGAAGGGCAGGCAAAGCTCTTAACCACTGAGCTATCTCCCCAGCTCTTCTTTCTGTATCCAAAAGAGGGCACAAGACCTCATTGCAAATGGTTGTGAGCCATTATGTGGTTGCCTGGAATTCAGTTCAGGAGGTTGGAAGAGCAGGCAATGTTCTTAACCACGGAGCCATCTCTCCAACCCGTTTTTCAACTTCTTGAACTAAACCAGGTTTACTCAATGTGGTGTGTGGATCATATCTGCATTCCACTAACATGTGGAGTACAGGGGTCTCCATGGACATATTGGCCGTTCGCGTACCTCATAGATGAAGTCTAGATAAATTGTTTGTCTGGCTTTAAATTGGTAAACCTTTTGCTGGTGTTTGTATTCCTTTGTATGTCTTGGATGTGAGTACTTCTTAAGGAACATGAACATGCCTGTATTTTCTTCTTCTAACCATCTTTCCTCATTCTGCTTGGTGGTGTCCCTGAAGCATGCAGGCTCATGGTGATAGAGCTGTGAGTCTTTATTATCCTAACAAAATTTTTTGCCTGATTCTGAGACAACAACGTGGGTACTGGCTGTATGTGTCCACTTGGCCTCATCAACCTCAGCAGGCAATGCTCTTAACCACTGAGCCATCTCTCCTGCCTCTTCTTTCTGTTGCCAGTAGAGGGCACCAAACCTCATTTTGAGAGCAACTATGTGATTTCCAGGAATCGAACTTCTGAGGTTGGGAAGAGCAGGCAATGCACTTAACCACTGAGCCATCTCTCCTGCCTCTCCCCTCTTTTGCCAGTAGAGGGCACCAAACCTCATTTTGAGAGCAACTATGTGATTTCCAGGAATTGAACTTTTGAACTTTGAAGAGCAGGCAATGCTCTTATCCACTGAGCCATCTCTCCAACCGGTTTTTCAACTTATTTTACTAAACCAGGTTTACTCAATGTGGTGTGTTGATCACATCTCCATTCCCCCAACATGTGGAGTACAGGGGTCTCCATGGACCTATTGGCTGTTGGTGTACCTCATAGAGGAGGTCTAGATAAATTGTTTCTCTGGCTTAAAATTGGTAAACCTTTTGCTGGTGTTTGTAATCCTTTGGATGTCTTGGATGTGAGTTCTTCTTCAGGCACATGAACATGCCTGTATTTTCTTCTTCTAGTCATCTTGCCTTATTCTCCTTGGTGTTGTCTCTGAAGCACGCTGGCTCATGGTGAAGGAGCTGTGAGTCTTTAAGATCCTAACAAGAGCTTTTGCCTCATTCAGTCACAACAACGTGGGCCCTGGCCCTGTGCCCTGACTCTATGTCTGTTTTGGCCTCATCGAACTCAGCAGGCAAAGCTCTTTACCACAGAGCCATCTCTCCCGCCTCTTCCTTCTGTTGCCAATAGAGGGCACCAAACCTCCTTTTGACAGCAATTATGTGGTTCCCAGGAATCGAACTTCTGACCATTGGAAGGGCAGGCAAAGCTCTTAACCACTGAGCTATCTCCCCAGCTCTTCTTTCTGTATCCAAAAGAGGGCACAAGACCTCATTGCAAATGGTTGTGAGCCATTATGTGGTTGCCTGGAATTCAGTTCAGGAGGTTGGAAGAGCAGGCAATGTTCTTAACCACGGAGCCATCTCTCCAACCCGTTTTTCAACTTCTTGAACTAAACCAGGTTTACTCAATGTGGTGTGTGGATCATATCTGCATTCCACTAACATGTGGAGTACAGGGGTCTCCATGGACATTGGCCGTTCGCGTACCTCATAAATGAAGTCTAGATAAATTGTTTGTCTGGCTTTAAATTGGTAAACCTTTTGCTGGTGTTTGTATTCCTTTGTATGTCTTGGATGTGAGTACTTCTTAAGGAACATGAACATGCCTGTATTTTCTTCTTCTAACCATCTTTCCTCATTCTGCTTGGTGGTGTCCCTGAAGCATGAAGGCTCATGGTGATAGAGCTGTGAGTCTTTATTATCCTAACAAAATTTTTTGCCTGATTCTGAGACAACAACGTGGGTACTGGCTGTATGTGTCCACTTGGCCTCATCAACCTCAGCAGGCAATGCTCTTAACCACTGAGCCATCTCTCCTGCCTCTTCTTTCTGTTGCCAGTAGAGGGCACCAAACCTCATTTTGAGAGCAACTATGTGATTTCCAGGAATCGAACTTCTGAGGTTGGGAAGAGCAGGCAATGCACTTAACCACTGAGCCATCTCTCCTGCCTCTCCCCTCTTTTGCCAGTAGAGGGCACCAAACCTCATTTTGAGAGCAACTATGTGATTTCCAGGAATTGAACTTTTGAACTTTGAAGAGCAGGCAATGCTCTTATCCACTGAGCCATCTCTCCAACCGGTTTTTCAACTTATTTTACTAAACCAGGTTTACTCAATGTGGTGTGTTGATCACATCTCCATTCCCCTAACATGTGGAGTACAGGGGTCTCCATGGACCTATTGGCTGTTGGTGTACCTCATAGAGGAGGTCTAGATAAATTGTTTCTCTGGCTTAAAATTGGTAAACCTTTTGCTGGTGTTTGTAATCCTTTGGATGTCTTGGGTGTGAGTTCTTCTTCAGGCACATGAACATGCCTGTATTTTCTTCTTCTAGTCATCTTGCCTTATTCTCCTTGGTGTTGTCTCTGAAGCACGCTGGCTCATGGTGAAGGAGCTGTGAGTCTTTAGGATCCTAACAAGAGCTTTTGCCTCATTCAGTCACAACAACGTGGGCCCTGGCCCTGTGCCCTGACTCTATGTCTGTTTGGGCCTCATCGAACTCAGCAGGCAAAGCTCTTTACCACAGAGCCATCTCTCCCGCCTCTTCCTTCTGTTGCCAATAGAGGGCACCAAACCTCCTTTTGACAGCAATTATGTGGTTCCCAGGAATCGAACTTCTGACCTTTGGAAGGGCAACCAACGCTCTTAAACACTGAGCTATCTCTCCAGTTCTTCTTACTGTAGGCATAAGAGGGCACAAGACCCATTGCAGATGGTTGTGAGCCATTATGTGGTTGCCTGGAATTGAATTCAGGAGGTTGGAAGAGCAGGCAATTCTCTTAACCATTGAGCCATCTCTCTTGCATCTTCCTTCTGTTGCCAGTAGGGGGCACCAAACCTCCTTTTGAGAGCAATTATGTGGTTGCCAGGAATCGAACTTCTGACCATTGGAAGGGCAGGCAAAGCTCTTAACCACTGAGCTATCTCCCCAGCTCTTCTTTCTGTATCCAAAAGAGGGCACAAGACCTCATTGCAAATGGTTGTGAGCCATTATGTGGTTGCCTGGAATTCAGTTCAGGAGGTTGGAAGAGCAGGCAATGTTCTTAACCACGGAGCCATCTCTCCAACCCGTTTTTCAACTTCTTGAACTAAACCAGGTTTACTCAATGTGGTGTGTGGATCATATCTGCATTCCACTAACATGTGGAGTACAGGGGTCTCCATGGACATATTGGCCGTTCGCGTACCTCATAGATGAAGTCTAGATAAATTGTTTGTCTGGCTTTAAATTGGTAAACCTTTTGCTGGTGTTTGTATTCCTTTGTATGTCTTGGATGTGAGTACTTCTTAAGGAACATGAACATGCCTGTATTTTCTTCTTCTAACCATCTTTCCTCATTCTGCTTGGTGGTGTCCCTGAAGCATGCAGGCTCATGGTGATAGAGCTGTGAGTCTTTATTATCCTAACAAAATTTTTTGCCTGATTCTGAGACAACAACGTGAGTACTGGCTGTATGTGTCCACTTGGCCTCATCAACCTCAGCAGGCAATGCTCTTAACCACTGAGCCATCTCTCCTGCCTCTTCTTTCTGTTGCCAGTAGAGGGCACCAAACCTCATTTTGAGAGCAACTATGTGATTTCCAGGAATCGAACTTCTGAGGTTGGGAAGAGCAGGCAATGCACTTAACCACTGAGCCATCTCTCCTGCCTCTCCCCTCTTTTGCCAGTAGAGGGCACCAAACCTCATTTTGAGAGCAACTATGTGATTTCCAGGAATTGAACTTTTGAACTTTGAAGAGCAGGCAATGCTCTTATCCACTGAGCCATCTCTCCAACCGGTTTTTCAACTTATTTTACTAAACCAGGTTTACTCAATGTGGTGTGTTGATCACATCTCCATTCCCCTAACGTGTGGAGTACAGGGGTCTCCATGGACCTATTGGCTGTTGGTGTACCTCATAGAGGAGGTCTAGATAAATTGTTTCTCTGGCTTAAAATTGGTAAACCTTTTGCCGGTGTTTGTAATCCTTTGGATGTCTTGGATGTGAGTTCTTCTTCAGGCACATGAACATGCCTGTATTTTCTTCTTCTAGTCATCTTGCCTTATTCTCCTTGGTGTTGTCTCTGAAGCACGCTGGCTCATGGTGAAGGAGCTGTGAGTCTTTAGGATCCTAACAAGAGCTTTTGCCTCATTCAGTCACAACAACGTGGGCCCTGGCCCTGTGCCCTGACTCTATGTCTGTTTTGGCCTCATCGAACTCAGCAGGCAAAGCTCTTTACCACAGAGCCATCTCTCCCGCCTCTTCCTTCTGTTGCCAATAGAGGGCACCAAACCTCCTTTTGACAGCAATTATGTGGTTCCCAGGAATCGAACTTCTGACCTTTGGAAGGGCAACCAACGCTCTTAAACACTGAGCTATCTCTCCAGTTCTTCTTACTGTAGGCATAAGAGGGCACAAGACCCATTGCAGATGGTTGTGAGCCATTATGTGGTTGCCTGGAATTGAATTCAGGAGGTTGGAAGAGCAGGCAATTCTCTTAACCATTGAGCCATCTCTCTTGCATCTTCCTTCTGTTGCCAGTAGGGGGCACCAAACCTCCTTTTGAGAGCAATTATGTGGTTGCCAGGAATCGAACTTCTGACCATTGGAAGGGCAGGCAAAGCTCTTAACCACTGAGCTATCTCCCCAGCTCTTCTTTCTGTATCCAAAAGAGGGCACAAGACCTCATTGCAAATGGTTGTGAGCCATTATGTGGTTGCCTGGAATTCAGTTCAGGAGGTTGGAAGAGCAGGCAATGTTCTTAACCACGGAGCCATCTCTCCAACCCGTTTTTCAACTTCTTGAACTAAACCAGGTTTACTCAATGTGGTGTGTGGATCATATCTGCATTCCACTAACATGTGGAGTACAGGGGTCTCCATGGACATATTGGCCGTTCGCGTACCTCATAGATGAAGTCTAGATAAATTGTTTGTCTGGCTTTAAATTGGTAAACCTTTTGCTGGTGTTTGTATTCCTTTGTATGTCTTGGATGTGAGTACTTCTTAAGGAACATGAACATGCCTGTATTTTCTTCTTCTAACCATCTTTCCTCATTCTGCTTGGTGGTGTCCCTGAAGCATGCAGGCTCATGGTGATAGAGCTGTGAGTCTTTATTATCCTAACAAAATTTTTTGCCTGATTCTGAGACAACAACGTGAGTACTGGCTGTATGTGTCCACTTGGCCTCATCAACCTCAGCAGGCAATGCTCTTAACCACTGAGCCATCTCTCCTGCCTCTTCTTTCTGTTGCCAGTAGAGGGCACCAAACCTCATTTTGAGAGCAACTATGTGATTTCCAGGAATCGAACTTCTGAGGTTGGGAAGAGCAGGCAATGCACTTAACCACTGAGCCATCTCTCCTGCCTCTCCCCTCTTTTGCCAGTAGAGGGCACCAAACCTCATTTTGAGAGCAACTATGTGATTTCCAGGAATTGAACTTTTGAACTTTGAAGAGCAGGCAATGCTCTTATCCACTGAGCCATCTCTCCAACCGGTTTTTCAACTTATTTTACTAAACCAGGTTTACTCAATGTGGTGTGTTGATCACATCTCCATTCCCCTAACGTGTGGAGTACAGGGGTCTCCATGGACCTATTGGCTGTTGGTGTACCTCATAGAGGAGGTCTAGATAAATTGTTTCTCTGGCTTAAAATTGGTAAACCTTTTGCCGGTGTTTGTAATCCTTTGGATGTCTTGGATGTGAGTTCTTCTTCAGGCACATGAACATGCCTGTATTTTCTTCTTCTAGTCATCTTGCCTTATTCTCCTTGGTGTTGTCTCTGAAGCACGCTGGCTCATGGTGAAGGAGCTGTGAGTCTTTAGGATCCTAACAAGAGCTTTTGCCTCATTCAGTCACAACAACGTGGGCCCTGGCCCTGTGCCCTGACTCTATGTCTGTTTTGGCCTCATCGAACTCAGCAGGCAAAGCTCTTTACCACAGAGCCATCTCTCCCGCCTCTTCCTTCTGTTGCCAATAGAGGGCACCAAACCTCCTTTTGACAGCAATTATGTGGTTCCCAGGAATCGAACTTCTGACCTTTGGAAGGGCAACCAACGCTCTTAAACACTGAGCTATCTCTCCAGTTCTTCTTACTGTAGGCATAAGAGGGCACAAGACCCATTGCAGATGGTTGTGAGCCATTATGTGGTTGCCTGGAATTGAATTCAGGAGGTTGGAAGAGCAGGCAATTCTCTTAACCATTGAGCCATCTCTCTTGCATCTTCCTTCTGTTGCCAGTAGGGGGCACCAAACCTCCTTTTGAGAGCAATTATGTGGTTGCCAGGAATCGAACTTCTGACCATTGGAAGGGCAGGCAAAGCTCTTAACCACTGAGCTATCTCCCCAGCTCTTCTTTCTGTATCCAAAAGAGGGCACAAGACCTCATTGCAAATGGTTGTGAGCCATTATGTGGTTGCCTGGAATTCAGTTCAGGAGGTTGGAAGAGCAGGCAATGTTCTTAACCACGGAGCCATCTCTCCAACCCGTTTTTCAACTTCTTGAACTAAACCAGGTTTACTCAATGTGGTGTGTGGATCATATCTGCATTCCACTAACATGTGGAGTACAGGGGTCTCCATGGACATATTGGCCGTTCGCGTACCTCATAGATGAAGTCTAGATAAATTGTTTGTCTGGCTTTAAATTGGTAAACCTTTTGCTGGTGTTTGTATTCCTTTGTATGTCTTGGATGTGAGTACTTCTTAAGGAACATGAACATGCCTGTATTTTCTTCTTCTAACCATCTTTCCTCATTCTGCTTGGTGGTGTCCCTGAAGCATGCAGGCTCATGGTGATAGAGCTGTGAGTCTTTATTATCCTAACAAAATTTTTTGCCTGATTCTGAGACAACAACGTGAGTACTGGCTGTATGTGTCCACTTGGCCTCATCAACCTCAGCAGGCAATGCTCTTAACCACTGAGCCATCTCTCCTGCCTCTTCTTTCTGTTGCCAGTAGAGGGCACCAAACCTCATTTTGAGAGCAACTATGTGATTTCCAGGAATCGAACTTCTGAGGTTGGGAAGAGCAGGCAATGCACTTAACCACTGAGCCATCTCTCCTGCCTCTCCCCTCTTTTGCCAGTAGAGGGCACCAAACCTCATTTTGAGAGCAACTATGTGATTTCCAGGAATTGAACTTTTGAACTTTGAAGAGCAGGCAATGCTCTTATCCACTGAGCCATCTCTCCAACCGGTTTTTCAACTTATTTTACTAAACCAGGTTTACTCAATGTGGTGTGTTGATCACATCTCCATTCCCCTAACATGTGGAGTACAGGGGTCTCCATGGACCTATTGGCTGTTGGTGTACCTCATAGAGGAGGTCTAGATAAATTGTTTCTCTGGCTTAAAATTGGTAAACCTTTTGCCGGTGTTTGTAATCCTTTGGATGTCTTGGATGTGAGTTCTTCTTCAGGCACATGAACATGCCTGTATTTTCTTCTTCTAGTCATCTTGCCTTATTCTCCTTGGTGTTGTCTCTGAAGCACGCTGGCTCATGGTGAAGGAGCTGTGAGTCTTTAGGATCCTAACAAGAGCTTTTGCCTCATTCAGTCACAACAACGTGGGCCCTGGCCCTGTGCCCTGACTCTATGTCTGTTTGGGCCTCATCGAACTCAGCAGGCAAAGCTCTTTACCACAGAGCCATCTCTCCCGCCTCTTCCTTCTGTTGCCAATAGAGGGCACCAAACCTCCTTTTGACAGCAATTATGTGGTTCCCAGGAATCGAACTTCTGACCTTTGGAAGGGCAACCAACGCTCTTAAACACTGAGCTATCTCTCCAGTTCTTCTTACTGTAGGCATAAGAGGGCACAAGACCCATTGCAGATGGTTGTGAGCCATTATGTGGTTGCCTGGAATTGAATTCAGGAGGTTGGAAGAGCAGGCAATTCTCTTAACCATTGAGCCATCTCTCTTGCATCTTCCTTCTGTTGCCAGTAGGGGGCACCAAACCTCCTTTTGAGAGCAATTATGTGGTTGCCAGGAATCGAACTTCTGACCATTGGAAGGGCAGGCAAAGCTCTTAACCACTGAGCTATCTCCCCAGCTCTTCTTTCTGTATCCAAAAGAGGGCACAAGACCTCATTGCAAATGGTTGTGAGCCATTATGTGGTTGCCTGGAATTCAGTTCAGGAGGTTGGAAGAGCAGGCAATGTTCTTAACCACGGAGCCATCTCTCCAACCCGTTTTTCAACTTCTTGAACTAAACCAGGTTTACTCAATGTGGTGTGTGGATCATATCTGCATTCCACTAACATGTGGAGTACAGGGGTCTCCATGGACATATTGGCCGTTCGCGTACCTCATAGATGAAGTCTAGATAAATTGTTTGTCTGGCTTTAAATTGGTAAACCTTTTGCTGGTGTTTGTATTCCTTTGTATGTCTTGGATGTGAGTACTTCTTAAGGAACATGAACATGCCTGTATTTTCTTCTTCTAACCATCTTTCCTCATTCTGCTTGGTGGTGTCCCTGAAGCATGCAGGCTCATGGTGATAGAGCTGTGAGTCTTTATTATCCTAACAAAATTTTTTGCCTGATTCTGAGACAACAACGTGAGTACTGGCTGTATGTGTCCACTTGGCCTCATCAACCTCAGCAGGCAATGCTCTTAACCACTGAGCCATCTCTCCTGCCTCTTCTTTCTGTTGCCAGTAGAGGGCACCAAACCTCATTTTGAGAGCAACTATGTGATTTCCAGGAATCGAACTTCTGAGGTTGGGAAGAGCAGGCAATGCACTTAACCACTGAGCCATCTCTCCTGCCTCTCCCCTCTTTTGCCAGTAGAGGGCACCAAACCTCATTTTGAGAGCAACTATGTGATTTCCAGGAATTGAACTTTTGAACTTTGAAGAGCAGGCAATGCTCTTATCCACTGAGCCATCTCTCCAACCGGTTTTTCAACTTATTTTACTAAACCAGGTTTACTCAATGTGGTGTGTTGATCACATCTCCATTCCCCTAACGTGTGGAGTACAGGGGTCTCCATGGACCTATTGGCTGTTGGTGTACCTCATAGAGGAGGTCTAGATAAATTGTTTCTCTGGCTTAAAATTGGTAAACCTTTTGCTGGTGTTTGTAATCCTTTGGATGTCTTGGATGTGAGTTCTTCTTCAGGCACATGAACATGCCTGTATTTTCTTCTTCTAGTCATCTTGCCTTATTCTCCTTGGTGTTGTCTCTGAAGCACGCTGGCTCATGGTGAAGGAGCTGTGAGTCTTTAGGATCCTAACAAGAGCTTTTGCCTCATTCAGTCACAACAACGTGGGCCCTGGCCCTGTGCCCTGACTCTATGTCTGTTTTGGCCTCATCGAACTCAGCAGGCAAAGCTCTTTACCACAGAGCCATCTCTCCCGCCTCTTCCTTCTGTTGCCAATAGAGGGCACCAAACCTCCTTTTGACAGCAATTATGTGGTTCCCAGGAATCGAACTTCTGACCTTTGGAAGGGCAACCAACGCTCTTAAACACTGAGCTATCTCTCCAGTTCTTCTTACTGTAGGCATAAGAGGGCACAAGACCCATTGCAGATGGTTGTGAGCCATTATGTGGTTGCCTGGAATTGAATTCAGGAGGTTGGAAGAGCAGGCAATTCTCTTAACCATTGAGCCATCTCTCTTGCATCTTCCTTCTGTTGCCAGTAGGGGGCACCAAACCTCCTTTTGAGAGCAATTATGTGGTTGCCAGGAATCGAACTTCTGACCATTGGAAGGGCAGGCAAAGCTCTTAACCACTGAGCTATCTCCCCAGCTCTTCTTTCTGTATCCAAAAGAGGGCACAAGACCTCATTGCAAATGGTTGTGAGCCATTATGTGGTTGCCTGGAATTCAGTTCAGGAGGTTGGAAGAGCAGGCAATGTTCTTAACCACGGAGCCATCTCTCCAACCCGTTTTTCAACTTCTTGAACTAAACCAGGTTTACTCAATGTGGTGTGTGGATCATATCTGCATTCCACTAACATGTGGAGTACAGGGGTCTCCATGGACATATTGGCCGTTCGCGTACCTCATAGATGAAGTCTAGATAAATTGTTTGTCTGGCTTTAAATTGGTAAACCTTTTGCTGGTGTTTGTATTCCTTTGTATGTCTTGGATGTGAGTACTTCTTAAGGAACATGAACATGCCTGTATTTTCTTCTTCTAACCATCTTTCCTCATTCTGCTTGGTGGTGTCCCTGAAGCATGCAGGCTCATGGTGATAGAGCTGTGAGTCTTTATTATCCTAACAAAATTTTTTGCCTGATTCTGAGACAACAACGTGAGTACTGGCTGTATGTGTCCACTTGGCCTCATCAACCTCAGCAGGCAATGCTCTTAACCACTGAGCCATCTCTCCTGCCTCTTCTTTCTGTTGCCAGTAGAGGGCACCAAACCTCATTTTGAGAGCAACTATGTGATTTCCAGGAATCGAACTTCTGAGGTTGGGAAGAGCAGGCAATGCACTTAACCACTGAGCCATCTCTCCTGCCTCTCCCCTCTTTTGCCAGTAGAGGGCACCAAACCTCATTTTGAGAGCAACTATGTGATTTCCAGGAATTGAACTTTTGAACTTTGAAGAGCAGGCAATGCTCTTATCCACTGAGCCATCTCTCCAACCGGTTTTTCAACTTATTTTACTAAACCAGGTTTACTCAATGTGGTGTGTTGATCACATCTCCATTCCCCTAACGTGTGGAGTACAGGGGTCTCCATGGACCTATTGGCTGTTGGTGTACCTCATAGAGGAGGTCTAGATAAATTGTTTCTCTGGCTTAAAATTGGTAAACCTTTTGCTGGTGTTTGTAATCCTTTGGATGTCTTGGATGTGAGTTCTTCTTCAGGCACATGAACATGCCTGTATTTTCTTCTTCTAGTCATCTTGCCTTATTCTCCTTGGTGTTGTCTCTGAAGCACGCTGGCTCATGGTGAAGGAGCTGTGAGTCTTTAGGATCCTAACAAGAGCTTTTGCCTCATTCAGTCACAACAACGTGGGCCCTGGCCCTGTGCCCTGACTCTATGTCTGTTTTGGCCTCATCGAACTCAGCAGGCAAAGCTCTTTACCACAGAGCCATCTCTCCCGCCTCTTCCTTCTGTTGCCAATAGAGGGCACCAAACCTCCTTTTGACAGCAATTATGTGGTTCCCAGGAATCGAACTTCTGACCTTTGGAAGGGCAACCAACGCTCTTAAACACTGAGCTATCTCTCCAGTTCTTCTTACTGTAGGCATAAGAGGGCACAAGACCCATTGCAGATGGTTGTGAGCCATTATGTGGTTGCCTGGAATTGAATTCAGGAGGTTGGAAGAGCAGGCAATTCTCTTAACCATTGAGCCATCTCTCTTGCATCTTCCTTCTGTTGCCAGTAGGGGGCACCAAACCTCCTTTTGAGAGCAATTATGTGGTTGCCAGGAATCGAACTTCTGACCATTGGAAGGGCAGGCAAAGCTCTTAACCACTGAGCTATCTCCCCAGCTCTTCTTTCTGTATCCAAAAGAGGGCACAAGACCTCATTGCAAATGGTTGTGAGCCATTATGTGGTTGCCTGGAATTCAGTTCAGGAGGTTGGAAGAGCAGGCAATGTTCTTAACCACGGAGCCATCTCTCCAACCCGTTTTTCAACTTCTTGAACTAAACCAGGTTTACTCAATGTGGTGTGTGGATCATATCTGCATTCCACTAACATGTGGAGTACAGGGGTCTCCATGGACATATTGGCCGTTCGCGTACCTCATAGATGAAGTCTAGATAAATTGTTTGTCTGGCTTTAAATTGGTAAACCTTTTGCTGGTGTTTGTATTCCTTTGTATGTCTTGGATGTGAGTACTTCTTAAGGAACATGAACATGCCTGTATTTTCTTCTTCTAACCATCTTTCCTCATTCTGCTTGGTGGTGTCCCTGAAGCATGCAGGCTCATGGTGATAGAGCTGTGAGTCTTTATTATCCTAACAAAATTTTTTGCCTGATTCTGAGACAACAACGTGAGTACTGGCTGTATGTGTCCACTTGGCCTCATCAACCTCAGCAGGCAATGCTCTTAACCACTGAGCCATCTCTCCTGCCTCTTCTTTCTGTTGCCAGTAGAGGGCACCAAACCTCATTTTGAGAGCAACTATGTGATTTCCAGGAATCGAACTTCTGAGGTTGGGAAGAGCAGGCAATGCACTTAACCACTGAGCCATCTCTCCTGCCTCTCCCCTCTTTTGCCAGTAGAGGGCACCAAACCTCATTTTGAGAGCAACTATGTGATTTCCAGGAATTGAACTTTTGAACTTTGAAGAGCAGGCAATGCTCTTATCCACTGAGCCATCTCTCCAACCGGTTTTTCAACTTATTTTACTAAACCAGGTTTACTCAATGTGGTGTGTTGATCACATCTCCATTCCCCTAACGTGTGGAGTACAGGGGTCTCCATGGACCTATTGGCTGTTGGTGTACCTCATAGAGGAGGTCTAGATAAATTGTTTCTCTGGCTTAAAATTGGTAAACCTTTTGCTGGTGTTTGTAATCCTTTGGATGTCTTGGATGTGAGTTCTTCTTCAGGCACATGAACATGCCTGTATTTTCTTCTTCTAGTCATCTTGCCTTATTCTCCTTGGTGTTGTCTCTGAAGCACGCTGGCTCATGGTGAAGGAGCTGTGAGTCTTTAGGATCCTAACAAGAGCTTTTGCCTCATTCAGTCACAACAACGTGGGCCCTGGCCCTGTGCCCTGACTCTATGTCTGTTTTGGCCTCATCGAACTCAGCAGGCAAAGCTCTTTACCACAGAGCCATCTCTCCCGCCTCTTCCTTCTGTTGCCAATAGAGGGCACCAAACCTCCTTTTGACAGCAATTATGTGGTTCCCAGGAATCGAACTTCTGACCTTTGGAAGGGCAACCAACGCTCTTAAACACTGAGCTATCTCTCCAGTTCTTCTTACTGTAGGCATAAGAGGGCACAAGACCCATTGCAGATGGTTGTGAGCCATTATGTGGTTGCCTGGAATTGAATTCAGGAGGTTGGAAGAGCAGGCAATTCTCTTAACCATTGAGCCATCTCTCTTGCATCTTCCTTCTGTTGCCAGTAGGGGGCACCAAACCTCCTTTTGAGAGCAATTATGTGGTTGCCAGGAATCGAACTTCTGACCATTGGAAGGGCAGGCAAAGCTCTTAACCACTGAGCTATCTCCCCAGCTCTTCTTTCTGTATCCAAAAGAGGGCACAAGACCTCATTGCAAATGGTTGTGAGCCATTATGTGGTTGCCTGGAATTCAGTTCAGGAGGTTGGAAGAGCAGGCAATGTTCTTAACCACGGAGCCATCTCTCCAACCCGTTTTTCAACTTCTTGAACTAAACCAGGTTTACTCAATGTGGTGTGTGGATCATATCTGCATTCCACTAACATGTGGAGTACAGGGGTCTCCATGGACATATTGGCCGTTCGCGTACCTCATAGATGAAGTCTAGATAAATTGTTTGTCTGGCTTTAAATTGGTAAACCTTTTGCTGGTGTTTGTATTCCTTTGTATGTCTTGGATGTGAGTACTTCTTAAGGAACATGAACATGCCTGTATTTTCTTCTTCTAACCATCTTTCCTCATTCTGCTTGGTGGTGTCCCTGAAGCATGCAGGCTCATGGTGATAGAGCTGTGAGTCTTTATTATCCTAACAAAATTTTTTGCCTGATTCTGAGACAACAACGTGAGTACTGGCTGTATGTGTCCACTTGGCCTCATCAACCTCAGCAGGCAATGCTCTTAACCACTGAGCCATCTCTCCTGCCTCTTCTTTCTGTTGCCAGTAGAGGGCACCAAACCTCATTTTGAGAGCAACTATGTGATTTCCAGGAATCGAACTTCTGAGGTTGGGAAGAGCAGGCAATGCACTTAACCACTGAGCCATCTCTCCTGCCTCTCCCCTCTTTTGCCAGTAGAGGGCACCAAACCTCATTTTGAGAGCAACTATGTGATTTCCAGGAATTGAACTTTTGAACTTTGAAGAGCAGGCAATGCTCTTATCCACTGAGCCATCTCTCCAACCGGTTTTTCAACTTATTTTACTAAACCAGGTTTACTCAATGTGGTGTGTTGATCACATCTCCATTCCCCTAACATGTGGAGTACAGGGGTCTCCATGGACCTATTGGCTGTTGGTGTACCTCATAGAGGAGGTCTAGATAAATTGTTTCTCTGGCTTAAAATTGGTAAACCTTTTGCTGGTGTTTGTAATCCTTTGGATGTCTTGGATGTGAGTTCTTCTTCAGGCACATGAACATGCCTGTATTTTCTTCTTCTAGTCATCTTGCCTTATTCTCCTTGGTGTTGTCTCTGAAGCACGCTGGCTCATGGTGAAGGAGCTGTGAGTCTTTAGGATCCTAACAAGAGCTTTTGCCTCATTCAGTCACAACAACGTGGGCCCTGGCCCTGTGCCCTGACTCTATGTCTGTTTTGGCCTCATCGAACTCAGCAGGCAAAGCTCTTTACCACAGAGCCATCTCTCCCGCCTCTTCCTTCTGTTGCCAATAGAGGGCACCAAACCTCCTTTTGACAGCAATTATGTGGTTCCCAGGAATCGAACTTCTGACCTTTGGAAGGGCAACCAACGCTCTTAAACACTGAGCTATCTCTCCAGTTCTTCTTACTGTAGGCATAAGAGGGCACAAGACCCATTGCAGATGGTTGTGAGCCATTATGTGGTTGCCTGGAATTGGATTCAGGAGGTTGGAAGAGCAGGCAATTCTCTTAACCATTGAGCCATCTCTCTTGCATCTTCCTTCTGTTGCCAGTAGGGGGCACCAAACCTCCTTTTGAGAGCAATTATGTGGTTGCCAGGAATCGAACTTCTGACCATTGGAAGGGCAGGCAAAGCTCTTAACCACTGAGCTATCTCCCCAGCTCTTCTTTCTGTATCCAAAAGAGGGCACAAGACCTCATTGCAAATGGTTGTGAGCCATTATGTGGTTGCCTGGAATTCAGTTCAGGAGGTTGGAAGAGCAGGCAATGTTCTTAACCACGGAGCCATCTCTCCAACCCGTTTTTCAACTTCTTGAACTAAACCAGGTTTACTCAATGTGGTGTGTGGATCATATCTGCATTCCACTAACATGTGGAGTACAGGGGTCTCCATGGACATATTGGCCGTTCGCGTACCTCATAGATGAAGTCTAGATAAATTGTTTGTCTGGCTTTAAATTGGTAAACCTTTTGCTGGTGTTTGTATTCCTTTGTATGTCTTGGATGTGAGTACTTCTTAAGGAACATGAACATGCCTGTATTTTCTTCTTCTCACCATCTTTCCTCATTCTGCTTGGTGGTGTCCCTGAAGCATGCAGGCTCATGGTGATAGAGCTATGAGTCTTTATTATCCTAACAAAATTTTTTGCCTGATTCTGAGACAACAACGTGAGTACTGGCTGTATGTGTCCACTTGGCCTCATCAACCTCAGCAGGCAATGCTCTTAACCACTGAGCCATCTCTCCTGCCTCTTCTTTCTGTTGCCAGTAGAGGGCACCAAACCTCATTTTGAGAGCAACTATGTGATTTCCAGGAATTGAACTTTTGAACTTTGAAGAGCAGGCAATGCTCTTATCCACTGAGCCATCTCTCCAACCGGTTTTTCAACTTATTTTACTAAACCAGGTTTACTCAATGTGGTGTGTTGATCACATCTCCATTCCCCTAACATGTGGAGTACAGGGGTCTCCATGGACCTATTGGCTGTTGGTGTACCTCATAGAGGAGGTCTAGATAAATTGTTTCTCTGGCTTAAAATTGGTAAACCTTTTGCTGGTGTTTGTAATCCTTTGGATGTCTTGGATGTGAGTTCTTCTTCAGGCACATGAACATGCCTGTATTTTCTTCTTCTAGTCATCTTGCCTTATTCTCCTTGGTGTTGTCTCTGAAGCACGCTGGCTCATGGTGAAGGAGCTGTGAGTCTTTAGGATCCTAACAAGAGCTTTTGCCTCATTCAGTCACAACAACGTGGGCCCTGGCCCTGTGCCCTGACTCTATGTCTGTTTTGGCCTCATCGAACTCAGCAGGCAAAGCTCTTTACCACAGAGCCATCTCTCCCGCCTCTTCCTTCTGTTGCCAATAGAGGGCACCAAACCTCCTTTTGACAGCAATTATGTGGTTCCCAGGAATCGAACTTCTGACCTTTGGAAGGGCAACCAACGCTCTTAAACACTGAGCTATCTCTCCAGTTCTTCTTACTGTAGGCATAAGAGGGCACAAGACCCATTGCAGATGGTTGTGAGCCATTATGTGGTTGCCTGGAATTGAATTCAGGAGGTTGGAAGAGCAGGCAATTCTCTTAACCATTGAGCCATCTCTCTTGCATCTTCCTTCTGTTGCCAGTAGGGGGCACCAAACCTCCTTTTGAGAGCAATTATGTGGTTGCCAGGAATCGAACTTCTGACCATTGGAAGGGCAGGCAAAGCTCTTAACCACTGAGCTATCTCCCCAGCTCTTCTTTCTGTATCCAAAAGAGGGCACAAGACCTCATTGCAAATGGTTGTGAGCCATTATGTGGTTGCCTGGAATTCAGTTCAGGAGGTTGGAAGAGCAGGCAATGTTCTTAACCACGGAGCCATCTCTCCAACCCGTTTTTCAACTTCTTGAACTAAACCAGGTTTACTCAATGTGGTGTGTGGATCATATCTGCATTCCACTAACATGTGGAGTACAGGGGTCTCCATGGACATATTGGCCGTTCGCGTACCTCATAGATGAAGTCTAGATAAATTGTTTGTCTGGCTTTAAATTGGTAAACCTTTTGCTGGTGTTTGTATTCCTTTGTATGTCTTGGATGTGAGTACTTCTTAAGGAACATGAACATGCCTGTATTTTCTTCTTCTAACCATCTTTCCTCATTCTGCTTGGTGGTGTCCCTGAAGCATGCAGGCTCATGGTGATAGAGCTGTGAGTCTTTATTATCCTAACAAAATTTTTTGCCTGATTCTGAGACAACAACGTGAGTACTGGCTGTATGTGTCCACTTGGCCTCATCAACCTCAGCAGGCAATGCTCTTAACCACTGAGCCATCTCTCCTGCCTCTTCTTTCTGTTGCCAGTAGAGGGCACCAAACCTCATTTTGAGAGCAACTATGTGATTTCCAGGAATCGAACTTCTGAGGTTGGGAAGAGCAGGCAATGCACTTAACCACTGAGCCATCTCTCCTGCCTCTCCCCTCTTTTGCCAGTAGAGGGCACCAAACCTCATTTTGAGAGCAACTATGTGATTTCCAGGAATTGAACTTTTGAACTTTGAAGAGCAGGCAATGCTCTTATCCACTGAGCCATCTCTCCAACCGGTTTTTCAACTTATTTTACTAAACCAGGTTTACTCAATGTGGTGTGTTGATCACATCTCCATTCCCCTAACATGTGGAGTACAGGGGTCTCCATGGACCTATTGGCTGTTGGTGTACCTCATAGAGGAGGTCTAGATAAATTGTTTCTCTGGCTTAAAATTGGTAAACCTTTTGCTGGTGTTTGTAATCCTTTGGATGTCTTGGATGTGAGTTCTTCTTCAGGCACATGAACATGCCTGTATTTTCTTCTTCTAGTCATCTTGCCTTATTCTCCTTGGTGTTGTCTCTGAAGCACGCTGGCTCATGGTGAAGGAGCTGTGAGTCTTTAGGATCCTAACAAGAGCTTTTGCCTCATTCAGTCACAACAACGTGGGCCCTGGCCCTGTGCCCTGACTCTATGTCTGTTTTGGCCTCATCGAACTCAGCAGGCAAAGCTCTTTACCACAGAGCCATCTCTCCCGCCTCTTCCTTCTGTTGCCAATAGAGGGCACCAAACCTCCTTTTGACAGCAATTATGTGGTTCCCAGGAATCGAACTTCTGACCTTTGGAAGGGCAACCAACGCTCTTAAACACTGAGCTATCTCTCCAGTTCTTCTTACTGTAGGCATAAGAGGGCACAAGACCCATTGCAGATGGTTGTGAGCCATTATGTGGTTGCCTGGAATTGAATTCAGGAGGTTGGAAGAGCAGGCAATTCTCTTAACCATTGAGCCATCTCTCTTGCATCTTCCTTCTGTTGCCAGTAGGGGGCACCAAACCTCCTTTTGAGAGCAATTATGTGGTTGCCAGGAATCGAACTTCTGACCATTGGAAGGGCAGGCAAAGCTCTTAACCACTGAGCTATCTCCCCAGCTCTTCTTTCTGTATCCAAAAGAGGGCACAAGACCTCATTGCAAATGGTTGTGAGCCATTATGTGGTTGCCTGGAATTCAGTTCAGGAGGTTGGAAGAGCAGGCAATGTTCTTAACCACGGAGCCATCTCTCCAACCCGTTTTTCAACTTCTTGAACTAAACCAGGTTTACTCAATGTGGTGTGTGGATCATATCTGCATTCCACTAACATGTGGAGTACAGGGGTCTCCATGGACATATTGGCCGTTCGCGTACCTCATAGATGAAGTCTAGATAAATTGTTTGTCTGGCTTTAAATTGGTAAACCTTTTGCTGGTGTTTGTATTCCTTTGTATGTCTTGGATGTGAGTACTTCTTAAGGAACATGAACATGCCTGTATTTTCTTCTTCTAACCATCTTTCCTCATTCTGCTTGGTGGTGTCCCTGAAGCATGCAGGCTCATGGTGATAGAGCTGTGAGTCTTTATTATCCTAACAAAATTTTTTGCCTGATTCTGAGACAACAACGTGAGTACTGGCTGTATGTGTCCACTTGGCCTCATCAACCTCAGCAGGCAATGCTCTTAACCACTGAGCCATCTCTCCTGCCTCTTCTTTCTGTTGCCAGTAGAGGGCACCAAACCTCATTTTGAGAGCAACTATGTGATTTCCAGGAATCGAACTTCTGAGGTTGGGAAGAGCAGGCAATGCACTTAACCACTGAGCCATCTCTCCTGCCTCTCCCCTCTTTTGCCAGTAGAGGGCACCAAACCTCATTTTGAGAGCAACTATGTGATTTCCAGGAATTGAACTTTTGAACTTTGAAGAGCAGGCAATGCTCTTATCCACTGAGCCATCTCTCCAACCGGTTTTTCAACTTATTTTACTAAACCAGGTTTACTCAATGTGGTGTGTTGATCACATCTCCATTCCCCTAACATGTGGAGTACAGGGGTCTCCATGGACCTATTGGCTGTTGGTGTACCTCATAGAGGAGGTCTAGATAAATTGTTTCTCTGGCTTAAAATTGGTAAACCTTTTGCTGGTGTTTGTAATCCTTTGGATGTCTTGGATGTGAGTTCTTCTTCAGGCACATGAACATGCCTGTATTTTCTTCTTCTAGTCATCTTGCCTTATTCTCCTTGGTGTTGTCTCTGAAGCACGCTGGCTCATGGTGAAGGAGCTGTGAGTCTTTAGGATCCTAACAAGAGCTTTTGCCTCATTCAGTCACAACAACGTGGGCCCTGGCCCTGTGCCCTGACTCTATGTCTGTTTTGGCCTCATCGAACTCAGCAGGCAAAGCTCTTTACCACAGAGCCATCTCTCCCGCCTCTTCCTTCTGTTGCCAATAGAGGGCACCAAACCTCCTTTTGACAGCAATTATGTGGTTCCCAGGAATCGAACTTCTGACCTTTGGAAGGGCAACCAACGCTCTTAAACACTGAGCTATCTCTCCAGTTCTTCTTACTGTAGGCATAAGAGGGCACAAGACCCATTGCAGATGGTTGTGAGCCATTATGTGGTTGCCTGGAATTGAATTCAGGAGGTTGGAAGAGCAGGCAATTCTCTTAACCATTGAGCCATCTCTCTTGCATCTTCCTTCTGTTGCCAGTAGGGGGCACCAAACCTCCTTTTGAGAGCAATTATGTGGTTGCCAGGAATCGAACTTCTGACCATTGGAAGGGCAGGCAAAGCTCTTAACCACTGAGCTATCTCCCCAGCTCTTCTTTCTGTATCCAAAAGAGGGCACAAGACCTCATTGCAAATGGTTGTGAGCCATTATGTGGTTGCCTGGAATTCAGTTCAGGAGGTTGGAAGAGCAGGCAATGTTCTTAACCACGGAGCCATCTCTCCAACCCGTTTTTCAACTTCTTGAACTAAACCAGGTTTACTCAATGTGGTGTGTGGATCATATCTGCATTCCACTAACATGTGGAGTACAGGGGTCTCCATGGACATATTGGCCGTTCGCGTACCTCATAGATGAAGTCTAGATAAATTGTTTGTCTGGCTTTAAATTGGTAAACCTTTTGCTGGTGTTTGTATTCCTTTGTATGTCTTGGATGTGAGTACTTCTTAAGGAACATGAACATGCCTGTATTTTCTTCTTCTAACCATCTTTCCTCATTCTGCTTGGTGGTGTCCCTGAAGCATGCAGGCTCATGGTGATAGAGCTGTGAGTCTTTATTATCCTAACAAAATTTTTTGCCTGATTCTGAGACAACAACGTGAGTACTGGCTGTATGTGTCCACTTGGCCTCATCAACCTCAGCAGGCAATGCTCTTAACCACTGAGCCATCTCTCCTGCCTCTTCTTTCTGTTGCCAGTAGAGGGCACCAAACCTCATTTTGAGAGCAACTATGTGATTTCCAGGAATCGAACTTCTGAGGTTGGGAAGAGCAGGCAATGCACTTAACCACTGAGCCATCTCTCCTGCCTCTCCCCTCTTTTGCCAGTAGAGGGCACCAAACCTCATTTTGAGAGCAACTATGTGATTTCCAGGAATTGAACTTTTGAACTTTGAAGAGCAGGCAATGCTCTTATCCACTGAGCCATCTCTCCAACCGGTTTTTCAACTTATTTTACTAAACCAGGTTTACTCAATGTGGTGTGTTGATCACATCTCCATTCCCCTAACATGTGGAGTACAGGGGTCTCCATGGACCTATTGGCTGTTGGTGTACCTCATAGAGGAGGTCTAGATAAATTGTTTCTCTGGCTTAAAATTGGTAAACCTTTTGCTGGTGTTTGTAATCCTTTGGATGTCTTGGATGTGAGTTCTTCTTCAGGCACATGAACATGCCTGTATTTTCTTCTTCTAGTCATCTTGCCTTATTCTCCTTGGTGTTGTCTCTGAAGCACGCTGGCTCATGGTGAAGGAGCTGTGAGTCTTTAGGATCCTAACAAGAGCTTTTGCCTCATTCAGTCACAACAACGTGGGCCCTGGCCCTGTGCCCTGACTCTATGTCTGTTTTGGCCTCATCGAACTCAGCAGGCAAAGCTCTTTACCACAGAGCCATCTCTCCCGCCTCTTCCTTCTGTTGCCAATAGAGGGCACCAAACCTCCTTTTGACAGCAATTATGTGGTTCCCAGGAATCGAACTTCTGACCTTTGGAAGGGCAACCAACGCTCTTAAACACTGAGCTATCTCTCCAGTTCTTCTTACTGTAGGCATAAGAGGGCACAAGACCCATTGCAGATGGTTGTGAGCCATTATGTGGTTGCCTGGAATTGAATTCAGGAGGTTGGAAGAGCAGGCAATTCTCTTAACCATTGAGCCATCTCTCTTGCATCTTCCTTCTGTTGCCAGTAGGGGGCACCAAACCTCCTTTTGAGAGCAATTATGTGGTTGCCAGGAATCGAACTTCTGACCATTGGAAGGGCAGGCAAAGCTCTTAACCACTGAGCTATCTCCCCAGCTCTTCTTTCTGTATCCAAAAGAGGGCACAAGACCTCATTGCAAATGGTTGTGAGCCATTATGTGGTTGCCTGGAATTCAGTTCAGGAGGTTGGAAGAGCAGGCAATGTTCTTAACCACGGAGCCATCTCTCCAACCCGTTTTTCAACTTCTTGAACTAAACCAGGTTTACTCAATGTGGTGTGTGGATCATATCTGCATTCCACTAACATGTGGAGTACAGGGGTCTCCATGGACATATTGGCCGTTCGCGTACCTCATAGATGAAGTCTAGATAAATTGTTTGTCTGGCTTTAAATTGGTAAACCTTTTGCTGGTGTTTGTATTCCTTTGTATGTCTTGGATGTGAGTACTTCTTAAGGAATATGAACATGCCTGTATTTTCTTCTTCTCACCATCTTTCCTCATTCTGCTTGGTGGTGTCCCTGAAGCATGCAGGCTCATGGTGATAGAGCTGTGAGTCTTTATTATCCTAACAAAATTTTTTGCCTGATTCTGAGACAACAACGTGAGTACTGGCTGTATGTGTCCACTTGGCCTCATCAACCTCAGCAGGCAATGCTCTTAACCACTGAGCCATCTCTCCTGCCTCTTCTTTCTGTTGCCAGTAGAGGGCACCGAACCTCATTTTGAGAGCAACTATGTGATTTCCAGGAATCGAACTTCTGAGGTTGGGAAGAGCAGGCAATGCACTTAACCACTGAGCCATCTCTCCTGCCTCTCCCCTCTTTTGCCAGTAGAGGGCACCAAACCTCATTTTGAGAGCAACTATGTGATTTCCAGGAATTGAACTTTTGAACTTTGAAGAGCAGGCAATGCTCTTATCCACTGAGCCATCTCTCCAACCGGTTTTTCAACTTATTTTACTAAACCAGGTTTACTCAATGTGGTGTGTTGATCACATCTCCATTCCCCTAACATGTGGAGTACAGGGGTCTCCATGGACCTATTGGCTGTTGGTGTACCTCATAGAGGAGGTCTAGATAAATTGTTTCTCTGGCTTAAAATTGGTAAACCTTTTGCTGGTGTTTGTAATCCTTTGGATGTCTTGGATGTGAGTTCTTCTTCAGGCACATGAACATGCCTGTATTTTCTTCTTCTAGTCATCTTGCCTTATTCTCCTTGGTGTTGTCTCTGAAGCACGCTGGCTCATGGTGAAGGAGCTGTGAGTCTTTAGGATCCTAACAAGAGCTTTTGCCTCATTCAGTCACAACAACGTGGGCCCTGGCCCTGTGCCCTGACTCTATGTCTGTTTTGGCCTCATCGAACTCAGCAGGCAAAGCTCTTTACCACAGAGCCATCTCTCCCGCCTCTTCCTTCTGTTGCCAATAGAGGGCACCAAACCTCCTTTTGACAGCAATTATGTGGTTCCCAGGAATCGAACTTCTGACCTTTGGAAGGGCAACCAACGCTCTTAAACACTGAGCTATCTCTCCAGTTCTTCTTACTGTAGGCATAAGAGGGCACAAGACCCATTGCAGATGGTTGTGAGCCATTATGTGGTTGCCTGGAATTGAATTCAGGAGGTTGGAAGAGCAGGCAATTCTCTTAACCATTGAGCCATCTCTCTTGCATCTTCCTTCTGTTGCCAGTAGGGGGCACCAAACCTCCTTTTGAGAGCAATTATGTGGTTGCCAGGAATCGAACTTCTGACCATTGGAAGGGCAGGCAAAGCTCTTAACCACTGAGCTATCTCCCCAGCTCTTCTTTCTGTATCCAAAAGAGGGCACAAGACCTCATTGCAAATGGTTGTGAGCCATTATGTGGTTGCCTGGAATTCAGTTCAGGAGGTTGGAAGAGCAGGCAATGTTCTTAACCACGGAGCCATCTCTCCAACCCGTTTTTCAACTTCTTGAACTAAACCAGGTTTACTCAATGTGGTGTGTGGATCATATCTGCATTCCACTAACATGTGGAGTACAGGGGTCTCCATGGACATATTGGCCGTTCGCGTACCTCATAGATGAAGTCTAGATAAATTGTTTGTCTGGCTTTAAATTGGTAAACCTTTTGCTGGTGTTTGTATTCCTTTGTATGTCTTGGATGTGAGTACTTCTTAAGGAATATGAACATGCCTGTATTTTCTTCTTCTCACCATCTTTCCTCATTCTGCTTGGTGGTGTCCCTGAAGCATGCAGGCTCATGGTGATAGAGCTGTGAGTCTTTATTATCCTAACAAAATTTTTTGCCTGATTCTGAGACAACAACGTGAGTACTGGCTGTATGTGTCCACTTGGCCTCATCAACCTCAGCAGGCAATGCTCTTAACCACTGAGCCATCTCTCCTGCCTCTTCTTTCTGTTGCCAGTAGAGGGCACCGAACCTCATTTTGAGAGCAACTATGTGATTTCCAGGAATCGAACTTCTGAGGTTGGGAAGAGCAGGCAATGCACTTAACCACTGAGCCATCTCTCCTGCCTCTCCCCTCTTTTGCCAGTAGAGGGCACCAAACCTCATTTTGAGAGCAACTATGTGATTTCCAGGAATTGAACTTTTGAACTTTGAAGAGCAGGCAATGCTCTTATCCACTGAGCCATCTCTCCAACCGGTTTTTCAACTTATTTTACTAAACCAGGTTTACTCAATGTGGTGTGTTGATCACATCTCCATTCCCCTAACATGTGGAGTACAGGGGTCTCCATGGACCTATTGGCTGTTGGTGTACCTCATAGAGGAGGTCTAGATAAATTGTTTCTCTGGCTTAAAATTGGTAAACCTTTTGCTGGTGTTTGTAATCCTTTGGATGTCTTGGATGTGAGTTCTTCTTCAGGCACATGAACATGCCTGTATTTTCTTCTTCTAGTCATCTTGCCTTATTCTCCTTGGTGTTGTCTCTGAAGCACGCTGGCTCATGGTGAAGGAGCTGTGAGTCTTTAGGATCCTAACAAGAGCTTTTGCCTCATTCAGTCACAACAACGTGGGCCCTGGCCCTGTGCCCTGACTCTATGTCTGTTTTGGCCTCATCGAACTCAGCAGGCAAAGCTCTTTACCACAGAGCCATCTCTCCCGCCTCTTCCTTCTGTTGCCAATAGAGGGCACCAAACCTCCTTTTGACAGCAATTATGTGGTTCCCAGGAATCGAACTTCTGACCTTTGGAAGGGCAACCAACGCTCTTAAACACTGAGCTATCTCTCCAGTTCTTCTTACTGTAGGCATAAGAGGGCACAAGACCCATTGCAGATGGTTGTGAGCCATTATGTGGTTGCCTGGAATTGAATTCAGGAGGTTGGAAGAGCAGGCAATTCTCTTAACCATTGAGCCATCTCTCTTGCATCTTCCTTCTGTTGCCAGTAGGGGGCACCAAACCTCCTTTTGAGAGCAATTATGTGGTTGCCAGGAATCGAACTTCTGACCATTGGAAGGGCAGGCAAAGCTCTTAACCACTGAGCTATCTCCCCAGCTCTTCTTTCTGTATCCAAAAGAGGGCACAAGACCTCATTGCAAATGGTTGTGAGCCATTATGTGGTTGCCTGGAATTCAGTTCAGGAGGTTGGAAGAGCAGGCAATGTTCTTAACCACGGAGCCATCTCTCCAACCCGTTTTTCAACTTCTTGAACTAAACCAGGTTTACTCAATGTGGTGTGTGGATCATATCTGCATTCCACTAACATGTGGAGTACAGGGGTCTCCATGGACATATTGGCCGTTCGCGTACCTCATAGATGAAGTCTAGATAAATTGTTTGTCTGGCTTTAAATTGGTAAACCTTTTGCTGGTGTTTGTATTCCTTTGTATGTCTTGGATGTGAGTACTTCTTAAGGAACATGAACATGCCTGTATTTTCTTCTTCTCACCATCTTTCCTCATTCTGCTTGGTGGTGTCCCTGAAGCATGCAGGCTCATGGTGATAGAGCTGTGAGTCTTTATTATCCTAACAAAATTTTTTGCCTGATTCTGAGACAACAACGTGAGTACTGGCTGTATGTGTCCACTTGGCCTCATCAACCTCAGCAGGCAATGCTCTTAACCACTGAGCCATCTCTCCTGCCTCTTCTTTCTGTTGCCAGTAGAGGGCACCAAACCTCATTTTGAGAGCAACTATGTGATTTCCAGGAATCGAACTTCTGAGGTTGGGAAGAGCAGGCAATGCACTTAACCACTGAGCCATCTCTCCTGCCTCTCCCCTCTTTTGCCAGTAGAGGGCACCAAACCTCATTTTGAGAGCAACTATGTGATTTCCAGGAATTGAACTTTTGAACTTTGAAGAGCAGGCAATGCTCTTATCCACTGAGCCATCTCTCCAACCGGTTTTTCAACTTATTTTACTAAACCAGGTTTACTCAATGTGGTGTGTTGATCACATCTCCATTCCCCTAACGTGTGGATTACAGGGGTCTCCATGGACCTATTGGCTGTTGGTGTACCTCATAGAGGAGGTCTAGATAAATTGTTTCTCTGGCTTAAAATTGGTAAACCTTTTGCTGGTGTTTGTAATCCTTTGGATGTCTTGGATGTGAGTTCTTCGTCAGGCACATGAACATGCCTGTATTTTCTTCTTCTAGTCATCTTGCCTTACTCTCCTTACTCTCTCTTGCATCTTCCTTCTGTAGCCAGTAGTGGGCACCAAACCTCCATTTGAGAGCAATTATGTGGTTGCCAGGAATCGAACTTCTGACCATTGGAAGGGCAGGCAAAGCTCTTAACCACTGAGCTATCTGCCCAGCTCTTCTTTCTGTATCCAAAAGAGGGCACAAGACCACATTGCAGATGGTTGTGAGCCATTATGTGGTTGCCTGGAATTCAGTTCAGGAGGTTGGAAGTGCAAGCAATGTTCTTAACCACCGAGCCATCTCTCCAACCCGGTTTTCAACTTCTTTAACTAATCCAGGTTTACTCAATGCGGTGTGTGGATCATATCTGCATTCCACTAACATGTGGAGTACAGGGGTCTCCATGGACATATTGGCCGTTCGTGTACCTCATAGATGAAGTCTAGATAAATTGTTTTTCTGGCTTTAAATTGATAAACATTTTGCTGGTGTTTGTAGTCCTTTGTATGTCTTGCATGTGAGTTCTTCTTAAGGAACATGAACATGCCTGTATTTTCTTCTTCTAACCATCTTTCCTCATTCTGCTTGGTGGTGTCCCTGAAGCATGCAGGCTCATGGTGATAGAGCTGTGAGTCTTTATTATCATAACAAAATGTTTTCCCTGATTCTGAGACAACAACATGAGTACTGGCTGTATGTGTCCACTTGGCCTCATCAACCTCAGCAGGCAATGCTCTTAACCACTGAGCCATCTCTCCTGCCTCTTCCTTCTGTTGCCAGTAGAGGGCACCAAACCTCATTTTGAGAGCAACTATGTGATTTCCAGGAATCGAACTTCTGAGCTTTGGAAGAGCAGGCAATGCTCTTAACCACTGAGCCATCTCTCCAAAACGTTTTTCAACTTCTTTACCTAAACCAGTTATCCTCAATGTATTTTGTGGATCACATCTGCATTCCACTAACATGTGGAGTACAGGGGTCTCCATGGACCTATTGGTCGTTCGTGTACCTCATAGAGGAGGTCTATATAAATTGTTTCTCTGGCTTAAAATTGGTAGCCTTTTGCTGGTGTTTGTAGTCATTTGGATGTCTTGGATGTGAGTTCTTCTTCGGGATCTTGAACATGCCTGTATTTTCTTCTTCTAGTCATCTTGCCTTACTCTCCTTGGTGTTGTCTCTGAAACATGCTGGCTTATGGTGATAGAGCTGTGAGTCTTTAACATCCTAACCAAAGCTTTTGCCTCATTCAGTCACAACACCGCGGGCCCTGGCCCTTGGCCCTGACTCTATGTCTGTATGGGGTCTCATCAAACTCAGCAGGCAATGCTCTTTACCACAGAGCCATCTCTCTTGCTTCTCCCTTGTGGTACCTCTAGAGGGCACCAAACCTCCTTTTGAGAGCAATTATTTGATAGCCAGGAATCGAACTTCTGACCTTTGGAAGGGCAGCCAATGTTCTTAACCACTGACCTATCTCTCCAGCTTTTCTTACTGTAGGCAAAAGAGGGCACAAGACCACATTGCAGATGGTTGTGAGTCATTATGTGGTTGCCTGCAATTGATTTCAGGATGTTCTAAGAGCAGGCAATGCTCTTAAGCACTGAGCCATCTCTCATGCCTCTTCTTTTTTGCCAGTAAAGGGCACCAAACCTCCTTTTGAGAGCAATTATGTGATTGCCAGGAATGGAACTTCTGACTTTTGGAAGGGCAGCCAAAGCTCTTATCCAGTGAGCTAACTCCCCAGCTCTTATTTTTGTATCGAAAAGAGGGCACAAGACCTCATTGCAGATGGTTGTGAGCCATTATGTGGTTGCCTGGAATTGAATTCAGGAGGTTGGAAGAGCAGGCAATGCTCTTAACCACGGAGCCATCTCTCATGCCTCTTCCTTCTGTTGCCAGTAGAGGGCACCAAACCTCATTTTGAGAGGAATTATGTGATTTCCAGGAATCAAACTTCTGACCTTTGGAAGAGCAGGCAATGCTCTTAACCACTGAGCCATCTCTCCAACCCGTTTTTCAACTTCTTTTACTAAACCAGGTTTACTCAATGTGTGTGGATCACATCTCCATTCCCCTAACATGTGGAGTACAGGGGTCTCCATGGACCTCTTGGTCATTCATGTACCTCATAGAGGAGGTCTAGATAAATTGTTTCTCTGGCTTTAAATAGGTTTACATTTTGCTGGTGTTTGTAGTCCTTTGATAGTCTTGGATATGATTTCTTCTTCAGGCACATGAACATGCCAATATTTTCTTCTTCTAGCCGTCTTGCCTTACTCTCCTTGATGTTGTCTCTGAAGCACGCTGGCTTATGGTGATAGAGCTGTGAGTCTTTAACCTCCTAACAAGAGCTTTTGCCTCATTCAGTCACAACAACGTGGGACCTGGCCCTGTGCCCAGACTCTATGTCTGTTCTTGGCCTCATCAAACTCAGCAGGCAAAGCTCTTTACCACAGAGCCATCTCCCCTGCCTCTTCCTTCTGTGCATCTTCCTTCTGTTGCCAATAGAGGGCACCAAACCTCCTTTTGAGAGCAATTATGTGGTTCCCAGGAATCGAACTTCTGACCTTTGGAAGGGCAACCAATGCTCTTAACCCCTGAGCTATCTCTCCAGCTCTTCTTACTGTAGGCAAAAGAGGGCACAAGACCCCATTGCAGACGGTGGTGACCCATTATGTTGTTGCATGGAATTGAATTCAGGAGGTTGGAAGAGCAGGCAATTCTCTTAACCATTGAGCCATCTCTCTTGCATCTTCCTTCTGTTGCCAGTAGAGGGCACCAAACCTCCTTTTGAGAACAATTATGTGGTTGCCAGGAATCGAACTTCTGACCATTGGAAGGGCAGGCAAAGCTATTAACCACTGAGTTTTCTCCCCAGCTCTTCTTTCTGTATCCAAAAGAGTGCACAAGACCTCATTGCAGATGGTTGTGAGCCATTATGTGGTTGCCTGGAATTCAGTTCAGGAGGTTGAAAGAGCAGGCAATGTTCTTAACCATGAGCCATCTCTCCAACCCGTTTTTCAACTTCTTTAACTAAACCAGGTTTACTCAATGTGGTGTGTGGATCATATCTGCATTCCACTAACATGTGGAGTACAGGGGTCCCCATGGACATATTGGCCGTTCGCGTACCTCATAGATGAAGTCTAGATAAATTGTTTTTCTGGCTTTAAATTGGTAAACATTTTGCTGGTGTTTGTAGTCCTTTGTATGTCTTGCATGTGAGTTCTTCTTAAGGAACATGAACATGCCTGTATTTTCTTCTTCTAACCATCTTTCCTCATTCTGCTTGGTGGTGTCCCTGAAGCATGCAGGCTCATGGTGATAGAGCTGTGAGTCTTTATTATCATAACAAAATGTTTTCCCTGATTCTGAGACAACAACATGAGTACTGGCTGTATGTGTCCACTTGGCCTCATCAACCTCAGCAGGCAATGCTCTTAACCACTGAGAAATCTCTCCTGCCTCTTCCTTCTGTTGCCAGTAGAGGGCACCAAACCTCATTTTGAGAGCAACTATGTGATTTCCAGGAATCGAACTTCTGAGCTTTGGAAGAGCAGGCAATGCTCTTAACCACTGAGCCATCTCTCCAAAACGTTTTTCAACTTCTTTACCTAAACCAGTTATCCTCAATGTATTTTGTGGATCACATCTGCATTCCACTAACATGTGGAGTACAGGGGTCTCCATGGACCTATTGGTCGTTCGTGTACCTCATAGAGGAGGTCTATATAAATTGTTTCTCTGGCTTAAAATTGGTAGCCTTTTGCTGGTGTTTGTAGTCATTTGGATGTCTTGGATGTGAGTTCTTCTTCGGGATCTTGAACATGCCTGTATTTTCTTCTTCTAGTCATCTTGCCTTACTCTCCTTGGTGTTGTCTCTGAAGCATGCTGGCTTATGGTGATAGAGCTGTGAGTCTTTAACATCCTAACCAAAGCTTTTGCCTCATTCAGTCACAACACCGCGGGCCCTGGCCCTTGGCCCTGACTCTATGTCTGTATGGGGTCTCATCAAACTCAGCAGGCAATGCTCTTTACCACAGAGCCATCTCTCTTGCTTCTCCCTTGTGGTACCACTAGAGGGCACCAAACCTCCTTTTGAGAGCAATTATTTGATAGCCAGGAATCGAACTTCGGACCTTTGGAAGGGCAGCCAATGTTCTTAACCACTGACCTATCTCTCCAGCTTTTCTTACTGTAGGCAAAAGAGGGCACAAGACCACATTGCAGATGGTTGTGAGTCATTATGTGGTTGCCTGCAATTGATTTCAGGATGTTCTAAGAGCAGGCAATGCTCTTAAGCACTGAGCCATCTCTCATGCCTCTTCTTTTTTGCCAGTAAAGGGCACCAAACCTCCTTTTGAGAGCAATTATGTGATTGCCAGGAATGGAACTTCTGACTTTTGGAAGGGCAGCCAAAGCTCTTATCCAGTGAGCTAACTCCCCAGCTCTTATTTTTGTATCGAGAAGAGGGCACAAGACCTCATTGCAGATGGTTGTGAGCCATTATGTGGTTGCCTGGAATTGAATTAAGGAGGTTGGAAGAGCAGGCAATGCTCTTAACCACGGAGCCATCTCTCATGCCTCTTCCTTCTGTTGCCAGTAGAGGGCACCAAACCTCATTTTGAGAGGAATTATGTGATTTCCAGGAATCAAACTTCTGACCTTTGGAAGAGCAGGCAATGCTCTTAACCACTGAGCCATCTCTCCAACCCGTTTTTCAACTTCTTTTACTAAACCAGGTTTACTCAATGTGTGTGGATCACATCTCCATTCCCCTAACATGTGGAGTACAGGGGTCTCCATGGACCTCTTGGTCATTCATGTACCTCATAGAGGAGGTCTAGATAAATTGTTTCTCTGGCTTTAAATAGGTTTACATTTTGCTGGTGTTTGTAGTCCTTTGATAGTCTTGGATATGATTTCTTCTTCAGGCACATGAACATGCCAATATTTTCTTCTTCTAGCCGTCTTGCCTTACTCTCCTTGATGTTGTCTCTGAAGCACGCTGGCTTATGGTGATAGAGCTGTGAGTCTTTAACCTCCTAACAAGAGCTTTTGCCTCATTCAGTCACAACAACGTGGGACCTGGCCCTGTGCCCAGACTCTATGTCTGTTCTTGGCCTCATCAAACTCAGCAGGCAAAGCTCTTTACCACAGAGCCATCTCCCCTGCCTCTTCCTTCTGTGCATCTTCCTTCTGTTGCCAATAGAGGGCACCAAACCTCCTTTTGAGAGCAATTATGTGGTTCCCAGGAATCGAACTTCTGACCTTTGGAAGGGCAACCAATGCTCTTAACCCCTGAGCTATCTCTCCAGCTCTTCTTACTGTAGGCAAAAGAGGGCACAAGACCCCATTGCAGACGGTGGTGACCCATTATGTTGTTGCATGGAATTGAATTCAGGAGGTTGGAAGAGCAGGCAATTCTCTTAACCATTGAGCCATCTCTCTTGCATCTTCCTTCTGTTGCCAGTAGAGGGCACCAAACCTCCTTTTGAGAACAATTATGTGGTTGCCAGGAATCGAACTTCTGACCATTGGAAGGGCAGGCAAAGCTATTAACCACTGAGTTTTCTCCCCAGCTCTTCTTTCTGTATCCAAAAGAGTGCACAAGACCTCATTGCAGATGGTTGTGAGCCATTATGTGGTTGCCTGGAATTCAGTTCAGGAGGTTGAAAGAGCAGGCAATGTTCTTAACCATGAGCCATCTCTCCAACCCGTTTTTCAACTTCTTTAACTAAACCAGGTTTACTCAATGTGGTGTGTGGATCATATCTGCATTCCACTAACATGTGGAGTACAGGGGTCCCCATGGACATATTGGCCGTTCGCGTACCTCATAGATGAAGTCTAGATAAATTGTTTTTCTGGCTTTAAATTGGTAAACATTTTGCTGGTGTTTGTAGTCCTTTGTATGTCTTGCATGTGAGTTCTTCTTAAGGAACATGAACATGCCTGTATTTTCTTCTTCTAACCATCTTTCCTCATTCTGCTTGGTGGTGTCCCTGAAGCATGCAGGCTCATGGTGATAGAGCTGTGAGTCTTTATTATCATAACAAAATGTTTTCCCTGATTCTGAGACAACAACATGAGTACTGGCTGTATGTGTCCACTTGGCCTCATCAACCTCAGCAGGCAATGCTCTTATCCACTGAGAAATCTCTCCTGCCTCTTCCTTCTGTTGCCAGTAGAGGGCACCAAACCTCATTTTGAGAGCAACTATGTGATTTCCAGGAATCGAACTTCTGAGCTTTGGAAGAGCAGGCAATGCTCTTAACCACTGAGCCATCTCTCCAAAACGTTTTTCAACTTCTTTACCTAAACCAGTTATCCTCAATGTATTTTGTGGATCACATCTGCATTCCACTAACATGTGGAGTACAGGGGTCTCCATGGACCTATTGGTCGTTCGTGTACCTCATAGAGGAGGTCTATATAAATTGTTTCTCTGGCTTAAAATTGGTAGCCTTTTGCTGGTGTTTGTAGTCATTTGGATGTCTTGGATGTGAGTTCTTCTTCGGGATCTTGAACATGCCTGTATTTTCTTCTTCTAGTCATCTTGCCTTACTCTCCTTGGTGTTGTCTCTGAAGCATGCTGGCTTATGGTGATAGAGCTGTGAGTCTTTAACATCCTAACCAAAGCTTTTGCCTCATTCAGTCACAACACCGCGGGCCCTGGCCCTTGGCCCTGACTCTATGTCTGTATGGGGTCTCATCAAACTCAGCAGGCAATGCTCTTTACCACAGAGCCATCTCTCTTGCTTCTCCCTTGTGGTACCACTAGAGGGCACCAAACCTCCTTTTGAGAGCAATTATTTGATAGCCAGGAATCGAACTTCGGACCTTTGGAAGGGCAGCCAATGTTCTTAACCACTGACCTATCTCTCCAGCTTTTCTTACTGTAGGCAAAAGAGGGCACAAGACCACATTGCAGATGGTTGTGAGTCATTATGTGGTTGCCTGCATTTGATTTCAGGATGTTCTAAGAGCAGGCAATGCTCTTAAGCACTGAGCCATCTCTCATGCCTCTTCTTTTTTGCCAGTAAAGGGCACCAAACCTCCTTTTGAGAGCAATTATGTGATTGCCAGGAATGGAACTTCTGACTTTTGGAAGGGCAGCCAAAGCTCTTATCCAGTGAGCTAACTCCCCAGCTCTTATTTTTGTATCGAAAAGAGGGCACAAGACCTCATTGCAGATGGTTGTGAGCCATTATGTGGTTGCCTGGAATTGAATTCAGGAGGTTGGAAGAGCAGGCAATGCTCTTAACCACGGAGCTATCTCTCATGCCTCTTCCTTCTGTTGCTAGTAGAGGGCACCAAACCTCATTTTGAGAGGAATTATGGGATTTCAAGGAATCAAACTGCTGACCTTTGGAAGAGCAGGCAATGCTCTTAACCACTGAGCCATCTCTCACCGGTTTTTCAACTTATTTTACTAAACCAGGTTTACTCCATGTGGTGTGTTGATCACATCTCCATTCCCAAAACATGTGGAGTACAGGGGTCTCCATGGACCTATTGGCTGTTGGTGTACCTCATAGAGGAAGTCTAGATAAATTGTTTATCTGGCTTAAAATTGGTAAACCTTTTGCTGGTGTTTGTAATCCTTTGGATGACTTGGATGTGAGTTCTTCGTCAGGCACATGAACATGCCTGTTAATTCCTCTTCTAGTCATCTTGCCTTACTCTCCTTGGTGTTGTCTCTGAAGCACGCTGGCTCATGGTGAAGGAGCTGTGAGTCTTTAAGATCCTAACAAGAGCTTTTGCCTCATTCAGTCACAACAACGTGGGCCCTGGCCCTGTGCCCTGACTCTATGTCTGTTCTTGGCCTCATCAAACTCAGCAGGCAAAGCTCTTTGCCACAGAGCCATCTCTCCTGCCTCTTCCTTCTGTTGCCAATAGAGGGCACCAAACCTCCTTTTGACAGCAATTATGTTGTTCCCAGTAATCGAACTTCTGACCTTTGGAAGGGCAACCAATGCTCTTAACCACTGAGCTATCTCTCCAGTTCTTCTTACTGTAGGAAAAAGAAGGCACAAGACCCATTGCAGATGGTTGTGAGCCATTATGTGGTTGCCTGGAATTGAATTCAGGAGGTTGGAAGAGCAGGCAATTCTCTTAACCATTGAGCCATCTCTCATGCATCTTCCTTCTGTTGCCAGTAGAGGGCACCAAACCTCCTTTTGAGAGCAATTATGTGATTTCCAGGAATCGAACTTCTGAACTTTGGAAGAGCAGGCAATGCTCTTAACCACTGTGCCATCTCTCCATCGCGTTTTTCAACTTCTTTTACTAAACCAGGTTTACTCAATGTGGTGTGTGGATCACATCTCCATTCCCCTAACATGTGGAGTACAGGGGTCTCCATGGACCTATTGGCCATTCATGTACCTCATAGAGGAGGTCTAGATAAAGTGTTTCTCTGGCTTTAAATAGGTTTACATTTTGCTGTTGTTTGTAGTCCTTTGATTGTCTTGGATGTGAGTTCGTCTTCAGGCACATGAACATGCATGTATTTTCTTCTTCTAGCCATCTTGCGTTACTCTCCTTGGTGTTGTCTCTGAAGCACGCTGGCTCATGGTGAAGGAGCTGTGAGTCTTTAAGATCCTAACAAGAGCTTTTGCCTCATTCAGTCACAACAACGTGGGCCCTGGCCCTGTGCCCTGACTCTATGTCTGTTCTTGGCCTCATCAAACTCAGCAGGCAAAGCTCTTTACCACAGAGCCATCTCTCATGCCTCTTCCTTCTGTTGCCAATAGAGGGCACCAAACCTCCTTTTGAGAGCAATTATGTGGTTCCCAGAAATCGAACTTCTGACCTTTGGAAGGGCAACAAATGCTCTTAACCACTGAGCTATCTCTCCAGTTCTTCTTACTGTAGGCAAAAGAGGGCACAAGACCCATTGCAGATGGTTGTGAGCCATTATGTGGTTGCCTGGAATTGAATTCAGGAGGTTGGAAGAGCAGGCAATTCTCTTAACCATTGAGCCATCTCTCTTGCATCTTCCTTCTGTTGCCAGTAGGGGGCACCAAACCTCCTTTTGAGAGCAATTATGTGGTTGCCAGGAATCGAACTTCTGACCATTGGAAGGGCAGGCAAAGCTCTTAACCACTGAGCTATCTCCCCAGCTCTTCTTTCTGTATCCAAAAGAGGGCACCAGACCTCATTGCAAATGGTTGTGAGCCATTATGTGGTTGCCTGGAATTCAGTTCAGGAGGTTGGAAGAGCAGGCAATGTTCTTAACCACGGAGCCATCTCTCCAACCCGTTTTTCAACCTCTTTAACTAAACCAGGTTTACTCAATGTGGTGAGTGGATCATATCTGCATTCCACTAATATGTGGAGTACAGGGGTCTCCATGGACATATTGGCCGTTCGCGTACCTCATAGATGAAGTCTAGATAAATTGTTTGTCTGGCTTTAAATTGGTAAACCTTTTGCTGGTGTTTGTATTCCTTTGTATGTCTTGGATGTGAGTTCTTCTTAAGGAACATGAACATGCCTGTATTTTCTTCTTCTAACCATCTTTCCTCATTCTGCTTGGTGGTGTCCATGAAGCATGCAGGCTCATGGTGATAGAGCTGTGAGTCTGTATTATCCTAACAAAATGTTTTGCCTGATTCTGAGACAACAACGTGAGTACTGGCTGTATGTTTCCACTTGGCCTCATCAACCTCAGCAGGCAATGCTCTTAACCACTGAGCCATCTCTCCTGCCTCTTCCTTCTGTTGCCAGTAGAGGGCACCAAACCTCATTTTGAGAGCAACTATGTGATTTCCAGGAATCGAACTTCTGAACTTGGGAAGAGCAGGCAATGCTCTTAACCACTGAGCCATCTCTCCTGCCTCTCCCCTCTTTTGCCAGTAGAGGGCACCAAACCTCCTTTTGAGAGCAATTATGTGATTTCCTGGAATCGAACTTCTGAACTTTGGAAGAGCAGGCAATGCTCTTAACCACTGTGCCATCTCTCCAACCCGTTTTTCAACTTCTTTTACTAAACCAGGTTCACTCAATGTGGTGTGTGGATCACATCTCCATTCCCCTAACATGTGGAGTACAGGGGTCTCCATGGACCTATTGGCCATTCATGTACCTCATAGAGGAGGTCTAGATAAAGTGTTTCTCTGGCTTTTAATAGGTTTACATTTTGCTGTTGTTTGTAGTCCTTTGATTGTCTTGGATATGAGTTCTTCTTCAGGCACATGAACATGCCAATATTTTCTTCTTCTAGCCATCTTGCGTTACTCTCCTTGGTGTTGTCTCTGAAGCTCGCTGGCTCATGGTGATAGAGCTGTGAGTCTTTAACATTCTAACAAGAGCTTTTACCTCATTCACTCACAAAAACGTGGGCCCTGGCCCTGTGCCCTGACTCTATGTCTGTTCTTGGCCTCATCAAACTCAGCAGGCAATGCTCTTAACCACTGAGCCATCTCTCCTACCTCTTCCTTCTGTTGCCAATAGAGGGCACCAAACCTCATTTTGAGAGCAACTATGTGATTTCCAGGAATCGAACTTCTGAACTTTGGAAGAGCAGGTAATGCTCTTAACCACTGAGCCATCTCTCCTGCCTCTCCCGTCTGTTGCCAGTAGAGGGCACCAAACCTCATTTTGAGAGCAACTATGTGATTTCCAGGAATTGAACTTTTGAACTTTGGAAGAGCAGGCAATGCTCTTAACCACTGAGCCATCTCTCCAACCGGTTTTTCAACTTATTTTACTAAACCAGGTTTACTCCATGTGGTGTGTTGATCACATCTCCATTCCCATAACATGTGGAGTACAGGGGTCTCCATGGACCTATTGGCTGTTGGTGTACCTCATAGAGGAAGTCTAGATAAATTGTTTCTCTGGCTTAAAATTGGTAAACCTTTTGCTGGTGTTTGTAATCCTTTGGATGTCTTGGATGTGAGTTCTTCGTCAGGCACATGAACATGCCTGTATTTTCTTCTTCTAGTCATCTCGCCTTACTCTCCTTGGTGTTGTCTCTGAAGCACGCTGGCTCATGGTGAAGGAGCTGTGAGTCTTTAAGATCCTAACAAGAGCTTTTGCCTCATTCAGTCACAACAACGTGGGCCCTGGCCCTGTGCCCTGACTCTATGTCTGTTCTTGGCCTCATCAAACTCAGCAGGCAAAGCTCTTTACCACAGAGCCATCTCTCCTGCCTCTTCCTTCTGTTGCCAATAGAGAGCGCCAAACCTCCTTTTGAGAGCAATTATGTGGTTCCCAGGAATCGAACTTCTGACCTTTGGAAGGGCAACCAATGCTCTTAACCACTGAGCTATCTCTCCAGTTCTTCTTACTGTAGGCAAAAGAGGGCACAAGACCCATTTCAGATGGTTGTGAGCCATTATGTGGTTGCCTGGAATTGAATTCAGGAGGTTGGAAGAGCAGGCAATTCTCTTAACCATTGAGCCATCTCTCTTGCATCTTCCTTCTGTTGCCAGTAGGGGGCACCAAACCTCCATTTGAGAGCAATTATGTGGTTGCCAGGAATCGAACTTCTGACCATTGGAAGGGCAGGCAAAGCTCTTAACCACTGAGCTATCTCCCCAGCTCTTCTTTCTGTATCCATAAGAGGGCACAAGACCTCATTGCAAATGGTTGTGAGCCATTATGTGGTTGCCTGGAATTCAGTTCAGGAGGTTGGAAGAGCAGGCAATGTTCTTAACCACGGAGCCATCTCTCCAACCCGTTTTTCAACCTCTTTAACTAAACCAGGTTTACTCAATGTGGTGAGTGGATCATATCTGCATTCCACTAACATGTGGAGTACAGGTGTCTCCATGGACATATTGGCCGTTCGCGTACCTCATAGATGAAGTCTAGATAAATTGTTTGTCTGGCTTTAAATTGGTAAACCTTTTGCTGGTGTTTGTATTCCTTTGTATGTCTTGGATGTGAGTTCTTCTTAAGGAACATGAACATGCCTGTATTTTCTTCTTCTAACCATCTTTCCTCATTCTGCTTGGTGGTGTCCATGAAGCATGCAGGCTCATGGTGATAGAGCTGTGAGTCTGTATTATCCTAACAAAATGTTTTGCCTGATTCTGAGACAACAACGTGAGTACTGGCTGTATGTTTCCACTTGGCCTCATCAACCTCAGCAGGCAATGCTCTTAACCACTGAGCCATCTCTCCTGCCTCTTCCTTCTGTTGCCAGTAGAGGGCACCAAACCTCATTTTGAGAGCAACTATGTGATTTCCAGGAATCGAACTTCTGAACTTGGGAAGAGCAGGCAATGCTCTTAACCACTGAGCCATCTCTCCTGCCTCTCCCCTCTTTTGCCAGTAGAGGGCACCAAACCTCCTTTTGAGAGCAATTATGTGATTTCCTGGAATCGAACTTCTGAACTTTGGAAGAGCAGGCAATGCTCTTAACCTCTGTGCCATCTCTCCAACCCGTTTTTCAACTTCTTTTACTAAACCAGGTTCACTCAATGTGGTGTGTGGATCACATCTCCATTCCCCTAACATGTGGAGTACAGGGGTCTCCATGGACCTATTGGCCATTCATGTACCTCATAGAGGAGGTCTAGATAAAGTGTTTCTCTGGCTTTTAATAGGTTTACATTTTGCTGTTGTTTGTAGTCCTTTGATTGTCTTGGATATGAGTTCTTCTTCAGGCACATGAACATGCCAAAATTTTCTTCTTCTAGCCATCTTGCGTTACTCTCCTTGGTGTTGTCGCTGAAGCACGCTGGCTCATGGTGATAGAGCTGTGAGTCTTTAACATTCTAACAAGAGCTTTTGCCTCATTCAGTCACAACAACGTGGGCCATGGCCCTGTGCCCTGACTCTATGTCTGTTCTTGGCCTCATCAAACTCAGCAGGCAAAGCTCTTTACCACAGAGCCATCTCTCATGCCTCTTCCTTCTGTTGCCAATAGAGGGCACCAAACCTCCTTTTGAGAGCAATTATGTGGTTCCCAGAAATCGAACTTCTGACCTTTGGAAGGGGAACCAATGCTCTTAACCACTGAGCTAACTCCCCAGCTCTTATTTTTGTATCCAAAAGAGGGCACAAGGCCTCATTGCAGATGGTTGTGACCCATTATGTGGTTGCCTGGAATTCAGTTCAGGAGGTTGGAAGAGCAGGCAATGTTTTTAACCACTGAGCCATCTCTCCAAAACGTTTTTCAACTTCTTTAACTAAACCAGGTTTAGTCAATGTGGTGTGTGGATCATATCTGCATTCCACTAACATGTGGAGTACAGGGGTCTCCATGGACATATTGGCCGTTCGCGTACCTCATAGATGAAGTCTCGATGAATTGTTTGTCTGGCTTTAAATTGGTAAACCTTTTCCTGGTGTTTGTATTCCTTTGTATGTCTTGGATGTGAGTTCTTCTTAAGGAACATGAACATGCCTGTATTTTCTTCTTCTAACCATCTTACCTCATTCTGCTTGGTGGTGTCCCTGAAGCATGCAGGTTCATGGTGATAGTGCTGTGCGTCTTTATTATCCTAACAAAATGTTTGCCTGATTCTGAGACAGCAACGTGAGTACTGGTTGTATGTGTCCACTTGGCCTCATCAACCTCAGCAGGCAATGCTCTTAACTACTGTGCAATCTCTCCTGCCTCTTCCTTCTGTTGCCAGTAGAGGGCACCAAACCTCATTTTGAGAGCAACTATGTGATTTCCAGGAATCGAACTTCTGAACTTTGGAAGAGCAGGTAATGCTCTTAACCACTGAGCCATCTCTCCTGCCTCTCCCCTCTGTTGCCAGTAGAGGGCACCAAACCTCATTTTGAGAGCAACTATGTGATTTCCAGGAATTGAACCTTTGAACTTTGGAAGAGCAGGCAATGCTCTTAACCACTGAGCCATCTCTCCAACCGGTTTTTCAACTTATTTTACTAAACCAGGTTTACTCAATGTGGTGTGTTGATCACATCCCCATTCCTCTAACATGTGGATTACAGGGATCTCCATGGACTTATTGGCTGTTGGTGTACCTCATAAAGGACGTCTAGATAAATTGTTTTTCTGGCTTAAAATTAGTAAACCTTTTGCTGGTGTTTGTAATCCTTTGGATGTCTTGGATGTGAGTTCTTCTTCAGGCACATGAACATGCCTGTATTTTTTCTTCTAGTCACCTTGCCTTACTCTCCTTGGTGTTGTCTCTGAAGCACGCTGGCTCATGGTGATAGAGCTGTGAGTCTTTAACATCCTAACAAGAGCTTTTGCCTCATTCAGTCACAACAACGTGGGCCCTGGCCCTCTGCCCTGACTCTATGTCTGTTCTTGGCCTCATCAAACTCAGCAGTCAAAGCTCTTTACCACAGAGCCATCTTTCCTGCCTCTTCCTTCTGTTGCCAATAGAGGGCACCAAACCTCCTTTTGAGAGCAATTATGTGGTTGCCAGGAATCGAATTTCTGACCTTTGGAAGGGCAACAAATGCTCTTAACCACTGAGCTATCTCTCCAGTTCTTCTTACTGTAGGCAAAAGAGGGCACAAGACCCATTGCAGATGGTTGTGAGCCATTATGTGGTTGCCTGGAATTGAATTCAGGAGGTTGGAAGAGCAGGCAATTCTCTTAACCATTGAGCCCTCTCTCTTGCATCTTCCTTCTGTTGCCAGTAGGGGGCACCAAACCTCCTTTTGAGAGCAATTATGTGGTTGCCAGGAATCGAACTTCTGACCATTGGAAGGGCAGCAAAGCTCTTAACCACTGAGCTATCTCCCCAGCTCTTCTTTCTGTATCCAAAAGAGGGCACAAGACCTCATTGCAAATGGTTGTGAGCCATTATGTGGTTGCCTGGAATTCAGTTCAGGAGGTTTGAAGAGCAGGCAATGTTCTTAACCACCGAGCCATCTCTCGAACCCGTTTTTCAACTTCTTTAACTAAACCAGGTTTACTCAATGTGGTGTGTGGATCATATCTGCATTCCACTAACATGTGGAGTACAGGGGTCTCCATGGACATATTGGCCGTTCGCGTACCTCATAGATGAAGTCTAGATAAATTGTTTGTCTGTCTTTAAATTGGTAAACCTTTTGCTGGTGTTTGTATTCCTTTGTATGTCTTGGATGTGAGTTCTTCTTAATGAACATGAACATGCCTGTATTTTCTTCTTCTAACCATCTTTCCTCATTCTGCTTGGTGGTGTCCCTGAAGCATGCAGTCTCATGGTGATAGAACTGTGAGTCTTTATTATCCTAACAAAATATTTGCCTGATTCTGAGACAACTACGTGAGTACTGGCTGTATGTGTCCACTTGGACTCATCAACCTCAGCAGGCAATGCTCTTAACCACTGAGCCATCTCTCCTGCCTCTTCTTTCTGTTGCCAGTAGAGGGCACCAAACCTCATTTTGAGAGCAACTATGTGATTTCCAGGAATCGAACTTCTGAGCTTTGGAAGAGCAGGCAATGCTCTTAACCACTGAGCCATTTCTCCTGCCTCTCCCCTCTTTTGCCAGTAGAGGGCACAAAACCTCATTTTGAGAGCAACTATGTGATTTCCCGGAATTGAACTTTTGAACTTTGAAGAGCAGGCAATGCTCTTATCCACTGAGCCATCTCTCCAACCGGTTTTTCAACTTATTTTACTAAACCAGGTTTACTCAATGTGGTGTGTTGATCACATCTCCATTCCCCTAACATGTGGAGTACAGGGGTCTCCATAGATCTATTGGCTGTTGGTGTACCTCATAGAGGAAGTCTAGATAAATTGTTTCTCTGGCTTAAAACTGGTAAACCTTTTGCTGGTGTTTGTAATCCTTTGGATGTCTTGGATGTGAGTTCTTCTTCAGGCACATGAACATGCCTGTATTTTTTCTTCTAGTCATCTTGCCTTACTCTCCTTGGTGTTGTCTCTGAAGCACGCTGGCTCATGGTGAAGGAGCTGTGAGTCTTTAAGATCCTAACAAGAGCTTTTGCCTCATTCAGTCACAACAACGTGGGCCCTGGCCCTGTGCCCTGACTCTATGTGTGTTCTTGGCTTCATCAAACTCAGCAGTCAAAGCTCTTTACCACAGAGCCATCTCTCCTGCCTCTTCCTTCTGTTGCCAATAGAGGGCACCAAACCTCCTTTTGAGAGCAATTATGTGGTTCCCAGGAATCGAACTTCTGACCTTTGGAAGGGCAACCAACGCTCTTACCCACTGAGCTCTCTCTCCAGTTCGTCTTACTGTAGGCAAAAGAGGGCACAAGACCCATTGCAGATGGTTGTGAGCCATTATGTGGTTGCCTGGAATTGAATTCAGGAGGTTGGAAGAGCAGGCAATTCTCTTAATCATTGAGCCATCTCTCTTGCATCTGCCTTCTGTTGCCAGTAGGGGGCACCAAACCTCATTTTGAGAGCAAGTATGTGATTTCCAGGAATTGAACTTCTGAGCTTGGGAAGAGCAGGTAATGCTCTTAACCACTGAGCCATCTCTCCTGCCTCTCCCCTCTGTTGCCAGTAGAGGGCACCAAACCTCATTTTGAGAGCAACTATGTGATTTCCAGGAATTGAACTTTGAACTTTGGAAGAGCAGGCAATGCTCTTAACCACTGAGCCATCTCTCCAACCGGTTTTTCAACTTATTTTACTAAACCAGGTTTACTCAATGTGGTGTGTTGATCACATCTCCATTCCCCTAACATGTGGAGTACAGGGCTCTCCATGGACTTATTGGCTGTTGGTGTACCTCATAGAGGAGGTCTAGATAAATTGTTTCTCTGGCTTAAAATGGTAAACCTTTTGCTGGTGTTTGTAATCCTTTGGATGTCTTGGATGTGAGTTCTTCTTCAGGCACATGAACATGTCTGTATTTTTTCTTCTAGTCATCTTGCCTTACTCTCCTTTGTGTTGTCTCTGACGCACGCTGGCTCATGGTGATAGATCTGTGAGTCTTTAACATCCTAACAAGAGCTTTTGCCTCATTCAGTCACAAGAACGTGGGCCCTGGCCCTCTGCCCTGACTCTATGTCTGTTCTTGGCCTCATCAAACTCAGCAGGCAAAGCTCTTTGCCACAGAGCCATCTCTCCTGCCTCTTCCTTCTGTTGCCAATAGAGGGCACCAAACCTCCTTTTGACAGCAATTATGTCGTTCCCAGGAATCGAACTTCTGACTTTTGAAAGGGCAACCAACGCTCTTAACCACTGAGCTATCTCTCCAGTTTTTCTTACTGTAGGCAAAAGAGGGCACAAGACCCATTGCAGTTGGTTGTGAGCCATTATGTGGTTGCCTGGAATTGAATTCAGGAGGTTGGAAGAGCAGGCAATTCTCTTAACCATTGAGCCATCTCTCTTGCATCTTCCTTCTGTTGCCAGTAGGGGGCACCAAACCTCCTTTTGAGAGCAATTATGTGGTTGCCAGGAATCGAACTTCTGACCATTGGAAGGGCAGGCAAAGCTCTTATCCACTGAGCTAACTCCCCAGCTCTTATTTTTGTATCCAAAAGAGGGCAGAAGACCTCATTGCAGATGGTTGTGAGCCATTATGTGGTTGCCTGGAATTGAATTCAGGAGGTTGGAAGAGCACGCAATGCTCTTAACCACGGAGCCATCTCTCATGCCTCTTCCTTCTGTTGCCAGTAGAGGTCACCAAACCTCATTTTGAGAGCAATTATGTGATTTCCAGGAATCGAACTTCTGACCTTTGGAAGAGCAGGCAATGCTCTTAACCACTGAGCCATCTCTCCAACCCGTTTTTCAACTTTTTTTTACTAAACCAGGTTTACTCAATGTGGTGTGTGGATCACATCTCCATTCCCCTAACATGTGGAGTACAGGGGTCTCCATGGACCTATTGGCCATTCATGTACCTCATAGAGGAGGTCTAGATAAATTGTTTCTCTGGCTTTAAATAGGTTAAGATTTTGCTGGTGTTTGTAGTCCTTTGATTGTCTTGGATATGAGTTCTTCTTCAGGCACATGAACATGCCAATATTTTCTTCTTCTAGCCATCTTGCCTTACTCTCCTTGGTGTTGTCTCTGAAGCACGCTGGCTCATGGTGATAGAGCTGTGAGTCTTTAACATCCTAACAAGAGCTTTTGCCTCATTCAGTCACAACAACGTGGGCCATGGCCCTGTGCCCTGACTCTATATCTGTTCTTGGCCTCATCAAAGTCAGCAGGCAAAGCTCTTTACCACAGAGCCATCTCTCCTACCTCTTCCTTCTGTTGCCAATAGAGGGCACCAAACTTTCTTTTGAGAGCAATTATGTGGTTGCCATGAATCGAACTTCTGTCCATTGGAAGGGCAGGCAAAGCTCTTAACCACTGAGCTATCTCCCCAGCTCCTCTTTCTGTATCCAAAAGAGGGCACAAGACCTCATTGCAGATGGTTGTGAGACATTATGTCGTTGCCTGGAATTCAGTTTAGGAGGTTGGAAGAGCAGGCAATGTTCTTAACCACTGAGCCATCTCTTCAACCCGTTTTTCAACTTCTTTAACTAAACGAGGTTTACTCAATGTGGTGTGTGGATCATATCTGCATTCCACTAACATGTGGAGTACAGGGTTCTCCATGGACTTATTGGCCGTTCACGTACCTCACAGATGAAGTCTAGATAAATTGTTTGTCTGGCTTTAAATTGGTAAACCTTTTGCTGGTGTTTGTAGTCCTTTGTATGTCTTGGATGTGAGTTCTTCTTAAGGAACATGAACTTGCCTGTATTTTCTTCTTCTAACCATCTTTCCTCATTCTGCTTGGTGGTGTCCCTGAAGCATGCAGGCTCATGGTGATAGAGCTGTGAGTCTTTATTATCCTAACAAAATGTTTTGCCTGATTCTGAGACAACAACGTGGGCCCTGGCTGTATGTGTCCACTTGGCCTCATCAACCTCAGCAGGCAATGCTCTTAACCACTGAGCCATCTCTCCTGCCTCTTCCTTCTGTTGCCAGTAGAGGGCATCAAACCTCATTTTGAGAGCAATTATGTGATTTCCAGGTATCGAACTTCTGACCTTTGGAAGAGCAGGCAATGCTCTTAACCACTGAGCCATCTCTCCTGCCTCTCTTCTCTGTTGCCAGTAGAGGGCACCAAAACTCATTTTGAGAGCAACTATGTGATTTCCAGGAATCGAACTTCTGGACTTTGGAAGAGCAGGCAATGCTCTTAACCACTGAGCCATCTCTCCAAAACGTTTTTCAACTTCTTTACCTAAACCAGGTTTCCTCAATATGTTTTGTGGATCACATCTGCATTCCACTAACATGTGGAGTACAGGGGTCTCCATGGACCTATTGCCCGTTCGTGTACCTCATAGAGGAGGTCCAGATAAATTGTTTCTCTGGCTTAAAATTGGTAAACCTTTTGCTGGTGTTTGTAGTACTTTGGATGTCTTGGATGTGACTTCTTCTTTTGGAACATGAACATGCCTGTATTTTCTTCTTCTAGTCATCTTCCCTTACTCTCCTTGGTGTTGTCTCTGAAGCACGCTGGCTCATGGCTATTGAGCTGTGAGTCTTTAACATCCTAACAAAATGTTTTGCCTCATTCAGTCACAACAACACGGCCCTGGCCCTTGGCCCTGACTCTATGTCTGTATGTGGTCTCATCAAACTCAGCAGGCAATGCTCTTTACCACAGAGCCATCTCTCTTGCCTCTTCCTTGTGGTGCCACTAGAGGGCACCAAACCTCCTTTTGAGAGCAATTATGTGGCCTCAAATTCACAGAGATCACCTGCTTCTGCTTCCCAAGTGCTAGGATTAAAGGCATGCACCACCAGTGCCCAGAAACACAGGGAATCCAGAAAACTTTATCCCCAGCAATCTAGGACTCATTAAGTACACCAGGCTGAACTGCAAATCAAAGATCTGCCTTCCCCAGTCTCTTCAGTGTTTGGATTAAGGCATAACTACCACACCCAGCCCTGGAAATATTTCTAAGGGAATGTGAGTAAACTCCTGAAAACCCCTCCCGCCTGTGTGACTAAGCAATCACAGTGAGACTTGCTTTGCCTTTCAGTGTTATCAACAGATGTCATCAAATAACTTAACATTTGACAGGTACATTCTCATCAGCATCTGATTCTACCCAGCACTTCACTATCAACTGAGGCTCCTGGAAGGAGTGTGAGGTTTCTCAGGGAGCATATGCCACTCATCAAAGATATCTTCTAGGACAATTGTAGTAAGAGCTGCGGGGCTGCATTCCGCCCGGCTCCCAGCCGCCTCGGCTCCCGCATGGCTAGCTTATGCCCAGAAATAATTACACAGAAACTGTATTCTTTTAAACACTGCCTGGTCCATTAGTTCCAGCCTCTTATTGGCTAGCTCTTACATATTGATTTAACCCTTTTCTAATAATCTGTGTAACATCACAAGTTGGCTTAAGGTCATCACATCCAGAAATCTCTCTAGTCTCTGCTAGTGATGAACTCACTTCGTCTTCTCTAGGATCACTTATTTCTCCATGTTTTCCTGTGAGATCTGGGGCCAGTTTTCTTCTTCCTCACTCTGGCCTCTCCACAATCTCCATTCTCTCTTGCAAGTAGACTCATCAGTCTAGACAACATGTTTATAAGTGAGTCTTTCTTTTTGGTTTTTTTCTTCCTTTTTTCTAAAAAAAGAAATGGACAACATATAGAGTTTTTTCAAACTTATTCAACATTATTTCAAGAAAATAGCTTTTCAGAAAACATGCATTTTTAAATTTTTGCCTTAAATTATACAATAAAGTCCAGAGCAGATCAGAGAATGCACCCCTTCTTTCAATGACAAAACAGCATCTCGCCTCTTCAAGTAAAATAAACAATCTAAAAAAAAGAAGCAATAAGTGCTCATCTCTTTAGTATTTTCCTAAGTGCACAAAGAACAGATAAACATGTGCTTATTTTCTGGGGTACAATTTAAATACCCTGTGGGAATGGTCTTGAGCATCTCTGGGGAGGGGCTTTCTCAGAGGCTGAGTCTGGACTGAGGAAACTCCCAGGGGAGGGGGCTTGGGATGAAACTTCCACCCAAACATCCCAGACTCTTTTGGTATATGGATGCCAGGTGCTTGGAATGGGATTTCCATCAAACATACCGGACTCTTTGGGTATATGAATGCCAGGGACTGAGCTGAAGCTTTCACCCAAACATCCCAGACTCTTGCTGGTTCATATCTGGCTGCTTCCTGGAGGCATGGGTGATGTGTAGGAGGGGATAGCTGGGAGTTGGTGAACTCATCCTCAATGGGACCTGTGGCTGGAGAGATATGCTGTTAACTGCCATTCTGGAGACAGGCATTTGTTCTTTGAGGGAAATGAGAAGGCAGGTTGCTAGAAGAAAAAATAGATTGTTATCATGTTTTTGTTTTACTGACAAAGATGAGTGTGCCAGGAAGAAGAGCAGATAGGCGCTTCATTGTGGCATCTTGGAAAACTGGAGGGTGGTAAGAACTAACTGCTGGACAGACCAAGTATCCTGAATATGTGCCCACTTGAGACTGGAGAAATGGTAGCCGTATGGTGTTACAGAAGCTTGGCAGCCAAAGTGTTGACCCCTCACTGTGTGAGGTGCTGTTCATTGAGGTTCGAGAGACCTAGGAACTAAATGTTCGAGGAGTACTCTGTCCCTGGGGAAGAGAGAAGCTGTGGCAAGCCTCCAATATGTCACCACTTTTGCGAGCACCAGAACAAGTTTTCAAAAGTTCCACATGTGGTTTCTTATTGTCCTGGTGACCTGAGGCCAGTCCCAGGAGGGGACTTCTTGCTATTGCCTCTCCCTGCCTCTTAAATTAGTCTTCATTTTTCCATAGAAACTGTCATCATTTTCTTTATTTTTTTTGTTTATGCATTTTTTTTTTTAGTTATGAGTGCATGCCAGAAAAGAGCATCAGATCTCATTACAGATGGTTGTGAACCACCATGTGATTGCTGGGAGTTGAACTCAGAACCACTGTAAGATCAGTCAGTGCTCTTATCTGCTGAGCCAGCTAATCTCTCTAGCCCCCCCAATAATCATTTTCTTGCTTCTCACTTTTTCTATTTAGCAAGACCTGCAATTAAATACATTAATAATATTCATTGTATTATTTGGATGAGAAGAGGCCCCCATTGGCTCAGATATTTCAATGATTGGTCTCCAGCTGGGGAACCTGTTTGGGAAGAATGAGAAGGTATGGTCTTGTTAAGAGGAAGTGTGTCACTAGGGGGTAGGCTTTGAAATTTTAAACTCTCATACCATTTCTAGTTAGATTACACTCTGTCTCTGCTTTAAGCTTGTGTCTGAAGATGTAAGATCTTAGTTACTGCTTTAACATCTTGCCTGTCTTCATGATGTCATTCTCCTTTCTACAACAGTCATAGACTCTAACCCTCTGGAACTGTGAGCCCTAAATTATAAAAGATTTTTATATATGTTTAGTTGGTCATGATGTTTTGTTATGGCAGTAGAAAAGTAAATAAAACATTCATATTTTATAACAGAAAATGTAAATTTTTATAACTGAGAATTTCACTACACTAAGAAATCAACATCCTTATTTACTTAATGAAATTGCTTTGTCACCACTATTTTTTCCCATTTAGTTCTCATGATTTTACTTCTCACTTCAGTATCTTTGAAATATCATGTTTACTTGACAAGTAATAACAACATTTTATTGATTTGTAAGTTTGTTTCAAAGTAACTCTGGTAGAGAATATTTAAAAGTCATATTGTAATTATTCAGCTATGGTGCAAATTGAAAATCACCTTTTCAAGTTGGGTGGTAGTGACATACACCTTTAATACCAGCACTCAGGAAGCAGAGGCAGGCAGATCTCTGAGTTTGAGACCAGCCTGGTCTACAAGAGCTAGTTCCAAGACAGGCTTCAAAGCTATATAGAAACCCTGTCTCAAAAAACCAAGGGGAAAAAGAAGGATAAAAGAAAAAAGCAAAAAAGAAAAGTATCTAAATGGTCTGGATTCTCTATCATATAGTTGATCTTGGGCAGTGAAGTTAGCTAAAGATTACAACTATTTATATTCTAGGAAAATAAGTTTGGTTCAGGATAATGATCATTTATGTTCTTGTGGTATACTTAAAATTAATGTGAACTAACTTTGGTACGACTTAATCCCTTGTGAAAGGTTCCTACATTTTTCAGTTAATAATTATGTTGAAGCATTCATTCAAAATAAATACTATAAAATATATAAATTATGTTTTTTGAAGTATTAATAGTATCAGAATCATGAAAACAGTCATAATATTTATTTATTGCTATTCTTATTTTGGAAGAATAGAATAGTAATTTCATTATTAGAAATATTGTATCTAAATATGGATAGCATTTCCAACAATAATTTTAATTGTTTCTATTACTTTAAGACTTTATTGCTATGTGCACGGGTGTTGTGCCTGCATGTATATCTGTGCATCACATGAAGTTTTGGTGCACATGGAAGTAGAAGAAAGAATCAGATCCCCAGGACCTGGATCTACATATGGAGAGCCCATATAACATAGAACAATAAGATAATTAAGAATGACAACATCTGAATGATTATTTCAAAATAACAGAGAGGATTGATGGTGCTATGACAAGGTAGAAATGGCAAATATATGAAGCAAGAGATATGACAACCACTCACACTTAATCACCCATGCGGGACACATGCATGTCATATTGGACCACATGATAAATACAGCCATATATTATTTAACTATAAGAACGTATAAGCAGAATTTAAAATTATACTGTATAATTAATAGAGATGAGATAAATGTGCTGAGCAGATAAAGATCGATATGCTAAAACTACACATATTACTGAGAAATCCAAATGTACCATATGTAAGTAGTCATATGTTTTGTTCTAAGGTCAAAAGATTATTTAAATATTACTCTCAACATTCAAGTGCTCTAAGGTCCTTTAAGACAATTTAAAAAATATGTCTTGTTTAAATTTATTGATTTATTTAATGATTGTGTTTATATATGTATAGGTGCATGTATGTCATGGGGCATGTGTGGAGGTCTGAAGACAATTTGTGGGAGTTGGTCCTCTCCTTCCACCTCTAAGTTTTAGGAATCAAGCTTGGTGGTAAGTGCCTTCACCTGCTGCCTTAGTTTCTTTTCTATTGATGTGATAAGGAACTGGCACCAATGAAACTCACAAAAGAAACTGAAAAACCCTCATTTTCAAGGGCAGTGGGAGAAATCCCCCAGTCTCAATAATTCAGGCCAACAGATGCAATCAGCAAGAGGTGTCTTTATTACACAGGTGTCTGAGGGTGCAACAGTAGCTTACGGCAACTGCCCACCCCGGGCAAATTCAAACAGCCATATTTATAGGGAAAAATGATTACATAAGAGGGTAGTATAGTACAAGCATTTCATTGGCTCTCAAATTGGTGGACTTAGCTCATCCTGGGAATGGCCCCATGTCTATTCTCGAATTTCCCTGAAAAACCATAAAGACAGATAAAACACCCCGTAGCAAGTTGGCAACTTAGATAGGATGTCTTGGGGGGTAGAGTATCCTTCTCCTTAGCCTAGTCAGTGAGTCTGAAACCCATAGATATCCAGTTTTAGCATCGGCTGAGCCTGGGGGCCCAGCTAAATTTTCAGCAGAATTTAACATAGTATGTGGGCACGGGGGTCTTTTAAGTATGGGGGGTCTTTCATTACCCCCCTTGCGTCTTATCATGGATAGAATCTTATATCCATTCATCTTGCTCTGGGGTCTGGCTGGCCTCAGGGTCGATTTGCCTAAGCGCATGGTATTGCTGAGTGAGGATCATGGTCTGGATAACCGTTAGCCTGTCCTTAACGAATTGGACTAGCCTGTTAAGGATACAGGGCCCAAAGGTCAGTATGAGCATCAAAATAATTATAGGACCCGTGATTGTGGAGATAAGGGTTGTAAACCAGGGAGATCGATTAAACCAGCTTTTAAACCAATTTTGTTGTGATTCAGATTCCTTTTGACATTTGGCTAATCTATCTTTGAGTTTGTCCAGGGTTTCAGTTACTATTCCTGTCTGATCAGCATAAAAGCAACATTTTTACTTAAGTGTGGGGCATAACCCCCGTTTTTAAGAAATAGCAGATCCAATCCCCTCCTGTTTTGTAGGACCATTTTAGACAGGGAGGAAAGAGAGTTTTCTAACAGGGAGAGGAGTTTTCGAGGGCCTACAAATCTGCACTAGATATACTGAAGGTAGGTCAGCTTGTTTCCTTGTATCAGTGCAGCAGCCCGTATTTCTATTTCTGCAGTAACCCCGCCTACCACCAGTAGCACAGACAAAGTCAAGGTAATGGGTTTTCTCTTGGAGTGAGAGCTGCTTTAAAAATAGTCCAGGACAGTCTCAGGGGCATGATAGGTAATGTGGGGCAATATCTGCACCAATATACAATAGTCTGCAATTTGGTCAAAAACCTGGATTGGCACACATGGAGTTAGGCCCAAGTTACAAGCCCATCATGTCCCAGGGGGAGGAAGCAGGTAATAGTTTTCCTTGGGGAGTGTCAATGTGTGGTTACAAAAAGGCTGATAGGTTTGGGGCACAGTTCTTCAGCATGTTTTTCTTTTTATTTGAGGGAGGGTTAACTTGTATATGTTCTGATGCTTGCAGACTCTGGGATGCTGCTAGCATAAGTTATATTTCATAATAAGGGGGCTAGGGGCCATGCAGAGCCAGCAGGCTTGTGCTAACTCTGGCTGAGTGGAGTTAATGGCCGAGTATGCTCCCTCTATCAGATTGTAATATCTCCCCAATATTAGGAGGCGAGGTGGTTACTTTATCCAGCTTTGATAATCCTGCTTTTTTTGGAGGGTAAAAGAAATATTAAGGGGAAGACAGTATCCCGTGGTGCAGGACCATTTACCTGTTCCATGCCTGTAGTCCTCTGTTTTTAGTATTTTTTAAGGGGGGGGGGCTTTTTTTTAACCATGGTGGACTATAATCTTATCCCAGGAGAAGGATGGGTTTCAATATGCATCACCTGTGGTTTCGCATCCCCAGGTAATGTAAAAATATTTCCCAAGGCCTCCACATCGGTGGGCAGTAGCCTGATTTCTTCCATCCTGGGGGCAGACATAAAAATCAAGTGGAGTAAGAAGACACTGCCTAATAAGATTGGAACAGCCTTCTACCAAATTGCCTCCTGAGGTTGATTCCATATTAAGTGTTAGCTAATCATGTTTAAAAGCAGCTGTGTCTCAAGTCCCAAGTGCTGCAGCCAGCTGGCAAAAATCAGGGCTAAGATTAGGCCACCAGGCACCAGGAGGGTAAAGGCCAGTGGCAGACCAGACCATATCCCCCAATTTGGAGAACACCTGCCAAGTAAGTTGTTTGGGTATGTGAGGGCTCCCAGAGACCCTGGCATCTAGGACAAGGAGAGCCAGGGTCATGATTAATATTAGGCCCTGACAAGTCTTATCTTTAATGGGTTTTGAGTGCGCTGGAGCCTCCATAATGACCCCAGGTTCTGATTGCCGGTGAGGTGTCCTGGCTGGACCGCTTTGACATGTGATGCGTGGATCCAGGCAGCAATTTCGTCAACCTTTAGCGCCATGGGGGTGGTCAGGAGCATGGTTTAGGGTCCTTTCCAGCGGAGTTTAAGATTCTTAGTCTGATGTCTCCAGACCCAAATGGAGTCACTGATCTGGAAGGGGTGTGGCATCAGGGGTGTACCTAGTCCCTCCTGGCAAGTAGCTGTCAATGGTTTCCAGACCTCTTGTTGCACCAACTGCAATCCTTGCAGATGGGCCTGCATGAAGGGGAGGTGGCAAAGTCAGAGATATCAGCATCAAAGAAAGCAATGGCTGAAGGAGGACCTCCATACAGGATCTCAAAAGGGGTTAATCCATGTGGTCCCAGGGTGTTTTGAACCCAGAACAGAACAGAGGGAGGGAGGTCTGTCCAGTCATTTTTTTATTTGCCTGTCTCCAGGGCCAATTATATCAATTTGTGAAAATTTTTCTTTAGAATTTTTTATCCTATCTATCTGACCTGAGTTTTGGGGTATGTAAGTACAATTTCCAATTGATCCCCAATGACTTACCTGGGCAACAAAGGCAGATCTATTATCACACATGATTTCCTTGGGCATACCAAACCTGGGGAGGATTTCTATGATCTTCTTAGCCATTACATTGGTTATCTCAGTCCTCTTCAATGTATAATGGCTATCTTTATCCTCTGCCATGTAGAGCTTGTATCAAAGTCATAAGTTCAGCTTTCTGGGAGGGCTGACATCCCTTCAGGGAGGCTCTTGACCTAGATCATTTGCTCTTTGTCCGCCATTGCTGCCCTTGCATTCCACTTACCTTCAGTTTTGTATACCTGCTTGGCTAGGACCCCAGCCTTGTGCCCCAGGCAAGCTTCGCCATCATTTCTGACTCTGCCTGGCACAGCTCAGCCTGTGGTTCTGCCAGCTGTCCTTTCTGCAGATGCTGGTAGGGTCTGTAGTCCATTGATGTGAGCATGGCACAGGAGCAGCAGCCCGGTGCAGGAGGGCACCTGTGTTAGCATTGTGAGCGCTCTATCACAGTCTGACATGGGTCAGGGGAGCAAGATTGCAGGGTGAGCGGCCAGGGCTCATGTGGGCTTTAGGGTAAGCACAGCACCAAGGCAGTTGCTAGGAGGCAAGGATTTCTCCAGAGGTGATGGCAGGGGGAGGTGGTCTTCCTCGGTGAGGAGGGCATGGCAGAGGCAGATAAGCAGCCTCCATCTCCTGCAGAACTGAGAACAACAGGGAAGGCGAAAGTCCCTCGTTTGGTCAGCAAAAGGCTTTGATCATACATTCAGAGGTGACCAGGGAGGAACGAGTCATTTATTTGTCCTTTTTTCAAATTTGTTTAATGGCTGTTTTAACCATTTTTAAAGAGTGCTCAGTTCTTGTGTCCCTTAGAAAATCTATAGAGGTATCTAATGTCCTTTTTCTTGTCATAAGCACATTGGCCTTTGTCCAAGGGGGTGTCTCTGTCCATCTTCATTTGTCTTTGATCTTCTGTTGGCCAGGCTCCTTATCTGTCTGAGTCCTGCCTTTCTCTTTCTTTTGCTTCCCATCTCTCTCTCTCTTTCTCTCTCTCTCTCTTTCTCTCTTTTTAAACATTTTTTTATCTCCCAAATTTTGCAAGCTATAATCTTGCAGCCTATCTACCTGCTGTAACTTTTCTCTTTATATCTGATGTTGACTGTCCTATGAATGCCATGGCTACCACTACCTGTTGACCTTCAGAGGTTGGGTAAAAATGCCTGTAAACCTCCATTAAACATTTAAGGAACACAGATTCTAACTGGCCCCTGGAAAACCTCTCTTTCCTTGGCAGAATTAGTGGGGTGCCTTGCCCCTGAGATTTGCCATGAGCCCGGCATTTTGACTGTCACTTTCTCCCTTTAAGGATTAATTAGACATCATCATGTAGAAGAATGAAGATAGATCCATATTTATCTCTTATGCACAAAACTAAAATCCAAACAAATCAAAAGACCTTAACATAAAACCAACAACATTGAACTTCATAAAAAAGTTTTAAATACATTTTTAAACATAGCCTCAGTGGCATGGACACTTAGAGATAAACAATCAATGTATAATATCTCTAGAACTGGGAAACTTTTTTGTATAACAAAGGATATAATTAACAGAACATAATACCAGCCTGTAGAATAGGAAGGTATCTTTATCAATTAGTTTAAAACCATATAAAGAACTTAAAATTTAATCATCATAAAAACAGATATAATAAAATTATGTTATGGACCAAAACTGTAAACCCTCAACAAATGAACTTAAAATGACTGAAAAATATTTAAAATTTGCTTAAATATAACATCCTTAATCATAAGAAAAATGTAAATTAAACAATTTTAAATTTTTAGCTTATCCCTGTAAAAATGACCAAATTAAAAATATTATTTGAGGAGCTGGAGAGATGGCTCAGTGGTTAAGAGCATTGCCTGCCCTTCCAAAGGTCCTGAGTTCAATTCCCAGCAACCACATGGTGGCTCACAACCATCTGTAATGAAGTCTGGTTCTCTCTTCTGGACTGCAGACATACAGACAGAATAAATAAATAAATATTAAAAAAATATTATTTGATAATTTATGCTTAAGGGAATGTGGGAAAAAATCCTCCTTTGCTGATAAAAATGCAAACTGATACAGCTACTTTGAACATTAGTATGGTGGATTTTCAGAATTACGTAACATATTATCTTAAACTTAGCAATATCCCTTTTGGGCCTATTTTACATAGCAGAATTATTTTATCATAGAGAGAACCTAAAACAACCCCAAATTTATTTTTTTATATCAATAATAAATGAAAATCATGTTTTTAAATATCCATAAACATTATAAAGAATTAAAAGAGCCATCTTAATCTAAGCACATTTTTTTCATACCACAAGAGTGTGCAGGACCTCAGGACAGACAGCCGAAAGCCACCCTGTCTCCACTGAGAATCAAACCGGAGACCTCTCACATTACAGGAAGAGCTCTTAACCGCTGATCCATCTCTCCACCCAGTAGCAGCAAGAGCTAGCTGTGAGTAGAGGTAGGAAGGATTGTTGGCAGCTGAGCTTAGGAGCAGAGGCTCCTCGCTCAGCTGTTGAGACCGTCCCCAGAGCATGGTGCCCGGGACTGAGCGCAGAGGTTCCTCGCCTGGGCAACATAGCTGGAGCTTGTGACGAATTCTCCCCGGGCCTGCTTTTTTGCCCATGGTGAGGGCGGCTGCAGGGAGAGTCCCTACAGTGGGGATCACGGCTGCCCCCTAATCTGACAGTGGCCAGGCTGCCTTGCCACACATTGCTCTGGCCGGCTCCGCTCCCTCCCCCAGAGACCTGCCCTCTCCAGTAATCGCAACTGCAAGCAGGACGGTTCAGCAGTGCGGTTCAGCAGCTCAGCCCCAGGAAGGTACAGCCTAGAGAGGCAGGGAAGGGGGCAAACTGCCAGCGTTTCTTTCAGATTTTCACAGCTGGGTCTGCGGCTTTTTTTAGAGTTAGGGTCACAGAAGTGGTTACATATTGCCCCATGGTATCAGATTTAAACTCGATTGCAAAAGACATAACATAAATTAAAAACATGAAACATAAAACAAAGCTAACAAAGACAGCACAGACAGCAGGCCATAAGCTGTGCAGCAACAGACCGGCCTAAAGCTGAGTTCAGATGGAGGCGCAGAGGCGAAGTGTCTCCGATCCTCCAACCTGATCACCCTCAGATACAAATTGGACCCCAAAAATTAAGGCCCCCAGAATCCCTGGCACGTCTGCCAGGTGGCTAGTGAGGAGTACGGAACTCGTCAGCTCCCTCCTTCACTTAGCCTACGGAGCATTTGTATGCACAAACGACTTCAAAGGGACAGACTGGCAGACGGAAACATACAACCACACAATGAAACACACAACGGCCAGCCAGCTTACCTCCTGATGATTATCTGAATTATTGAGGGGGGGCTGCCCCAAAAAATCCATCTCCCTGGGACCTCCAAGATGAAAAACCCTCATTTTCAAGAGCAGTGGGAGAAATCCCCCAGTCTCAATAATTCAGGCCAACAGATGCAATCAGCAAGAGGTGTCTTTATTACACAGGCACCTGAGGGTGCAACAGTAGCTTACGGCAACTGCCCACCCCGGGCAAATTCAAACAGCCATATTTATAGGGAAAAATGATTACATAAGAGGGTAGTATAGTACAAGCATTTCATTGGTTCTCAAATTGTTGTGCTTAGCTCATTCCGGGAATGGCCCCATGTCTATTCTCGAATTTCCCCGAAAAACCATAAAGACAGACAAAACACCCTGTAGCAAGTTGGCAATTTAGATAGGATGTCTTGGGGGAGTGGAGTGTCCCTCTCCTTAGCCTAGTCAGTGAGTCTGCAACCCATAGATATCCAGTTTTAGCATCAGCTGAGCCTGGGGGCCCAGCTAAATTTTCAGCAGAATTTAACATAGTATTTAAGTATGGGGTCTTTTAAGTATGGGGGGTCTTTCAAAACCATTTAATTCTGGGCTCATGATTCCATGACCATCATGGTGGTGAGCATGGCAGCAGGCATGTGGAGGAGCAGTAATTGAAAGCTTGTATCAACTTGGTTCACAAGCACGAGTCAGAGAGAAGTAACTGAGAATGACTTGGGCTTTTGAAACCTTAAAGCCTACTCCCAGTGACACACCTCCCTCAAGGTCACACCTTCCCAAACAGTCACAGAAGGACAGATTATACATTGAAATGTATAGGCCTAAATGCATCATTCTCAGACCTCTGCACTTGCAGGCCCGAAGACTCCAGAGTGAAAATATGTTTATACAGTTCCCGTGGAGGCCTGGGGATATAGTTTATTGGGAGAGCACTTATCTAACATTTTTTAAAGATTTATTTATTTATTTATTTATTTATTTATTTATTTATTATGTATACAGTGTTCTGTCTGCATGTATACCTGCAGGCCAAAAGAGGGCACCAGATTGCATTACAGATGGTTGTGAGCCCCATGCCATTGCTGGGTATTGAACTCAGGACATCTGGAATGCAGTCAGTGCTCTCAACCACTGAGCCATCTCTCCAGCCCCTTATCTAACATTTACAAAGCCTAGGTTTAGTACCAAGCACTACAAAACAAAGTCAGAGAAAGGTAAAGCCAGTCAAACATCTACTCCCCTGTTATAGCTGAGCTTTGAAAAGCCCTGGTTTGTCACCCACCTCCACACATTTACTCTCTGACTCACCTAGAGTCTCAGAAGTCAGATCTATTCCAGAAATGCTTGACAAGAATAAACCAGTCATTGGGAAGAAGCACATCCACAAAACCCTCTGAAATTTGCCTGGCAAAAGGGGAGAGCAGAGAGCTTTGGTTTCTGCTCTTGCGTCCCCTCTCCCAAACCAAATCTGCAAAGGCACACTGCTCACCAAGTCACATGGCCTCTGTTGTTGGCTCAATCCACAGCCCCAGCAGGGGCTCTGGCACTTCCTCAACCCCACTGAGAGGAAATTTATTTTCCTGTTATCAAGAACAATTCCTTCCCTCCCATAAGAAGGTTTTCTCAATTCTGCCTTTTCCAGGGCTGGATTAATCTGTATCATAAGCTTTGTATAGCTGAGCTGGGATACCTGCAGTGCATCAAGAAAGAGAAGAGGTCAGTACATGAGGAAGGGTGCAGGACTGCATATGGTGCAATACTTCATTAACTCTAAGTGCTAGAACTCACAGCAACAGAGAACTTCACAGACTTCTTTTTCTTTTTTCTTTTTCTTTTTTTTTTTTTTTGGTTTTTCGAGACAGAGTTTCTCTGTAGCTTTGGAGCCTGTCCTGGAACTCCCTTTGTAGACCAGGCCGGCCTCGAACTCACAGAGATCCACCTGCCTCTGCCTCCCAAGGCCTGCACCAACACCACCCGGCACAGACTTCTTATAGAAGCTTACTAGTTTCAAGAGAACCCATTCTGTTTAAGACAAGATTTAAAAGAAATTTTCCTGACAGAGGGAGTTCTCCCTCTTCCTCTCTGTACCTGAGAAGCAGTTCTTGACAGAGGGAGTCCGCCCTCTTCCTCTCTGTTACTGAGAAGCAGTTCCTGAGAGAGGGAGTCCTCCCTCTTCCTCTCTGTACCTGAGAAGCAGTTCTTGACAGAGGGAGTCCTCCCTCTTCCTCTCTGTACCCGAGAAGCAGTTCTTGACATTGTGCTCCCCAGGAAGCATTTATTTATCTATTTATTTATCTGTTCAGCCCAACTCCTATTGATTTACACACAGACTCCTTGTGCATTTTGCCTCCTCCTGGTGTTCTCCAGCAATACTGCTACTCCTCTAACCAACACTATCACCTGTTTATTTTCACAGGGAGCAGCATACCCTTCACAAAGTCACTTAAGGTTGATATAACCAGTCTGGAGGAGGTAGTCACACCTCCAAATCCCTGATTATCTAAATTACTCATTTACAACCAGGAGCAGCTGTTTTTCATTTGATGTTATTTGTTCCACAAGATTTAGACAATAGGCAAAATTATTTTTATCTCTAGACCAATGTGATATATCTCTAGTTCTTCTAGTCTCAGGTCTCTGGAAAACCTGACTAAAGCAGTAGGGTTTACAAAGAATAGTCACAAACTAAGTAGGAAAAACTTCAACCACCAGGGTTATTTAGGCATGAAGTAATGACATCAAAGGGATAAAATATCTACTGAGCTAGTGTTCAATATTGCTAGATCATTTAGTATTTTCTCTTTCATGAAACTGGTGTTTTAAAAAAGGACCACAGAGTCTATTCTGCATGTATCCAATTTTGAATTTACCAACTTTTTAAAAATCCAAATACTGATCAACCCAGTAAAGCTCCCCTCTGGACACCAGACACCGCCTGTTAACAAATCACAAGCATACATGAGCACAAGGAACAACATTGTTTCTCAAGAAACATACAAGGGAGCAACTACCTGGTGGCCTTGGAAACAATAATCTCTTTGATCAGAGGCAAACCCAGGGTGATGTCCATGGATGCTTGCTTAGGGGAAAGTCTCTGATATCATCTGGGTGTCTGGCCAGCCCATGGTTTGTATTCAGAGTGCATCCACTTTAGAGCCTAGCTCCATCTGTGCTCCAGGAGAAAAGGCACAGAAGGGGATATGATGCACCAAAGAAAAGGCCAGCAAAGGTGCTGGGGAACAGACTTCTGGTTATTGCCTCTTAAAATAAAATATATAGATTCTGTCTGTCTAGGATGGAAGCAGCAGTGGGCTAGGCAGTGCTTATGCTAGAGGAAGAGATTGGCAGTATCTAACAACAAGTGTCAATAGGCAGGTGAGATAGACAAAAGACATACAGGCTCACACTGAGAGTCCTGGCTGGAAGTTTCAGATGCCCTTTGGCTTTGTGACTAAATTCTGTATGGTCAGTCTGTGAGGAGCCAGTGACAACATAATTCCTGTGGCCTCGAATAGAATTGTGTCTTTCCAAATCAAATAAATTAAGAAAAAATCTCTCACAACTGTACCCAGTCTTTTGTGTTTTAGTTAATTCCTTTGCAGTCAGGTTGACAACCAAGGACAGTCACTAGAGGGCGCATTAGTAATAAAAATGAGCAATGTCGGCAGTACCTTTGAGCTCAAAGACTTGATTTCCCTGGTATCCCACCCAAGTATTTGAAATATTTTTTTATCCATACTTTGCTGTCCTTGAGGAGATCAAGTAACTCCAATGTGGCCTCAACTTCTGATCTCTACAAGATCCTATTGCAAATCAGGCTCCACTTTACTGAATTTGGACTTTAGCATCAGAAAGACACAGTCCAACTAGTGATCATGGAGTCTAGGTTGAGGGAGGGCACAGGAGAACACTTAGGATAGCAAAGTTCTTAGTTCTGGAGTATTTGCAATCCATGCTGGTCATGGGTAAAATTTTGATCTGTAGGCACTGTCAGGAGAAACTGAAAGACCACAAGGGCAAAAGAGAAGGGCCTGTCTTGTTCTGTGAGGAGGCCATGACTGGGGGACCCTGGCTGAATGATGAGCCAGGCAGGGGCTTCCTAGCACAGGTGGGTTGGGGATTTCAAAGACAAAAAGTGCTGGTAGGTTGGACATGGGCGGGCCACATCTGAGAGAGGATCATCAGCTGTGAGCGCCAGAGTAGGCGACCTTCCCCAACTAAGGTGAAGCAGCAATATCATAGTGAGATTGTTGTCAAAAGGAAGAGGCAGAGAAGGGACTGCAATGGGAATGAAAGAGCACATACACATGCACAGACACACACAACCTTAACTGTAGGCAGATGGAAAAAGATGGGTACCTTGGGGGACTGGGACTGTGGAGGAAATAATGCAGTTTATGAGAGGCATGGTGATCAGGCAACCTCTGAGAATGGAGTCTCACACAGCTAACCCTGCAAGAAAAGTGACAGTTTGTTCCCAGATGGGGACCAAGTATCCAGAAACCCAGGTTAGTGGTGATACAAGAGCTAGAGAGACAATGGCCCTACTGTGCCCCCCAGGCTGCTTCAGCTGGCGTTCTTTCCATGGTCACTCATGGGCAATCCCTTCTACCACCCAGCAACCATCACAAGAAACCAAGCTCTTCCCACCTCTCTCCTGACTCCTGCAGATGCCCCAGAGGTACACTGAGACCAGTAGGAACTTTAGCCAGACTTCATACACAGCATCTATTTTTGCCTTCAGTCCATTCCATGTGGCCAATTCTACATAAAACTGTCATCATCTTTTGTCACCACACTCATTATGATGCAAGCTGGAAACACTACAGCATCACATAGTGCAAAGGGTGGCCCTGGGGTCAAAGAAGGACCCGGCATCAGGACAGTTAGACAGCCAAATTTGGATTAAGAGCTATTGAAGACGATGAGGTTCTAGGAAAACACTTGTCTTTTTCATCTCCTGGGGAGCTAAGGAAGCCTGGGCCTTGCATGTGTTAAGATCCGGAGCACAAACCCAGCATCCTAGCCACACTTCCTGCCTGGTTCTAGAAATCCTAGGTCCATCTCCAAAGCCAAAACATGCCTGAGTCCATTTTGGGAAAATAGAAATGAACAAGGACCCTGTCCTGGTAGTTGACTGGAAAAGTCAGTTGAGACAATCAAAAGCAGGGGCCACAGCAAGTGTCCCAAAGAGCAGAGTTATGGGGTCTCTGCTCTTGTCATCATGTGTTAATCCTTGACATGGCTTTCCATGTTTGGCTGGAGTCAGCCGCTTCTTCACAGGAAATATAATAGACTCCCCTCATTCCAAACCTTTATCCCTATGTCCCCAATTCTGCCCCGGTTATAATGCATGCCACCTGTCACTATCAGGACGTGCCTGATGGAAGTGTTCTTTCCTTGTAAAGGGACAGTAGTTGTTGTACCTCTGAGGCATAAGGAGATCTCAGATGGCTCATCTCTGCTCTCAGGAGGCAGCCAAGAAATAGGCACAAGCAGGTCTTTCTGGGTTGGACTTTGGACCCACCCAGCACATGCTACGTTCATGGTCTCTTGTCAGAAGGGGAGTTAAACCAGGAGTCCTGAGTCCCCACCTGACCCACACAGTCACCAGCTGGACTTGAAAGAGGGTTTTGCCCAACTAGGAGGTCCAAGACAGACTTTGCACTTGTTGGAGAAGCATACTGGATACGTGTCTGGGGGTGTGGCCCATGGTGGAACACTTACCCAGCATGTATGCTTAATGCTCCGAGTTCCACCACCAGAATTACAGGGCAGGAGACAGAAAAGTCTGTGCTGTGTTTAACCAGTGGAGGAATGAGGAGGTGACTCTCCAGAGACTGCACCCCATTGTCTCCTGGGCTTCTGGAGCTCTTTTCTCTTCCTTTCCCCTCTTTGGGCCTTCTTAGGAGCAGTTCTTCTGTGGCTTTCCAGGCCCAGCTTTTGAAAGTTTCACGCCAAATATAGAAGTGCCACAGATTTTGCCCTGTTCTCTGAGTCCCCAGCAGGCCTATCGTACACCCCAGGACTCAGACATGTGTAGGTGCACCTTTTCCTGGTACAGGATCCATAGAGCTGTGAGGAGCGGGGAACTTTAGTAGCCATACCTCCTTCCCAGCTTAGGACTCAAGCATTTAGCTTGCTCTGAAGCCTGCCGGGTATTAGATGGACTTTTTGAAGCCACGCCCACTCACACCACCCCTTAGCTGGAGATACTAAGTAGGACCTCTGGACTTGTCTTGTGTTCTGTATGTGAAGAACACCCTCCTCCAGTCTCTATTCTAAGTGGTACTCCCGTCCTTCTGGCAGGTGGGGCCCTTTAAAATTTGCCTTTGAATGGATGCGGAACAGGGCCCTTGAAGGAGTGGGACTGGAGATCAGATCTGCATTCCTCCTAAGAAGATGCAGTCCTCATGGTGAATGGGTTCTAGTGGGACAGGGACACAGATACAAGTTGCACTGGGAAACCAGATAAGCCTCCCAGTGTGGGTGTTGGGAAACAAACTGATCCCCTGGAAGAGCAGCAAGTGCTCTTCAGACCCAATTTCTTTCTTTTTTCTTTTCTTTCTTTCTTTTTTTTTTACTTTGTTTTGTTTGCAAAACAGGAATTCTGTGCAGTTCTGGGTGTCTGGGACCTTGCTCTGTAGACAAAACTGGCCTCAAACTCACTGACCTGTCTCCCACATGCTAGGTTTAATGGTGTGCGCCAGCAACTGCCCTGCTTCTTGTTTTTCTTAATAACACTTTGTGTGTGTGGAGAGTGTAGGAGCATGTAGGGGTTAAGGACAACTTGAGGGAGTTGTTTCTCTCCTTGCACCATAAGGGTCACAAGATTTGTATTCAGGCCGTCATTGTTGACAGTGACCGCTGGACCTGGTGGGGTTTTGTGGTGTTGGGGTTTAGTCTTGGGGATGGAGCCCAGGTCCTCACATATGCTAGGCAATCATCCAACTGCTTAGCTACATCCCCAGCAGATGTGTTGTTTACTGTGATGGCAGGGATGAAACTTGGGCCCTCACAATGCCAAGTGAGCACCCTGCAACTGAGTGGCCCCAGCCTGGCAGTCTTGTCTGTAACCTCTGACAGGCTTGCTTACTGCCTAGTTTTATTAACATAGCCATGTGCTGAGGGTGACAGTGTCTTCATGGAGATCCCTACTGTCTGACATAGTCCAAGATGTTTGGCCTTAAACTTTGGTGCCCCTGCTGTTGAAGTAGCCAGGATCTCACATGCCTGTCTTTTATAGAACCTATTTTCTAGCCAGAATGGTAGCACACATGTCATCCTAGCATTTGGGGAGCAGGAGAATCTCATGGAGAGTGTGAGGCCAGCCTGCATGACTCAGCCAGGTGCAACCACAAATAAATGATGTAGACTTCCCCACTCCTGAGATGAAAGCCACAAGGCACACCAGAAACCCAGTGAGACCCAGGCTGCTCCAATGGGGCAGCTGTGACTGAAGAGGAAAGGCTAGGAAGACAGCAGCTGCTGATAGTTTGTAGTGAGAGACAGGGCCCAGGAATGCTCAGAGGCACTGAGGCCTAGGGGCAGAAAGACCCAGCAGCAGGCCAGCCTGTCTCAGCCTGGAGTGACCATTTAAGGAGTAAAAAGCCTTGAGTCTTGGGCCCAAGCTGTTGGTGGCCCCATGACTTGTGCTGCTGTGGACTGCTGTGTTCAGGAGAAGGGCCATATTGGGGTTCTGCTGTAATCAGAGGGTGCAGCAGAGCATCTGAAGGGCAGACAAGGAGCAAAGGAGAACAGACAAAGGTTGCAGAGATCTTTTAGTGCTTATATGAAGAAGAGCTGGGAAGTGAGATACAGGTGAAGGGGAGCAACAGGCCATGTCTGTAGAGCTGGGGAAGTCCAAGGAAAGAGTTCCCAGAGCCCGAGGACCATCCAGGGGTTATGCATAATGGGGCCAGAGGGTCTCCCAGAGGAGGTGGTTTTTTTCTTCCCAGGACAGTCTCCATCAGAGGCTGAAGTGCTGGGCCTAGGAGGTGAGGGGAAAAGGGGACAAGGGAGGGACTGTAGAGTGGTGGGAAAAGAGGGGCCATGAGTGAGGCTGTGATGTAGTTAGGTCTTGCTGGTCTATACTGGGACAGGTTAGACAGTTACAGGAATGAATTCTTTTTCTTCTGCTGATTTAAAGAATAAGAAGGAAGGGAAAGCAAGATCTCAGCAGTCAGCCAGCCAAGCTTTACTATGGATATACTGGCTGGTTTTATGTCAACTTGACAGAAACTATAATCATCACAGTGGAAGCAAGCCAGTATGCAGCACCCTTCTATGGCCTCTGCATCAGCTCCTGCTTCCAGGTTCCTGCACTGTTTGAGTTTCTGTCCTGACTTCCTACAATGATGAACAGCACTATAGATGTGTAGGCCAAATAAACCATTTCCTTCTCAACTTGCTAATTTTTTTGGTTATGGTGTTTCATAGCAGCAATAATAATCCTGACTAAGACAAAGGGTGAAGCAAAAAATAGACGGACCCCACCATGGAGGAGCCAATACAAGATGGTGTGGAGTTTTGTTGTTTTGGATTTTTTTGTTTTTGTTTTTGTTGGGTGGGAGGTGGGGGAATGTATACATAACTGTAGGTGCTCCTGCAGGCCAGAGAGGGCACTAAATCCCAAGAACTGAAATGGCTGTGACCCTTCAGTGGGTACTGGGAACTTGATGCAGAAGCATCAAGCACTCAGCCACCAAGTGATCTCTCCTGCCCCCTTTAAAAATTACAACAATTTACTTGGGGGTGTTGGGGGAGATGCCATGGGGCACATGTAGAGGTCAGACGATGGCTCTTGGGAGTTGTTTCTCTCCTCCCACTTCAATTCCAGGGATTGAACTGAGGTTGTGAGGATGGATGGCAAGCTATCCACTGAGCTATACCAGTTATGCCCTCTACACAATGAACCATCCCAGTGGCCCCTAGCTTTCACTTTCTAGGATGTTTCTATCTTTTACTTGCTCTTTTCTCTTACTCCAAGGAACTTCATGCAAGGGCATTCTATGAATGTCTCGTAAACACTAAGTATCCTATAAAGGTTATACATGCAGTAGCTGCCCTGGGCATACCTGGGGAGGTTGAAGGAGTCAGTCTGAAGAAGGGCTGGTACTTTACTCTCTATTGTGGGGTCCTGCTCATGCTTGGTGTCTTCATGCTGCAGCATTCATGTTCTATGACACTGTATTGTTTGCTGAAGGAAGAGTGGTTCAGTCCAATACCTACAATTTGAGAAGAAAACTGGGAAGGCGATGGAGTCCTTTACTCCTGGAACCACTATGAGTAGAGGACACATGGGCAGCCACAGCCTGATTCAGGAGGACACCTCATGGACCTTTGCCAGGCACCACTGCTGCCTCCAGGTTTGGGGCACAGTCACAAGTCTCAGTGTCAGTAAGTCTATGTTCAGCACCCGCACCCTATTTGTGGCGCTTCCTTATTTGGGGGCCATATTATGTTAAGTCGCTCCTTCAGCACCATCCCTTCCATAACCTAAGTGGCTCCTGGTGATGGGCACTGAGAGCGGGCATTTGATGTGGGTCACAGGCACAGCTGGCATGGGAGATTTTGTAATCCCAACCAGAATGGTTTAAATGTACAACTTTGGTGGTGTTCACCTCTGGAACTTCCTGTATGATATTTTCAGCTTCAGTGCTTAGAGAGAATGGGGAAAACATGTTTGGTCAGGGAGTATCCTGGAGAGTTCAGTCAGCAGCAAGTTCATTCCTATAGTGACACCTCACCCCTGGAGCATGGTTCTTCTGGTTCCTGGTTGTCTGGCAAAGTCAGGGCCTACTGCTGAGTACAAACAATGTCATCTTCTACTAAAATCTTGGTTTATGATAATCCCCAGGTCTACCTGGCCTGTGCCCTGGGGACGATGGTGTTTGACTGGATGTCTGGCTTGAGGGAAATCCCTGCTTCTATTCACCCTGTTGCTGATGCTGCCTTGAAGGGTTGATCACAGTTGCCCCCCCCCACAGACCCCATCAGATGGTCCCTAGCTCAGGCTGCAGTCTTCAGTGTCTATGTTGTCATGGTAATGCCTGTGGCTTTCTCCTGAGGTTGCATGGATCTCAGAAGGGTGGGCAAGGGTGGTGTTTTCTCAGTGGTTGAAGATTCTTAGAGGATCTCATCTCCATATCCTAAATGAAGCCACTTTTAGTTAAGCAGCCCTTTCCCGTAGTAAGGCACAGGTGAACACCTTGATTTGAAATTCAGTGTTCTCAAATTTCAGATTTCAAATTAGGGATGTTCAGGCTGTGCTGTGTTTCCATTCCTCCCAGAAGCTAGCTCATATGGGACTCATACATTTGGCATCACTAAATCTACCCAGTGATTATTCAAATTGCCACATCATTCCAGGCACACTGGAGCAGTCCTCCTGGGACATCAGTTGATTCTGGCCATTGCCCTATACCAACTGCTTGTCTTTTTTCTTGTGTGTATGTGTGGGGGGGGAGAAAGAGACAGAGAGAGAGAGAGAGAGAGAGAGAGGTGCCTATGCCAGATTGTATAATTACGTGTGCAAATGTGGATACCAGAGTGAAATATCATGTACCTTCCTTCAGTGACAAGGATTTCACTGAACTATCAGCTCTCAGGATCCTTTCGTGTAACTCATCCCGTGATGAGGTTAGAGACTCCCATGGCATTCCAGAACTTGTCTTTATAAAGGTGCTGAGAATTCAAACTGAGGTCTTCAGGCTTGCGGAGTGACTGCTTGGACCCTCCAAGTATCTTCACAGCCCCATCGTTGGCCATTAAATTCTTATATCATTGCTGACTTTTCTGTTCAAATATGTTCTAAATTGAACATTTTCTCATTACTGAGTACAAGGTTTTTTTTTCAGTCTGTCGTCAGCAGCTGCAGCCAGTGGTTCTCATGTCCTAATGAGCAGAATTTCTAGATTTGTTTTCAAAAGACCAATATTCCATTATAGAATTGTCTTTATCTTTCCAGACAGGGTCTCTCTACATAGCCCTAGCAGGTCTGGAACTCACAGAGATCCAACTGCTTCTGCCTCCTGAACACTTGGATGAAAGGCTTGGGTCACCACATCTAACCTGGCTTGTTGGTTACGATGTCATGAGGGGAGATTAAACCGAGGCCTTCCAGAAGCCAGAACCTGTCTGGGTTTTTTTGACTTTGTGGATCCTGAATCAGTGTCAAGGGTATGCTGGTGTTGAGGGTCATCAAGACACTGTCCTGCTTTACCACATAGTTCTGCCCTCCCCCCTCCAACCCTCCCCCAAGGTCTCCAGGCTCCCAATTTACTCAGGAGATCTTGTCTTTTTCTACTTTCTACTTCCCATGGAGATTAGATGTATGTAAGTCTCTCTTAGTGTCCTCATTGTTGTCTAAGTTCTGTGGGATTGTAGTTTGTAGGCTGGTTTTCTTTACTTTATGTTTAAAAACCACCTATGAGTGAGTACATGTGATAATTGTCTTTCTGGGTCTGGGTTACCTCACTCAAAATAATGTTTTCTAGCTCCATCCATTTTCTTCCAAAATTCAAGATGTCATTATTTTTTCTGCTGTGTAGTACTCCATTGTGTAAATGCACCACATTTTCCTTCTCCATTGTTCAGCTGAGGGGCATTTAGGCTGTTTCCAGGTTTTGGCTATGACAAAGCGTTAGCAGCTTTTATAAGACTATGACTTCACATTACATTTTTGTCAGATTTAGTCAGGAATAATGATTTTGAATTGAAACTCTTTTAGTATCAAAATAAAACATTTTAGTTATAGATGATGAGTTTAGTAAAGAAATTGGGATAACTATTCTTTGGGTAACAGCAGAACAAGTTTATACCACATTGAGACTGTCTCCTGAGAAGGCAAAGAAAAGACAATAATCAGACAATAATCAGAACATTTAGAGGTAAATTTTAAGCTTGGGCAGTCAGTAAGGGCTACAGCCAGTACACACTAAACATGGTTAACTTACATATTAGAAATAAACAGTTGGTGGTCATGTTTATGCATTTAAACCAGACAAACCTTTTCTTTCCAGTTGAATTTTTAGGCAGGGGAGGGGCTGCAGGCCATTTGTACTTTCCTGGTGGGTCTGCTCCTGCAGCTGCCCTCCCTGCTCTGGTGTTTCCCATTGTGCCACTTGGGAGCAGGAGTCATCTTGTGAGGCCAAAACCAATTATCATCCAGGAGAAGTGATGGACAGTGGCCATCCTTGGTACCTGGTCCTGTAGTCGTCTCTGCTCACCTCTGTCTTCCTGGCTCCTCCTTGGTCTAAGACTGCAGTACCTGTGGGGGGAGGGGTGATCCTCTCCCTGGCTGCCTGCAGTGCTAGCACAGACAGAAGCCTGCTGAAGCCTGGAGTCCTGAGGAAAAGAGGTGCAGGGAAGGTTGGCAAAATCTCCTGTTAGATTTCTGAAATCCTAGAAGTGATAGAATAGGATCCAAAAGGGCCTGAGGCTCAGAGGAACCTCCAGGTATAAGGACTGATAACCCTTTAAGTCTCATTGTAGGGCTTTGTCAAAGACAGTTGAGAAATTTTTGAATCCTTGTGGCAGGTGAGTCCAGGTGACTGACCAAAGAAGCCCTGGTCTTGGTTGTCCCATTTGAAAGCAAAAAGCGGCTGACTCTTGGCTTTAAGTGTTAGGTTGAAGAAGGCATTAGGATGAGAACTGAATACACTTGAAGCTCCAGCGAGAGGGAGCTCAGGAGATTATAGGGGTAGGGGACTGTGGCATGAGTGGAGGCTTCTTAAGTATCTGAAAAAATAGTTCACTGTAAATGATTGATCATTGATCTGCTAAGAAAACTGCTGACAGTCTGTTCTCATAATTCTGGACTTATAACTTTATATTTTTTATACATTCTTATTTCTAAAATCTATATTTTTATTTTCTTATTCTTGGACTCTTCAGTGTACATAGTAAGTTTCAGGACAGCCAGGTCTACAGAGTGAGACCTTGTCTCAAAAAGAAAAAAAAAGCACAGTGTATGAAAGAAAAACATTATCTGCTCAGGATGCCCAAGGTAAAAGTTCTCAGCACAAAGACGATTTCTTTGCGTCAGAGGAACAGAGGGCAGTGAATAAGAAACAAACACAGGAGATAGAAGATGAGAGAAAAGGGGAGGGGAACAAGAGAATGGGGGCAGGGATATTTGTTCCAGAGGGACAAAGGACTACCTGCCTCTCAACAGAGGAGAGATAGATATAGCCCATAGGCATGGTGGTTGATAAAGGTAAAATGGGAAATCTTGCATTAGGATGAGGTAGTTACTGTTAATTCGGTAAGCAAAAATTAGATGAGCCAAAGAGGAATTTTGATTGCTGGTAGTCAGCCTCAGGCAGAGGAAGAGGCCAAGTAAGGTTTTGTCTGTCTCTTTGTCCATCCGCACAATTGGAATCCCATGGGGCTCATGCCATGCTCTGATGGTCACCCCCCAAAGCAGGTCAGTCTTTTTTCCCTTGTCCTTCTCTACATAAGCTATGCAACAAACAGTCTTAGAGCTTAAACAGAGTTTGTAGACCTCACCAAAGCAAGTATGCAACAACTGTGACCTTGAGAAGTTGCTGCCCATACAATAACCATAGACATTATACATATTTGGGAATATCAAAAATATCACACTGTAACCAACACACAAGGCCAATGATAAAAATATTATTTATAAATGCATATATATTTACAATGATGTCTCTGGTCATAGGTGATGGAGGAGTTACTTTCATTTAATAAAGAAACTGCCTTGGCCCATTTATAGGCCAGCCCTTAGGTGGGTGGAGTAAACAGACAGAATGCTGGGAGAAAGAAGCCGAGTGAGGAGTCGCCATGATTCTCCCACTCCAGACAGACGCAGGTTAAGATTTGCCCTGGTAAGCCAGCTCGTTGTGCTACACAGAATATTAGAAATGGGTTAGATCAATATGTAAGAGCTAGCCAATAAGAGACTGGAACTCATGGGCCAGGCAGTGATTAAAAGAATACAGATTCCGTGTAATTATTTCGGGGCATAAGATAGCCATGTGGGCGGCTGGGTGCCGGGAACGCAGCCCCGCCGCTCTTATTACAACAGAGTGGCACCCAACGTGCTAATGAACTCCACGTAAAACCTGAGAGGGCTTAAAAAGGACACAGAGAGAATTTAAGACAGCTTTTTGCTGTTTGTGGGTTGCATGCCGCAAAGAAATTGTCCTGACTCAGCAACAGGAAAAAACTGGGTGTTTTAAAATGCCGGCTTTCTGGGCTGTGCCGCCATTGCGATCTCTGTCTGGCTCCTGCTGGAGACAGAGCTTTTGAATGGATCATTTGGAGTAAAGTGCTACGGCTTGCTTGATGGCAATGTGGTCTGCTGTGTGTCTGGAACTGTGAGTGGCTCAGGGACACCAGCATAGTCTCAGGCAGGAACTACCGTAATTACCATAATAACAGCGCAGTTAAGGTTTAGACTGGGCAGGACACAGGCGGTACCGTATTACCTGTACATGGTGCAACTTAAGTTTTTAAGAACGGCTTAACATTTTAAGAAATGCTCCTGGATAATAAAAAAATTACAGATTCACAATAGAACTGATTCAGACACTGTTGGATGAATGTACGTAGGCTTGAGACAGAAAAAAATATATATAAAGAATAAAGTTAATGTCTTAAAAAAGGATAAAGTCTTTAAAGAGACAGAGTACAGATAGTTATAGATTAAAAGAAATAAAGAAAAATAAGCCATGTAAAAATGGAAAATTCACAGAGAGTCTGGATTCTTTGTATTATTGTGTTTTCTTTAAAATTTTTGACTGTGAAGGAGCTAAGTACAGAGAGACATTTCATTATATGGGCTGCCAAGCTAAACCAGAATGGATATAAGGGTATTATGATTTCAGAATATGGGTCTAAGGATATGATGCTTTGGAGAGGGTCTTCTTTTGTTTTCACAGAGGATGCGACTCTGTGGATTGCGTCTATCCCGATATGGTATGATAGACCACGCCCTCCTGAAAGGTTGCTGTGAATACCTTCAGAAAATTACTTCACTCAACTGCCGACTGAGATGACCCTGACACACAGGTTACACCATGAAAGATCTGAATACAGCGCCCCCATTCAGCAGGAAGCAGTTTGGAGAGAAAAAAACTGCGCCCATATTCCCAAATATTGTTTATGAATATTCTTTTACATTTAAAGGGGGATATGATATAGATATGAATAATTTGCATTTGTATAGATTTTAAGGTCAATTTTGTTATATGTATATGTATTTCTGATCTTGATTAAGGTATTGTGATTGTGTAGTTCATTTAAAAATGTAATGTATAATTAGGAAATATAGGTTGCTAATGGATAATCATAAATAATAGTCAAGCTTGTAGTCATGTTAGTTATATTTTCTAGATATATAGAGATATATTTCAATTAGGCATTCTTCATATCTTTCAAAGACTACAGAACATGGCATTTAATGTTTTAATAACTTAGGGTTTTTCATGACAATGAGACACATCTGCTCCTGGCAGCACCAATCTACTTCAAGAGGAAGATGGGCACCGAAGAGGCTCCTTAAGGAGTTTGATAGCCATTTGGGCAAGAAACTGCTCTTGCCTGGACTGTTGCATAAACTGGACACAGAGAACCCACAGAAAGAGGACTGCTGAACTTGCCTAAAGGTGAGATGGTCTTTCGGGGTTCCTGACTCATGAAAGAGTCTGCGAGACATTCTGCAGGATACAACAAAAGGTGACTGAACTGTCTTTGGAATTTCCTGCTTGATGAAAATGTCTGCTGGATACTATGGGCCTGAAGGCTGAAGATGGATGCCCCAACAGTACAAAAGAACTTTAAGTGACTGTCCAGGCAGCAAGATGTCTCTGTCATTTCTAGAGTTTTGGATTTCTTGTTTACTTAGGTAATATTATATCCTTCTGGAGTCTTTGATGGAGTTGAAGAATGGATAGATAGTTATAGTTTTCCTTAGTTATGATAAGAGATAAAATAGATATAAATATTGTAACTGTAATTCTTGCTTGATAACCATTTTGTTATATGTAATTTTACTATGTTAAAGTTAAAGCCTTTCTTTTTGTTTAAACAAAAAAAGGGGAAATGATGGAGGAGTTACTTTCATTTAATAAAGAAACTGCCTTGGCCCATTTATAGGCCAGCCCTTAGGTGGGTGGAGTAAACAGACAGAATGCTGGGAGAAAGAAGCCGAGTGAGGAGTCGCCATGATTCTCCCACTCCAGACAGATGCAGGTTAAGATCTTTCCTGGTAAGCCAACTCGTTGTGCTACACAGAATATTAGAAATGGGTTAGATCAATATGTAAGAGCTAGCCAATAAGAGACTGGAACTCATGGGCCAGGCAGTGATTAAAAGAATACAGATTCCGTGTAATTATTTCGGGGCATAAGATAGCCATGTGGGCGGCTGGGTGCCGGGGACGCAGCCCCGCCGCTCATATTACAACACATAGGAACAAAACAAACATACAACCTATGTTGCGACCGCCTCAGACCAGCAAGGAAGACGCAACACCGGACTCTTCTTTCAGTAGTTTATTCAGGAACCTTGAACAATCTTCGAATACTGGGGAAAGCCAACCCACAGCTAAAGTAGCCCCTGGTCAGCCAGCCCCAGCAAGCTACATGGGAAAAGAGGATAGGTCTAGGTACAGGAAAGCAAGCCACATTCTCAGTCTAGGCCATATATGGGATGGTATGTGACTGAGACCACCTTCTCAGTCTTAGCCATATATGGGAATAGTACGTGACTTAGAGCACATTCTCAAGAGGGGGTGATGGGCAGAAACCAGTGCCACCCTCATAGCACTGCACAATGCAGCTCTCTACAAACCTACACATAGAAGCTCAGCAAGAATACAAAAGCCTTTGCTATATATTTACAATTTTACTCCTGAGTAACTCAGCATACCATTACTTCATTTTTATCTGAGTGCTCACTTTTAACTTGTGGTGTTCATCACTTTAATCCCATTCTCAAGGCCCAACATCCAGCACCATTTGTCTTGGTCCAGCTGACTTGTGCATATGTTCCTGAAAAGTGGAGTGTGGATTGACAAAAGAAATACACAAGGGGGCTGGAGAGATGCCTCGGTGGTTAAGAGCATTGCCTGTTCTTCCAAAGGTCCTGAGTTCAATTCCCAGCAACCACATGGTGGCTCACAACCATCTGTAATGAGATCTGGTGCTCTCTTCTGGATAGCTGTATACATAATAGATAGATAGATAGATAGATAGATAGATAGATAGATAGATAGATAGATATAAAAAAAGAAATACACAAAAGTCTGAAGACAGAGTCAGAAAGGCATTACATTGAATACTGAATCTGCCTTGTTAATTTTTCTAGCCCTTTTATACCCCAAGCCAAAGGGGAGGACAAAAGATTGTTTTTTTAATCATGATATAAGGAAAAAACAAGAGTGATTACTTCCTTCATATTCAAAACATCTAACAGCTATGCCCTAAGTCAAACATCCTGTAATTTGAAGCAAAATATCCAGTAGCTACATCTTGGGCCAAACATCCTATTGTTTGACCTTGAAGGATCAATAATATGCTTGAACTCTCTGACCTTATATCAAGATGGAGCAGAGCCATTTCTGTGGGCCTCCAGATACCCTGCCTTTGGGGACACAAGATCCTGGGAGGGTAACCTATTGAGTCTTAGACATTCTGGGTGACTTAGTATCCCCACTCCAGCACCCAAGAAACCCTGGTTTGGTGAATGGAAATATATACATAAGCCCAAAAGGCTCAGGGTATAGAGACCTAAGACTACAGCTTTATTTATGATTTACCCATTCAAGGAAAAGTTACTCACCATGGCCTCCCCTGGTGCTCTTTCCATCATCATAGACACTGGTGGTCTGGGTGCCCTTTGCCCCAACACTAGTGGACACAGTAGTAGCCAGAACATGCTGCCTTCATTTGACTTTATTTCTGACCTGCAGCCTGGGACTTCCTGCCCTGTCAATGTCACCTTGGCTTCCAGAGCTCTGATGGAGAGAAGACTATACCTTGAGGAGATAACCCTACAGCAGAGCTCCAACACCCACAGGTCCACTAGGGTCTGATTGCTCACCCTGGAGTGCATGGGAGGTTCCTGTGTGTGCTTGGGAGGTTTGAGTATCCTACCCAGGTCTTCCTGTCTCTCCAAGATGCCTCACAACACTGGGACAAGAATGGAGAAGAGGATCCTGGGCTTCAGCTCTACCTTTACCCCTAGCACCTCCCAGCCCAGGAAACATCTCTGAACCAAGTGGCCAACTCCTGATGGCTAGTCAAAAAATAAACCCTGTTTGGACAAGGGTCCAGCCCTCCAGATCACCCTGACATGGGGTTCTTAGCCCTTTCTGAAGCTACCCACTACTTCCCTGTGGGTGCTAAGACAGTAGTCCATAGCCAGGAATCCTGGCTTTGTCAGAGGATACCAACAAGGGCCAGCAAGATGATACTGCAGATGAAGGTGCTTGCCACTAAGCCTGGTAGCCTGAGTTAATTCTGTAAGATCCACATGGTGGAATGAACTACCACAAGTTGCCATCTGACCTCCATATGTACACCTTTGATGGAGGAGGGTCATATGTCTATTGGTTAATAAAGAAACTGCCTTGGCCCTTTTGATAGGACAGCAGCTTCGATAGGCAGAGTAGACAGAACAGAATTTTGGAAGAAAGAAGCCGAGTCAGTCAGTCGCCATGATTCTTCCACTCCAGACAGATGCAGGTTAAGATCTTTCCTGTGAAAGACCCCCCGAAGGATGTCTTTCTTCTGGAGAGACCCCCTACCCAAGGATCAGTCGAGACCACTCGTGCGGATGCAAACAGCAAGAGGATTTTTTATTCTGTCATGACAGGGTCCTTCAGGTTCGGGATATGAAGGACATCCACAGCTGTTACAGCCCATCTTTTAAAGCAAAAAGCCACAGAGACGGGGGGGGGGGACCTGTAGGTTGTTTTGTAACTTATTGGATTGGCTTATTCAAAAAGGCTATTACCAATAATTAGCTGGAGAGTGATTGCCAGATCAGATGAGGTAAAAGGAAACTTCTGAAGGTCACTTTGCCCCTTCCCAGGGACTAAGTCAAAACATCAGTAACTGAGTCAACACCTAAGGGTTATCATGCCCCTATTCAGGGAGATGGAAAGTTTCCAACATCTCAGTACGTGCATGCATAGCTGTTATGTCCTTGGTTCCCAGGGGAGGTGGGGAAGTACTGAGAGTCATCAGAAATGGCTTCAGATTTTTCTTAAAGTTTTACATTTTCTTAGGGTTGAGAGGGCTTACAAATGCATTTAGAGTCTTTCACCTGGTAAGCCACCTTGTGATGTTACACAGATTATTAGAAATAGGTTAGATCAATATGCAAGAGCTAGCCAATAAGAGGCTGGAACTAATGGGCCAGGGAGTGTTTAAAAGAATACAGTTTCCATGTAATTATTTCGGGTATAAAGCTAGCCGTGCGGGTGGCCGGGTGCCAGGAATGTAGCCCGTCACTCATTACAACAGAGTGGCACTCCAATGTGATGGACTAAATTCACTTAAAAACCTGAGAGGGCTTTAAAAAAAAGGGAGTGGGAGTTTAACACAGCTTTTGGCTGTTTGTGGGTGGCTTGCTGCAAAGAAATTTTCCTGACTAAGCAGCAGGAAAAAACTTGCTGTTTTAAAATGCCGGCTTTCTGTGCTGTGCTGCCATTGCGATCTGTCTGGGTCCTGTGGGAGACAGAGCTTTTGAATGGAGCATTTGGATTAAAATGCTACAGCTTGCTTGATGGCAATGTGGACTGCTGTGTGCCTGGAATTGTGTGTGGCTCAGGGGCACCAAATGGCTCTGAGGCAGGAGCAGCCCAGCTCCGCCAGGCTGAACTATGCTGGTCTCAGGCAGGAACTATCATAATTACTGTAATAACAGCACAATTAAGGTTTAGACTGGCAGTAAACAGGTGGTACCGTATTACCCTTACATGGTGCAACTTAAGTTTTTAAGAAGTGCTTAACATTTTAAGAAATGCTCCTGGATAGTAAAAAAAAAGTAGATTCACAATAAGACAGATTCAGACATAAAAGACCACTAAATGAGTCACAATGTTGGATAAATGTACATAGCCTTGGGAGAGAGAAAAAATATATAAAGAATAAAGTTAATGTCTTAAAAAAAGGGTAAAGTCTTTAAAGAGACAGAGTACAGATAGTTATAGATTAAAAGAAATAAAGAAAAATAAGCCATGTAACAATGAAAAATTCACAGAGGGTCTGGATTTTGTACATTGTGTTTTCTTTAAATTTTTTGACTGTAAAGGAGTTAAGTACAGAAAGACTTTTCATTACATGGGCTGCCAAGCTAAACCAGAATGGATATAAGGGTATTATAATTTCAGAATTTGGGTCTAAGGATATGATGCTTTGGAGAGGGTCTTCTCTTGTTTTCACAGAGGATGAGACCCTTTGGGTTGCCTCTATCCCAATGTGGTATGATAGACCATGCCCTCCCAAAAGGTTGATGTGAACAACCTCAAAAAATTACTTTGCTCAACTGCCGACTGAGATGAACCTAGCAGACAGGTTATCCCATAAAATACCTGAATAACAGTGCCCCATTCAGCAGGAAGCAGTTTGGAGATAAAAAACTGTGCCCATGTTCTCAAATATTGTTTATAAATGTTCTTTTACATTTAGAGGGGGATATGATATAGATATGAATAATTTACATTGGTATGGATTTTAAGGTCAATTTTGTTATATGTATTTCTGCTTTTGATTAAGGTATTGTAATTGTGTAGTTCACTTAAAAATGTAATGTATAATTAGGAAATATAGGTTGTTAATGGATAATCATTGATAATAGTTAAGCTTGTAGTCATGTTAGTTAGATTTTCTGGATATATAGAGATATATTTCAGTTAGATAGGCATTCTTCATATCTTTCAAAGACTACAGAATATGGCATTTAATGTTTTAATAACTTAGGGCTTTTCATGACAATGAGACATGTCTGCTCCTGGCAGCACCAATCTACTTCAAGAAGATGGGCATCCAAGAGGCTCCTTATGGAGTTGGTTAACTGGGCAAGAAACTGCTCTTGCATGGACTGGTGCATAAACTGGACACAAAGAACCCACAGAGAGAGGACTGCTGAACTTGCCTAATGGTGAGATGGTCTTTCGGGGTTCCTGATTCATGAAAGAGTCTGCGAGACAATCTGTAGGACATAACAGAAAGTGACTGAACTGCCTTTGAATTTTCCTGCTTCATGGAAATGTCCTCTGGATACTATGGGCCTGTAGGCTGAAGATGGATGCCCCAAAGGTACAAAAGAACTTTGGATGACTGTCCAGGCAGTGAGATGTCTCTGTTATTTCTAGAGTTTTGGATTTCTTCTTTGCTTAGGTAATATTATATCCTTCTGGAGTCTTTGATGGAGTTGAAGAATGGTTAGTTATAGTAATTCTTACTTGATAATTTTTTGCTATATGTAATTTTACTATGTTAAAGTGAATGCCTTTCTTTTTTGTTTAAACAGAAAAAGGGGAAATTATGGAGGAGGGCCATATGTCTATTGGTTAATAAAGAAACTGCCTTGGCCCTTTTGATAGGACAGCAGCTTAGATAGGCAGAGTAGACAGAACAGAATTTCAGTCAGTCGCCATGATTCTCCCACTCCAGACAGACGCAGGTTAAGATCTTTCCTGGTAAGCCACCTTGTGATGTTACACAGATTATTAGAAATGGGTTAGATCACTATGTAAGAGCTAGCCAATAAGAGGCTGGAACTAATGGGCCAGGCAGTGTTTAAAAGAATACAGTTTCCGTGTAATTATTTCGGGTATAAAGCTAGTCATTTGGGCCGGGCAGTGGTGGTGCACGCCTTTAGTCCCAGCACTAGGGAGGCAGAGGCAGGAGGATCTCTGTGAGTTCGAGGCCAGCCTGGTCTATAAGAGCTAGTTCCAGGACAGTAACCAAAAGCTACGGAGAAACCCTGTCTCGAAAAAAAAAAAGCTAGCTGTGTGGGCAGCTGGGTGCCAGGAACGTAGCCCGCCACTCTTATTACAACACACCTTGGCATCCGTGCATGCTTACAAACACACACACACACACACACATAAAATGCTATAAATGGTGGTGAAATCCTCTAATCCCAGCACTCCAGAAAGCATAAGCAGGATGATCTCTGTGATTTCAAAGACTGGTGATCTACAAAGTGAGTTCCAGGACATCTAGGGCTACATAATGAGACCTTATCTCAAATAATTTAATACATAAATAAGTAACTGTTTATTGTAATAAAAGATATTATAAAGACCATATCAACAATTGTTGCTTCCCAGAGTACCACAAATCCTCTTGGGGTAGCCACCATGCCATATGGATACTTCTTTTATCTCAGGTCTTTGACTGGCCTTGAATAAAGTGAGGTACAGAAATAATATATCCTGCTGGGCGGTGGTGGGGCACGCCTTTAATCCCAGCACTCGGGAGGCAGAGGCAGGCAGATCTCTGTGAATTTGAGACCAGCCTGGTCTACAAGAGCTAGTTCCAGGACAGGCTCCAAAACCACAGAGAAACCCTGTCTCGAAAAACCAAAAAATAAAAAAAAAAGATATCCTTGTGAGTATAGGGTCTTTTGAGAGTAGCTGAGGGCATTGATGCCCTTGCTTAGACCTGACACTGAATACCTGCTGTAAGTCATTTTCTAAGGACTCTTGAGGAATACTATTTTCAGGTGTGTTACTTTTGTATATGACTGCATTCGATTAACTGTAAAGCTGTGATTCTTTGCCTATCTAAAACACCTGATAGTCTAATAAAGAGCGGAATAGCCAATAGCAAGGCAGAAGCAAGGAAAGGTGTGGCTCACAGGCAGAAAGTATAAAAAGAGAATGGAGGAGGAGAATGAGCAAAAACAAGAGAACAAGGAGAGGAGGACATAAGGTTCCAGTCACCCAGCTACACCACAAGCCATGGAGGTAGAAGCAATAGAAGCAAAGGAAGGTATACAGAAATAGAGAAAGATAAAAACCCTTCACACGGTGTAAAGGAATATTCTGCAACAGACAGTGGGTAAAAGCTGATGAGGTGTTGGGGATGTGGCTACAAGGTGGGAGAACTCCGAAGAGAGATCATGGTGATGGTTGGACAGATATGCCCAATAAACTGGACTAGAACTCAGCATGTAGTCCATAATAGCCTTGAACTTTTAAGTTAATGTTACATTGTTTTGTGTGTGGGGTGTGTGCAACCCAGTATATGTGTGGAGGTCAGAGGACTTGTGGGAGTTGGTTGGTTCTAATTCTACTGCATGGATCCTGGACATTGAACTTAAGTACCAGCTTCTTTGGCAAACCCCTTTACCTGACTCACCATATTTCTGGCCCACTATGAACACATAGATAAATGCATGAAAGACCACCCCCCCATACTTGAAAGACCCCCATGCCCACGTACTATGTTAAACTCTGCTGAAAATTTAGCTGGACCCCCGGGCTTAGATGATGCTAAAACTGGATATCTATGGGTTGCAAACTCACTGACTAGGCTAAGGAAAGAGAATATTCCACTCACCCCAAGGCATTCTATCTAAACTGTCAACTTGCTGCAGAGTGCTATATCTAGCTTTGTGGTTTTTCGGGACTAAGGAGAAGGAATACTCCACCCCCCAAGATATCCTATCTAAACTGTCAACTCGCTGCAGGGTGTTTTATCTGTCTTTATGGTTTTTCAGGGAAATTCGAGAATAGACATGGGGCCAATCCCAGGATGAGCTAAGCCCACCAATTTCAGAGCCAATGAAATGCTTGTGCTATACTATCCTCTTATGTAATCATTTTTCCCTATAAATATGGCTGTTCGAATTTGCCTGTGGTGCTCAGTTAACGTAAGCTACTGTTGCACCCACAGGTGCCTGTGTAATCAATAAAGATACCTCTTGCTGATTGCATCTGTTGGCCTGAATTATTGAGTCTGGGGGATTTCTCCCACCACCCTTGAAAACGAGGGTCTTTCACGTACACACATACACAACCTGCATGTGGACATCTTGACTGCTTAGTATCCATGAAAATCAGAAGAGGGAGTTGGATCATCTGGAACTGGAGTTAAATGGATGTGAGCCTCCATGTAGGTGCTGGGAACCGAACCTGGGTCCTCTGCAAGAGCAGCTAGTGCTTCTCTCTATCCTATCAATATGAATGTAATTTATTTACTTTTTTATGTGCATTCCTCTCTTGCCTGCATGTATGTCTGTGTGAGGGTACCAGATCTTGGTGTTATAGACAGTTGTTAGCTGCCATGTGGGTGCTGAGACTTGAACCTGTGTCCTCTGGAAGATCTATTGATTGGAGAGTCAGAGTCAACTACAATTTGTCATAGCCTGCCACTAGCATACTGCTTGGAAAAAAAACGTGTTTATTGAAGGTTGAATAATAGATCTTCACACATTATAGGAGCAATCATTTCTGAAAGACAAAATGTTAACACATGAGTTACTTTTTTTCCTCTTCTTTAGGTTCCCTTTCTCTCTCTCTCTCTCTCTCTCTCTCTCTCTCTCTCTCTTTCTCTGCCTACATATCCCTGTTTGTCTGTCTGGGTACAGGTGTTTGAGAACCTCTGTGGCAGAATGTCCTGAAGGCCTGGCGCCAGAGGGATTGCAAGTAACCTCCACTAGCTATGACACCCTGCTGGGTTCCACCTGGCCTGTCTCGAGAGTTTTCACACAGCCCCCAGGCCTTCCTTTGTGTTACAAATACCTTTTGTTTTCCTATGTGATTCTTGATTGAGAGTTTTCCATGGATACAAAGACTATGCAAAGCTTGATTCAGGGGAAATCTGAAAAACCATGGTATCTCATGAATCAGGTATATACACAGCATTGTATTGTCGAAGTCTCTGTCTGCAACTGCAAAGGCTAAGTGTCTTCTCAAAGGGTCTCTGAGTCTTCATTTCTCAGACCTGTGTGAACCCACACACCCATGCCAAAATATTCATGACACACCACAACCTAGAGATAGTAAGAACCTGAAATCCCTTTCAAGAATGTCCTCTTCCATGTGGCTGGTCATGGTGTTCTGCTCAATTTCAACAACTTTGGCTTGTGGGGAATTTCAGAGTCACACAATGCAAAAAAAGTTAATCCAGTTTTAGTCAGAAAGTTTATAACTTAATTTTCTGTCATAAAATCTGAGATATCCAAAGCAACCTAAGGATGCTCTTCAAGGGCATAGAAATCTAGAAGCACCCAAACCCAAAACAGCAGATGAGGACTAATAGGAAAGTTCAGAGTTGGAAGCAGTGAGGTGAGCATGCAAATTAACAGTAATGATGATGATGATAATAAAGAGATCCCTGAAAGAGCTGGTTATTTTCTTTTTTTTTTTTGGTTTTTCGAGACAGGGTTTCTCTGTGGTTTTGGAGCCTGTCCTGGAACTAGCTCTTGTAGACCAGGCTGGTCTTGAACTCACAGAGATTCGCCTGCCTCTGCCTCCCGAGTGCTGGGATTAAAGTCGTGTGCCACCACCGCCTGGCTGGTTATTTTCAAGGATATGTATGTCACAATGCAAATCCCTCAATGAAACCGATCAGGAGGTCAGATACAAATTATATTATAGAAAAACTGATGTTGTAACTGAAGAAATTCAGTCCAGAGGGTCTTTCAGGGATGTAGTTTTTATACTGCAGAAAATTAGATATTAGCAAAGGGTTGCTGGTAGCACACGCCTTTAATCCCAGCACTCGGGAGGCAGGTAGATCTCTGTGACTTCAAGAGCAGCCTGGTCTACAAGAGCAAGTTCTAGGACAGGCTCCAAAGCTACACAGAAACCCTGTCTTGAAAAACAAAATAAATAAATAAATAAATAAAAGAAAGGAAGGAAGGAAGAAAGAAAGAAATTAGCAAAGGAATTTTTAGACATGTTTGAAAATTGAATTAAAATCAAATAAAAACACTTAAAAACATGAGTCATAAGCAAGTTTGGACTGGCAACAAAACCAGTTCCCAACAAGGCAGAGCCCAGATCACATGGATTTCCTGAATCATTCAAAACTTTGCAGAAGAATGAAGACTAAGGTTACAGAAAATACTTTAAGAAAGAGAAAGCAAAGGAATACATCCAAACTCATCCCTGTGCCAGTATTACCCTGATTCCACACCCAAAAAAACTCAATGAATTAGAGCAAGTATAAGTTCCTTTCCTCAATAAATGCAGTTGTGAAAATCCTTAATGGGAATCCTTGATACTTCACATCCATCTCAACAACACACTAAAGAGCCCTTTGTTCACAATCAAAATGGCCTCACCCATGAGCTAAAGTAAAATCTGTAGCAATCAAATTGAACAACAGCCTAATAAAGAAGAAGACTGGGGGAAGAGTCTGCAATCAGCACAGTGATAACTGTTTTGTTATAAGGAAAGTAGCTAAAACTGGATATAGCTTTATACGAAACAGATCAGGTCCAAAAACAGAAATAAGATCTACTTTTTCTCTTTTGGGTCACGAGGAAGGAGAGAGGCTGAGTTTTTGTAAAAGTCATTGTATTAGACACAAAGATGTGATGGAGGAACTCAAGTAGTGCAGGAAAATATGATCCAAGTATAATGTAGGCAGATATGAAAACTACCATGTTCTTTCTTTTGTGTAATATATATATATATAATATGTATATCATATATATTTAGTGCAATGTATGATACTTATTGTATATTGTGATTGCTATAATTAAGAGTATATAATAGTTTCCCATAGCAGAGACAATGCCTAACCCAGAGGTCACATATCTCTGTCTCCTAAAGTTTAACTCAGCTCATATCTGTGGTTGATCAAAAATGGCCAGGAAACTACTCTCAGTTTGCAGAGAAAAGCTCTGGCCTTGTAAATAAAACAGCTAGTTGTAAGATAAAATGACCTAAGCTGAGAAAAGCTTCTTAAGCGTCTGAGAAAATAGTTCATTGTAAATGACTGATTCTTGAAAAGCTGTTGATAGTTTGCTTAGGTTTACAGCTTTCTTACTATATCTTAAGCTTCTACATTCTAATCTTTGGTGTCTAGATTTCTATTTCTATATTTTCAGTCTTATTTCCAGACCCTTAATGTTCCCCCTTGAATTTGTTACCTGAATTAAATATTTGATTCATTTTGATTATCTTAATGTTTCTGGCTTGGCCTTCCCTCAGCCTGGTTTGGGAACTGGGAGGAAGTATTCTCTTTTGTAGCTGCTTCAAGCTGAAATGGGGCTTAAATGGTCAGGGTCCAGGAAGGCTGCAAGGGCAGTCAAAGGTAGGGAGGGGATAACTGGGAACCCAGCTGGAGTTAAGCTGCATTCTTGTAAAATGACTTGATCTGCAATCAGTTCTTTGCAGTTTAGGGTTCATGGGTTGAAGACAACAGCTGAGGTCTAGATGTGCCCTGTCAGTTATGTGGGGGCTTGTTGAAACAGATATAGATTAGAGACAAAATTAAACTTTGAGGAACTTAAGAAAGAATAACAGTCATAAGTCTCAAAAAAGAGAGAAATTCCAACCTAAAAATGGAAGGGGGCTTCATCCTCAAAATTGTGACTTGAGTCAAGCTCTTCATTTCTCTAAGTCTACATCTGAGCTGGAGTTGAGGTCTGTCTTTGAAATTAGACTGGTGTCCAAGCCTCTGACCACTGTATATTGTGAGCAGGGAATCAGGAGTTCTCTCTTTTTTTTCTAAAGGGAGTTCTTTTTTTTAAGATTTATTTTTTATGTATACAAAATTCCTTCTATGTATGCTTGCCAGAAGAGGGCACCAGATCTCATTATAGATGGCTGTGAGTCACCATGTGGTTGCTGGGAATTGAACTCAGGACCTCTAGAAGATCAATCAATGCTCTTAACCTCTGAGCCATCTCTCCAGACCAGGAGTTCTCTTGAGGAGACACAACTCCTTATAAATTTAAACAACATAGTAATTATACAAGGCCCTGCTATTATGAGCATTAAAAAATTAACAAGTGGACCAGCAATGGCAGATATTAGGGTTGTTAACCATGGTGACCAGTCAGACAGCCTGTGGAACCAGGAGAATGGTTTCTGTTGGGGTGTTTTTTTCTTGTCTTTTAAGGAGATGCACCTTGAGCTCCTGAAAAGTTTTTTTGACAACACCTGAATGGTCTGCATAAAAACAACAGGATTTTCTCAAGGCAGCATGTAGATCTCCTTGCTTTAGGAGTAGCAACTCTAGTCCTCTTTTATTTTGTAACCATTTCTGCCGGAAAATCTACTTCTTTTTCTAAGTATGCAGTAGTTGATTGGTTACAAAATAAATCTTTTTTCCACAGCTTCAGAAAGACTATTATAATTGGCTTGACAATGCTGCTGCTCCTATGGCGGCAGAGCCAGTGATACCTAATCCCACTTTTACTGGAACAAGGATCTGGTCTGCTCTTTTATGCTGTCCTTCTAGAGAGGAGTCCAAGTGTACCCTGCCAGGTGGCCCATCATAGTAATATATCTGTGGTATAATTTGTACTAAGACACAGAGTCCAGGTCGGTTTCCCATGGTGGAAAGACTGGTTGATATGCAGGGATGCCCATGGCGCCAGCACACCACGATCATCTAGAGTGACCAATAGATGGGAGTTGCTTAGGTTAAAAGTATTTGTAGACTTTGAGAAAACATATTTCTTGTTACATACAACTGAATAAGTGGTTCTGTCTAAGGGATAGTTGTAGGAGTGGAACCAGGTAGCCTCTCCTCGAATCTCTCTCCAGGGTGAGAGGGGCCTCCCAGGGACAAGCTGTTCTGTTAGTTAAAGACACAGTTTTAAATGTTAATGATGGTTGTGCCATCAGAAGGCCTAATCCTATGTAAAAAGGAGCCTGGGGTTTAGACACAGCCAGCAATCGCAATCGTCCCTTTGTAGAATTAGGAAGGGGTAAGTAGTCTGGACCATCCCAAGGAGAGGGTCTGCAGGCATAAGAGAATCTATGGAGCTTGTCTCACTCTGTACAGTTGTTGACACAGTAAACCCCAGGGGGTTGAGGCACTCGGGTGACTTAGTGGTCAGGAGCGGAGCTATGGGGACCTAGATGGGACATGGGAGAGGCCGGATGAGGTCCTGCAGGGGACTTATAGGGAGGACAGGCATCTTGACATGTGATTGCTGTATAGTAAATGCCATTCTTTGGTCATGTCTGTTAGGTTGGGAGCCTAGGCCCCAGCCCCTCGCATCTATCCCAGCCCCCAGGCCTGGTCTGGACTTCAAATCCCTCCCTGGGGGTGGGGTCAAGACCACTCCACAGGGTACTTAAGTGATCCCCCAAAAGAAAAACACGTGGTCTCCCTTTCTTCCTGCCAGGGGTCGCATTCCTGTGGCTTCCCAGTTTCCCCTTGGGGCTACCCGAAAGCGCAGATCTCCCATTAAACCTGTATTTCTTAATTTGGCTTGTTTTGATTTGACTTGATTGGGAATTTTTGCATCATCAGAGAGCTCGCGTTAAGAAATATTTCTGACATTTGGAGGTTCCTGCTGAGCTAGGGCAGGTCCTTTCCATGCGGCAGGCCTCGTGTTGAAAGGTCCCTAGTCTACAGTTCGAGCCCTCTATGTCATGCTTAAAACCAGCTTCTGGGCTACAGCAGCTGCGTCTTGGTGAGTCCCTTTTCTTCTCTATGCTATAGGGTTTTGGGGGACCCATTCATACTTATTTTTGTGGTTTTTGGATTCCCAATGAAGTCGTGAGCTCACGCTGTGAATTCGAATCAGGTTGCAGTCAATCCTGGAGAATCAGGATTGGCTGAGGCGGACATCTGTGTGTTTTGGGACGCCAGGCATCCAATCTCCACGACCCCTGTCGACCTAAGAGCCACCTTGACGGATGCACTAAGGTGGACTTAGGTCTTGTAGGTGGGCATAGACTCTAAAATGGGCACTTCCAGTTCAAAGCCAGGTCTGTTTTTGTCCCTGTAAGCCTCTTACAGAAATCTTTTAAATTGAGTCTACCTGATACAGATAAACAAAACTTACATATAGATGGGGTTTTTTTGTCCATAGCTTTTTGGTCTCTGTGCTCTCGCCCCTTCCCCTTAGCCAGTCTCACAGCACCATGCTGCCTGAGGCACTGGCCCCTCCCCCACTCCCTCAAACCCACACCCAACCCCTCCTGTGGAGCAACATTCTTTCCCCTCCCTTTCCCAATTTGGAGGTTCAATGTCAACTTCCACCTTTCCCTCCCCCTCCTACCTCACTGCTCCACTCCTGGACCCCCTCTGCGCACTGGGCTAGTCCTTCCCCTGCTCCGTTTTCTATCCCAAATCAATCTCAGGTTAAAAAAAAGTGGCTAGCTTCCTTTTCTGCCAATCATTCTGCTTCCTCAGTCAGAACCAGATATTAGAAAAAAAAAAGTTGAGGATGGTCCCCAAACTCCTATACAGGAATTGGTGAAAATGACCTTAAAGTTTTTAATGCCTGAAAAAAATCTTCCCGACAGACAAAGCTACAACAATCTACAGGCCCAGCCCTTACCAGCCGCCCTAAAGTCACAGGAAGGGGGACAAGGGAAGTCAATCACAGGGCTCTATCAAGTGTGGCCTAAATGGTCACAAGGCACGATATTGCACTGCACCTGCTCCGAGGTTGTGCCTTATCTTCCAGCAACCTGGACACTGGAAATCACAATGCCCCCATGCGGGCTTGTCCTCTATGCCAAGTCATGGAAGTCCGGCCTCATCACCATCGGCAAGTGAAACTGTGCCAGCCTCCAAATGTCTCAGCCTTGCAGAAGATCGACGCTGCCCAAACGTGGTATATCCCATAACCCTCTCCTAGCCTGGGGTCATGCTACAAGTGGTAGGTAAGTCCATTACTTTTATTTTCACTCAGGCCTTAAGTTTCCCTCACCAATTTCAGTTATAGGGGTAGACGGGACCTGTTCCTTCCCACTTAAAACTCTACCACTGTCCTACATTCTTGTAGGACAATTTTTTTTCTCATTCTTTCTTAGCGATACCGGCTTGTCCAGCACATTTACTGAGTGGAGATATCCTTAGCCTCTTCCCCAAAGCTTTGTTCTGCTTCTTGGAGCCCCTTTTAACCCCACCCATCTCCAAGATTCTATTTTACAGGTTCATTCCTCCTGCCAGATGTGTGCCCAGGCCAACCCACAAGGAGCTCTCCACATACTCCAGTTTCGTGGACACCAGCCGGAAAAAGATTGGCAGGTTAATTTCACCCATATGCCTACTCATAAAAAACTTTGTTGTCTCTTAACACTTGTGGATGCTTTTACAGGATGGAAGTGCTTCCAGTCTCCAGGGAAACAGCAGATGTGATGGCTCAGAGTCATGGAGCTCCTGTCAGAAGCTCTCAATATCTCCTGGACAATGGGACTCATCAAACAACTAAACAAGCTCTCCACTAAATTCAGGTTGTCTTGGCCCTCGCTTCAGGGCCACCCATGTTCCCCTATGGGCCTGAGCCCTTTTGAGTTGCTTTATGGCAAGCCCTTTATCCTTAACCATCACCTCCCAGTTCAAACTCCTCCACTGGTGGGGTACCTACTCTACCTCTCCCTTTTAAGGTTTCTTCTCCATTCACACGCTGCCAATTGTCTCCCTGCCCCCACACCAGTGGACCCTAATGCCCCTAAACCTGCTCCGCTCTCCCCAGGGGACAGAGTACTCCTTAAACAGTTAACTCCCAGATCTCCCTCGAGCCTCGATGGACTGGACCTCACATGGTAAACCTCACCAACCCCTCAGCTGCCAAGCTCTTGGGCCACCCATGCTGGTACCATTTCTCCAGGCTCAAGCGGACACCTACTCAAGACACTTGGTCTATCCAGCAGACAGGACCTTCCACCCTTTGGTTTTCCAGGATGCTGCAATGAAGGTCCTACCTGCTCCTCATTCTGGCACACTCATCTTTATCGATAACAACTATTTTTTTCTAGACACTTGCCTTCTCATCTCCCCCAAGGAACAGATGCCTGCCTTCTCTGGGATGACAGTTCATGGGATGCCTTTCCAGCCACAGCTCTCGCTAAACGTGGACACCTGGCTCTCCCCTTCCCCATGCTGCCCCGTGCCTGCAGGAAGTAGCCAGATTTGAGTCTACACCCTTTTTTCCAAAGAGAGCCTAAATGTCATAATTACCATTCCAATTTTCTGTCACCCCTATAGCCAAAGAGTCTGGAATGTTAGGTAGGGAGCCTAGGCCCCAGCCCCTCACATCTATCCCAGCACCCAGGCCTGGTCTGGACTTCAAATCCCTCCCTGGGGGTGCAGTCAAGACCACTCCACAGGGTACTTAAGTGATCCCGCAAAAGAAAAACACGTGGTCTCCCTTTCTTCCTGCGGGGGTTGCATTCCTGTAGCTTCCCAGTTTCCCTCTCGGGGCCACCCAAGAGCACAGATCTCCCATTAAACATGGATATTTCTTAATTTGGTTTGTTTTGATTTGGCTTGATTGGGAAATTTTGCATCACCAGAGATCTCACTTAGGAAACATTCCTAACAATGTCCGTTTTCCATATCCTCAATCCCCAAGATCTCCCTGAGTCCCAGGAGCTATAAGCTTGTGGGTGCACTGCATCCCATTTTTAACATTGATTGTAATAGGGTTACAGTACAAGGGTTTTGTGCAGGAACTGCTGACTGTAGCTGATAGGGTTATAAAGGGATCCTTATCAATGTCCTAAGATGGGGCCCATGTCACACAGCCCCAGAAATGATGCCAGAAATCATTTTGATTGGAACAGGCTTGAGTAGAGGCAGCTGGGAAACATAATAATGTTTCTCCTGTGTATCCTCTGAGATGCTTTTGGTTAAGAATTAGGGATTTAGATATTTTCATAGGCTGGGAGTCAACCTTGATAGCCTTCCTATTTGTATTTTTGCTAGGCACCTTATTTAGTAAGAGGTGTGGCATTAAGTGGCATAGGTCAGTTTCAAAAATTGGGGCAGCCCTGAGATCTGAGAGGAACACTTCAGATATTAATCGTCCTGTGCAGAAGTCTGTGGGTCTCCATATAAAAATGACAGGAAAGGATACTGGTCCCTTCCAGCATGATCCAAGAGTCTCCTTATGGTGTCTTCAGATCCAAATAAGGTAGCTTGTAGCAATGGGGTTTAGCAGGTAGTGACTCATAGATGTATCTCAGGAGTGGGAAGACATCATCCTGGATAGTCTGGAGAGCCTGGATGGGCTTAAGAAACTTGTAGACATTTTAGCCATAACTTCTGATGGAAGGCTGGGGATGAAGGGAGGGGGCCTGCCAAACATAATCTCAGAAAGTGATAACCCACAATTCTTGTAGCCGCCTCGACGGGTTACTCTGTCTAGGGTTTGTAACCCGCCTGGCTGGCCAGTTATTCCAGGGTCACGGAGAGGCACCACCTGAAAGGCAAGGGCTGATGAGAGGCAGGAGGCTAAGCTTATTTTGTCAAAGCCTCAGTTTATTAGGGTCATGGTTACAGCTTATATAGCCCCTGAATAGCTTGGGGGACTGGGGCACGGGATCTTGCCACGTGGTCCACAGGGTCTGAGAGGTTACGATGGGTCGGGTCACGATTCCTTGGTCGGGCAGTCACAAGGTGACACACCTAGTTGCCTAGATAGTTTGGAATGTGAGGCAGGTTCTGCTAGGAGATAACTCTCTATTAACAGTTAATTTGGGTGCGGGATAGGCTTGGTCAATAAGACTATTCTCAATACAATTGAGAAGTGAAGCCCTCTGCAAAAACTCCTCACGGCGGTGCTTCCTGTAAATTTTGGGGGGACACGGCTCCTGACATATCCCCCTTCCTTTTATAAAAGCAGGCATCTATCAAGTGGAGGGCACCAGGTCAGAGTCTAACCCCGGTGTCAGATCTAAATGAGAAGGGACTGGGACAAGGAGGGACCTCCTCTCGAATGGTAGAGCAATTTACCTCTCCTGGGAACAGAGGGGTGCCTTATAAGTAGTATTAGTTCCTTGGAGGTCCTCAAATAAAAGGTATCTAGCAAGACCTAAAGTAAGCAGGTCTTTGACTACAGGGCACCCTGTCTTAGGCCATGTGGAGGGCAATCCTCGTGCCTGGCACCATGCCATGTTGAGCCGGTTTCTACAACCTCTGTATGGTGTGCTGTTCAGGCGAGGGTCCACACTAACTCCCGTCATTGGGCCCCTGTATCTATCATTAATGAAAAGACTGTGAGGAGCTCCTCAAATAAAAGATATAATGATATAATTTTGGCACCAATAGCTCCATCTTCCAGACAAGAAGAAAGGGCATTTTCCAAACCCAGTATTCACCTTTAGTCTGGCCTAAGGTATATCCTCCTTCCTAAATGCCTACTCCACAATAAGATTATGAGTGCTGCCTGCCAACAATTAGGGCAGTGTAAAGGGATCAAAATCTAAAATTTTTAACATATGCATTAAACCTAAACATTTTACAACGTGTGTCAAACTTTTCCCAACATCTATAAGCAGTTACAAATATCATTAGGTCAATTCCAGTAAGATTACATACATACAATGACAGACATTTTTGTTATCAAAGACCACGAACTCCAGTCTCTGAGCAACAGTCAAAACCCCAATCTTCCCCCTTCTTAAGTAAAGAGGGGTTAATATTTTAATTAAAATGAGTTTTTTGTGTCCCAAAGTTTAAAACAGTCAAATGGTTAGTCTACACCTCAGCTGCAAAGCAAACAGAATGCAGACTGTAGAGGCAGCTTAACATTTGTGCTTCAGGGCAGGTGGGCTTCCTGGGTGAGGTGAGCTGGAGTCAGCTATCTGAAGCACATCCTGGCAATTATCTCAGCAGTCTCCCTGGACTCTCTAAAGGCAGCATGATGTCCTGCAGAGTGGCGTAGCAGGTTCTGTTATCAGGCACTCCTCCTTGGGGGCAGAGAAGACTGACCGGACCAAGCATTCCTCTCCAATCTCCTTTGGGAAGTCCTCTGTGGGGTGTCTGCAGCCACGACATCAGGTTTAGCTTTTATATTTTCTTTCTGTGAAAAAAGCATAAACATCTCCTCGACCCCAAATATATATAGGTCGGGTTTTTTCATAATGCATTGCAAGGGCCTTTTTACCTTGCCTTAGTAAAGGTTAGCTTGGTGTCATCATGCTAGATCCGTTTGCATCAGGATCTGTGTGCAACTGTTATAAGTTGCTTTGTGCAACTGTTATAAGTTGCTTTCAAGGAGCCTTAGTATGCTCCATATTTTCTTTTTATTAATTATTAACCATATGTGTAGTTCTTCCTTGGAAGAGCCATTTGTAAAATTTAGCATAAAATCCTTTAGGGGATTTTTAGCTATAACATTATCAAAATACAGGTGTGTGAATTGTAGCAATGATCATCTGGGAAAAGATTATTGTTTTGGCCTTTGAATTGAGCAAAGGCAATTGTCCAGGAATCAATCTTAAAATTATCAATGAATCTATTGTTTAGTATAAGAATCATTGATCATAGTCAATATTCTGTTAAACCATCTCCCAGATTTTATCCTGCCCTTTTGTACTAGACAGGCTACTGTTCTAAATTAAGAGTTTAATATCTTAACTGGCAAAACTGAGAAGGTTTAGCCATAAACAGCATTTTTTATAAAACTGTTGTAGAACAAGTTTTATATTTAATATACACACTTGCCATAGCTGTATTATAATTAATATACTGTACCTGTTGGTTTATATTTTACCTGTTTGAGTACCTGCTTGGCAGCTTTCTAAGCTCTCTATTGGAAACTGTTTTGTAAGGATTTTACCTATCGGCTCAAGGTCTCCCATAAGAATATTATAACTAGAGCTTTAACCATTGAATATCTAAAAGCTTATAAGCTATTCTCTTAAGTTGCAAGTCTGTCCCGCAGATAGGAAAATGAAAAAAGGAAGCATTTTAACTAATGAAGTTGGCCTCATTAGACACCACCATGTAGAAGAATAAAAATAGATCCATATCCATTTCCATGTACAAACTTAAGTTTAAATGAGCCAAAGGCCTCAGCATATAAAAATTTTGTTGAACCTCATAGAGAAAAAATGTTTGAAGTACACTTTGCCACATCTCAAACATAGCCTCAGTGGCACAAACATTTGGAAAAACCATAAATTATATCTCCTGAACTGAGAAACTTTTGTATAACAAGACTATAGAGTGGGAAAAGATTCTTACTTATCATAGACCCAATTTAAAAATATATGAAGAACTCAGAAAATTAGTTATTAAAAAAATTTAATCCAATAAAAATATTTGTTACAAACCTAAACTGAAAACTCAACAGACAAACTGAGAGACAGTTTTAAAAAAAATGTTTAAACATAATATCCTTTAGCCATCAGAGAAATGTAAATTAAAACTCTGAGATTTTATTTTATCCTTGTAAAAATGACCAAGATTAAAAATTATTGCTAACAATTTATGCTTAAGAAAATGTGGGTAAAGAAAAAACTTCTTTGCTGGAAGTGCATACTGGCGTTGGAAGTGTAAACTGACAGTCACTTTTGGATCATACACAGTATTGAAAAACCTGGATAAATCCAAACTTCCCCAGCAGGAAAAGAAGAATCAAAAATCTAGGGCTAGCCTGTTCAGCGACCCTGCCCTAGGAACCAGCTGAAGACAAAACCCTGATAACAATCCCGAAACAGGGAGTTTTTCTCCTGTGATTGTCATCACACTGCTCTAGGAACCTGGGAGTGGTCCCGAGAGGCAGGGAGCTGTCCCCCTGCGACCATCACTGGATTTTTGGAATTTTTATGACCCTCCTGGACCACAGGGCTGTGGTCTCTTTTCCAAAAATTTCCTCTACAGGTCACTAGAGGCCAAACTCTTCCCCCACGTGGGACATGAGCCTCATCCCCAGTGTATCGGGCCCCCATACCATCTCCTTAACCAAAGCCTCGTGCGATTGCAGCAAGGACAGTCTCCTGCAAGTCACTGGGGGGGCTGTGCCCTCCCGAGACCTGAGTGAGAGTCTCCCCAGCATTGGGAGTCCCTCATTATGGCCATTTTTCAAAATTAGGCAAATATTTACCTTAAAACTTATCAATACCCCTGTTGGGCCTAAATATAAAAGTTTTTTGACCATAAAAACATGTGCTCAGCTATGTTTATAGCAGAACTACTTTATCATAGCCAAAATCTGAAAATAACCCAAGTGTATCTCTTTTACACCTAGGATAAATGAGACATCATCCTTTTAAATATCCATGAATACCATAAAATATCTTGGAGTAACTCCAAGCAAGCAGGACAGAAGTTTTAGGTCCTGTTACCTCTGATTGTGAAGGCGGAAATGTTTTTTTATTTTTAACCATTATCACTTGTTAGAGTATAACTCTGGCCCTCGATAAATTTAGTGAGAGGCCTGAGTCTCAGCAGTTTACCCTCAAGCAACACCAGGCAGCAGGAAAGGACCACAAGCTGAGACAATACAACTCCCACCCAAGAGTGGGCGTACAAATGAAAAAACTTGTATGATAAGAACTTTAACTCTTTTAAGAAAAAATTTAAGACATTAGAAAATAAAGATCTCCTATTTTCTTGGGAAAGTAGAAGAAAACGCAGCAAAAATGACAATTTTACTGAAAGCAGTCTACAGATTCAGTGTAAATGTCCATTAAAAATTATAGCAACATTTCTCACAGAACTCACATACAGATTTACTATAAATGCACATTAAAATTATAACAAAATTTTTTACAGAACTCGAAAGAACAAACCTCAACTTTATAAGAAAGAAATAAAAACTCAAGATATCCTAAACAAATTTAAAAATCCTCTGAATGTATAACAATCTTTGATTTTAAAACTTTTCTACAGAACCACAGTACTGAAATTAATCTACCTTAGATATAAATTTATATGCCTACAAACTAAAGATTTTTGACCAAGAAGCAAAATTTTAGAATGGAAAAGAAGCACATTTATCTCCTTTTATTGTCCTGAAGCTGTAACTTTCTGAGTCCAGACCTCCTTACAACCAACCTGTCTGGCTGCCTGAGCTCCACATGGCAGGAGGCTAAGACACAGGCTCTGTAGCCCTAGGGGGTCTTCTGTGGAATCAGGGTGGAGCTCAGCAGCTTTCGCTTGTCTAGCTCCGTTTGCCCATTTGTCTAAAATCCTGTCTTTTTCCTTAGTGAACTGTAAGTCCCGAATCTGAGAGGAGAGCTCTGAGAGTTCATGCTGCAATGCAAGAACTTGTTTGAGACCTCCTATTTGGGCCTTAAGGGTGGCTTTGTATTGAACAATTTCTGAATCAAAGGCATGCTATCGGGAGCAGTCAGAGCATAGGGCAGTGGCTGCGGAGTCCTTTTTGGCTGACTAAGGAAGACGCGGAGAACAGGGTGTATTTCTGGGCCTGTTAAAACTAACCAGAGGCATATTTTATCTATAAAACAAAAAAATGCAACTAAATCTTTTTTTTACTCTTACTCCTCTTACCCTGAGTGATTGCTGAAATTCCTTTATGAATTTCTCTTTCCTTGAGAGCGACTGGCCTATGTCTTATTGAACGACAGCGAACCTGCGCCTACCTTATCCTGCAGATCTGTCCGAGTTCTACAGCTGCAGAATCTTCTTTTTCTTCTTGTTGTCCCGGGACTGCGCATCGTCGTCCGGAAAGTTAACCGTGCTCCGAGTCACTGGTTCGGGCGCCACTGTAGGCCGCCTCGACGGGTTACTCTGTCTAGGGTTTGTAACCCGCCTGGCTGGCCAGTTATTCCAGGGTCACGGAGAGGCACCACCTGAAAGACATAGGCTGATAAGGGGAAGGAGGCTAAGCTTATTTGTCAAAGCCTCCGTTTATTAGAGTCATGGTTACAGCTTATATAGCCCCTGAATAGCTTGGGGGGCTGGGGCACGGGATCTTGCCACGTGGTCCACGCCCGTTATCCACGCCCGTTACGTAAACCAAAAGGTTACGATGGGTCAGGTCATGATTCCTTGGTCGGGAAGTCACAAGGTGACACACCTAGTTCTCTAGATAGTCTGAAATGTGAGGCAGGTTCCGCTAGCAGATAACTCTCAATTAACAGTTAATTTGGGTGTGAGATAGGCTTGGTCAATAAGACTATTCTCAATACAATTAGAAATTGAAGCCCTCTGCAAAAACTCCTCACGGCGGTGCTTCCTATAATAATTTGGGGGGACATGGCTCCTGACAAAGATGGGTTCAGAAACTGGCCTTTTGTCAGTGTCTGAAGCTCAAACTCTGCCTGTGGTCACAACTAGCTGACAAACTTCCGTGCCCTGCAGTGTTTTGTTTTGTTTGATCTTTAAGTTTGTTTCTGGTGTTTCTGGAATCTGTTTTCTGGGATTAAGTTTGCTTCTGGTTTATTAGACTTTGGTGGTGTTCTCATCTTTGCCTGATACCCCCGGACCTAACATTTTGGTGGCCCATACAGGGAAGCACAAACCTGGTTCTGAGGGGACCTCTTGTTGTGCCCAGATCATGACCCCACCCCCAGAGGGAGACCATCAGAAACCAGAGCAGACTGGAGTGCAAATTGCAAGGTTAACTCTTTTTTTTTTGGTTTGGTTTTTCGAGACAGGGTTTCTCTGTAGCTATGGAGCCTGGGCTGGAACTAGCTCCTGTAGACCAGGCTGGCCTCAAACTCACAAAGATCCGCCTGTCTCTGCCTCCCGAGTGCTGGGATTAAAGGCGTGTACCACCACCGCCCGGCGCAAGGTTAACTCTTATTGCAAGTACAGGCCAGTACAGACAATTACAGGCTAGCCAGGAACTTTCTCTTTACTACAGAAAAACAACAAGGTAGGGAGAGAAGTTAAAAACTCCTTTGTGGGGTTAGATTTTTAAAGGTGGGACTTCAAAAGGACCTTTTTAAGCTGTTTGTGCATGGCTGTTTTTAACAATTGGTAAGTTTCTGGTTTTGGTTTCTGGTGTCTGGACAATCTGGAGGCTCAAGAAGAATTAGAGGATGCACTTCTAATATCAGAGCTGGAGGAATGTAGGGGACACTATTATTCCTCCTCTGGCCATTGGGTTGTGAGGTTGCAGCCTTTTGGAAATGAAATGGGATCACGTGACCCTATGTGTAGTGTTTCCCCTTCTGTGTCTACTGGCTTCTTGTCTCCCCATTTTCATTTTCTTGTTCTATGTGTTGTCAGTCTTCTTGTTGTGGTTGTATGTGAAGTAATTGCCATTATCGGAAAAGCTTCTTCCAAACCTAAGGCTCCCCTAGAACTTGTCCTTTCTTATTTCCAGGATTGCAAGGAGGCCACTGCAGTCTCTGCAGCCCTGTGGAGCAGAGTGACTTAAAACCTTCTGCTCTTTACAATGGCCAGCTTGTCAGGTAGGTTGGCCCTCTGCAGGCTGCTTTGACCTTAAGGTTATCCTTAATGTCCAGGAGGTTATTTTCAGTCATCCAGGGCACCTGAAACAAGTGCCCTATATCACGGCCTGGCACTACCTCCTGATACATCCTCCTTCATGGCTGAAACCCTTCCTTCCACAAGGAATGAAACCAACATTCTTCCAGTTCTTATGAAGCAATCAAAAGGAAGCATCAATGAATCTAATACTCCTGCTGTCTTGCCCCCATCAGCTGATCCAGACAGAGACCTTTTCCCTCCCCATATAACCGTCTGCTTCACAGACAAGGTGGGAACTTCCCTCCAAGTGCTGATTCTACCACCGCCTCCTTCTCACTAAAATCTTCTGTTCCCTTGCAGAGTACCTTTCCCTCCCCTCCACCTCCTCCCCAACCTTCTTCTTCAGAGCACTTGTTTAGGGAAGCCACAGGTGGCAGCATCTCTTGCTCTCCCCCTCTGCACTATTTGACCTCCTGATGAGGATGACAACCCCTCCCCCAACCCCCACCCTAGCCTGGTCTGTTTCCCCTTTTCAACTAGTGATCTGTATAACTGGAAACTTCAGACTCCTTCCTTTACTGAGAAACCCCAAGTGCTAGTAGACCTCTTAGATACCATCCTGTTTACCCACTCCCTGACCTGGGAGGATTGTCAACAATTGCTCCAAATATTGTTCACCATTGAAAAAAAGATAGAATTCTGCAAGAATGTCATAAGCAAGTTCCTAGATGGGATGGTTGACCCACTGATGATGAGGCAATCATTAATGAGGTCTTCCCCCTTACACATCCTGAGGAAGGGTGGGATTACAATATTGCTGAGAGTAGAGAACGGCTAAAAGTCTATCACCAGATTTTCATAGGTGATCTCTGAGCAGCTGCTAGACAATTTGTCTAAGGTAAGCCAGATAAAGCAGAAGAAGGATGAGTCACCAGAAGCATTGCTCGAGTGCTTGATGGAAGCCTATCGTACATACACTGCACTGAATCCAGAGGCTTCTGAGAACCAAATTGCAGTCAACTTGGCTTTCATCAACCAAGCAACCGAGATCGGAAAGTGAGGTACAGTGGACTGGGTCGTCCCGTAAGCCGACTGGGACGCATTGGGGAATTAATTATATTAAAGGAATATTAATTTAATATGGGAAATATTACAAGTAAATCGGAGTTAAAGTTTCAGTTAAAGAGATTATTGAAAGAGCAGGGAACAGCTGTAAAAACTAAGACTTTAGAAGATTTTCTTAAAACTATAGAGACGTGGAGTCCCTGGTTCGTCACCAGTGGAGCCCTCAATATTTCTGAATGGGAACAGGTCCCTGCGGATCTTCAGAAAACATTGAGAAAGGAGGGGCCTGAAGTCCTACCAATGGCCACGTTCTCCCTTTGGAGACTGATCAGGGATGCTTTGCTTACAGAGAAAGTTCTGGTTAAGCAGGCTTTGGAAGCAACAAAAGAGGTGTTATCTGAGATCCAAGATAGTGAGACTAAGGCTTCCCTTTGTTCTGATAATGCCTCTGAAACAGAGGCCGAACTACTCTCTCAGCCTGCTGAGGGGAGGCCCGACAAGGTAGAAAAGAGAAAGATTAAAAGAAAGCGAAAACCTCCAGACAAGGGGGAGGGAAGTGAATCCCAGGACCAAGTTTCCTCTGAGAGCTTAGGGGCTCGTCCAAAGCAAAATTCTTCAGCGCAAACATGCCTCTACCCTTCTTTGTCTGATTTTGAAGAGAGCTTGGGGGAATCAACAGGTTCAGAAGAAGAAGTTTTGGAGGGAGAAATAGCAGCGCTGCAGCGGGAATTACGCAGGGCCCGTTTAAAAGAAAAGACAAAGGGGACCTCTGGGGAGCAGGACAAGCCCCCGCCCTATCCTCTTTCTGACCAGTTCCGGACCTCTCCGGTCTCTCCCACTTGGTTGGGCTTGAGGAGGCTCCGCTAGGAGGAGGCTCCCCGCGGTGTTAAGTGCTGCCCAGTGATTGCCCCTGTTATAAAAATTCCTGACCCTAACAATCCAGGACTGGGCTGCCAGTCCTTCAATTTGTCAAATATATGTTGCAGCTTCTTTGGATCCACTTTGGCTTAAGTTTTCCTCCTTCCATAGTGTCCTTTATATAAATAATATACTTCTGGCAATAAAGTTTGTTAATGTTTGCAGAGTTACAGACCCTTCTAGAGGGACATGGGTTCATTTTGGCCCCAGAGAAGGTGCAGATGCAACCCCCCCCCATTCCTATCTGGGCTTTCAAATCCAATCCATTGGGCTTCAGCCTCAGAGACTGCAGCTGGATTGCTCCCATTTACAGACCCTCCATGACTGGCAGAGATTATTGGGAGATGTTGAGTGGATCTGTTCCTCCCTTTCCATTCCTACAGGAGCTCTTAAGCTCCTTTATGATATGCTGCCTGGGGACCCTTCCCCTGCCTCCCCCAGGATCATGACTCCAGCAGCAAAAGAAGCCCTGTATGCCTTGCTTAATGCTCTTGAGCGAGCACATCTCCGCCACCTCAATTATGACTGCCCTTTTTATTTCATGGTCTTTTCTTCACAATTTTCTCCTACTGGAGTTTTTTGGCAAAGGGGACCAATTTATTGGCTACATTTACCTGCTTCCCCTAAGAAGGTGGTGACTCCATATTATGAAATGGTGCTACAGCTCCTATGGAAGGCATATGATTTTAGTTTACAAGTTTTTGGCAGGATCCCAAATAAATTTCTAATCCCTTATCAAAAGGAAGAAATAGCAAGGCTACAGAGGGTTCAAGATGGATGGACCTTGTTCATCGCCACCACTGGAGCCATTTTTGATAACCATTATCCTGATTCCCATTTAATTTCCTTTTTTAAGAATCATCCTGTTATTTTTCCAAAAATTATTAAAACCTCCCCCCTTAAAGGAGTGCGCTCAGTGTTCACTGATGGTTCTTCCAAGGGCTATGCAGTGGTAGTTTCTGATTCAATTAAAGAAAAGCAGCCCCTAGGTCCAATTTCTGCCCAAGCTGCAGAACTCATGGCCTGCCTTATGGCCTTTTCTCTTTTCAAGGATCAACCCTTCAACTTGTATACTGATAGTATATATGTGGCAAGAATTGTCGGGCCATTGGAAACCTCACCATACATATTACCTACCTCTCAGGTTTTCCACCTTTTGGTTCAGCTGCAAAGACTTATATGCCAAAGAGTGTTTCCTGCCTTTGTTAGTCACATTCGGGCCCATACTGATTTGCCAGGGCCCTTGGCAGAGGGAAATAAGCTTGCTGATTCCCTCACCCGCCCAATGGCATTGTTCCTTTCTGAGGAACAATGAGCCCGTCATCTTCATGAAAAGTATCATTTAAATGCCTCTTCTCTAAAGTTTCACTCTGGCTATTCTTTAGCCACGGCTACTCAAATCACGTCCCAATGTCCAGCTTGTGCTCCATTTCATAATGCCCCCAACGAAGGTGTTAATCCTCAAGGCCTCCACTTATTCCAAGGTAATTTATGCCTCCCTACATTCAGGGGAAAAGATTAAGGACGTTATTGCCCATTGCCTACAGGCTTTTGCCTATATGGGCATCCCAGATTTTCTCAAAACAGACAACGGACCGGCTTATACCAGCCAACGGTTTGCAAAATTTTGCCAAGAACAACAAATTACACATACCTTTGGAATTCCACATAATCCCATAGGACAGGCCATAGTGGAGCGCACACATGCTACCCTTAAACAGTTCTTTTGTAAAATAAAGAAGGGGGAGTATATCACCTCCCCGAATACCCAATTATCTACAATTTTATACATTTTAAATTTTCTAACAGTAGATAAACAAGGTCTATCAGCAATGGAAAGACATTGGCAGAAACCCTCCCAATCTCTGGGCTGGGTTATATGGAAGGACAGTATCACGGGACAATGGCAATCACCCACACCTATGCTGGGTAGGGTGAGGGGAGCCATTTGTGTCTTCCCTCCAGGAACCAAAAAACCCATCTGGGTGCCAGAGCGGAATGTTCGGCCGGTGGAGTCGGGTTGTACTGGCCCTGATAATATGGGTTCAAGTGAAGAACATCGAGGGAGGCCTGAGATGGGCACTGGTGAGGAATCCACCCATACTGATGCCAGTAAGTAAAATAAGCTCTGTTTTTCCATCCTTTTACTCCACCAATTATACCTTGGGAGTTCCTGCAGCAAATACAGCATTAGAAAGATCCTCACTGGGTAATTTAACATTTGATATATCCCATGCCCTCTGCTTCCGGAGGATTAACAATATTTCAGAGATGCCTAGTGTCTCCCTTTCTGGGCCATGTGTGGTCCTTAGTAATTATTCTCTGGGAGACTTCTCTTCTAATTCTTCTGGACATCCCTGTTTTGGATTGAGAGATATCTTTTACCCAATAGATTTTAAATGAAATGTTTCTGGACTCCCTACCCCTCCGAGACCAGCTCCCTTATGATGGAAGATGCCACAATCCTTCAAATTATATTTACCATTGCCTTGGGGAAATTGTGCTCCTAAGGAACCATGGAAATTGGAGGGAGATAAATATTTATGGTGGTTTGGTCACCGACCTACCTTTAAAAACTCCTTAGGAGGGGCCTTTGATTATTCCTATAGAAATCCAAATATGGCAGGAGTTTCACCTACGTTTTCAGGCATGTTTCTCTGTGGCCCTCCTGAATGTACAGATATTAGACCTTTAGCCCTTCAAAGGGGCTTGGCCTTCAGTGCTGCAGCCCGATGGAACACATCGGACATCTTTGAAACCTCCCTCCAGATTAATTATGCAGCGGGAATGAATTTCTCTATTGTCAGCCTAGCTTGTGTTCTCCTCCCTTTATGTCTATCTCCTTTAATGGGTCGGTCGGGGAGGATGGTGTCCTTAATTGTTCTTCCAGCTCCTGCTTTTTGAGCAACTGCTGGTCCCCGACAGATGAGTCCATGCTGATGGTGAGGATTCCTGCCCTGGTTCCCCTGGTGGTAGAAGACCCACATGATGGACGAGAGCTTATCTTGTATAGAGAAAGAAGAGACTTTGGGATCACCGCCGCAGTCATCGCAGCTATCGCCATATCAGCCACAGCTGCCACCGTTGCAGGAATCACCGTGTCCCAGAGTGCAGCTACTGCAGAGACTGTTAACTCTCTTGCTGCCCGTGTTACCCAGGCCTTAGAAACTCAAAATACTATTAACTCACATATTCAGTTGGGGATGTTAAATTTAAATCAGCAAACGGCCTTATTACAGGAACAGATTAATGTGTTGTGGATGGTGCAACAAGCTTCTTGTTCTCATTTTTATCATTCTGCCTGTGTGACCCTTATGGAAGTGAAAAATATGTCCTTTGAGGTGCAACGCCTTAATGCTTACCTTAGGGGACCTTGGAATGATTCCTTTGTAAACTTTACCCACTCTTTGGTACATCAAATTATTGCAATTAATGAAACTCGTGTTGAACCTGTATCTGCTGAGGGATGGTGGAATGCCATGGCCCAGATTGGGGGTTGGGCACAGCGATGGGGAGGTGCCTTATCCCTGGGGATCCTGGGACTAGTAGGGGTGGCAGTAGGCCTGCTCCTCTTAACACGAGTCCTAAACATCTTCACCCTGACTGAGCTTGCCCACCGTCAGGTGTTACTCAGTCTGGCACATGACTCTCCCGGAAGTCATGAGGTGTGGCTACAGATGCTGAAAAAATGAGGGCCTCCAAGGACGGGCAACCTGTGGGGAGACCCCCACCTAAGACGGGGCATCGGGGGCCCTATGACGGGTAAGGGAAGGTACTTCTCTCAAGGACCTAAGACAGGATCCCTCATTATAAAATAAAGTAGGGGGAATTGTGGGAATTGCAGCCCCGAGTTGATATCCCTGCCCCCACTTGAGGTGCTTATCTGCAAGGAAAACATAATAAATTCCCTCTGCTCCTGTAGCGGGGAAGGAAGGAATTTTGAGTGCATGGTGACCGGTCCTTGATCCCTGCCAGGGTCAGGTTACAGTCCCTTCGCAGCCCCCTCCTCTTTTGGTGCCATGTTATAAAACCAGCAGAGCAGACAATAAAGAAAGCTGTTCCACCTCAACCTGCTGCTCTGTGTATTCATTCAACCTGGACACCCTCCGCCGAGACTCTTGGTTCCAGCCCGCGCTGGCGCGGCAACATACCTGGGACACATACTGAAAAAAGGCCAGATATGGCTGTCATCTGCTCAAAAACAAACTCTACTGGATATCCCAACCCCAAAACCTGGAGACAATTCTGAGAGTTTCTGGGTTTAGCCAGATTTTGCAGACTCTGAATACCTGGATTTGCTGAATTGGCAAAACCCTTGTATGAGGCTATCCAGGGGACAGAGGAGTCTTTTCTTTGGACTGAGACTCCAGACAGAGCTTTCAAAACCATAAAAGAAGCTCTGCTAAAGGCCCCTGCTTTAGTCCTACCAGACATAAATAAACCTTTTCAACTGTTTATAGATGAAAGAAGTGGGGTGACCAAGGGGATTTTGACTCAATGTCTTAGACCTTGGGAGTGACAGGTGGACTATTTGTCCAAGCAACTGGATCCTGTGGCTTCTAGGTGGCCTAGCTGCCTCTGCGTCATTGCAGCTACAGCCTTCCTAGTCAAAGATGCTGACAAATCGACTCTGGGCAACCCTTAATATTAACCACCCCTCATTCTATAGATGGGGTCCTCAGAAAACCCCCTGACAGGTGGATGACTAATGCCCAGTTAACGTACTACCAGGCTTTACTTTTGAACCCCCCTCGTATCAGATTCCTTCTTAGCACCTCACTCAACCCTGAGACCTTGCTTCTTACTCCAAACTCTGATGTTATCCATGACTGCACAGAGATACTTTAGCAGGTACGTGGAATCTGGTCGGACTTGACTTGGTTAAATCCAGATCTCACGTACTTCACAGATGGCAGCAGCTTCATTGGAGAAGGGACCAGGTATGCAGGGGTAGCAATAGCAACACCTTCAGAGACAATTTGAGCTACCTCCTTGCCCCAGTACCTCAGCCCAAAAGGCTGAGCTAATTGCATTAACCAAAGCTTTACAATTAGGGAAGGATAAAACTATCAATGTTTACACAGACAGGCAATATGCCTTTGCCATGCATGTCCATGGATCCATATATCGGGAAAGGGGTTTACTGACTGCAGAGGGAAAGACTATTAAAAACAAACAAGAAATTTTGGATCTATTGTCTGCCCTCTGGCTCCTGCAAAGACTGACCATTATTTATTGCCCAGGGCATCAAAAAGGAGACTCCTACAAGGCCCAAGGCAATAAAAGGGCAGACCGGGCAACCAAGGAAACAGCCCTATATGTTGCTAATTCATTGATAATAATGCCAGATCCCATGTTGTCTGAAAAGCCAGAATATTCTACACAAGACAATAAAGATATTGAATCCTTATTGAACACTTGATTTAAAAATGTTCATACAACAGACAAATGACTCATTTTACCAGCTGAACTGGCTAAGTCCCTAATCTACCAAATTCACAAGGGGACACATTTAGGCCAAAGAAAATTAAAAGAGCTCCTGAGACACTTGAGGTTTAAAATTTTCAACATGGATAAATTGGTAGAGGACTGTGTGACTAAATGCCTCCCATGCCAGGCAACTAACCCACAGAAGAATTGATTCTCTCAAAATAAGAGAGAGACAGGAACTTCCCCTGGAGTCCACTGGGAAATGGATTTCACTGAAGTAAGACCTGGCAAATATGGGTATAGATATCTCCTAGTTTTTTAGATACTATCTCTGAATGGATTGAAGCTTTCCCCAATCAAAAAGAAACAGCATCAACAGCAGTTAAGATTCTTGATAAACTCATTCCAAGGTATGGACTCCCTTCTGTGACAAGGTTAGATAATAGACTATCTTTCATCTCCAAGGTAACTCAAGACTTAGTTAAGGCATTGGGGGACCAATTGGAAATTACATTGTGCATATCATCCCCAAAGTTCAGGACAGGTAGAGAGGTTAAATCAGACATTAAAGGAGACTTTAATTAGATTAACCCTACAAATTGGTGATGATTGGACCCTTCTCCCTCTTCTGAGTATAGAACACTCCCTACTATTGTGGGTTAACACTTTCTGAGATTATGTTTGGCAGGCCCCCTCCCTTTGTCCCCAGTCTCCCATCAGAAGTTATGGCTAAAATGTCTGCAAGTTTCTTAAGTCCATCCAGGCTCTCCAGACTATCCAGGATGATGTCTTCCCACTCCTGAGACACATCTATGAGTCACTACCTGCTAAACCCCTTTGCTACAAGCTACCTTATTTGGATCTGAAGACACCATAAGGAGACTCTTGGATCATGCTGGAAGGGACCAGTATCCTTTCCTGTCATTTTTATATGGAGACTCACAGACTTCTGCACAGGACGATTAATATCTGAAGTGTTCCTCTCAGATCTCAGGGCTGCCCCAATTTTTAAAACTGACCTATGCCACTTAATGCCACAGCTCTTACTAAATAAGGTGCCTAGCAAAAATACAAATAGGAAGGCTATCAAGGTTGACTCCCAGCCTATGAAAATATCTAAATCCCTAATTCTTAACCAAAAGCATCTCAGAGGATACACAGAAGAAACATTATTATGTTTCCCAGCTGCCTCTACTCAAGCCTGTTCCAATCAAAATGAGTTCTGGCATCATTTTTGGGGCTGTGAGACATGGGCCCCATCTTAGGACGTTGATAAGGATCCCTTTCTAACCCTATCAGCTACAGTCAACAGTTCCTGCACAAAACCCTTGTACTGTAACCCTATTACAATCAAAGTTAAAAATGGGATGCAGTGCACCCACAAGCTTATAGCTCCTGGAACTCAGGGAGATCTTGGGGATTGAGGATATGGAAAATGGACATTGTTAGGAATGTTTCCTAAGTGAGCTCTCTGGTGATGCAAAATTTCCCAATCAAGCCAAATCAAAACAAACCAAATTAAGAAATATCCATGTTTAATGGGAGATCTGTGCTCTTGGGTGGCCCCGAGAGGGAAACCGGGAAGCTACAGGAATGCAACCCAGGCAGGAAGAAAGGGAGACCACGTGTTTTTCTTTTGGGGGATCACTTAAGTACCCTGTGGAGTGGTCTTGACTGCACGCCCAGGGAGGGATTTGAAGTCCAGACCAGGCCTGGGGGCTGGGATAGATGTGAGGGGCTGGGGCCTAGGCTCCCTACCTAACATTCCAGACTCTTTGGCTATAGGGTTGACAGAAAATTGGAATGGTAATTATGACATTTAGGCTCTCTTTGGAAAAAAGGGTGTAGACTCAAATCTGGCTACTTCCTGCAGGCACGGGGCAGCATGGGGAAGGGGAGAGCCAGGTGTCCATGTTTAGCGAGAGCTGTGGCTGGAAAGGCATCCCATGAACTGTCATCCCAGAGAAGGCAGGCATCTGTTCCTTGGGGGAGATGAGAAGGCAGGTGTCTAGAAAAAAGTAGTTGTTATCGATAAAGATGAGTGTGCCAGAATGAGGAGCAGGTAGGCCCTTCATTGCAGCATCCTGGAAAACCAAAGGGTGGAAGGTCCTATCTGCTGGATAGACCAAGTGTCTTGAGTAGGTGTCCACTTGAGCCTGGAGAAATGGTACCAGCATGGGTGGCCCAAGAGCTTGGCAGCCGAGGGGGTGGTGAGGTTTACCATGTGAGGTCAATTCCATCGAGGCTCGAGGGAGATCTGGGAGTTAACTGTTTAAGGAGTACTCTGTCCCCTGGGGAGAGCGGAGCAGGTTTAGGGGCACTAGGGTCCACTGGTGTGGGGGCAGGGAGACAATTGGCAGCGTGTGAATGGAGAAGAAACCTTAAAAGGGAGAGGTAGAGTAGGTACCCCTCCAGTGGAGGAGTTTGAACTGGTAAGTGATGGTTAAGGATAAAGGGCTTGCCATAAAGCAACTCAAAAGGGCTCAGGTCCATAGGGGAACATGGGGTGGCCCTGAGGCGAGGGCCACGACAACCTGAATTTAGTGGAGAGCTTGTTTAGTTGTTTGATGAGTCCCATTGTCCAGGAGATATTGAGAGCTTCTGACAGGAGCTCCATGACTCTGAGCCATCGCATCTGCTGTTTCCCTGGAGACTGGAAACACTTCCAGCCTGTAAAAGCATCCACAAGTGTTAAGAGGCAACAAAGTTCTTTATGAGTAGGCATATGGGTGAAATTAACTTGCCAATCTTTTTCCGATTGGTGTCCACGAAACTGGAGTATGTGGAGAGCTCCTTGTGGGTTGGCCTGGGCACACATCTGGCAGGAGGAATGAACCTGTAAAATAGAATCTTGGAGATGGGCGGGGTTAAAAGGGGCTCCAAGAAGCAGAACAAAGCTTTGGGGAAGAGGCTAAGGATATCTCCACTCAGTAAATGTGCTGGACAAGCCAGTATCACTAAGAAAGAATGAGAAAAAATTGTCCTACAAGAATGTAGGACAGTGGTAGAGTTTTAAGTGGGAAGGAACAGGTCCCGTCTACCCCTATAACTGAAATTGGTGAGGGAAACTTAAGGCCTGAGTGAAAATAAAAGTAATGGACTTACCTACCACTTGTAGCATGACCCCAGGCTGGGAGAGGGTTATGAGATATACCACGTTTGGGCAGCGTCGATCTTCTGCAAGGCTGAGACATTTGGAGGCTGGCACAGTTTCACTTGCCGATGGTGATGAGGCCGGACTTCCATGACTTGGCATAGAGGACAAGCCCGCATGGGGGCATTGTGATTTCCAGTGTCCAGGTTGCTGGAAGATAAGGCACAACCTCGGAGCAGGTGTAGGGCAATATCGTGCCCCGTGACCATTTAGGCCACACTTGATAGAGCCCTGTGATTGACTTCCCTTGTCCCCCTTCCTGTGACTTTAGGGCAGCTGGTAAGGGCTGGGCCTGTAGATTGTTGTAGCTTTGTCTGTCGGGAAGATTTTTTTCAGGCATTAAAAACTTTAAGGTCATTTTCACCAATTCCTGTATAGGAGTTTGGGGACCATCCTCAACTTTTTTTTTCTAATATCTGGTACTGACTGAGGAAGCAGAATGATTGGCAGAAAAGGAAGCTAGCCACCTTTTTTATAACCTGAGATTGATTTGGGAGAGAAAAAGGAGCAGGGGAAGGACTAGCCCAGTGCGCAGAGGGGGTCCAGGAGTGGAGCAGTGAGGTAGGAGGGGGAGGGAAAGGTGGAAGTTGACATTGAACCTCCAAATTGGGAAAGGGAGGAGAAAGAATGTTGCTCCACAGGAGGGGTTGGGTGTGGGTTTGAGGGAGTGGGGGAGGGGCCAGTGCCTCAGGCAGCATGGTGCTGTGAGACTGGCTAAGGGGAAGGGGCAAGAGCACAGAGATCAAAAAATATGGACAAAAAAAAACCCCATCTATATGTAAGTTTTGTTTATTTGTATCAGGTAGACTCAATTTAAAAGATTTCTGTAAGAGGCTTACAGGGACAAAAACAGACCTGGCTTTGAACTGGAAGTGCCCATTTTAGAGTCTATGTGTTGTTCCTTTAGAGACAAGGCCACGCATGCGCAAAAAATACAGTCTCCAAGTGGACTACAAACCCCAAAATGCCCAGAGCCCTTTAAAAATGGGCGTTCCAACTCTCTCTCCTCTCTCTCTCCCCTCTCGCTCTCCCCTCCTCTTTCCCTTTCGTCTCTTCACTCCCGTTCCTTGTATGTTACCCTCCCCCATTAAAGTTTACCCACGTGGGACCCCGCGTGTCTCGTCTCTCCTTCCCCAACCCCGCGCGTCTCGTGTCTCCCCCTCCCGAACAACACCCCCACATAAAAAATAATAACATTGGTGCCGTCTGCTCGGGGACCTTCTCGCCCCGGGGCCCTCACCTGAGGCCTCGGCTCTGGGTTTTGGCGCCTCCTGGAGCTCGGGGCCTCCCCCGGGACAAGGTCAGAACCGGACGACCTGCGACCACTCCACGTGTTCCACTCATCTCGACACGGCCCTCCCTCTCCAACCGTCAGCGGCTAATTCGTGAGTTTACCTGGGCTGGCTAACCATCCCCTCTCACCTGGAGGAGGCCGGCCGAGCTCCCGGCTTCCTCTGGCGTGTCCTGGGTGTGGTTGCTAACCCCCCCCCTTCCCCCGGCCTTCCGCCCTAGGCTAGACCTGTTTTTATCCGCGCCCAAAAGTTCGATACTTTTGGTTCTCTGTCCTCTGTTTCATTCCTTTTCTTTCTTTTTTCATCGTGACCGCCGCTACGGTGCGGCCCGCCGCCGGTGCGGCCTGACCTTGGCTGAATTCGGCTCAGCCAAGGTCCTACCACCCCCCCTGTGAAATCGGACGCCTTTTCACAGGGCCTGGGTGTTCGTTTCGGCTGCAACGGGCAGCCTTCGGGCTTAACTGTCCCCTCCTAGCCGAGACCCCCGTCTCCCGTCGAAAACTAGGACTGGGTCAGCTAGCCCATAGCACGGTCCCCTGGGTACTCTGACGCCTGTGTCCAGAGCAACTGTGTTCTGAGCATCTTCGGGTGCCTTCTGCAGATATTTTCACGGTTCTAGCCATGGGCGCTAAGTCTTCAAAACCAATTCCCCCTTCCTCTCCTCTGGGACAGCTGTTGGAAGCTCTACAGCCCCACGCCTTAATTCCTTCTGTTAAATTATCTACGCTCATCCGTCTTTGCTCTAAGAGGTGGCCTTCCTACGGCCTACAGGGGAACTTTAAATGGCCATCTTGCGGGTCTTTTGACCCCGATATTCTACGGGAACTAGCTAACTTTTGCCACCGTTCTGCTAAATGGAAAGAAATGATGTATATTATGGCATTCTTTTACATGGCTTTAAAAACGGATCCTTCTACTGTCTCTCAGTGCTCACCTGCTCACATGTTCTTAGCAATGCCGCCCCACCCGGAACCTTCTGCTCCTGCTATGGACCCCGCGGACGAACTTCCACCTCCCCGGCCTCGCGGGGCTACTCCTTCCCGTTCTGCCAGATCTAACGATGGTTCTTCCATTCCCCTTTCCTCCAAAGTTTCTTTTAGGCACAGAAAATCCTCCTCCAGGTCACCTAACCGTTCTCCGTCTAGTTCCCCAACAAGCTCCCGTTCTGGATCTACAGGGATTTCGCCCAGTTCCTCCGAGGAGGCTTCCACCCGCCCCCGCCCATCACAGGAGTGGCTGGAAGATTCTCCCCACCCCCACCGCAGGTCGCAGGGTGGGGTGGAGGCTTCCACCTGCCCCCGCCGATCCCGGGAGCGATCCCGGGAGCGGCTGGAAGATTCTCCCCACCCCCACCACAGGTCGCAGGGTGGGGTGGAGGCTTCCACCTGCCCCCGCCGATCCCAGGAGCAATCCCGGGAGCGGCTGGAAAATTCTCCCCACCCCCACCACAGGTCGCATGGGGGGGTGGAGGCTTCCACCCGCCCCCACCGCAGGACATGCAGACAGTCGGAAACGTCTTCGGATTCTTCCCCATCCCCCTCCCGCCCCGTCCCTCGGCCGCGATCTTCCAAAGCACCTCTGGGCTCCACTCCCGCCCGCCGCCTCGCTCACTCCCTGAGGATATCAGGTTCCTAAAGACTACCACTGCCTCCTGTGAGATCTGCCAAAAGTCAGATCCCAGGACCAAATATCGTAGCTTTCCTTTCCCTACTCACCAAGCCAGGGGCTCCCTTCCGGGAACTGACTGGCAGCTGGATTTTACTCACATGCCCACAGTTAAAAAAATTAAATATCTCCTGGTGTTGGTGGATACAATGTCTGGGTGGGTTGAAGCTTTCCCCACCTCTAACAAGAGAGCCCAGACAGTTTCTGATATCCTCCTCCGAGAAATTGTTCCGCGGTTCGGGCTCCCAACTTCTCTTCAGTCAGATAACGGCCCAGAGTTTACTTCCCAGATTTCTCAGAATCTGTCTAGGGCACTTGGAATCCCCTGGAATTTTCATATACCATACCACCCCCAGTCTTCAGGTAAGGTAGAACAGACTAACCGCTCTTTAAAGGATGCCCTCGTTAAGATGTCACAAGAACTTCACCTCGACTGGGTAAGGCTTCTGCCTCTGGCCCTTCCTCAGGCTTCGGGCTCTCCCAAAGGGCCCTCTTTTCATTTCACCCTTTGAACTCATGTATGGGCGGCCGGTTTTAACCCCTGGCCTCCCATCGGGAACCTCTCCCCTTCCTGATCACCTGCTCACTCCCCTCCTTTTCCACCTACGTTCACTGCTGTGGGACTTCACGGATCACTCACTACCTCAACCATGTGCTAACACATGTCCACCGCCGGTTAAAATAGGAGATAAGGTTTTATTCTCACCTCCAGGTCAACGTCCCTCACCCCTTTCCCCTAAATGGCAGGGTCCTCTCAGGGTAATTCTTCTAACTCCCACAGCTGCCAAGCTCGAGGGAATTCCTCACTGGATTCACCTGTCACATCTGAAACCGTTCATCCCTACAGCTCAGAACAATCCTCCTTACACGGTAACTCAGACGGGACCATGTTCCCTCAAGTTCCAAAGGACAACAGGTCCAACCCCCTCTACTCCAGCCTAAGGAAAACAATGGTCTCATTTTTCATTTTTTCCTCCTGTGCTAATACACCCTCCCTTTTCTAAATTCCTAAATAACCATCCAGTTGTCTCTACAGGAATCATCATCAAACACAGAGCCAAGAGGTTCAGGTGATAAGCAAATGCTTAACCAAGTTCCTGACATAACAGGTTTGTCACTGACTGCAGCAGTGACCCCTAAAATGTTAAGGAATATATGATTAAAATATATTTCTTTTGAGACATTTTCTTTAAGCTCCAAGACACCAGCCGGACCCACCTGGACAAAGCAGACACAAGCAAAACGGAATAAGTATCATTCAATTAACGGAATAAGTATCATTTACCTTTTTTATTCTTATTCTTAACCCCTGGCCTCCTAAAAGCCCCCCCCTCCACCCCAACCCCCTCCACCCCAAATCTCCCCTCTAACTTTTTTTCTTTCTACTAATGCAACTTTTGTTTTCCAGCATCCTAACGGTGACCCAGCTACTCAAGAGCCAGACAGATACAATCTCCAGACAGATGCGATTTCTTCAATCAGCCACTTGATGCCAGCGGACAAAACATCGATATGACATCATCAGGACAATAGGACGCTCCCCGGACCCCTCGACGCCCAAAGTCAGCAGGAAGCAGTTATGAGAGACCGGGCTATGCCCCTATTCCCTACCCGTTAAGACCCTCAACCCCCCCCTCAATTTTTTTTAATAAAACCAAAAGGGTGGAATGTTGTTCCTTTGGAGACAAGGCCACGCATGCGCAAAAAATACAGTCTCCAAGTGGACTACAAACCCCAAAATGCCCAGAGCCCTTTAAAAATGGGCGTTCCAACTCTCTCTCCTCTCTCTCTCCCCTCTCGCTCTCCCCTCCTCTTTCCCTTTCGTCTCTTCACTCCCGTTCCTTGTATGTTACCCTCCCCCATTAAAGTTTACCCACGTGGGACCCCGCGTGTCTCGTCTCTCCTTCCCCAACCCCGCGCGTCTCGTGTCTCCCCCTCCCGAACAACACCCCCACATAAAAAATAATAACACTATGTCCACCTACAAGACCTAAGTCCACCTTAGTGCATCCACCAAGATGGCTCTTAGGTCCACAGGGGTCGTGGAGATTGGATGCCTGGCATCCCAAAACACACAGATGTCCGCCTCAGCCAATCCTGATTCTCCAGGATTGACTGCAACCTGATTTGAATTCACAGCGTGAGCTCACGACTTCATTGGGAATCCGAAAAAGACAAAAATAAGTATGAATGGGTCCCCCAAATCCCTATAGCATAGACAAGAAAAGGGACTCACCAAGACACAGCTACTGTAGCCCAGAAGCTGGTTTTAAGCATGACATAGAGGGCTCAAACTGTAGACTAGGGACCTTTCAACACGAGCCCTGCCACATGGAAAGGACCTGCCCTAGCTCAGCAGGAACCTCCAAATGTCAGAAATATTTCTTAACGCGAGCTCTCTGATGATGTAAAAATTCCCAATCAAGCCAAATCAAAACAAGCCAAATTAAGAAATACAGGTTTAATGGGAGATCTGCGCTTTCGGGTGGCCCCAAGGGGAAACAGGGAAGCCACAGGAATGCGACCCCTGGCAGGAAGAAAGGGAGACCATGTGTTTTTCTTTTGGGGGATCACTTAAGTACCCTGTGGAGTGGTCTTGATCCCACCCCCAGGGAGGGATTTGAAGTCCAGACCAGGCCTGGGGGCTGGGATAGATGCGAGGGGCTGGGGCCTAGGCTCCCAACCTAACAGACATGACCAAAGAATGGCATTTACTATACAGCAATCACATGTCAAGATGCCTGTCCTCCCTATAAGTCCCCTGCAGGACCTCATCCGGCCTCTCCCATGTCCCATCTAGGTCCCCATAGCTCCGCTCCTGACCACTAAGTCACCCGAGTGCCTCAACCCCCTGGGGTTTACTGTGTCAACAACTGTACAGAGTGAGACAAGCTCCATAGATTCTCTTATGCCTGCAGACCCTCTCCTTGGGATGGTCCAGACTACTTACCCCTTCCTAATTCTACAAAGGGACGATTGCGATTGCTGGCTGTGTTTGAAACCCAGGCTCCTTTTTACATAGGATTAGGCCTTCTGATGGCACAACCATCCTTAACATTTAAAACTGTGTCTTTAACTAACAGAACAGCTTGTCCCTGGGAGGCCCCTCTCACCCTGGAGAGAGATTCGAGGAGAGGCTACCTGGTTCCACTCCTACAACTATCCCTTAGACAGAACCGCTTATTCAGTTGTATGTAAAAAGAAATATGTTTTCTCAAAGTCTACAAATACTTTTAACCTAAGCAACTCCCATCTATTGGTCACTCTAGATGATCGTGGTGTGCAGGAGCCATGAGCATCCCTGCATATCAACCAGTCTTTCCACCATGGGAAACCGACCTGGACTCTGTGTCTTAGTACAAATTGTACCACAGATATATTACTATGATGGGCCACCTGGCAGGGTACACTTGGACTCCTCTCTAGAAGGACAGCATAAAAGAGCAGACCAGATCCTTGTTCCAGTAAAAGTGGGATTAGGTACCACTGGCTCTGTTGCCATAAGAGCAGCAGCATTGTCAAGCCAATTATAATAGTCTTTCTGAAGCTGCGGAAAAAAGATTTATTTTGTAACCAATCAACTACTGCATAATTAGAAAAAGAAGTAGATTCTCTGGCAGAAATGGTTACAAAATAAAAGAGGACTAGAGTTGCTACTCCTAAAGCAAGGAGATCTACATGCTGCCTTGAGAAAATCCTGTTGTTTTTATGCAGACCATTCAGGTGTTGTCAAAAACACTCTTCAGGAGCTCAAGGTGCATCTCCTTAAAAGACAAGAAAAAAACACCCCAACAGAAACCATTCTCCTGGTTCCACAGGCTGTCTGACTGGTCGCCATGGTTAACAACCCTAATATCTGCCATTGCTGGTACACTTATTAATTTTTTAATGCTCATAATAGCAGGGCCTTGTATAATTACTATGTTCTTTAAATTTATAAGGAGTTGTGTCTCCTCAAGAGAACTCCTGATTTGGAGAGATGGCTCAGAGGTTAAGAGCATTGATTGATCTTCTAGAGGTCCTGAGTTCAATTCCCAGCAACCACATGGTGACTCACAGCCATCTATAATGAGATCTGGTGCCCTCTTCTGGCAAGCATACATGGAAGGAATTTTGTATACATAAAAAATAAATAAATCTTAAAAAAAAGAACTCCCTTTAGAAAAAAAAAGAGAGAACTCCTGATTCTCTGCTCACAATATACAGTGGTCAGAGGCTTGGACACCAGTCTAATTTCAAAGACAGACCTCAACTCCAGCTCAGATGTAGACTTAGAGAAATGAAGAGCTTGACTCAAGTCACAATTTTGAGGATGAAGCCCCCCCTTCCATTTTTAGGTTGGAATTTCTCTCTTTTTTGAGACTTATGACTGTTATTCTTTCTTAAGTTCCTCAAAGTTTAATTTTGTCTCTAATCTATATCTGTTTCAACTAGCCCCCACATAACTGACAGGGCACATCTAGATCTCAGCTGTTGTCTTCAACCCATGAACCCTAAACTGCAAAGAACTGATGCGGATCAAGCCATTTTACAAGAATGCAGCTTAACTCCAGCTGGGTTCCCAGTTATCCCCTCCCTACCTTTGACTGCCCTTGCAGCCTTCCTGGACCCTGACCATTTAAGCCCCATTTCAGCTTGAAGCAGCTACAAAAGAGAATACTTCCTCCCAGTTCCCAAACCAGGCTGAGGGAAGGCCAAGCCAGAAACATTAAGATAATCAAAATGAATCAAATATTTAATTCAGGTAACAAATTCAAGGGGGAACATTAAGGATCTGGAAATAAGACTGAAAATATAGAAATAGAAATCTAGACACCAAAGATTAGAATGTAGAAGCTTAAGATATAGTAAGAAAGCTGTAAACCTAAGCAAACTACCAACAGCTTTTCAAGAATCAGTCATTTACAATGAACTATTTTCTCAGACGCTTAAGAAGCTTTTCTCAGCTTAGGTCATTTTATCTTATAACGAGCTGTTTTATTTACAAGGCCAGAGCTTTTCTCTGCAAACTGAGAGTAGTTTCCTGGCCATTTTTGATCAACCACAGATATGAGCTGAGTTAAACTTTAGGAGACAGAAATATGTGACCTCTGGGTTAGGCATTGTCTCTGCTATGGGAAACTATTATATACTCTTAATTATAGCAATCACAATATACAATAAGTATCATATATTGCACTAAATATATATGAGATATATATCATATATATATATTACACAAAAGAAAGAGCATGGTAGTTTTCATATCTGCCTACATTATCCTTGGATCATATTTTCCTGAACTACTTGAGTTCCTCCATCACATCTTTGTGTCTGATACAATGACTTTTACAAAAACTCAGCCTCTCTCCTTCCTCATGACCCAAAAGAGAAAAAGTAAATCTTATTTCTGTTTTTGGACCTGATCTGTTTCGTATAAAGCTATATCCAGTTTTAGCTACTTTCCTTATAACAAAACAGTTATCACTGTGCTGATTGCAGACTCTTCCCTCGGTCTTCTTCTTTATTAGGCTGTTGTTCAATTTGATTGCTACAGATTTTACTTTAGCTCATGGGTGAGGCCATTTTGATTGTGAACAAAGGGCTCTTTAGTGTGTTGTTGAGATGGATGTGAAGTATCAAGGATTCCCATTAAGGATTTTCACAACTGCATTTATTGAGGAAAGGAACTTATACTTGTTCTAATTCATTGAGTTTATTTGGGTGTGGAATCAGGGTAATACTGGCACAGGGATGAGTTTGGATGTGTTCCTTTACTTTCTCTTTCTTAAAGTATTTTCTGTAACCTTAGTCTTCATTCTTCTGCAAAGTTTTGAATGATTCAGGGAATCCATGTGATCTGGGCTCTGCCTTGTTGGGAACTGGTTTTGTTGCCAGTCCAAACTTGCTTATGACTCATGTTTTTAAGTGTTTTTATTTGATTTTAATTCAATTTTCAAACATGTCTAAAAATTCCTTTGCTAATTTCTTTCTTTCTTCCTTCCTTTCTTTTCATTTATTTATTTATTTATTTATTTATTTATTTATTTATTTATTTATTTTGTTTTTCAAGACAGGGTTTCTCTGTAGCTTTGGAGCCTGTCCTAGAACTTGCTCTTGTAGACCAGGCTGCTCTTGAAGTCACAGAGATCTACCTGCCTCCCGAGTGCTGGGATTAAAGGCGTGTGCTACCAGCAACCCTTTGCTAATATCTAATTTTCTGCAGTATAAAAACTACATCCCTAAAAGACCCTCTGGACTGAATTTCTTCAGTTACAACATCAGTTTTTCTGTAATATAATTTGTATCTGACCTACTGATCGGTTTCATTGAGGGATTTGCATTGTGACATACATATCCTTGAAAATAACCAGCCGGGCGGTGGTGGCGCACGACTTTAATCCCAGCACTCGGGAGGCAGAGGCAGGTGGATCTCTGTGAGTTTGAGACCAGCCTGGTCTACAAGAGCTAGTTCCAGGACAGGCTCCAAAACCACAGAGAAACCCTGTCTCGAAAAACCAAAAAAAAAAAAGAAAATAACCAGCTCTTTCAGGGATCTCTTTATTATCATCATCATCATTACTGTTAATTTGCATGCTCACCTCACTGCTTCCAACTCTGAACTTTCCTATTAGTCCTCATCTGCTGTTTTGGGTTTGGGTGCTTCTAGATTTCTATGCCCTTGAAGAGCATCCTTAGGTTGCTTTGGATATCTCAGATTTTATGACAGAAAATTAAGTTATAAACTTTCTGACTAAAACTGGATTAACTTTTTTTGCATTGTGTGACTCTGAAATTCCCCACAAGCCAAAGTTGTTGAAATTGAGCAGAACACCATGACCAGCCACATGGAAGAGGACATTCTTGAAAGGGATTTCAGGTTCTTACTATCTCTAGGTTGTGGTGTGTCATGAATATTTTGGCATGGGTGTGTGGGTTCACACAGGTCTGAGAAATGAAGACTCAGAGACCCTTTGAGAAGACACTTAGCCTTTGCGGTTGCAGACAGAATACAATGCTTCCACAATACAATGCTGTGTACATACCTGATTCATAAGGTACCACGGTTTTTCAGATTTCCCCTGAATCAAGCTTTGCATAGTCTTTGTATCCATGGAAAACTCTCAGTCAAGAATCACATAGGAAAACAAAAGGTATTTGTAACCCAAAGGAAGGCCTGGGGGCTGTGTGAAAACTCAAGCCCAGCCAGGGGGAACCCAGCAGGTGTCACTGCTAGTGGAGGTTACTTGCGATCCCTCTGGCGCCAGCCTTCAGGACATTCTGCTACAGTGGTGCTCACACATCTGTACCCAGACAGACAAACAGAGACATGTAGGCAGAGAGAGAGAGAGAGAGAGAGAGAGAGAGGAAACCTAAAGAAGAGGGGAAAGAGTAATGTGATAACATTTTGTCTTTCAGAAATGATTGCTCCTATAATGTGTGAGGATCTATTATTCAACCTTCAATAATCAGGTTTTTTTTTTTCCAAGCAGTATGCTAGTGGCAGGCTATGACAAATTGTAGTTGACTCTGACTCTCCAATCAATAGATCTTCCAGAGGACACAGGTTCAAGTCTCAGCACCCACATGGCAGCTAACAACTGTCTATAACACCAAGATCTGATACCCTCACACAGACATACATGCAGGCAAGAGAGGAATGCACATAAAAAAGTAAATAAATTACATTCATATTGAGAGGATAGAGAGAAGCACTAGCTGCTCTTGCAGAGGACCCAGGTTCGGTTCCCAGCACCTACAAGGAGGCTCACATCCATTTAACTCCAGTTCCAGATGATCCAACTCCCTCTTCTGATTTTCATGGATACTAAGCAGTCAAGATGTCCACATGCAGGTTGTGTATGTGTGTGCGTGAAAGACCCTCGTTTTCAAGGGTGGTGGGAGAAATCCCCCAGACTCAATAATTCAGGCCAACAGATGCAATCAGCAAGAGGTATCTTTATTGATTACACAGGCACCTGTGGGTGCAACAGTAGCTTACGTTAACTGAGCACCACAGGCAAATTCAAACAGCCATATTTATAGGGAAAAATGATTACATAAGAGGATAGTATAGCACAAGCATTTCATTGGCTCTGAAATCAGTGGGCTTAGCTCATCCTGGGATTGGCCCCATGTCTATTCTCGAATTTCCCTGAAAAACCATAAAGACAGATAAAACACCCTGCAGCGAGTTGACAGTTTAGATAGGATATCTTGGGGGGTGGAGTATTCCTTCTCCTTAGTCCCGAAAAACCACAAAGCTAGATATAGCACTCTGCAGCAAGTTGACAGTTTAGATAGAATGCCTTGGGGTGAGTGGAATATTCTCTTTCCTTAGCCTAGTCAGTGAGTCTGCAACCCATAGATATCCAGTTTTAGCATCATCTAAGCCCGGGGGTCCAGCTAAATTTTCTGCAGAGTTTAACATAGTACGTGGGCATGGGGGTCTTTCAAGTATGGGGGGGTGGTCTTTCATGCATTTATCTATGTGTTCATAGTGGGCCAGAAATATGGTGAGTCAGGTAAAGGGGTTTGCCAAAGAAGCTGGTACTTAAGTTCAATGTCCAGGATCCATGTAGTAGAATTAGAACCAACCAACTCCCACAAGTCCTCTGACCTCCACACATATACTGGGTTGCACACACCCCACACACAAAACAATGTAACATTAACTTAAAAGTTCAAGGCTATCATGGACTACATGCTGAGTTCTAGTCCAGTTTATTGGGCATATCTGTCCAACCATCACCATGATCTCTCTTCAGAGTTCTCCCACCTTGTAGCCACATCCCCAACACCTCATCAGCTTTTACCCACTGTCTGTTGCAGAATATTCCTTTACACTGTGTGAAAGGCTTTTATCTTTCTCTATTTCTGTATACCTTCCTTTGCTTCTATTGCTTCTACCTCCATGGCTTGTTGTGTAGCTGGGTGGCTGGAACCTTATGTCCTCCTCTCCTTGTTCTCTTGTTTTTGCTCATTCTCCTCCTCCATTCTCTTTTTATACTTTCTGCCTGTGAGCCACACCTTTTCTTGCTTCTGCCTTGCTATTGGCTATTCAGCTCTTTATTAGACTATCAGGTGTTTTAGATAGGCAAAGAATCACAGCTTTACAGTTAATCAAATGCAGTCATATACAAAAGTAACACACATGAAAATAGTATTCCTCAAGAGTCCTTAGAAAATGACTTACAGCAGGTATTCAGTGTCAGGTCTAAGCAAGGTCATCAATGCCCTCAGCTACTCTCAAAAGACCCTATACTCACAAGGATATCTTTTTTTTTTATTTTTTGGTTTTTCGAGACAGGGTTTCTCTGTGGTTTTGGAGCCTGTCCTGGAACTAGCTCTTGTAGACCAGGCTGGTCTCAAATTCACAGAGATCCGCCTGCCTCTGCCTCCCGAGTGCTGGGATTAAAGGCGTGCCCCACCACCGCCCAGCAGGATATATTATTTCTGTACCTCACTTTATTCAAGGCCAGTCAAAGACCTGAGATAAAAGAAGTATCCATATGGCATGGTGGCTACCCCAAGAGGATTTGTTGTACTCTGGGAAGCAACAATTGTTGATATGGTCTTTATAATATCTTTTATTACAATAAACATTTACTTATTTATGTATTAAATTATTTGAGATAAGGTCTCATTATGTAGCCCTAGATGTCCTGGAACTCACTTTGTAGATCACCAGTCTTTGAAATCACAGAGATCATGATGCTTATGCTTTCTGGAGTGCTGGGATTAGAGGCTTTCACCACCATTTATAGCATTTTATGTGTCTGTGTGTGTGTGTGCTTGTAAGCATGCACGGATGCCAAGGTGTGTTATAATAAGAGTGGCGGGCTACGTTCCTGGCACCCAGCTGCCCACACGGCTAGCTTTTTTTTTTTTTCGAGACAGGGTTTCTCCGTAGCTTTTGGTTACTGTCCTGGAACTAGCTCTTATAGACCAGGCTGGCCTCGAACTCACAGAGATCCGCCTGCCTCTGCCTCCCTAGTGCTGGGACTAAAGGCGTGCACCACCACCGCCCGGCCCGCATGACTAGCTTTATACCCGAAATAATTACACGGAAACTGTATTCTTTTAAACACTGCCTGGCCCATTAGTTCCAGCCTCTTATTGGCTAGCTCTTACATATTGATCTAACCCATTTCTAATAATCTGTGTAACATCACAAGGTGGCTTACCAGGAAAGATCTTAACCTGCGTCTGTCTGGAGTGGGAGAATCATGGCGACTGACTGAAATTCTGTTCTGTCTACTCTGCCTATCTAAGCTGCTGTCCTATCAAAAGGGCCAAGGCAGTTTCTTTATTAACCAATAGACATATGACCCTCCTCCATAATTTCCCCTTTTTCTGTTTAAACAAAAAAGAAAGGCATTCACTTTAACATAGTAAAATTACATATAGCAAAAAATTATCAAGTAAGAATTACTATAACTAACCATTCTTCAACTCCATCAAAGACTCCAGAAGGATATAATATTACCTAAGCAAAGAAGAAATCCAAAACTCTAGAAATAACAGAGACATCTCACTGTCTGGACAGTCATCCAAAGTTCTTTTGTACCTTTGGGGCATCCATCTTCAGCCTACAGGCTCATAGTATCCAGAGGACATTTCCATGAAGCAGGAAAATTCAAAGGCAGTTCAGTCACTTTCTGTTATGTCCTACAGATTGTCTCGCAGACTCTTTCATGAATCAGGATCCCCAAAAGACCATCTCACCATTAGGCAAGTTCAGCAGTCCTCTCTCTGTGGGTTCTTTGTGTCCAGTTTATGCACCAGTCCATGCAAGAGCAGTTTCTTGCCCAGTTAACCAACTCCATAAGGAGCCTCTTCGATGCCCATCTTCTTCTTAAAGTAGATTGGTGCTGCCAGGAGCAGACATGTCTCATTATCATGAAAAGCCCTAAGTTATTAAAACATTAAATGCCATATTCTGTAGTCTTTGAAAGATATGAAGAATGCCTATCTAACTGAAATATATCTCTATATATCCAGAAAATCTAACATGACTGCAAGCTTAACTATTATCAATGATTATCCATTAACAACCTATATTTCCTAATTATACATTACATTTTTAAGTGAACTACACAATTACAATACCTTAATCAAAAGCAGAAATACATATAACAAAATTGACCTTAAAATCCATACCAATGTAAATTATTCATATCTATATCATATCCCCCTCTAAATGTAAAAGAACATTTATAAACAATATTTGAGAACATGGGCACAGTTTTTTCTCTCCAAACTGCTTCCTGCTGAATGGGGCGCTGTTATTCAGGTATTTTATGGGATAACCTGTCTGCTAGGTTCATCTCAGTCGGCAGTTGAGCAAAGTAATTTTTTGAGGTTGTTCACATCAACCTTTCGGGAGGGCATGGTCTATCATACCACATTGGGATAGAGGCAACCCAAAGGGTCTCATCCTCTGTGAAAACAAGAGAAGACCCTCTCCAAAGCATCATATCCTTAGACCCAAATTCTGAAATTATAATACCCTTATATCCATTCTGGTTTAGCTTGGCAGCCCATGTAATGAAAAGTCTTTCTGTACTTAACTCCTTTTCAGTCAAAAAATTTAAAGAAAACACAATGTACAAAATCCAGACCCTCTGTGAATTTTTCATTGTTACATGGCTTATTTTTCTTTATTTCTTTTAATCTATAACTATCTGTACTCTGTCTCTTTAAAGACTTTACCCTTTTTTTAAGACATTAACTTTATTCTTTATATATTTTTTCTCTCTCCCAAGGCTATGTACATTTATCCAACATTGTGACTCATTTAGTGGTCTTTTATGTCTGAATCTGTCTTATTGTGAATCTGTACTTTTTTTTTACTATCCAGGAGCATTTCTTAAAATGTTAAGCACTTCTTAAAAACTTAAGTTGCACCATGTAAGGGTAATACGGTACCACCTGTTTACTGCCAGTCTAAACCTTAATTGTGCTGTTATTACAGTAATTATGATAGTTCCTGCCTGAGACCAGCACAGTTCAGCCTGGCGGAGCTGGGCTGCTCCTGCCTCGGAGCCATTTGGTGCCCCTGAGCCACACACAATTCCAGGCACACAGCAGTCCACATTGCCATCAAGCAAGCTGTAGCATTTTAATCCAAATGCTCCATTCAAAAGCTCTGTCTCCCACAGGAGCCAGACAGATCGCAATGGCAGCACAGCACAGAAAGCCGGCATTTTAAAACAGCAAGTTTTTTCCTGCTGCTTAGTCAGGAAAATTTCTTTGCAGCAAGCCACCCACAAACAGCCAAAAGCTGTGTTAAACTCCCACTCCCTTTTTTTTAAAGCCCTCTCAGGTTTTTAAGTGAATTTAGTCCATCACATTGGAGTGCCACTCTGTTGTAATGAGTGACGGGCTACATTCCTGGCACCCGGCCACCCGCACGGCTAGCTTTATACCCGAAATAATTACATGGAAACTGTATTCTTTTAAACACTGCCTGGCCCATTAGTTCCACCCTCTTATTGGCTAGCTCTTGCATATTGATCTAACCTATTTCTAATAATCTGTGTAACATCACAAGGTGGCTTACCAGGTGAAAGACTCTAAATGCATTTGTAAGCCCTCTCAACCCTAAGAAAATGTAAAACTTTAAGAAAAATCTGAAGCCATTTCTGATGACTCTCAGTACTTCCCCACCTCCCCTGGGAACCAAGGACATAACAGCTATGCATGCACGTACTGAGATGTTGGAAACTTTCCATCTTCCTGAATAGGGGCATGATAACCCTTAGGTGTTGACTCAGTTACTGATGTTTCCTGGGAAAGGGCAAAGTGACCTTCAGAAGTTTCCTTTTACCTCATCTGATCTGGCAATCACTCTCCAGCTAATTATTGGTAATAGCCTTTTTGAATAAGCCAACCCAATAAGTTACAAAACAACCTACAGGTCCCCCCCCCCCCCCGTCTCTGTGGCTTTTTGCTTTAAAAGATGGGCTGTAACAGCTGTGGATGTCCTTCATATCCCGAACCTGAAGGACCCTGTCATGACAGAATAAAAAATCCTCTTGCTGTTTGCATCCACACGAGTGGTCTCGACTGATCCTTGGGTAGGGGGTCTCTCCAGAAGAAAGACATCCTTCGGGGGGTCTTTCACAGGAAAGATCTTAACCTGCGTCTGTCTGGAGTGGGAGAATCATGGCGACTGACTGAAATTCTGTTCTGTCTACTCTGCCTATCTAAGCTGCTGTCCTATCAAAAGGGCCAAGGCAGTTTCTTTATTAACCAATAGACATATGACCCTCCTCCATCAAAGGTGTACATATGGAGGTCAGATGGCAACTTGTGGTAGTTCATTCCACCATGTGGATCTTGCAGAATTAACTCAGGCTACCAGGCTTAGTGGCAAGCGCCTTCATCTGCAGTATCATCTTGCTGGCCCTTGTTGGTCTACTCTGACAAAGCCAGGATTCCTGGCTATGGACTACTGTCTTAGCACCCACAGGGAAGTAGTGGGTAGCTTCAGAAAGGGCTAAGAACCCCATGTCAGGGTGATCTGGAGGGCTGGACCCTTGTCCAAACAGGGTTTATTTTTTGACTAGCCATCAGGAGTTGGCCACTTGGTTCACAGATGTTTCCTGGGCTGGGACGTGCTAGGGGTAAAAGTAGAGCTGAAGCCCAGGATCCTCTTCTCCATTCTTGTCCCAGTGTTGTGAGGCATCTTGGAGAGACAGGAAGACCTGGGTAGGATACTCAAACCTCCCAAGCACACACAGGAACCTCCCATGCACTCCAGGGTGAGCAATCAGACCCTAGTGGACCTGTGGGTGTTGGAGCTCTGCTGTAGGGTTATCTCCTCAAGGTATAGTCTTCTCTCCATTAGAGCTCTGGAAGCCAAGGTGACATTGACAGGGCAGGAAGTCCCAGGCTGCAGGTCAGAAATAAAGTCTAATGAAGGCAGCATGTTCTGGCTACTACTGTGTCCACTAGTGTTGGGGCAAAGGGCACCCAGACCACCAGTGTCTATGATGATGGAAAGAGTACCAGGGGAGGCCATGGTGAGTAACTGTTCCTTGAACGGGTAAATCATAAATAAAGCTACAGTCTTAGGTCTCTATACCCTGAGACTTTTGGGCTTGTGTATATCTTTCCATTCACCAAACCAGGGTTTCTTGGGTGCTGGAGTGGGGATACTAAGTCACCCAGAATGTCTAAGACTCAATAGGTTACCCTCCCAGGATCTTGTGTCCCCAAAGGCAGGGTATCTGGAGGCCCACAGAAATGGCTCTGCTCCATCTTGATATAAGGTCAGAGAGTTCAAGCATATTATTGATCCTTCAAGGTCAAACAATAGGATGTTTGGCCCAAGATGTAGCTACTGGATGTTTTGCTTCAAATTACAGGATGTTTGACTTAGGGTATAGCTGTTAGATGTTTTGAATATGAAGGAAGTAATCACTCTTGTTTTTTCCTTATATCATGATTAAAAAAACAATCTTTTGTCCCCCCCTTTGGCTTGGGGTATAAAAGGGCTAGAAAAATTAACAAGGCAGATTCAGTATTCAATATAATGCCTTTCTAACTCTGTCTTCAGACTTTTGTGTATTTCTTTTTTTATATCTATCTATCTATCTATCTATCTATCTATCTATCTATCTATCTATCTATTATGTATACAGCTATCCAGAAGAGAGCACCAGATCTCATTACAGATGGTTGTGAGCCACCATGTGGTTGCTGGGAATTGAACTCAGGACCTTTGGAAGAACAGGCAATGCTCTTAACCACCGAGGCATCTCTCCAGCCCCCTTGTGTATTTCTTTCGTCAATCCACACTCCACTTTTCAGGAACATATGCACAAGTTGGCTGGACCAAGACAAATGGTGCTGGATGTTGGGCCTTGAGAATGGGATTAAAGTGATGAACACCACAAGTTAAAAGTGAGCACTCAGATAAAAATGAAGTAATGGTATGCTGAGTTACTCAGGAGTAAAATGGTAAATATATAGCAAAGGCTTTTGTATTCTTGCTGAGCTTCTATGTGTAGGTTTGTAGAGAGCTGCATTGTGCAGTGCTATGAGGGTGGCGATGGTTTCTGCCCATCACCCCCTCTTGAGAATGTGCTCTAAGTCACGTACTATTCCCATATATGGCTAAGACTGAGAAGGTGGTCTCAGTCACATACCATCCCATATATGGCCTAGACTGAGAATGTGGCTTGCTTTCCTGTACCTAGACTTATCCTCTTTTCCCATGTAGCTTGCTGGGGCTGGCTGACCAGGGGCTACTTTAGCTGTGGGTTGGCTTTCCCCAGTATTTGAAGATTGTTCAAGGTTCCTGAATAAACTGCTGAAAGAAGAGTCCGGTGTTGCATCTTCCTTGCTGGTCTGAGGCGGTCGCAACATAGGTTGTATGTTTGTTTTGTTCCTATGACCAGAGACATCATTGTAAATATATATGCATTTATAAATAATATTTTTATCATTGGCCTTGTGTGTTGGTTACAGTGTGATATTTTTGATATTCCCAAATATGTATAATGTCTATGGTTATTGTATGGGCAGCAACTTCTCAAGGTCACAGTTGTTGCATACTTGCTTTGGTGAGGTCTACAAACTCTGTTTAAAGCTCTAACACTGTTTGTTGCATAGCTTATGTAGAGAAGGACAAGGGAAAAAAGACTGACCTGCTTTGGGGGGTGACCATCAGAGCATGGCATGAGCCCCATGGGATTCCAATTGTGCGGATGGACAAAGAGACAGACAAAACCTTACTTGGCCTCTTCCTCTGCCTGAGGCTGACTACCAGCAATCAAAATTCCTCTTTGGCTCATCTAATTTTTGCTTACCGAATTAACAGTAACTACCTCATCCTAATGCAAGATTTCCCATTTTACCTTTATCAACCACCATGCCTATGGGCTATATCTAACTCTCCTCTATTGAGAGGCAGGTAGTCCTTTATCCCTCTGGAACAAATATCCCTGCCCCCATTCTCTTGTTCCCCTCCCCTTCTCTCTCATCTTCTATCTCCTGTGTTTGTTTCTTATTCACTGCCCTCTGTTCCTCTGACGCAAAGAAATCATCTTTGTGCTGAGAACTTTTACCTTGGGGATCCTGAGCAGATAATGTTTTTCTTTCATACACTGTGCTTTTTTTTTCTTTTTGAGACAAGGTCTCACTCTGTAGACCTGGCTGTCCTGAAACTTACTATGTACACTGAAGAGTCCAAGAATAAGAAAATAAAAATATAGATTTTAGAAATAAGAATGTATAAAAAATATAAAGTTATAAGTCCAGAATTATGAGAACAGACTGTCAGCAGTTTTCTTAGCAGATCAATGATCAATCATTTACAGTGAACTATTTTTTCAGATACTTAAGAAGCCTCCACTCATGCCACAGTCCCCATCCCCTATAATCTCCTGAGCTCCCTCTCGCTGTAGCTTCAAGTGTATTCAGTTCTCATCCTAATGCCTTCTTCAACCTAACACTTAAAGCCAAGAGTCAGCCGCTTTTTGCTTTCAAATGGGACAACCAAGACCACGGCTTCTTTGGTCAGTTAAGGATTCAAAAAATTTCTCAACTGTCTTTGACAAAGCCCTACAATGAGACTTAAAGGGTTATCAGTCCTTATACCTGGAGGTTCCTCTGAGCCTCAGGCCCTTTTGTATCTTATTCTATCACTTCTAGGATTTCAGGAATCTAACAGGAGATTTTGCCAACCTTCCCTGCACCTCTTTTCCTCAGGACTCCAGGCTTCAGCAGGCTTCTGTCTGTGCTAGCACTGCAGGCAGCCAGGGAGAGGATCATCCCTCCCCCCACAGGTACTGCACTCTCAGACCAAGGAGGAGCCAGGAAGACAGAGGTGAGCAGAGACGACTACAAGGCCAGGTACCAAGGATGGCCACTGTCCATCACTTCTCCTGGATGATAATTGGTTTTGGCCTCACAAGATGACTCCTGCTCCCAAGTGGCACAGTGGGAAACACCAGAGCAGGGCAGCTGCAGGAGCAGACCCACCAGGAAAGTACAAATGGCCTGCAGCCCCTCCCCTGCCTAAAACTTCAACTGGAAAGAAAAGGTTTGTCTGGTTTAAATGCATAAACATGACCACCAACTGTTTATTTCTAATATGTAAGTTAACCATGTTTAGTGTGTACTGGCTGTAGCCCTTACTGACTGCCCAAGCTTAAAATTTACCTCTAAATGTTCTGATTATTGTCTGATATAATCACTTTTCTTTGCCTTCTCAGGAGACAGTCTCAATGTGGTATAAACTTGTTCTGCTGTTACCCAAAGAATGGTTATCCCAATTTCTTTACTAAACAAATCATCTATAACTAAAATGTTTTATTTTGATACTAAAAGAGTTTCAATTCAAAATCATTATTCCTGACTAAATCTGACAAAAATGTAATGTGAAGTCATAGTCTTATAAAAGCTGCTAACGCTTTGTCATAGCCAAAACCTAGAAATAGCCTAAATGCCCCTCAACTGAACAATGGAGAAGGAAAATGTGGTGCATTTACACAATGGAGTACTACACAGCAGAAAAAATAATGACATCTTGAATTTTGGAAGAAAATGGATGGAGCTAGAAAACATTATTTTGAGTGAGGTAACCCAGACCCAGAAAGACAATTATCACATGTACTCACTCATAGGTGGTTTTTAAACATAAAGTAAAGAAAACCAAACTACAAACTACAATCCCAGAGAACTTAGACAACAATGAGGACACTAAGAGAGACTTACATACATCTAATCTCCATGGGAAGTAGAAAGTAGAAAAAGACAAGATCTCCTGAGTAAATTGGGAGCCTGGAGACCTTGGGGGAGGGTTGTAGGGAGGAGGGCAGAACTATGTGGTAAAGCAGGACATTGTGTTCAGTGTCTTGATGACCCTCAACACCAGCTTACCCTTGACACTGATTCAGGATCCACAAAGTCAAAAAAACCCAGACAGGTTCTGGCTTCTGGAAGGCCTCGGTTTAATCTCCATGATGACATCATAACCAACAAGCCAGGTTAGATGTGGTGACCCAAGCCTTTCATCCAAGTCTTCAGGAGGCAGAAGCAGTTGGATCTCTGTGAGTTCCGGACCTGCTAGGGCTATGTAGAGAGACCCTGTCTGGAAAGATAAAGACAATTCTATAATGGAATATTGGTCTTTTGAAAACAAATCTAGAAATTCTGCTCATTAGGACATGAGAACCACTGGCTGCAGCTGCTGACGACAGACTGAAAAAAAAAACCTTGTACTCAGTAATGAGAAAATGTTCAATTTAGAACATATTTGAACAGAAATGTCAGCAATGATATGAGAATTTAATGGCCAACGATGGGGCTGTGAAGATACTTGGAGGGTCCAAGCAGTCACTCCGCAAGCCTGAAGACCTCAGTTTGAATTCTCAGCACCTTTATAATGACAAGTTCTGGAATGCCATGGGAGTCTCTAACCTCATCAAGGGATGAGTTACACAAAAGGATCCTGAGAGCTGATAGTTCAGTGAAATCCTTGTCGCTGAAGGAAGGTACATGATATTTCACTCTGGTATCCACATTTGCACACGTAATTATACAATCTGGCATAGGCACCTCTCTCTCTCTCTCTCTCTCTGTGTGTGTGTGTGTGTGTCTGTCTCTTTCTCCCCCCCCACACACATACACACAAGAAAAAAGACAAGCAATTGGTATAGGGCAATGGCCAGAATCAACTGATGTCCCAGGAGGACTACTCCAGTGTGCCTGGAATGATGTGGCAATTTGAATAATCACTGGGTAGATTTAGTGATGCCAAATGTATGAGTCCCATATGAGCTAGCTTCTGGGAGGAATGGAAACACAGCACAACCTGAACATCCCTAATTTGAAATCTGAAATTTGAGAACACTGAATTTCAAGTCAAGGTGTTCACCTGTGCCTTACTACGGGAAAGGGCTGCTTAACTAAAAGTGGCTTCATTTAGGATATGGAGATGAGATCCTCTAAGAATCTTCAACCACTGAGAAAACACCACCCTTGCCCACCCTTCTGAGATCCATTCAACCTCAGGAGAAAGCCACAGGCATTACCATGACAACATAGACACTGAAGACTGCAGCCTGAGCTAGGGACCACCTGATGGGGTCTGTGTGGGGGGGCAACTGTGATCAACCCTTCAAGGCAGCATCAGCAACAGGGTGAATAGAAGCAGGGATTTCCCTCAAGCCAGTCATCCAGTCAAACACCATCGTCCCCAGGGCACAGGCCAGGCAGACCTGGGGATTATCATAAACCAAGATTTTAGCAGAAGATGACATTGTTTGTACTCAGCAGTAGGCCCTGACTTTGCCAGACAACCAGGAACCAGAAGAACCATGCTCCAGGGGTAAGGTGTCACTATAGGAATGAACTTGCAGCTGACTGAACTCTCTAGGATACTCCCTGACCTGAACATGTTTTCCCCATTCTCTCTAAGCACTGCAGCTGAAAATATCATACAGGAAGTTCCAGAGGTGAACACCACCAAAGTTGTACATTTAAACCATTCTGGTTGGGATAGCAAAACCTCCCATGCCAGCTGTGCCTGTGACCCACATCAAATGCCCGCTGTCAGTGCCCATCACCAGGAGCCACTTAGGTTATGGAAGGGATGGTGCTGAAGGAGAGACTTAACATAATGCGACCCCCAAATCAGGAAGAGCCACAAATAGGGTGCGGGTGCTGAACATAGAGACTTTCTAACGCTGAGACTTGTGACTGTGCCCCGAACCTGGAGGCAGCAGTGGTGCCTGGCAAAGGTCCAAAAGGTGTCCTCCTGAATCAGGCTGTGGCTGCCCATGTGTCCTCTACTCATAGTGGTTCCAGGAGTAAAGGACTCCATCACCTTCCCAGTTTTCTTCTCAAATTGTAGGTATTGGACTGAACCACTCTTCCTTCAGCAAATGACACAGTGTCATAGAACATGAATGCTGCAGCATGAAGACACCGAGCATGAGCAGGAACCCACAATAGAGAGTAAAGTACCCCCCTTCTTCAGACTGACTCCTTCAACCTCCCCAGGTATGCCCAGGGCAGCTACTGCATGTATAACCTTTATAGGATACTTAGTGTTTACGAGACATTCATAGAATGCCCTTGCATGTAGTTCCTTGGAGTAAGAGAAAAGAGCAAGTAAAAGATAGAAACATCCTAGAAAGTGAAAGCTAGGGGCCACTGGGATGGTTCATTGTGTAGAGGGCATAACTGGTATAGCTCAGTGGGTAGCTTGCCATCCATCCTCACAACCTCAGTTCAATCCCTGGAATCGAAGTGGGAGGAGAGAAACAACTCCCAAGAGCCATCGTCTGACCTCTACATGTGCCGCACGGCATCTCCCCCAACACCCCCAAGTAAATTGGTGTAATTTTTAAAGGGGGCAGGAGAGATCACTTGGTGGTTGAGTGCTTGATGCTTCTGCATCAAGTTCCCAGTACCCACTGAAGGGTCACAGCCATTTCAGTTCTTGGGATTTAGTGCCCTCTCTGGCCTGCAGGAGCACCTACATTTATGTACACATTCCCCCACCTCCCACCCAACAAAAACAAAAACAAAAAAATCCAAAACAACAAAACTCCACACCATCTTGTATTGGCTCCTCCATGGTGGGGTCCGTCTGTTTTTTGCTTCACCCTTTGTCTTAGTCAGGATTATTATTGCTGCTATGAAACACCATAACCAAAAAAAATTAGCAAGTTGAGAAGGAAATGGTTTATTTGGCCTACACATCTATAGTGCTGTTCATCATTGTAGGAAGTCAGGACAGAAACTCAAACAGTGCAGGAACCTGGAAGCAGGAGCTGATGCAGAGGCCATAGAAGGGTGCTGCATACTGGCTTGCTTCCACTGTGATGATTATAGTTTCTGTCAAGTTGACATAAAACCAGCCAGTATATCCATAGTAAAGCTTGGCTGGCTGACTGCTGAGATCTTGCTTTCCCTGCCTTCTTATTTTTTAAATCAGCAGAAGAAAAAGGATTCATTCCTGTAACTGTCTCACCTGTCCCAGCCTAGACCAGCAAGTCCTAACTACATCACAGCCTCACCCATGGCCCCTCTTTTCCCACACTCTACAGTCCCTCCCTTGTCCCCTTTTCCTCACCTCCTAGACCCAGCACTTCAGCCTCTGATGGAGACTGTCCTGGGAAGAGCAGAACCCCCTCCTCTGGGAGACCCTCCGGCCCCATTATGCATAACCCCTGGATGGTCCCCGGGCTCTGGGACCTCTCCCCTTGGACTGCCCCAGCTCTACAGACATGGCCTGCTGCTCCCCTTCACCTGTATCTCACTTCCCAGCTCTTCTTCATATAAGCACTAAAAGATCTCTGCAACCTTTGTCTGTTCTCCTTTGCTCCTTGTCTGCCATTCAGATGCTCTGCTGCACCCTCTGATTACAGCAGAACCCCAATATGGCCCTTCTCCTGAACACAGCAGTCCACAGCAGCACAAGTCATGGGGCCACCAACAGCTTGGGCCCAAGACTCAAGGCTTTTTACTCCTTAAATGGTCACTCCAGGCTGAGACAGGCTGGCCTGCTGCTGGGTCTTTCTGCCCCTAGGCCTCAGTGCCTCTGAGCATTCCTGGGCCCTGTCTCTCACTACAAACTATCAGCAGCTGCTGTCTTCCTAGCCTTTCCTCTTCAGTCACAGCTGCCCCATTGGAGCAGCCTGGGTCTCACTGGGTTTTTGGTGTGCCTTGTGGCTTCCATCTCAGGAGTGGGGAAATCTGTATGATTTATTTGTGGTTGCACCTGGCTGAGTCGTGCAGGCTGGCCTCACACTCTCCATGAGATTCTCCTGCTCCCCAAATGCTAGGATGACATGTGTGCTACCATTCTGGCTAGAAAATAGGTTCTATAAAAGACAGGCATGTGAGATCCTGGCTACTTCAACAGCAGGGGCACCAAAGTTTAAGGCCAAACATCTTGGACTATGTCAGACAGTAGGGATCTCCATGAAGACACTGTCACCCTCAGCACATGGCTATGTTAATAAAACTAGGCAGTAAGCAAGAGGTTACAGACAAGACTGCCAGGCTGGGGCCACTCAGTGGCAGGGTGCTCACTTGGCATTGTGAGTGCCCAAGTTTCATCCCTGCCATCACAGTAAACAACACATATGCTGGTGCTGCCCTAGCATATGTGAGGACCTGGGCTCCATCCCCAAGACTAAACCCCAACACCACAAAACCCCACCAGGTCCAGCGGTCACTGTCAACAATGACGGCCTGAATACAAATCTTGTGACCCTTTCGGTGCAAGGAGAGAAACAACTCCCTCAAGTTGTCCTTAACCCCTACATGCTCCTACACTCTCCACACACACAAAGTGTTATTAAGAAAAACAAGAAGCAGGGCAGTTGCTGGCGCACACCATTAAACCTATCATGTGGGAGACAGGTCAGTGAGTTTGAGGCCAGTTTTGTCTACAGAGCAAGTTCCCAGACACCCAGAACTGCACAGAATTCCTGTTTTGCAAACAAAACAAAGTAAAAAAAAAAAAGAAAGAAAGAAAAGAAAAAAGAAAGAAATTGGGTCTGAAGAGCACTTGCTGCTCTTCCAGGGGATCAGTTTGTTTCCCAACACCCACACTGGGAGGCTTATCTGGTTTCCCAGTGCAACTTGTATCTGTGTCCCTGTCCCACTAGAACCTATTCACCATGAGGACTGCATCTTCTTAGGAGGAATGCAGATCTGATCTCCAGTCCCACACCTTCAAGGGCCCTGTTCCGCATCCATTCAAAGGCAAATTTTAAAGGGCCCCACCTGCCAGAAGGACGGGAGTACCACTTAGAATAGAGACTGGAGGAGGGTGTTCTTCACATACAGAACACAAGACAAGTCCAGAGGTCCTACTTAGTATCTCCAGCTAAGGGGTGGTGTGAGTGGGCGTGGCTTCAAAAAGTCCATCTAATACCCGGCAGGCTTCAGAGCAAGCTAAATGCTTGAGTCCTAAGCTGGGAAGGAGGTATGGCTACTAAAGCTCCCCGCTCCTCACAGCTCTATGGCTCCTGTACCAGGAAAAGGTGCACCTACACACGTCCGAGTCCTGGGGTGTACGATAGGCCTGCTGGGGACTCAGAGAACAGGGCAAAATCTGTGGCACTTCTATATTTGGTGTGAAACTTTCAAAAGCTGGGCCTGGAAAGCCACAGAAGAACTGCTCCTAAGAAGGCCCAAAGAGGGGAAAAGAAGAGGAAAGAGCTCCAGAAGCCCAGGAGATGATGGGGTGCAGCCTCTGGAGAGTCACCTCCTCATTCCTCCACTGGTTAAACACAGCACAGACTTTTCTGTCTCCTGCCCTGTAATTCTGGTGGTGGAACTCAGAGCATTAAGCATACATGCTGGGTAAGTGTTCCACCATGGACCACACCCCCAGACAGGTATCCAGTATGCTTCTCCAACAAGTGCAAAGTCTGGCTTGGACCTCCTAGTTGGGCAAAACCCTCTTTCAAGTCCAGCTGGTGACTGTGTGGGTCAGGTGGGGACTCAGGACTCCTGGTTTAACTCCCCTTCTGACAAGAGACCATGAACATAGCATGTGCTGGGTGGGTCCAAAGTCCAACACAGAAAGACCTGCTTGTGCCTATTTCTTGGCTGCCTCCTGAGAGCAGAGATGAGCCATCTGAGATCTCCTTATGCCTCAGAGGTACAACAACTACTGTCCCTTTACAAGGAAAGAATGACACTTCCATCAGGCACGTCCTGATAGTGACAGGTGGCATGCATTATAACTGGGGCAGAATTGGGGACATAGGGATAAAGGTTTGGAATGAGGGGAGTCTATTATATTTCCTGTGAAGAAGCGGCTGACTCCAGCCAAACATGGAAAGCCATGTCAAGGATTAACACATGATGACAAGAGCAGAGACCCCATAGCTCTGCTCTTTGGGACACTTGCTGTGGCCCCTGCTTTTGTTTGTCTCAACTGACTTTTCCAGTCAACTACCAGGACAGGGTCCTTGTTCATTCCTATTTTCCCAAAAAGGACTCAGGCATGTTTTGGCTTTGGAGATGGACCTAGGATTTCTAGAACCAGGCAGGAAGTGTGGCTAGGATGCTGGGTTTGTGCTCTGGATCTTAACACATGCAAGGCCCAGGCTTCCTCAGCTCCCCAGGAGATGAAAAAGACAGTGTTTTCCTAGAACCTCATCGTCTTCAATAGTTCTTAATCCAAATTTGTCTGTCTAACTGTCCTGATGCGGGGTCCTTCTTTGACCCCAGGGCCACCCTTTGCACTATGTGATGCTGTAGTGTTTCCAGCTTGCATCAAAATGAGTGTGGTGACCAAAGATGATGACCGTTTTATGTAGAATTGGCCACATGGAATGGACTGAAGGCAAAAATAGATGCTGTGTATGAAGTCTGGCTAAAGTTCCTACTGGTCTCAGTGTACCTCTGGGGCATCTGCAGGAGTCAGGAGAGAGGTGGGAAGAGCTTGGTTTCTTGTGATGGTTGCTGGGTGGTAGAAGGGATTGCCCATGAGTGACCATGGAAAGAACGCCAGCTGAAGCAGCCCGGGGGCACAGTATGGCCATTGTCTCTCTAGCTCTTGTATCACCACTAACATGGGTTTCTGGATACTTGGTCCCCATTTGGGAACAAACTGTCACTTTTCTTGCAGGGTTAGCTGTGTGATACTCCATTCTCAGAGGTTGCCTGATCACCATGCCTCTCATAAACTGCATTATTTCCTCCACAGTCCCAGTCCCCCAAGGTACCCATCTTTTTCCATCTGCCTACAGTTAAGGTTGTGTGTGTCTGTGCATGTGTATGTGCTCTTTCATTCCCATTGCAGTCCCTTCTCTGCCTCTTCCTTTTGACAACAATCTCACTATGATATTGCTGCTTCACCTTAGTTGGGGAAGGTCGCCTACTCTGGCGCTCACAGCCGATGGTCCTCTCTCAGATGTGGCCCGCCCATGTCCAACCTACCAGCACTTTTTGTCTTCGAAGTCCCCAACCCACCTGTGCTAGAAAGCCCCTGCCTGGCTCATCATTCAGCCAGGGTCCCCCAGTCATGGCCTCCTCACAGAACAAGACAGGCCCTTCTCTTTTGCCCTTGTGGTCTTTCAGTTTCTCCTGACAGTGCCTACAGATCAAAATTTTACCCATGACCAGCATGGATTGCAAATACTCCAGAACTAAGAACTTTGCTATCCTAAGTGTGCTCCTGTGCCCTCCCTCAACCTAGACTCCATGATCACTAGTTGGACTGTGTCTTTCTGATGCTAAAGTCCAAATTCAGTAAAGTGGAGCCTGATTTGCAATAGGATCTTGTAGAGATCAGAAGTTGAGGCCACATTGGAGTTACTTGATCTCCTCAAGGACAGCAAGGTATGGATAAAAAAAATATTTCAAATACTTGGGTGGGATACCAGGGAAATCAAGTCTTTGAGCTCAAAAGTACTGCCGACACTGCTCATTTTTATTACTAACGCACCCTCTAGTGACTGTCCTTGGTTGTCAACCTGACTGCAAAGGAATTAACTAAAACACAAAAGACTGGGTACAGTTGTGAGAGATTTTTTCTTAATTTATTTGATTTGGGAAGACACAGTTCTATTCGAGGCCACAGGAATTATGTTGTCACTGTCTCCTCACAGACTGACCATACAGAATTTAGTCACAAAGCCAAAGGGCATCTGAAACTTCCAGCCAGGACTCTCAGTGTGAGCCTGTATGTCTTTTGTCTATCTCACCTGCCTAGTGACACTTATTAGATACTGCCAATCTCTTCCTCTAGCATAAGCACTGCCTAGCCCACTGCTGCTTCCATCCTAGACAGACAGAATATGTATATTTTATTTTAAGAGGCAATAACCAGAAGTCTGTTCCCCAGCACTTTTGCTGGCCTTTTCTTTGGGGCATCATATCCCCTTCTGTGCCTTTTCTCCTGGAGCACAGATGGAGCCAGGCTCTAAAGTGGATGCACTCTGAATACAAACCATGGGCTGGCCAGACACCCAGATGATATCAGAGACTTTCCCCTAAGCAAGCATCCATGGACATCACCCTGGGTTTGCCTCTGATCAAAGAGATTACAGTTTCCAAGGCCACCAGGTAGTTGCTCCCTTGTATGTTTCTTGAGAAACAATGTTGTTCCTTGTGCTCATGTATGCTTGTGATTTGTTAACAGGCGGTGTCTGGTGTCCAGAGGGGAGCTTTACTGGGTTGATCAGTATTTGGATTTTTAAAAAGTTGGTAAATTCAAAATTGGATACATGCAGAATAGACTCTGTGGTCCTTTTTAAAAACACCAGTTTCATGAAAGAGAAAATACTAAATGATCTAGCAATATTGAACACTAGCTCAGTAGATATTTCATCCCTTTGATGTCATTACTTCATGCCTAAATAACCCTGGTGGTTGAAGTTTTTCCTACTTAGTTTGTGACTATTCTTTGTAAACCCTACTGCTTTAGTCAGGTTTTCCAGAGACCTGAGACTAGAAGAACTAGAGATATATCACATTGGTCTAGAGATAAAAATAATTTTGCCTATTGTCTAAATCTTGTGGAACAAATAACATCAAATGAAAAACAGCTGTTCCTGGTTGTAAATGAGCAATTTAGATAATCAGGGATTTGGAGGTGTGACTACCTCCTCCAGACTGGTTATATCAACCTTAAGTGACTTTGTGAAGGGTATGCTGCTCCCTGTGAAAATAAACAGATGATAGTGTTGCTTAGAGGAGTAGCAGTATTGCTGGAGAACACCAGGAGGAGGTAAAATGCACAAGGAGTCTGTGTGCAAATCAATAGGAGTTGGGCTGAACAGATAAATAAATAGATAAATAAATGCTTCCTGGGGAGCACAATGTCAAGAACTGCTTCTCGGGTACAGAGAGGAAGAGGGAGAACTCCCTCTGTCAGGAACTGCTTCTCAGGTACAGAGAGGAAGAGGGAGGACTCCCTCTCTCAGGAACTGCTTCTCAGGTACAGAGAGGAAGAGGGAGAACTCCCTCTGTCAGGAAAATTTCTTTTAAATCTTGTCTTAAACAGAATGGGTTCTCTTGAAACTAGTAAGCTTCTGTAAGAAGTCTGTGCCGGGTGGTGTTGGTGCAGGCCTTGGGAGGCAGAGGCAGGTGGATCTCTGTGAGTTCGAGGCCAGCCTGGTCTACAAGAGCTAGTTCCAGGACAGGCTCCAAAGCTACAGAGAAACCCTGTCTCGAAAAACCAAAAAGAAAAAGAAAAAGAAAAAGAAAAAAGAAAAAGAAGTCTGTGAAGTTCTCTGTTGCTGTGAGTTCTAGCACTTAGAGTTAATGAAGTATTGCACCATATGCAGTCCTGCACCCTTCCTCATGTACTGACCTCTTCTCCTTCTTGATGCACTGCAGGTATCCCAGCTCAGCTATACAAAGCTGATGATACAGATTAATCCAGCCCTGGAAAAGGCAGAATTGAGAAAACCTTCTTATGGGAGGGAAGGAATTGTTCTTGATAACAGGAAAATAAATTTCCTCTCAGTGGGGTTGAGGAAGTGGCAGAGCCCCTGCTGGGGCTGTGGATTGAGCCAACAACAGAGGCCATGTGACTTGGTGAGCAGTGTGCCTTTGCAGATTTGGTTTGGGAGAGGGGACGCAAGAGCAGAAACCAAAGCTCTCTGCTCTCCCCTTTTGCCAGGCAAATTTCAGAGGGTTTTGTGGATGTGCTTCTTTCCAATGACTGGTTTATTCTTGTCAAGCATTTCTGGAATAGATCTGACTTCTGAGACTCTAGGTGAGTCAGAGAGTAAATGTGTGGAGGTGGATGACAAACCAGGGCTTTTCAAAGCTCAGCTATAACAGGGGAGTAGATGTTTGACTGGCTTTACCTTTCTCTGACTTTGTTTTGCAGTGCTTGGTACTAAACCTAGGCTTTGTAAATGTTAGATAAGGGCTCAGAGGTTGAGGGCACTGACTGCATTCCAGATGTCCTGAGTTCAATACCCAGCAATGGCATGGGGCTCACAACCATCTGTAATGCAATCTGGTGCCCTCTTTTGGCCTGCAGGTATACATGCAGACAGAACACTGTATACATAATAAATAAATAAATAAATAAATAAATAAATCTTTAAAAAAATGTTAGATAAGTGCTCTCCCAATAAACTATATCCCCAGGCCTCCACGGGAACTGTATAAACATATTTTCACTCTGGAGTCTTCGGGCCTGCAAGTGCAGTGGTCTGAGAATGATGCATTTAGGCCCATACATTTCAATGTTTAGTCTGTCCTTGTGAGACTGTTGGGGAAGGTGTGACCTTGAGGGAGGTGTGTCACTGGGAGTAGGCTTTAAGGTTTCAAAAACCCAAGTCATTCTCAGTTACTTCTCTCTGACTCCTGCTTGTGAACCAAGTTGATACAAGCTTTCAATTACTGCTCCTCCACATGCCTGCTGCCATGCTCACCACCATGATGGTCATGGAATCATGAGCCCAGAATTAAATGGTTTTGAAAGACTCCCCATACTTAAAAGACCTCATACTTAAATACTATGTTAAATTCTGCTGAAAATTTAGCTGGGCCCCCAGGCTCAGCCGATGCTAAAACTGGATATCTATGGGTTGCAGACTCACTGACTAGGCTAAGGAGAGGGACACTCCACCCCCCAAGACATCCTATCTAAATTGCCAACTTGCTACAGGGTGTTTTGTCTGTCTTTATGGTTTTTCGGGGAAATTTGAGAATAGACATGGGGCCATTCCCGGAATGAGCTAAGCACAACAATTTGAGAGCCAATGAAATGATTGTACTATACTACCCTCTTATGTAATTATTTTTCCCTATAAATGTGGCTGTTTGAATTTGCCCAGGGTGGGCAGTTGCCGTAAGCTACTGTTGCACCCTCAGACGCCTGTGTAATAAAGACACCTCTTGCTGATTGCATCTGTTGGCCTGAATTATTGAGACTGGGGGATTTCTCCCACTGCTCTTGAAAATGAGGGTTTTTCATCTTGGAGGTCCCAGGGAGATGGATTTTTGGGGGGAGCCCCCCTCAATAATTCAGATAATCATCAGGAGGTAAGCTGGCTGGCCGTTGTGTGTTTCATTGTGTGGTTGTATGTTTCTGTCTGCCAGTCTGTCCATTTGAAGTCGTTTGTGCATACAAATGCTCCGTAGGCTAAGTGAAGGAGGGAGCTGACGAGTTCCGTACTCCTCACTAGCCACCTGGCAGACGTGCCAGGGATTCTGGGGGCCCTAATTTTTGGGGTCCAATTTGTATCTGAGGGTGATCAGGTTGGAGGATCGGAGACACTTCGCCTCTGCGCCTCCGTCTGAACTCAGCTTTAGGCCAGTCTGTTGCTGCACAGCTTATGGCCTGCTGTCTGTGCTGTCTTTGTTAGCTTTGTTTTATGTTTCATGTTTTTAATTTATGTTATGTCTTTTGCACTTGAGTTTAAATCTGATACCATGGGGCAATATGTAACCACTTCTGTGACCCTAACTCTAAAAAAAGCCGCAGACCCAGCTGTGAAAATCTGAAAGAAACGCTGGCAGTTTGCCCCCTTCCCTGCCTCTCTAGGCTGTACCTTCCTGGGGCTGAGCTGCTGAACCGCACTGCTGAACCGTCCTGCTTGTAGTTGCGATTACTGGAGAGGGCAGGTCTCTGGGGGAGGGAGCGGAGCCGGCCAGAGCAATGTGTGGCAAGGCAGCCTGGCCACTGTCAGATTAGGGGGCAGCTGTGATCCCCACTGTAGGGACTCTCCCTGCAGCCGCCCTCACCATGGGCGAAAAAGCAGGCCCGGGGAAAATTCGTCACAAACTCCAGCTATGTTGCCCAGGCGAGGAACCTCTGCGCTCAGTCCCGGGCACCATGCTCTGGGGACGGTCTCAAAAGCTGAGCGAGGAGCCTCTGCTCCTAAGCTCAGCTGCCAACAATCCTTCCTACCTCTACTCACAGCTAGCTCTTGCTGCTACTGGGCGGAGAGATGGCTCAGCGGTTAAGAGCTCTTCCTGTAATGTGAGAGGTCTCGGGTTTGATTCTCAGTGGAGACAGGGTGGCTTTCGGTGTCTGTCCTGAGGTCCTGCACCCTCTTGTGGTATGAAAAAAATGTGCTTAGATTAAGATGGCTCTTTTAATTCTTTATAATGTTTATGGATATTTAAAAACATGATTTTCATTTATTATTGATATAAAAAAATAAATTTGGGGTTGTTTTAGGTTCTCTCTATGATAAAATAATTCTGCTATGTAAAATAGGCCCAAAAGGGATATTGCTAAGTTTAAGATAATATGTTACCTAATTCTGAAAATCCACCATACTAATGTTCAAAGTAGCTGTATCAGTTTGCATTTTTATCAGCAAAGGAGGATTTTTTTCCCACATTCCCTTAAGCATAAATTATCAAATAATATTTTTTTAATATTTATTTATTTATTCTGTCTGTATGTCTGCAGTCCAGAAGAGAGAACCAGACTTCATTACAGATGGTTGTGAGCCACCATGTGGTTGCTGGGAATTGAACTCAGGACCTTTGGAAGGGCAGGCAATGCTCTTAACCACTGAGCCATCTCTCCAGCTCCTCAAATAATATTTTTAATTTGGTCATTTTTACAGGTATAAGATAAAAATTTAAAATTGTTTAATTTACATTTTCTTATGATTAAGGATGTTATATTTAAGCAAATTTTAAATATTTTTCAGTCATTTTAAGTTCATTTGTTGAGGGTTTACAGTTTTGGTCCATAACATAATTTTATTATATCTGTTTTTATGATGATTAAATTTTAAGTTCTTTATATGGTTTTAAACTAATTGATAAAGATACCTTCCTATTCTACAGGCTGGTATTATGTTCTGTTAATTATATCCTTTGTTATACAAAAAAGTTTCCCAGTTCTGAAGATCTTATCCATTGATTGTTTATCTCTAAGTGTCCATGCCACTGAGGCTATGTTTAAAAATGTATTTAAAACTTTTTTATGAGGTTCAATGTTGTTGGTTTTATGTTAAGGTCTTTTGATTTGTTTGGATTTTAGTTTTGTGCATAAGAGATAAATATGGATCTATCTTCATTCTTCTACATGATGATGTCTAATTAATCCTTAAAGGGAGAAAGTGACAGTCAAAATGCCGGGCTCATGGCAAATCTCAGGGGCAAGGCACCCTACTAATTCTGCCAAGGAAAGAGAGGTTCTCCAGGGGCCAGTTAGAATCTGTGTTCCTTAAATGTTTAATGGAGGTTTACAGGCATTTTTACCCAACCTCTGAAGGTCAACAGGTAGTGGTAGCCATGGCCTTCATAGGACAGTCAACATCAGATATAAAGAGAAAAGTTACAGCAGGTAGACAGGCTGCAAGATGATAGCTTGCAAAATTTGGGAGATAAAAAATGTTTAAAAAGAGAGAGAAAGAGAGAGAGAGAGAGAGAGAGAGAGAGAGAGAGAGAGAGAGAGAGAGAGATGGGAAGCAAAAGAAAGAGAAAGGCAGGACTCAGACAGATAAGGAGCCTGGGCAACAGAAGATCAAAGACAAATGAAGATGGACAGAGACACCCCCTTGGACAAAGGCCAATGTGCTTATGACAAGAAAAAGGACATTAGATACCTCTATAGATTTTCTAAGGGACACAAGAACTGAGCACTCTTTAAAAATGGTTAAAACAGCCATTAAACAAATTGGACACCTTACAAACTATAAATTTGAAAAAAGGACAAATAAATGACTCGTTCCTCCCTGGTCACCTCTGAATGTATGATCAAAGCCTTTTGCTGACCAAACGAGGGACTTTCGCCTTCCCTGTTGTTCTCAGTTCTGCAGGAGATGGAGGCTGCTTATCTGCCTCTGCCATGCCCTCCTCACTGAGGAAGACCACCTCCCCCTGCCATCACCTCTGGAGAAATCCTTGCCTCCTAGCAACTGCCTTGGTGCTGTGCTTACCCTAAAGCCCACATGAGCCCTGGCCGCTCACCCTGCAATCTTGCTCCCCTGACCCATGTCAGACTGTGATAGAGCGCTCACAATGCTAACACAGGTGCCCTCCTGCACCGGGCTGCTGCTCCTGTGCCATGCTCACATCAATGGACTACAGACCCTACCAGCATCTGCAGAAAGGACAGCTGGCAGAACAACAGGCTGAGCTGTGCCAGGCAGAGTCGGAAATGATGGCGAAGCTTGCCTGGGGCACAAGGCTGGGGTCCTAGCCAAGCAGGTATACAAAACTGAAGGTAAGTGGAAGGCAGGGGCAGCAATGGTGGACAAAGAGCAAATGATCTAGGTCAATAGCCTCCCTGAAGGGATGTCAGCCCTCCCAGAAAGCTGAACTTATGACTTTGATACAAGCTCTACACGGCAGAGGATAAAGATAGCCATCATACATTGACCAGGACTGAGATAACCAATGTAATGGCTAAGAAGATCATAGAAATCCTCCCCAGGTTTGGTATGCCCAAGGTAATCATGTCTTATAATAGATCTGCCTTTGTTGCCCAGGTAAGTCATCGGGGATCAATTGGAAATTGTACTTACATACCCCAAAACTCAGGTCAGATAGATAGGATAAAAAATTCTAAAGAAAAATTTTCACAAATTGACATAATTGGCCCTGGAGACCGGCAAATAAAAAAAAATGACTGGATAGACCTCCCTCGCTCTGTTCTGTTCTGGGTTCAAAACACCCTGGGACCACATGGATTAACCCCTTTTGAGATCCTGTATGGAGGTCCTCCTCCATCCATTGCTTTCTTTGATGCTGATATCTCTGACTTTGCCACCTCCCCTTCATGCAGGCCCATCTGCAAGGATTGCAGTTGGTGAAACAAGAGGTCTGGAAACCATTGACAGCTACTTACCAGGAGGGACTAGGTACACCCCTGATGCCACATCCCTTCCAGATCAGTGACTCCATTTGGGTCTGGAGACATCAGACTAAGAATCTTAAACTCCGCTGGAAAGGACCCTACACCATGCTCCTGACCACCCCCATGGCACTAAAGGTTGACGGAATTGCTGCCTGGATCCATGCATCACATGTCAAAGCAGCCCAGCCAGGACACCTCACCGACAATCAGAATTCGGGGTCATCATGGAGGCTCCAGCCCACTCAAAACCCATTAAAGATAAGACTTGTCAGGGCCTAATATTAATCATGACCCTGGCCCTCCTTGTCCTAGATGCCAGGGTCTCAGGGAGCCCTCACGTACCCAAACAACTTACTTGGCAGGTGTTCTCCCAATTGGGGGATATGGTCTGGTCTGTCACTGGCCTTTACCCTCCTGGTGCCTGGTGGCCTAATCTTAGCCCTGATTTTTGCCAGCTGGCTGCAGCACTTGGGTCTTGAGACATAGCTGCTTTTAAACATGATCTGCTAACACTTAATATGGAACCAACCTCAGGAGGCGATGGGGTAGAAGGCTGTTCCAATCTTATTAGGCAGTGACGTCTTACTCCACTTGATTTTTATGTCTGCCCCCAGGATGGAAGAAATCAGGCTACTGCCCATGGATGTGGAGGCCTTGGGAAATATTTTTAAATTACCTGGGGATGCGAAACCACAGGTGATGCATATTGAAACCCATCCTTCTCCTGGGATAAGATTATAGTCCACCATGGTTAAAAAAGCCCCCCCCCTTAAAAAATACTAAAAACAGGGGACTACAGGCATGGAACAGGTAAATGGTCCTGCACCACGGGATACTGTCTTCCCCTTAATATTTCTTTTACCCTCCAAAAAAAGCAGGATTATCAAAGCTGGATAAAGTAACCACCTCGCCTCCTAATATTGGGGAGAGATTACAATCTGATAGAGGGAGCATACTCGGCCATTAACTCCACTCAGCCAGAGTTAGCACAAGCCTGCTGGCTCTGCATGGCCCCTAGCCCCCCTTATTATGAAATATAACTTATGCTAGCAGCATCGCAGAGTCTGCAAGCATCAGAACATACACAAGTTAACCCTCCCTCAAATAAAAAGAAAAACATGCTGAAGAACTGTGCCCCAAACCTATCAGCCTTTTTGTAACCACACATTGACACTCCCCAAGGAAAACTATTACCTGCTTCCTCCCCCTGGGACATGATGGGCTTGTAACTTGGGCCTAACTCCATGTGTGCCAATCCAGGTTTTTGACCAAATTGCAGACTATTGTATATTGGCACAGATATTGCCCCACATTACCTATCATGCCCCTGAGACTGTCCTGGACTATTTTTAAAGCAGCTCTCACTCCAAGAGAAAACCCATTACCTTGACTTTGGCTATGCTACTGGAGGTAGGCGGGGTTACTGCAGAAATAGAAATAGGGGCTGCTGCACTGATACAAGGAAACAAGCTGACCTACCTTCAGTATATCTAGTGCAGATTTGCAGGCCCTCGAAAACTCCTCTCCCTGTTAGAAAACTCTCTTTCCTCCCTGTCTAAAATGGTCCTACAAAACAGGAGGGGACTGGATCTGCTATTTCTTAAAAACGGGGTTATGCCCCACACTTAAGTAAAAATGTTGCTTTTATGCTGATCAGACAGGAATAGTAACTGAAACCCTGGACAAACTCAAAGATAGATTAGCCAAATGTCAAAAGGAATCTGAATCACAACAAAATTGGTTTAAAAGCTGGTTTAATCGATCTCCCTGGTTTACAACCCTTATCTCCACAATCACGGGTCCTATAATTATTTTGATGCTCATACTGACCTTTGGGCCTTGTATCCTTAACAGGCTAGTCCAATTCGTTAAGGACAGGCTAACGGTTATCCAGACAATGATCCTCACTCAGCAATACCATGCGCTTAGGCAAATCGACCCTGAGGCCAGCCAGACCCCAGAGCAAGACGAATGGATATAAGATTCTATCCATGATAAGACGCAAGGGGGGTAATGAAAGACCCCCATACTTAAAAGACCCCCGTGCCCACATACTATGTTAAATTCTGCTGAAAATTTAGCTGGGCCCCCAGGCTCAGCTGATGCTAAAACTGGATATCTATGGGTTGCAGACTCACTGACTAGGCTAAGGAGAGGGATACTCTACCCCCCAAGACATCCTATCTAAATTGCCAACTTGCTACAGGGTGTTTTATCTGTCTTTATGGTTTTTCAGGGAAATTTGAGAATAGACATGGGGCCATTCCCAGGATGAGCTAAGTCCACCAATTTGAGAGCCAATGAAATGCTTGTACTATACTACCCTCTTATGTAATCATTTTTCCCTATAAATATGGCTGTTTGAATTTGCCCGGGGTGGGCAGTTGCCGTAAGCTACTGTTGCACCCTCAGACACCTGTGTAATAAAGACACCTCTTGCTGATTGCATCTGTTGGCCTGAATTATTGAGACTGGGGGATTTCTCCCACTGCCCTTGAAAATGAGGGTTTTTCAGTTTCTTTTGTGAGTTTCATTGGTGCCAGTTCCTTATCACATCAATAGAAAAGAAACTAAGGCAGCAGGTGAAGGCACTTACCACCAAGCTTGATTCCTAAAACTTAGAGGTGGAAGGAGAGGACCAACTCCCACAAATTGTCTTCAGACCTCCACACATGCCCCATGACATACATGCACCTATACATATATAAACACAATCATTAAATAAGTCAATAAATTTAAACAAGACATATTTTTAAAATTGTCTTAAAGGACCTTAGAGCACTTGAATGTTGAGAGTAATATTTAAATAATCTTTTGACCTTAGAACAAAACATATGACTACTTACATATGGTCCATTTGGATTTCTCAGTAATATGTGTAGTTTTAGCATATCGATCTTTATCTGCTCAGCAATTTATCTCATCTCTATTAATGATACAGTATAATTTTAAATTCTGCTTATACGTTTTTATAGTTAAATAATATATGGCTGTATTTATCATGTGGTCCAATATGACATGCATGTGTCCCGCATGGGTGATTAAGTGTGAGTGGTTGTCATATCTCTTGCTTCATATATTTGCCATTTCTACCTTGTCATAGCACCATCAATCCTTTCTGTTATTTTGAAATAATCATTCAGATGTTGTCATTCTTAATTATCTTATTGTTCTATGTTATATGGGCTCTCCATATGTAGATCCAGGTCCTGGGGATCTGATTCTTTCTTCTACTTCCATGTGCACCAAAACTTCATGTGATGCACAGATATACATGCAGGCACAACACCCGTGCACATAGCAATAAAGTCTTAAAGTAATAGAAACAATTAAAATTATTGTTGGAAATGCTATCCATATTTAGATACAATATTTCTAATAATGAAATTACTATTCCATTCTTCCAAAATAAGAATAGCAATAAATAAATATTATGACTGTTTTCATGATTCTGATACTATTAATACTTCAAAAACCATAATTTATATATTTTATAGTATTTATTTTGAATGAATGCTTCAACATAATTATTAACTGAAAAATGTAGGAACCTTTCACAAGGGATTAAGTCGTACCAAAGTTAGTTCACATTAATTTTAAGTATACCACAAGAACATAAATGATCATTATCCTGAACCAAACTTATTTTCTTAGAATATAAATAGTTGTAATCTTTAGCTAACTTCACTGCCCAGGATCAACTATATGATAGAGAATCCAGACCATTTAGATACTTTTCTTTTTTGCTTTTTTCTTTTATCCTTCTTTTTCCCCTTGGTTTTTTGAGACAGGGTTTCTATATAGCTTTGAAGCCTGTCTTGGAACTAGCTCTTGTAGACCAGGCTGGTCTCAAACTCAGAGATCTGCCTGCCTCTGCTTCCTGAGTGCTGGGATTAAAGGTGTATGTCACTACCACCCAACTTGAAAAGGTAATTTTCAATTTGCACCATGGCTGAATAATTACAATATGACTTTTAAATATTCTATACCAGAGTTACTTTGAAACAAACTTACAAATCAATAAAATGTTGCTATTACTTGTCAAGTAAACATGATATTTCAAAGATACTGAAGTGAGAAGTAAAATCATGAGAACTAAATGGGAAAAAATAGTGGTGACAAAGCAATTTTATTAAGTAAATAAGGATGTTGATTTCTTAGTGTAGTGAAATTCTCAGTTATAAAAATTTACATTTTCTGTTATAAAATATGAATGTTTTATTTACTTTTCTACTGCCATAACAAAACATCATGACCAACTAAACATATATAAAAAACTTTTATAATTTAGGGCTCACAGTTCCAGAGGGTTAGAGTCTATGACTGTTGTAGAAAGGAGAATGACATCATGAAGACAGGCAAGATGTTAAAGCAGTAACTAAGATCTTACGTCTTCAGACACAAGCTTAAAGCAGAGACAGAGTGTAATCTAACTAGAAATGGTATGAGAGTTTAAAATTTCAAAGCCTACCCCCTAGTGACACACTTCCTCTTAACAAGACCATAACTTCTCATTCTTTCCAAACAGGTTCCCCAGCTGGAGACCAATCATTGAAATATCTGAGCCAATGGGGGCCTGTTCTCATTCAAATAATACAATGAATATTATTAATGTATTTAATTGCAGGTCTTGCTAAATAGAAAAAGTGAGAAGCAAGAAAATGATTATTGGGGGGGCTAGAGAGATTAGCTGGCTCAGCAGATAAGAGCACTGACTGATCTTACAGTGGTTCTGAGTTCAACTCCCAGCAATCACATGGTGGTTCACAACCATCTGTAATGAGATCTGATGCTCTTTTCTGGCATGCACTCATAACTAAAAAAAAATGCATAAACAAAAAAAAATAAAGAAAATGATGACAGTTTCTATGGAAAAATGAAGACTAACTTAAGAGGCAGGGAGAGGCAATAGCAAGAAGTCCCCTCCTGGGACTGGCCTCAGGTCACCAGGACAATAAGAAACCACATGTGGAACTTTTGAAAACTTGTTCTTGTGCTCGCAAAAGTGGTGACATATTGGAGGCTTGCCACAGCTTCTCTCTTCCCCAGGGACAGAGTACTCCTCGAACATTTAGTTCCTAGGTCTCTCAAACCTCAATGAACAGCACCTCACACAGTGAGGGGTCAACACTTTGGCTGCCAAGCTTCTGTAACACCATACGGCTACCATTTCTCCAGTCTCAAGTAAGCACATATTCAGGATACTTGGTCTGTCCAGCAGTTAGTTCTTACCACCCTCCAGTTTTCCAAGATGCCACAATGAAGCGCCTATCTGCTCTTCTTCCCGGCACACTCATCTTTGTCAGTACAACAAAAACATGATAACAATCTATTTTTTCTTCTAGCAACCTGCCTTCTCATTTCCCTCAAAGAACAAATGCCTAAGGTCTCCAGAATGGCAGTTAACAGCATATCTCTCCAGCCACAGGTCCCATTGAGGGTGAGTTCACCAACTCCCAGCTCTCCCCTCCTACACATTACCCATGCCTCCAGGAAGCAGCCAGATATGAACCAGCAAGAGTCTGGGATGTTTGGGTGAAAGCTTCAGCTCAGTCTCTGGCATTCATATACCCAAAGAGTCCGGTATGTTTGATGGAAATCCCATTCCAAGCATGTTTGGGTGGAAGTTTCATCCCAAGCCCCCTCCCCTGGGAGTTTCCTCAGTCCAGACTCCACCTCTGAGTAAGCCCCTCCCCAGAGATGCTCAACACCATTCCCACAGGGTATTTAAATTGTACCCCAGAAAATAAGCACATGTTTATCTGTTCTTTGTGCACTTAGGAAAATACTAAAGATGAGCACTTATTGCTTCTTTTTTTTAGATTGTTTATTTTTCTTGAAGAGGCGAGATGCTGTTTTGTCACTGAAAGAAGGGGTGCATTCTCTGATCTGCTCTGGACTTTATTGTATAATTTAAGGCAAAAATTTAAAAATGCATGTTTTCTGAAAAGCTATTTTCTTGAAATGATGTTGAATAAGTTTGAAAAAACTCTATATGTTGTCCATTTCTTTTTTTAGAAAAAAGGAAGAAAAAAACCAAAAAGAAAGACTCACTTATAGACATGTTGTCTAGACTGATGAGTCTACTTGCAAGAGAGAATGGAGATTGTGGAGAGGCCAGAGTGAGGAAGAAGAAAGCTGGCCCCAGATCTCACAGGAAAACATGGAGAAATAAGTGATCCTAGAGAAGATGAAGTGAGTTCACCACTAGCAGAGACTAGAGAGATTTCTGGATGTGATGACCTTAAGCCAAATTGTGATGTTACACAGATTATTAGAAAAGGGTTAAATCAATATGTAAGAGCTAGCCAATAAGAGGCTGGAACTAATGGACAAGGCAGTGTTTAAAAGAATACAGTTTCTGTGTAATTATTTCTGGGCATAATCTAGCCATGCGGGAGCTGAGGCGGCTGGGAGCCGGGCGAATGCAGCCCCGCAGCTCTTACTACAATTGTCCTAGAAGATATCTTTGGTGAGTGTCATATGCTCCCTGAGAAACCTCACACTCCTTCCAGGAGCCTCAGTTGATAGTGAAGTGCTGGGTAGAATCAGATGCTGATGAGAATGTACCTGTCAAATGTTAAGTTCTTTGATGACATCTGTTGATAACACTGAAAGGCAAAGCAAGTCTCACTGTGATTGCTTAGTCACACAGGCGGGAGGGGTTTGCAGGAGTTTACTCACATTCCCTTAAAAATATTTCCTGGGAAGGGTGTGGTAGCTATGCCTTAATCCAAACACTGAAGAGGCTGGGGAAGGCAGATCTTTGATTTGCAGTTCAGTCTGGTGTACTTAATGAGTCATAGATTGCTGGGGATAAAGTTTTCTGGATTCCCTGTGTTTCTGGGCGCTGGTGGTGCATGCCTTTAATCCTACCACTTGGGAAGCAGAAGCAGGTGATCTCTGTGAATTTGAGGCCACATAATTGCTCGCAAAAGGAGGTTTGGTGCCCTCTAGTGGCACCACAAGGAAGAGGCAAGAGAGATGGCTCTGTGGTAAAGAGCATTGCCTGCTGAGTTTGATGAGACCACATACAGACATAGAGTCAGGGCCAAGGGCCAGGGCCCGCGTTTTTGTGACTGAATGAGGCAAAAGCTTTTGTTAGGATGTTAAAGGCTCACAGCTCTATCACCACGAGCCAGCGTGCTTCAGAGACAACACCAAGGAGAGTAAGGCAAGATGACTAGAAGAAGAAAATACAGGCATGTTCATGTTCCTGAAGAAGAACTCACATCCAAGACATCCAAAGGACGACAAACACCAGCAAAAGGTGTACCAATTTTATGCCAGAGAAACAATTTATCTAGACCTCCTCTATGAGGTACACGAAGGGCCAATAGGTCCACGGAGAACCCTGTACTCCACATGTTAGTGGAATGCAGATGTGATCCACACACCACATTGAGTAAACCTGGTTTAGGTAAAGAAGTTGAAAAACGTTTTGGAGAGATGGCTCAGTGGTTAAGAGCATTGCCTGCTCTTCCAATGTTCAGAAGTTCAATTCCTGGAAATCACATAGTTGCTGTCAAAATGAGGTTTGGTGCCCTCTACTGGCAACAGAGGGGAGAGGCAGGAGAGATGGCTCAGTGGTTAGAGCATTGCCTGCTCTTCCAAAGTTCAGAAGTTCGATTCCTGGAAATCACATAATTGCTCTCAAAATGAGGATTGGTGCCCTCTACTGGCAACATAAGGAAGAGGCATGAGAGATGGCTCCGTGGTTAAGATCATTGCCTCCTCTTCCAACCTCCTGAATTCAATTCCAGGCAACCACATAATGGCTCACAACCATCTGCAATGAGGTCTTGTGCCCTCTTTTGGATACAAAAATAAGAGCTGGGGTGTTAGCTCAGTGGATAAGAGCTTTGGCTGCCCTTCCAAAGGTCAGAAGTTCCATTCCTGGCAATCCCAAAATTGCTCTCAAAAGGTAGATTTGGTGCTCTTTACTGGCAAAAAAGAAGAGGCATGAGAGATGGTTCATTGCTTAAGAGCATTGCCTGCTCTTAGAACCTCCTGAAATCAATTGCAGGCAACCACATAATGATTCACAACCATCTGCCATGAGGTCTTGTGCCCTCTTTTGGCTACAGTAAGAAAAGCTAGAGAGATAGGTCAGTGGTTAAGAACATTGGCTGCCCTTCCAAAGGTCAGAAGTTCGATTCCTGGCTACCATATAATTGCTCTCAAAAGGAGGTTTGGTGCCCTCTAGTGGCACCACAAGGAAGAGGCAAGAGAGATGGCTCCGTGGTAAAGAGCATTGCCTGCTGAGTTTGATGAGACCACATACAGACACAGAGTCAGGGCCAAGGGCCAGGGCCCGTGTTTTTGTGACTGAATGAGGCAAAAGCTTTTGTTAGGATGTTAAAGGCTCACAGCTCTATCACCATGAGCCAGGGTGCTTCAGAGACAACACCAAGCAGAGTAAGTAGATGAATAGAAGAAGAAAATACAGGCATGTTCATGTTCCTGAAGAAGAACTGACATCCAAGACATCCAAAGGACGACAAACACCAGCAAAAGGTTTACCAATTTTATGCCAGAGAAACAATTTATCTAGACCTCCTCTATGAGGTACACGAAGGGCCAGTAGGTCCACGGAGACCCCTGTACTCCACATATTAGTGGAATGCAGATGTGATCCACAAAACACGTTGAGGAAACCTGGTTTAGGTAAAGAAGTTGAAAAACGTTTTGGAGAGATGGCTCAGTGGTTAAGAGCATTGCCTGCTCTTCCAAAGTTCAGAAGTTCGATTCCTGGGAATCACATAGTTGCACTCAAAATGAGGTTTGGTGCCCTCTACTGGCAACAGAGGGGAGAGGCAGGAGAGATGGCTCAGTGGTTAGAGCATTGCCTGCTCTTCCAAAGTTCAGAAGTTCGATTCCTGGAAATCACATAATTGCTCTCAAAATGAGGATTGGTGCACTCTACTGGCAACAGAAGGAAGAGGCAGGAGAGATGGCTCAGTGGTTAAGAGCATTGCCTGCTGAGGTTGATGAGGCCAAGTGGACACATACAGCCAGGGCCCCCGTTGTTGTCTCAGAATCAGGCAACACATTTTGTTAGGATAATAAAGACTCACAGCTCTATCAGCATGAGCCTGCATGCTTCAGGGACACCACCAAGCAGAATGAGGAAAGATGGTTAGAAGAAGAAAATACAGGCATGTTCATGTTCCTTAAGAAGAACTCACATCCAAGACATCCAAAGGACGACAAACACCAGCAAAAGGTTTACCAATTTAAAGCCAGACAAACAATTTATCTAGACTTCATCTATGAGGTACGCGAACGGCCAATATGTCCATGGAGACCCCTGTACTCCACATGTTAGTGGAATGCAGATATGATCCACACACCACATTGAGTAAACCTGGTTTAGTAAAAGAAGTTGAAAAACGGGTTGGAGAGATGGCTCAGTGGTTAAGAACATTGCCTGCTCTTCCAACCTCCTGAACTGAATTCCAGACAACCACATAATGGCTCACAACCATCTGCAATGAGGTCTTGTGCCCTCTTTTGGATACAGAAAGAAGAGCTGGGGAGATAGCTCAGTGGTTAAGAGCTTTGCCTGCCCTTCCAAAGGTCAGAAGTTCGATTCCTGGCAACCACATAATTGCTCTCAAAAGAAGGTTTGGTGCCCCCTACTGGCAACATAAGGAAGAGGCATGAGAGATGGCTCCGTGGTTAAGATCATTGCCTCCTCTTCCAACCTCCTGAATTCAATTCCAGGCAACCACATAATGGCTCACAACCATCTGCAATGAGGTCTTGTGCCCTCTTTTGGATACAAAAATAAGAGCTGGGGTGTTAGCTCAGTGGTTAAGAGCTTTGGTTGCCCTTCCAAAGGTCAGAAGTTCCATTCCTGGCAATCCCATAATTGCTCTCAAAAGGTAGATTTGGTGCCCTTTACTGGCAAAAAAGAAGAGACCTGAGAGATGGTTCAGTGCTTAAGAGCATTGCCTGCTCTTAGAACCTCCTGAAATCAATTGCAGGCAACCACATAATGATTCACAACCATCTGCCATGAGGTCTTGTGCCCTTTTGGCTACAGTAAGAAAAGCTGGAGAGATAGGTCAGTGGTTAAGAACATTGGCTGCCCTTCCGAAGGTCAGAAGTTCGATTCCTGGCTACCAAATAATTGCTCTCAAAAGGAGGTTTGGCGCCCTCTAGTGGCACCACAAGGAAGAGGCAAGAGAGATGGCTCTGTGGTAAAGAGCATTGCCTGCTGAGTTTGATGGGACCACATACAGACATAGAGTCAAGGCCAAGAGCCAGGGCCTGCGTTGTTGTGACTCAATGAGGCAAAAGCTTTTGTTAGGATGTTAAAGGCTCACAGCTCTATCACCACGAGCCAGCGTGCTTCAGAGACAACACCAAGGAGAGTAAGGCAAGATGACTAGAAGAAGAAAATACAGGCATGTTCATGTTCCTGAAGAAGAACTCACATCCAAGACATCCAAAGGACGACAAACACCAGCAAAAGGTGTACCAATTTTAAGCCAGAGAAACAATTTATCTAGACCTCCTCTATGAGGTACACGAACGGCCAATAGGTCCACAGAGACCCCTGTACTCCACATGTTAGGGAAATGGAGATGTGATCCACACACCACATTGAGTAAACCTGGTTTAGTAAAAGAAGTTGAAAAACGGGTTGGAGAGATGGCTCAGGGTTAAGAGCATTGCCTGCTCTTCCAAAGTCCAGAAGTTCGATTCCTGGAAATCACATAGTTGCTCTCAAAATGAGGTTTGGTGCCCTCTACTGGCAACAGAGGGGAGAGGCAGGAGAGATGGCTCAGTGGTTAAGAGCATTGCCTGCTCTTCCAAAGTTCAGAAGTTCGATTCCTGGAAATCATATAATTGCTCTCAAAATGAGGTTTGGTGCCCTCTACTGGCAACAGAAGGAAGAGGCAGGAGAGATGGCTCAGTGGTTAAGAGCATTGCCTGCTGAGGTTGATGAGGCCAAGTGGACACATACAGCCAGGGCCCACGTTGTTGTCTCAGAATCAGGCAACACATTTTGTTAGGATAATAAAGACTCACAGCTCTATCAGCATGAGCCTGCATGCTTCAGGGACACCACCAAGCAGAATGAGGAAAGATGGTTAGAAGAAGAAAATACAGGCATGTTCATGTTCCTTAAGAAGAACTCACATCCAAGACATCCAAAGGACGACAAACACCAGCAAAAGGTTTACCAATTTAAAGCCAGACAAACAATTTATCTAGACTTCATCTATGAGGTACGCGAACGGCCAATATGTCCATGGAGACCCCTGTACGCCACATGTTAGTGGAATGCAGATATGATCCACACACCACATTGAGTAAACCTGGTTTAGTTCAAGAAGTTGAAAAACGGGTTGGAGAGATGGCTCAGTGGTTAAGAACATTGCCTGCTCTTCCAACCTCCTGAACTGAATTTCAGGCAACCACATAATAGCTCACAACCATCTGCAATGAGGTCTTGTGCCCTCTTTTGGATACAGAAAGAAGAGCTGGGGAGATAGCTCAGTGGTTAAGAGCTTTGCCTGCCCTTCCAAAGGTCAGAAGTTCGATTCCTGGCAACCACATAATTGCTCTCAAAAGGAGGTTTGGTGCCCTCTACTGGCAACAGAAGGAAGATGCAAGAGAGATGGCTCAATGGTTAAGAGAATTGCCTGCTCTTCCAACCTCCTGAATTCAATTCCAGGCGACCACATAATGGGTCACAACCATCTGCCATGAGGTCTTGTGCCCTCTTTTGGCTACAGTAAGAAGAGCTGGAGAGACAGCTCAGTGGTTAAGAGCATTGGTTGCCCTTCCAAAGGTCAGAAGTTCGATTCCTGGGAACCACGTAATTGCTCTCAAAAGGAGGTTTGGCGCCCTCTAGTGGCACCACAAGGAAGAGGCAGAAAGATGGCTCTGTGGTAAAGAGCTTTGCCTGCTGAGTTTGATGAGGCCAAGAACAGACATAGAGTCGGGGCACAGGGCCAGGGCCCACGTTGTTGTGACTGAATGACGCAAAAGCTCTTGTTAGGATGTTAAAGACTCACAGCTCTATCACCATGAGCCAGCGTGCTTCAGAGACAACACCAAGGAGAGTAAGGCAAGATGGCTAGAAGAAGAAAATATTGGCATGTTCATGTGCCTGAAGAAGAACTCATATCCAAGACAATCAAAGGACTACAAACACCAGCAAAATGGTAACCTATTTAAAGCCAGAGAAACAATTTATCTAGACCTCCTCTATGAGGTACATGAATGGCCAATATGTCCGTGCAGACCCCTGTACTCCACACGTCAGGGAAATGGAGATGTGATCCACACACCACATTGACTAAAGCTGGTTTAGTAAAAGAAGTTGAAAAACGGGCTGGAGAGATGGATCAGTGGTTAAGAGCATTGCCTGCTCTTTCAAAGGTCAGAAGTTCGATTCCTGGAAATCACATAATTGCTCTCAAAAGGAGGTTTGGTGCCCTCTACTGGCAACATAAGGAAGAGGCATGAGAGATGGCTCCGTGGTTAAGATCATTGCCTCCTCTTCCAACCTCCTGAATTCAATTCCAGGCAACCACATAATGGCTCACAACCATCTGCATTGAGGTCTTGTGCCCTCTTTTGGATACAAAAATAAGAGCTGGGGTGTTAGCTCAGTGGATAAGAGCTTTGGCTGCCCTTCCAAAGGTCAGAAGTTCCATTCCTGGCAATCCCATAATTGCTCTCAAAAGGTAGATTTGGTGCCCTTTACTGGCAAAAAAGAAGAGGCATGAGAGATGGTTCAGTGCTTAAGAGCATTGCCTGCTCTTAGAACCTCCTGAAATCAATTGCAGGCAACCACATAATGATTCACAACCATCTGCCATGAGGTCATGTTCCCTCTTTTGGCAACAGTAAGAAAACTAGAGAGATAGGTCAGTGGTTAAGAACATTGGCTGCCCTTCCGAAGGTCAGAAGTTCGATTCCTGGCTACCAAATAATTGCTCTCAAAAGGAGGTTTGGCGCCCTCTAGTGGCACCACAAGGAAGAGGCAAGAGAGATGGCTCTGTGGTAAAGAGCATTGCCTGCTGAGTTTGATGAGACCACATACAGACATAGAGTCAGGGCCAAGGGCCAGGGCCCGCGTTGTTGTGACTGAATGAGGCAAAAGCTTTTGTTAGGATGATAAAGGCTCACAGCTCTATCACCACGAGCCAGCGTGCTTCAGAGACAACACCAAGGAGAGTAAGGCAAGATGACTAGAAGAAGAAAATACAGGCATGTTCATGTTCCTGAAGAAGAACTCACATCCAAGACATCCAAAGGACGACAAACACCAGCAAAAGGTGTACCAATTTTAAGCCAGAGAAACAATTTATCTAGACCTCCTCTATGAGGTACACGAATGGCCAATAGGTCCACGGAGACCCCTGAACTCCACATGTTAGGGAAATGGAGATGTGATCCACACACCACATTGAGTAAACCTGGTTTAGTAAAAGAAGTTGAAAAACGGGTTGGAGAGATGGCTCAGTGGTTAAGAGCATTTCCTGCTCTTCCCAAGTTCAGAAGTTCGATTCCTGGAAATCACATAGTTGCTGTCAAAATGAGGTTTGGTGCCCTCTACTGGCAACAGAGGGGAGAGGCAGGAGAGATGGCTCAGTGGTTAAGAGCATTGCCTGCTCTTCCAAAGTTCAGAAGTTCGATTCCTGGAAATCACATAATTGCTCTCAAAATGAGGTTTGATGCCCTCTACTGGCAACAGAAGGAAGAGGCAGGAGAGATGGCTCAGTGGTTAAGAGCATTGCCTGCTGAGGTTGATGAGGCCAAGTGGACACATACAGCCAAGGCCCACGTTGTTGTCTCAGAATCAGGCAAAACATTTTGTTAGGATAATAAAGACTCACAGCTCTATCAGCATGAGCCTGCATGCTTCAGGGACACCACCAAGCAGAATGAGGAAAGATGGTTAGAAGAAGAAAATACAGGCATGTTCATGTTCCTTAAGAAGAACTCACATCCAAGACATCCAAAGGACGACAAACACCAGCAAAAGGTTTACCATTTTAATGCCAGACAAACAATTTATCTAGACTTCATCTATGAGGTACGCGAACGGCCAATATGTCCATGGAGACCCCTGTACTCCACATGTTAGTGGAATGCAGATATGATCCACACACCACATTGAGTAAACCTGGTTTAGTTCAAGAAGTTGAAAAACGGGTTGGAGAGATGGCTCAGTGGTTAAGAACATTGCCTGCTCTTCCAACCTCCTGAACTGAATTCCAGGCAACCACATAATGGCTCACAACCATCTGCAATGAGGTCTTGTGCCCTCTTTTGGATACAGAAAGAAGAGCTGGGGAGATAGCTCAGTGGTTAAGAGCTTTGCCTGCCCTTCCAAAGGTCAGAAGTTCGATTCCTGGCAACCACATAATTGCTCTCAAAAGGAGGTTTGGTGCCCTCTACTGGCAACAGAAGGAAGATGCAAGAGAGATGGCTCAATGGTTAAGAGAATTGCCTGCTCTTCCAACCTCCTGAATTCAATTCCAGGCGACCACATAATGGGTCACAACCATCTGCCATGAGGTCTTGTGCCCTCTTTTGGCTACAGTAAGAAGAGCTGGAGAGACAGCTCAGTGGTTAAGAGCATTGGTTGCCCTTCCAAAGGTCAGAAGTTCGATTCCTGGGAAGCACGTAATTGCTCTCAAAAGGAGGTTTGGCGCCCTCTATAGGCAACAGAAGGAAGAGGCAGGAAAGATGGCTCTGTGGTAAAGAGCTTTGCCTGCTGAGTTTGATGAGGCCAAGAACAGACATAGAGTCGGGGCACAGGGCCAGGGCCCACGCTGTTGTGACTGAATGAGGCAAAAGCTCTTGTTAGGATGTTAAAGACTCACAGCTCTATCACCATGAGCCAGCGTGCTTCAGAGACAACACCAAGGAGAGTAAGGCAAGATGGCTAGAGGAAGAAAATATTGGCATGTTCATGTGCCTGAAGAAGAAGAACTCATATCCAAGACAATCAAAGGACTACAAACACCAGCAAAATGTTAACCTATTTAAAGCCAGAGAAACAATTTATCTAGACGTCCTCTATGAGGTACATGAATGGCCAATAGGTCCATGCAGACCCCAGTACTCCACACGTCAGGGAAATGGAGATGTGATCCACAAACCACATTGACTAAAGCTGGTTTAGTAAAAGAAGTTGAAAAACGGGTTGGAGAGATGGCTCAGTGTTTAAGAGCATTGCCTGCTCTTCCAAAGGTCAGAAGTTCGATTCCTGGAAATCACATAATTGCTCAAAAGGAGGTTTGGTGCCCTCTACTGGCAACATAAGGAAGAGGCATGAGAGATGGCTCCGTGGTTAAGATCATTGCCTCCTCTTCCAACCTCCTGAATTCTATTCCAGGCAACCACATAATGGCTCACAACCATCTGCAATGAGGTCTTGTGCCCTCTTTTGGATACAAAAATAAGAGCTGGGGTGTTAGCTCAGTGGATAAGAGCTTTGGCTGCCCTTCCAAAGGTCAGAAGTTCCATTCCTGGCAATCCCATAATTGCTCTCAAAAGGTAGATTTGGTGCCCTTTACTGGCAAAAAAGAAGAGGCATGAGAGATGGTTCAGTGCTTAAGAGCATTGCCTGCTTTTAGAACCTCCTGAAATCAATTGCAGGCAACCACATAATGATTCACAACCATCCGCCATGAGGTCTTGTGCCCTCTTTTGGCTACAGTGAGAAAAGCTGGAGAGATAGGTCAGTGGTTAAGAACATTGGCTGCCCTTCCGAAGGTCAGAAGTTCGATTCCTGGCTACCAAATAATTGCTCTCAAAAGGAGGTTTGGCGCCCTCTAGTGGCACCACAAGGAAGAGGCAAGAGAGATGGCTCTGTTGTAAAGAGCATTGCCTGCTGAGTTTTATGAGACCACATACAGACATTGAGTCAGGGCCAAGGGCCCGGGCCCGCGTTGTTGTGACTGAATGAGGCAAAAGCTTTTGTTAGGATGTTAAAGGCTCACAGCTCTATCACCACGAGCCAGCGTGCTTCAGAGACAACACCAAGGAGAGTAAGGCAAGATGACTAGAAGAAGAAAATACAGGCATGTTCATGTTCCTGAAGAAGAACTCACATCCAAGACATCCAAAGGACGACAAACACCAGCAAAAGGTGTACCAATTTTAAGCCAGAGAAACAATTTATCTAGACCTCCTCTATGAGGTACACGAACGGCCAATAGGTCCACGGAGACCCCTGTACTCCACATGTTAGGGAAATGGAGATGTGATCCACACAACACATTGAGTAAACCTGGTTTAGTAAAAGAAGTTGAAAAACGGGTTGGAGAGATGGCTCAGTGGTTAAGAGCATTGCCTGCTCTTCCAAAGTTCAGAAGTTCGATTCCTGGGAATCACATAGTTGCTCTCAAAATGAGGTTTGGTGCCCTCTACTGGCAACAGAGGGGAGAGGCAGGAGAGATGGCTCAGTGGTTAAGAGCATTGCCTGCTCTTCCAAAGTTCAGAAGTTCGATTCCTGGAAATCACATAATTGCTCTCAAAATGAGGTTTGGTGCCCTCTACTGGCAACAGAAGGAAGAGGCAGGAGAGATGGCTCAGTGGTTAAGAGCATTGCCTGCTGAGGTTGATGAGGCCAAGTGGACACATACAGCCAGGGCCCCCGTTGTTGTCTCAGAATCAGGCAAAACATTTTGTTAGGATAATAAAGACTCACAGCTCTATCAGCATGAGCCTGCATGCTTCAGGGACACCACCAAGCAGAATGAGGAAAGATGGTTAGAAGAAGAAAATACAGGCATGTTCATGTTCCTTAAGAAGAACTCACATCCAAGACATCCAAAGGACGACAAACACCAGCAAAAGGTTTACCAATTTAAAGCCAGACAAACAATTTATCTAGACTTCATCTATGAGGTACGCGAACGGCCAATATGTCCATGGAGACCCCTGTACTCCACATGTTAGTGGAATGCAGATATGATCCACACACCACATTGAGTAAACCTGGTTTAGTTCAAGAAGTTGAAAAACGGGTTGGAGAGATGGCTCAGTGGTTAAGAACATTGCCTGCTCTTCCAACCTCCTGAACTGAATTCCAGGCAACCACATAATGGCTCACAACCATCTGCAATGAGGTCTTGTGCCCTCTTTTGGATACAGAAAGAAGAGCTGGGGAGATAGCTCAGTGGTTAAGAGCTTTGCCTGCCCTTCCAAAGGTCAGAAGTTCGATTCCTGGCAACCACATAATTGCTCTCAAAAGGAGGTTTGGTGCCCTCTACTGGCAACAGAAGGAAGATGCAAGAGAGATGGCTCAATGGTTAAGAGAATTGCCTGCTCTTCCAACCTCCTGAATTCAATTCCAGGCGACCACATAATGGGTCACAACCATCTGCCATGAGGTCTTGTGCCCTCTTTTGGCTACAGTAAGAAGAGCTGGAGAGACAGCTCAGTGGTTAAGAGCATTGGTTGCCCTTCCAAAGGTCAGAAGTTCGATTCCTGGGAACCACGTAATTGCTCTCAAAAGGAGGTTTGGCGCCCTCTAGTGGCACCACAAGGAAGAGGCAGGAAAGATGGCTCTGTGGTAAAGAGCTCTGCCTGCTGAGATTGATGAGGCCAAGAACAGACATAGAGTCGGGGCACAGGGCCAGGGCCCACGTTGTTGTGACTGAATGAGGCAAAAGCTCTTGTTAGGATGTTAAAGACTCACAGCTCTATCACCATGAGCCAGCGTGCTTCACAGACAACACCAAGGAGAGTAAGGCAAGATGGCTAGAAGAAGAAAATATTGGCATGTTCATGTGCCTGAAGAAGAACTCATATCCAAGACAATCAAAGGACTCCAAACACCAGCAAAATGTTAACCTATTTAAAGCCAGAGAAACAATTTATCTAGACCTCCTCTATGAGGTACATGAATGGCCAATAGGTCCATGCAGACCCCTGTACTCCACACATCAGGGAAATGGAGATGTGATCCACACACCACATTGACTAAAGCTGGTTTAGTAAAAGAAGTTGAAAAACGGGTTGGAGAGATGGCTCAGTGGTTAAGAGCATTGCCTGCTCTTCCAAAGGTCAGAAGTTCGATTCCTGGAAATCACATAATTGCTCTCAAAAGGAGGTTTGGTGCCCTCTACTGGCAACATAAGGAAGAGGCATGAGAGATGGCTCCGTGGTTAAGATCATTGCCTCCTCTTCCAACCTCCTGAATTGAATTCCAGGCAACCACATAATGGCTCACAACCATCTTCAATGAGGTCCTGTGCCCTATTTTGGATACCAAAATAAGAGCTCAGTGGATAAGAGCTTTGGCTGCCCTTCCAAAGGTCAGAAGTTCCATTCCCGGCAATCCCATAATTGCTCTCAAAAGGTAGATTTGGTGCCCTTTACTGGCAAAAAAGAAGAGGCATGAGAGATGGTTCAGTGCTTAAGAGCATTGCCTGCTCTTAGAACCTCCTGAAATCAATTGCAGGCAACCACATAATGATTCACAACCATCTGCCATGAGGTCTTGTGCCCTCTTTTGGCTACAGTGAGAAAAGCTGGAGAGATAGGTCAGTGGTTAAGAACATTGGCTGCCCTTCCGAAGGTCAGAAGTTCGATTCCTGGCTACCAAATAATTGCTCTCAAAAGGAGGTTTGGCGCCCTCTAGTGGCACCACAAGGAAGAGGCAAGAGAGATGGCTCTGTGGTAAAGAGCATTGCCTGCTGAGTTTAATGAGACCACAGACAGACATAGAGTCAGGGCCAAGGGCCAGGGCCCGCGTTGTTGTGACTGAATGAGGCAAAAGCTTTTGTTAGGATGTTAAAGGCTCACAGCTCTATCACCACGAGCCAGCGTGCTTCAGAGACAACACAAAGGAGAGTAAGGCAAGATGACTAGAAGAAGAAAATACAGGCATGTTCATGTTCCTGAAGAAGAACTCACATCCAAGACATCCAAAGGACGACAAACACCAGCAAAAGGTGTACCAATTTTAAGACAGAGAAACAATTTATCGAGACCTCCACTATGAGGTACACGAACGGCCAATAGGTCCACGGAGACCCCTGTACTCCACATGTTAGGGAAATGGAGATGTGATCCACACACCACATTGAGTATACCTGGTTTTGTAAAAGAAGTTGAAAAACGGGTTGGAGAGATGGCTCAGTGGTTAAGAGCATTGCCTGCTCTTCCAAAGTTCAGAAGTTCGATTCCTGGGAATCACATAGTTGCTCTCAAAATGAGGTTTGGTGCCCTCTACTGGCAACAGAGGGGAGAGGCAGGAGAGATGGCTCAGTGATTAAGAGCATTGCCTGCTCTTCCAAAGTACAGAAGTTCGATTCCTGGAAATCACATAATTGCTCTCAAAAGGAGGTTTGGTGCCCTCTACTGGCAACAGAAGGAAGAGGCAGGAGAGATGGCTCAGTGGTTAAGAGCATTGCCTGCTGAGGTTGATGAGGCCAAGTGGACACATACAGCCAGGGCCCCCGTTGTTGTCTCAGAATCAGGCAAAACATTTTGTTAGGATAATAAAGACTCACAGCTCTATCAGCATGAGCCTGCATGCTTCAGGGACACCACCAAGCAGAATGAGGAAAGATGGTTAGAAGAAGAAAATACAGGCATGTTCATGTTCCTTAAGAAGAACTCACATCCAAGACATCCAAAGGACGACAAACACCAGCAAAAGGTTTACCAATTTAAAGCCAGACAAACAATTTATCTAGACTTCATCTATGAGGTACGCGAACGGCCAATATGTCCATGGAGACCCCTGTACTCCACATGTTAGTGGAATGCAGATATGATCCACACACCACATTGAGTAAACCTGGTTTAGTTCAAGAAGTTGAAAAACGGGTTGGAGAGATGGCTCAGTGGTTAAGAACATTGCCTGCTCTTCCAACCTCCTGAACTGAATTCCAGGCAACCACATAATGGCTCACAACCATCTGCAATGAGGTCTTGTGCCCTCTTTTGGATACAGAAAGAAGAGCTGGGGAGATAGCTCAGTGGTTAAGAGCTTTGCCTGCCCTTCCAAAGGTCAGAAGTTCGATTCCTGGCAACCACATAATTGCTCTCAAAAGGAGGTTTGGTGCCCTCTACTGGCAACAGAAGGAAGATGCAAGAGAGATGGCTCAATGGTTAAGAGAATTGCCTGCTCTTCCAACCTCCTGAATTCAATTCCAGGCGACCACATAATGGGTCACAACCATCTGCCATGAGGTCTTGTGCCCTCTTTTGGCTACAGTAAGAAGAGCTGGAGAGACAGCTCAGTGGTTAAGAGCATTGGTTGCCCTTCCAAAGGTCAGAAGTTCGATTCCTGGGAAGCACGTAATTGCTCTCAAAAGGAGGTTTGGCGCCCTCTAGTGGCACCACAAGGAAGAGGCAGGAAAGATGGCTCTGTGGTAAAGAGCTCTGCCTGCTGAGTTTGATGAGGCCAAGAACAGACATAGAGTCGGGGCACAGGGCCAGGGCCCACGTTGTTGTGACTGAATGAGGCAAAAGCTCTTGTTAGGATGTTAAAGACTCACAGCTCTATCACCATGAGCCAGCGTGCTTCAGAGACAACACCAAGGATAGTAAGGCAAGATGGCTAGAGGAAGAAAATATTGGCATGTTCATGTGCCTGAAGAAGAAGAACTCATATCCAAGACAATCAAAGGACTACAAACACCAGCAAAATGTTAACCTATTTAAAGCCAGAGAAACAATTTATCTAGACCTCCTCTATGAGGTACATGAATGGCCAATAGGTCCACGCAGACCCCTGTACTCCACACGTCAGGGAAATGGAGATGTGATCCACACACCACATTGACTAAAGCTGGTTTAGTAAAAGAAGTTGAAAAACGGGTTGGAGAGATGGCTCAGTGGTTAAGAGCATTGCCTGCTCTTCCAAAGGTCAGAAGTTCGATTCCTGGAAATCACATAATTGCTCTCAAACGGAGGTTTGGTGCCCTCTACTGGCAACATAAGGAAGAGGCATGAGAGATGGCTCCGTGGTTAAGATCATTGCCTCCTCTTCCAACCTCCTGAATTCAATTCCAGGCAACCACATAATGGCTCACAACCATCTGCAATGAGGTCTTGTGCCCTCTTTTGGATACAAAAATAAGAGCTGGGGTGTTAGCTCAGTGGATAAGAGCTTTGGCTGCCCTTCCAAAGGTCAGAAGTTCCATTCCTGGCAATCCCATAATTGCTCTCAAAAGGTAGATTTGGTGCCCTTTACTGGCAAAAAAGAAGAGGCATGAGAGATGGTTCAGTGCTTAAGAGCATTGCCTGCTCTTAGAACCTCCTGAAATCAATTGCAGGCAACCACATAATGATTCACAACCATCTGCCATGAGGTCTTGTGCCCTCTTTTGGTTACAGTGAGAAAAGCTGGAGAGATAGGTCAGTGGTTAAGAACATTGGCTGCCCTTCCGAAGGTCAGAAGTTCGATTCCTGGCTACCAAATAATTGCTCTCAAAAGGAGGTTTGGCGCCCTCTAGTGGCACCAGAAGGAAGAGGAAAGAGAGATGGCTCTGTGGTAAAGAGCATTGCCTGCTGAGTTTGATGAGACCACAGACAGACATAGAGTCAGGGCCAAGGGCCAGGGCCCGCGTTGTTGTGACTGAATGAGGCAAAAGCTTTTGTTAGGATGTTAAAGGCTCACAGCTCTATCACCACGAGCCAGCGTGCTTCAGAGACAACACAAAGGAGAGTAAGGCAAGATGACTAGAAGAAGAAAATACAGGCATGTTCATGTTCCTGAAGAAGAACTCACATCCAAGACATCCAAAGGACGACAAACACCAGCAAAAGGTGTACCAATTTTAAGACAGAGAAACAATTTATCGAGACCTCCACTATGAGGTACACGAACGGCCAATAGGTCCACGGAGACTCCTGTACTCCACATGTTAGGGAAATGGAGATGTGATCCACACACCACATTGAGTATACCTGGTTTTGTAAAAGAAGTTGAAAAACGGGTTGGAGAGATGGCTCAGTGGTTAAGAGCATTGCCTGCTCTTCCAAAGTTCAGAAGTTCGATTCCTGGGAATCACATAGTTGCTCTCAAAATGAGGTTTGGTGCCCTCTACTGGCAACAGAGGGGAGAGGCAGGAGAGATGGCTCAGTGATTAAGAGCATTGCCTGCTCTTCCAAAGTTCAGAAGTTCGATTCCTGGAAATCACATAATTGCTCTCAAAAGGAGGTTTGGTGCCCTCTACTGGCAACAGAAGGAAGAGGCAGGAGAGATGGCTCAGTGGTTAAGAGCATTGCCTGCTGAGGTTGATGAGGCCAATTGGACACATACAGCCAGGGCCCCCGTTGTTGTCTCAGAATCAGGCAAAACATTTTGTTAGGATAATAAAGACTCACAGCTCTATCAGCATGAGCCTGCATGCTTCAGGGACACCACCAAGCAGAATGAGGAAAGATGGTTAGAAGAAGAAAATACAGGCATGTTCATGTTCCTTAAGAAGAACTCACATCCAAGACATCCAAAGGACGACAAACACCAGCAAAAGGTTTACCAATTTAAAGCCAGAAAAACAATTTATCTAGACTTCATCTATGAGGTACGCGAACGGCCAATATGTCCATGGAGACCCCTGTACTCCACATGTTAGTGGAATGCAGATATGATCCACACACCACATTGAGTAAACCTGGTTTAGTTCAAGAATTTGAAAAACGGGTTGGAGAGATGGCTCAGTGGTTAAGAACATTGCCTGCTCTTCCAACCTCCTGAACTGAATTCCAGGCAACCACATAATGGCTCACAACCATCTGCAATGAGGTCTTGTGCCCTCTTTTGGATACAGAAAGAAGAGCTGGGGAGATAGCTCAGTGGTTAAGAGCTTTGCCTGCCCTTCCAAAGGTCAGAAGTTCGATTCCTGGCAACCACATAATTGCTCTCAAAAGGATGTTTGGTGCCCTCTACTGGCAACAGAAGGAAGATGCAAGAGAGATGGCTCAATGGTTAAGAGAATTGCCTGCTCTTCCAACCTCCTGAATTCAATTCCAGGCGACCACATAATGGGTCACAACCATCTGCCATGAGGTCTTGTGCCCTCTTTTGGCTACAGTAAGAAGAGCTGGAGAGACAGCTCAGTGGTTAAGAGCATTGGTTGCCCTTCCAAAGGTCAAAAGTTCGATTCCTGGGAACCACGTAATTGCTCTCAAAAGGAGGTTTGGCGCCCTCTAGTGGCACCACAAGGAAGAGGCAGGAAAGATGGCTCTGTGGTAAAGAGCTCTGCCTGCTGAGTTTGATGAGGCCAAGAACAGACATAGAGTCGGGGCACAGGGCCAGGGCCCACGTTGTTGTGACTGAATGAGGCAAAAGCTCTTGTTAGGATGTTAAAGACTCACAGCTCTATCACCATGAGCCAGCGTGCTTCAGAGACAACACCAAGGAGAGTAAGGCAAGATGGCTAGAAGAAGAAAATATTGGCATGTTCATGTGCCTGAAGAAGAACTCATATCCAAGACTATCAAAGGACTACAAACACCAGCAAAATGTTAACCTATTTAAAGCCAGAGAAACAATTTATCTAGACCTCCTCTATGAGGTACATGAATGGCCAATAGGTCCACGCAGACCCCTGTACTCCACACGTCAGGGAAATGGAGATGTGATCCACACACCACATTGACTAAAGCTGGTTTAGTAAAAGAAGTTGAAAAACGGGTTGGAGAGATGGCTCAGTGGTTAAGAGCATTGCCTGCTCTTCCAAAGGTCAGAAGTTCGATTCCTGGAAATCACATAATTGCTCTCAAACGGAGGTTTGGTGCCCTCTACTGGCAACATAAGGAAGAGGCATGAGAGATGGCTCCGTGGTTAAGATCATTGCCTCCTCTTCCAACCTCCTGAATTCAATTCCAGGCAACCACATAATGGCTCACAACCATCTGCAATGAGGTCTTGTGCCCTCTTTTGGATACAAAAATAAGAGCTGGGGTGTTAGCTCAGTGGATAAGAGCTTTGGCTGCCCTTCCAAAGGTCAGAAGTTCCATTCCTGGCAATCCCATAATTGCTCTCAAAAGGTAGATTTGGTGCCCTTTACTGGCAAAAAAGAAGAGGCATGAGAGATGGTTCAGTGCTTAAGAGCATTGCCTGCTCTTAGAACCTCCTGAAATCAATTGCAGGCAACCACATAATGATTCACAACCATCTGCCATGAGGTCTTGTGCCCTCTTTTGGCTACAGTGAGAAAAGCTGGAGAGATAGGTCAGTGGTTAAGAACATTGGCTGCCCTTCCGAAGGTCAGAAGTTCGATTCCTGGCTACCAAATAATTGCTCTCAAAAGGAGGTTTGGCGCCCTCTAGTGGCACCACAAGGAAGAGGCAAGAGAGATGGCTCTGTGGTAAAGAGCATTGCCTGCTGAGTTTGATGAGACCACAGACAGACATAGAGTCAGGGCCAAGGGCCAGGGCCCGCGTTGTTGTGACTGAATGAGGCAAAAGCTTTTGTTAGGATGTTAAAGGCTCACAGCTCTATCACCACGAGCCAGCGTGCTTCAGAGACAACACCAAGGAGAGTAAGGCAAGATGACTAGAAGAAGAAAATACAGGCATGTTCATGTTCCTGAAGAAGAACTCACATCCAAGACATCCAAAGGACGACAAACACCAGCAAAAGGTGTACCAATTTTAAGACAGAGAAACAATTTATCGAGACCTCCACTATGAGGTACACGAACGGCCAATAGGTCCACGGAGACCCCTGTACTCCACATGTTAGGGAAATGGAGATGTGATCCACACACCACATTGAGTAAACCTGGTTTAGTAAAAGAAGTTGAAAAACGGGTTGGAGAGATGGCTCAGTGGTTAAGAGCATTGCCTGTTCTTCCAAAGTTCAGAAGTTCGATTCCTGGGAATCACATAGTTGCTCTCAAAATGAGGTTTGGTGCCCTCTACTGGCAACAGAGGGGAGAGGCAGGAGAGATGGCTCAGTGGTTAAGAGCATTGCCTGCTCTTCCAAAGTACAGAAGTTCGATTCCTGGAAATCACATAATTGCTCTCAAAAGGAGGTTTGGTGCCCTCTACTGGCAACATAAGGAAGAGGCATGAGAGATAGCTCCGTGGTTAAGATCATTGCCTCCTCTTCCAACCTCCTGAATTCTATTCCAGGCAACCACATAATGGCTCACAACCATCTGCAATGAGGTCTTGTGCCCTCTTTTGGATACAAAAATAAGAGCTGGGGTGTTAGCTCAGTGGATAAGAGCTTTGGCTGCCCTTCCAAAGGTCAGAAGTTCCATTCCTGGCAATCCCATAATTGCTCTCAAAAGGTAGATTTGGTGCCCTTTACTGGCAAAAAAGAAGAGGCATGAGAGATGGTTCAGTGCTTAAGAGCATTGCCTGCTCTTAGAACCTCCTGAAATCAATTGCAGGCAACCACATAATGATTCACAACCATCTGCCATGAGGTCTTGTGCCCTCTTTTGGCTACAGTAAGAAAAGCTGGAGAGATAGGTCAGTGGTTAAGAACATTGGCTGCCCTTCCGAAGGTCAGAAGTTCGATTCCTGGCTACCAAATAATTGCTCTCAAAAGGAGGTTTGGCGCCCTCTAGTGGCACCACAAGGAAGAGGCAAGAGAGATGGCTCTGTGGTAAAGAGCATTGCCTGCTGAGTTTGATGAGACCACATACAGACATAGAGTCAGGGCCAAGGGCCAGGGCCCGCGTTGTTGTGACTGAATGAGGCAAAAGCTTTTGTTAGGATGTTAAAGGCTCACAGCTCTATCACCACGAGCCAGCGTGCTTCAGAGACAACACCAAGGAGAGTAAGGCAAGATGACTAGAAGAAGAAAATACAGGCAAGTTCATGTTCCTGAAGAAGAACTCACATCCAAGACATCCAAAGGACGACAAACACCAGCAAAAGGTGTACCAATTTTAAGCCAGAGAAACAATTTATCTAGACCTCCTCTATGAGGTACACGAACGGCCAATAGGTCCACGGAGACCCCTGTACTCCACATGTTAGGGAAATGGAGATGTGATCAACACACCACATTGAGTAAACCTGGTTTAGTAAAAGAAGTTGAAAAACGGGTTGGAGAGATGGCTCAGTGGTTAAGAGCATTGCCTGCTCTTCCAAAGGTCAGAAGTTCGATTCCTGGGAATCACATAGTTGCTCTCAAAATGAGGTTTGGTGCCCTCTACTGGCAACAGAGGGGAGAGGCAGGAGAGATGGCTCAGTGGTTAAGAGCATTGCCTGCTGAGGTTGATGAGGCCAAGTGGACACATACAGCCAGGGCCCACGTTGTTGTCTCAGAATCAGGCAAAACATTTTGTTAGGACAATAAAGACTCACAGCTCTATCAGCATGAGCCTGCATGCTTCAGGGACACCACCAAGCAGAATGAGGAAAGATGGTTAGAAGAAGAAAATACAGGCATGTTCATGTTCCTTAAGAAGAACTCACATCCAAGACATCCAAAGGACGACAAACACCAGCAAAAGGTTTACCAATTTAAAGCCAGACAAACAATTTATCTAGACTTCATCTATGAGGTACGCGAACGGCCAATATGTCCATGGAGACCCCTGTACTCCACATGTTAGTGGAATGCAGATATGATCCACACACCACATTGAGTAAACCTGGTTTAGTTCAATAAGTTGAAAAACGGGTTGGAGAGATGGCTCAGTGGTTAAGAACATTGCCTGCTCTTCCAACCTCCTGAACAGAATTCCAGGCAACCACATAATGGCTCACAACCATCTGCAATGAGGTCTTGTGCCCTCTTTTGGATACAGAAAGAAGAGCTGGGGAGATAGCTCAGTGGTTAAGAGCTTTGCCTGCCCTTCCAAAGGTCAGAAGTTCGACTCCTGGGAACCACATAATTGCTCTCAAAAGGAGGTTTGGTGCCCTCTACTGGCAACAGAAGGAAGATGCAAGAGAGATGGCTCAATGGTTAAGAGAATTGCCTGCTCTTCCAACCTCCTGAATTCAATTCCAGGCGACCACATAATGGGTCACAACCATCTGCCATGAGGTCTTGTGCCCTCTTTTGGCTACAGTAAGAAGAGCTGGAGAGACAGCTCAGTGGTTAAGAGCATGGGTTGCCCTTCCAAAGGTCAGAAGTTCGATTCCTGGGAACCACGTAATTGCTCTCAAAAGGAGGTTTGGCGCCCTCTAGTGGCACCACAAGGAAGAGGCAGGAAAGATGGCTCTGTGGTAAAGAGCTTTGCCTGCTGAGTTTGATGAGGCCAAGAACAGACATAGAGTCGGGGCACAGGGCCAGGGCCCACGTTGTTGTGACTGAATGAGGCAAAAGTTCTTGTTAGGATGTTAAAGACTCACAGCTCTATCACCATGAGCCAGCGTGCTTCAGAGACAACACCAAGGAGAGTAAGGCAAGATGGCTAGAAGAAGAAAATATTGGCATGTTCATGTGCCTGAAGAAGAACTCATATCCAAGACAATCAAAGGACTACAAACACCAGCAAAATGTTAACCTATTTAAAGCCAGAGAAACAATTTATCTAGACCTCCTCTATGAGGTACATGAATGGCGAATAGGTCCATGCAGACCCCTGTACTCCACACGTCAGGGAAATGGAGATGTGATCCACACACCACATTGACTAAAGCTGGTTTAGTAAAAGAAGTTGAAAAACGGGTTGGAGAGATGGCTCAGTGGTTAAGAGCATTGCCTGCTCTTCCAAAGGTCAGAAGTTCGATTCCTGGAAATCACGTAATTTCTCTCAAAAGGAGGTTTGGTGCCCTCTACTGGCAACATAAGGAAGAGGCATGAGAGATGGCTCCGTGGTTAAGATCATTGCCTCCTCTTCCAACCTCCTGAATTCAATTCCAGGCAACCACATAATGGCTCACAACCATCTGCAATGAGGTCTTGTGCCCTCTTTTGGATACAAATATAAGAGCTGTGGTGTTAGCTCAGTGGATAAGAGCTTTGGCTGCCCTTCCAAAGGTCAGAAGTTCCATTCCTGGCAATCCCATAATTGCTCTCAAAAGGTAGATTTGGTGCCCTTTACTGGCAAAAAAGAAGAGGCATGAGAGATGGTTCAGTGCTTAAGAGCATTGCCTGCTCTTAGAACCTCCTGAAATCAATTGCAGGCAACCACATAATGATTCACAACCATCTGCCATGAGGTCTTGTGCCCTCTTTTGGCTACAGTGAGAAAAGCTGGAGAGATAGGTCAGTGGTTAAGAACATTGGCTGCCCTTCCGAAGGTCAAAAGTTCGATTCCTGGCTACCAAATAATTGCTCTCAAAAGGAGGTTTGGCGCCCTCTAGTGGCACCACAAGGAAGAGGCAAGAGAGATGGCTCTGTGGTAAAGAGCATTGCCTGCTGAGTTTGATGAGACCACATACAGACATAGAGTCAGGGCCAAGGGCCAGGGCCCGCGTTGTTGTGACTGAATGAGGCAAAAGCTTTTGTTAGGATGTTAAAGGCTCACAGCTCTATCACCACGAGCCAGCGTGCTTCAGAGACAACACCAAGGAGAGTAAGGCAAGATGACTAGAAGAAGAAAATACAGGCATGTTCATGTTCCTGAAGAAGAACTCACATCCAAGACATCCAAAGGACGACAAACACCAGCAAAAGGTGTACCAATTTTAAGCCAGAGAAACAATTTATCTAGACCTCCTCTATGAGGTACACGAACGGCCAATAGGTCCACGGAGACCCCTGTACTCCACATGTTAGGGAAATGGAGCTGTGATCCACACACCACATTGAGTAAACCTGGTTTAGTAAAAGAAGTTGAAAAACGGGTTGGAGAGATGGCTCAGTGGTTAAGAGCATTGCCTGCTCTTCCCAAGTTCAGAAGTTCGATTCCTGGAAATCACATAGTTGCTCTCAAAATGAGGTTTGGTTCCCTCTACTGGCAACAGAGGGGAGAGGCAGGAGAGATGGCTCAGTGGTTAAGAGCATTGCCTGCTCTTCCAAAGTTCAGAAGTTCGATTCCTGGAAATCACATAATTGCTCTCAAAATGAGGTTTGGTGCCCTCTACTGGCAACAGAAGGAAGAGGCAGGAGAGATGGCTCAGTGGTTAAGAGCATTGCCTGCTGAGGTTGATGAGGCCAAGTGGACACATACAGCCATGGCCCCCGTTGTTGTCTCAGAATCAGGCAAAACATTTTGTTAGGATAATAAAGACTCACAGCTCTATCAGCATGAGCCTGCATGCTTCAGGGACACCACCAAGCAGAATGAGGAAAGATGGTTAGAAGAAGAAAATACAGGCATGTTCATGTTCCTTAAGAAGAACTCACATCCAAGACATCCAAAGGACGACAAACACCAGCAAAAGGTTTACCAATTTAAAGCCAGACAAACAATTTATCTAGACTTCATCTATGAGGTACGCGAACGGCCAATATGTCCATGGAGACCCCTGTACTCCACATGTTAGTGGAATGCAGATATGATCCACACACCACATTGAGTAAACCTGGTTTAGTTCAAGAAGTTGAAAAACGGGTTGGAGACATGGCTCAGTGGTTAAGAACATTGCCTGCTCTTCCAACCTCCTGAACTGAATTCCAGGCAACCACATAATGGCTCACAACCATCTGCAATGAGGTCTTGTGCCCTCTTTTGGATACAGAAAGAAGAGCTGGGGAGATAGCTCAGTGGTTAAGAGCTTTGCCTGCCCTTCCAAAGGTCAGAAGTTCGATTCCTGGAAACCACATAATTGCTCTCAAAAGGAGGTTTGGTGCCCTCTACTGGCAACAGAAGGAAGATGCAAGAGAGATGGCTCAATGGTTAAGAGAATTGCCTGCTCTTCCAACCTCCTGAATTCAATTCCAGGCGACCACATAATGGGTCACAACCATCTGCCATGAGGTCTTGTGCCCTCTTTTGGCTACAGTAAGAAGAGCTGGAGAGACAGCTCAGTGGTTAAGAGCATTGGTTGCCCTTCCAAAGGTCAGAAGTTCGATTCCTGGGAACCACGTAATTGCTCTCAAAAGGAGGTTTGGCGCCCTCTATTGGCAACAGAAGGAAGAGGCAGGAAAGATGGCTCTGTGGTAAAGAGCTTTGCCTGCTGAGTTTGATGAGGCCAAGAACAGACATAGAGTCGGGGTACAGGGCCAGGGCCCACGTTGTTGTGACTGAATGAGGCAAAAGCTCTTGTTAGGATGTTAAAGACTCACAGCTCTATCACCATGAGCCAGCGTGCTTCAGAGACAACACCAAGGAGAGTAAGGCAAGATGGCTAGAAGAAGAAAATATTGGCATGTTCATGTGCCTGAAGAAGAACTCATATCCAAGACAATCAAAGGACTACAAACACCAGCAAAATGTTACTCTATTTAAAGCCAGAGAAACAATTTATCTAGACCTCCTCTATGAGGTACATGAATGGCCAATAGGTCCACGCAGACCCCTGTACTCCACACGTCAGGGAAATGGAGATGTGATCCACACACCACATTGACTAAAGCTGGTTTAGTTAAAGAAGTTGAAAAACGGGTTGGAGAGATGGCTCAGTGGTTAAGAGCATTGCCTGCTCTTCCAAAGGTCAGAAGTTCGATTCCTGGAAATCACATAATTGCTCTCAAAAGGAGGTTTGGTGCCCTCTACTGGCAACATAAGGAAGAGGCATGAGAGATGGCTCCGTGGTTAAGATCATTGCCTCCTCTTCCAACCTCCTGAATTCAATTCCAGGCAACCACATAATGGCTCACAACCATCTGCAATGAGGTCTTGTGCCCTCTTTTGGATACAAATATAAGAGCTGTGGTGTTAGCTCAGTGGATAAGAGCTTTGGCTGCCCTTCCAAAGGTCAGAAGTTCCATTCCTGGCAATCCCATAATTGCTCTCAAAAGGTAGATTTGGTGCCCTTTACTGGCAAAAAAGAAGAGGCATGAGAGATGGTTCAGTGCTTAAGAGCATTGCCTGCTCTTAGAACCTCCTGAAATCAATTGCAGGCAACCACATAATGATTCACAACCATCTGCCATGAGGTCTTGTGCCCTCTTTTGGCTACAGTGAGAAAAGCTGGAGAGATAGGTCAGTGGTTAAGAACATTGGCTGCCCTTCCGAAGGTCAGAAGTTCGATTCCTGGCTACCAAATAATTGCTCTCAAAAGGAGGTTTGGCGCCCTCTAGTGGCACCACAAGGAAGAGGCAAGAGAGATGGCTCTGTGGTAAAGAGCATTGCCTGCTGAGTTTGATGAGACCACATACAGACATAGAGTCAGGGCCAAGGGCCAGGGCCCGCGTTGTTGTGACTGAATGAGGCAAAAGCTTTTGTTAGGATGTTAAAGGCTCACAGCTCTATCACCACGAGCCAGCGTGCTTCAGAGACAACACCAAGGAGAGTAAGGCAAGATGACTAGAAGAAGAAAATACAGGCATGTTCATGTTCCTGAAGAAGAACTCACATCCAAGACATCCAAAGGACGACAAACACCAGCAAAAGGTGTACCAATTTTAAGCCAGAGAAACAATTTATCTAGACCTCCTCTATGAGGTACACGAACGGCCAATAGGTCCACGGAGACCGCTGTACTCCACATGTTAGGGAAATGGAGATGTGATCCACACACCACATTGAGTAAACCTGGTTTAGTAAAAGAAGTTGAAAAACGGGTTGGAGAGATGGCTCAGTGGTTAAGAGCATTGCCTGCTCTTCCAAAGGTCAGAAGTTCGATTCCTGGGAATCACATAGTTGCTCTCAAAATGAGGTTTGGTGCCCTCTACTGGCAACAGAGGGGAGAAACAGGAGAGATGGCTCAGTGGTTAAGAGCATTGCCTGCTCTTCCAAAGTTCAGAAGTTCGATTCCTGGAAATCACATAATTGCTCTCAAAATGAGGTTTGGTGCCCTCTACTGGCAACAGAAGGAAGAGGCAGGAGAGATGGCTCAGTGGTTAAGAGCATTGCCTGCTGAGGTTGATGAGGCCAAGTGGACACATTCAGCCAGGGCCCCCGTTGTTGTCTCAGAATCAGGCAAAACATTTTGTTAGGATAATAAAGACTCACAGCTCTATCAGCATGAGCCTGCATGCTTCAGGGACACCACCAAGCAGAATGAGGAAAGATGGTTAGAAGAAGAAAATACAGGCATGTTCATGTTCCTTAAGAAGAACTCACATCCAAGACATCCAAAGGACGACAAACACCAGCAAAAGGTTTACCAATTTAAAGCCAGACAAACAATTTATCTAGACTTCATCTATGAGGTACGCGAACGGCCAATATGTCCATGGAGACCCCTGTAATCCACATGTTAGTGGAATGCAGATATGATCCACACACCACATTGAGTAAACCTGGTTTAGTTCAAGAAGTTGAAAAACGGGTTGGAGAGATGGCTCAGTGGTTAAGAACATTGCCTGCTCTTCCAACCTCCTGAACTGAATTCCAGGCAACCACATAATGGCTCACAACCATCTGCAATGAGGTCTTGTGCCCTCTTTTGGATACAGAAAGAAGAGCTGGGGAGATAGCTCAGTGGTTAAGAGCTTTGCCTGCCCTTCCAAAGGTCAGAAGTTCGATTCCTGGCAACCACATAATTGCTCTCAAAAGGAGGTTTGGTGTCCTCTACTGGCAACAGAAGGAAGATGCAAGAGAGATGGCTCAATGGTTAAGAGAATTGCCTGCTCTTCCAACCTCCTGAATTCAATTCCAGGCGACCACATAATGGGTCACAACCATCTGCCATGAGGTCTTGTGCCCTCTTTTGGCTACAGTAAGAAGAGCTGGAGAGACAGCTCAGTGGTTAAGAGCATTGGTTGCCCTTCCAAAGGTCAGAAGTTCGATTCCTGGGAACCACGTAATTGCTCTCAAAAGGAGGTTTGGCGCCCTCTAGTGGCACCACAAGGAAGAGGCAGGAAAGATGGCTCTGTGGTAAAGAGCTCTGCCTGCTGAGTTTGATGAGGCCAAGAACAGACATAGAGTCGGGGCACAGGGCCAGGGCCCACGTTGTTGTGACTGAATGAGGCAAAAGCTCTTGTTAGGATGTTAAAGACTCACAGCTCTATCACCATGAGCCAGCGTGCTTCAGAGACAACACCAAGGAGAGTAAGGCAAGATGGCTAGAAGAAGAAAATATTGGCATGTTCATGTGCCTGAAGAAGAACTCATATCCAAGACAATCAAAGGACTACAAACACCAGCAAAATGTTAACCTATTTAAAGCCAGAGAAACAATTTATCTAGACCTCCTCTATGAGGTACATGAATGGCCAATAGGTCCACGCAGACCCCTGTACTCCACACGTCAGGGAAATGGAGATGTGATCCACACACCACATTGACTAAAGCTGGTTTAGTAAAAGAAGTTGAAAAACGGGTTGGAGAGATGGCTCAGTGGTTAAGAGCATTGCCTGCTCTTCCAAAGGTCAGAAGTTCGATTCCTGGAAATCACATAATTGCTCTCAAAAGGAGGTTTGGTGCCCTCTACTGGCAATATAAGGAAGAGGCATGAGAGATGGCTCTGTGGTTAATATCATTGCCTCCTCTTCCAACCTCCTGAATTCAATTCCAGGCAACCACATAATGGCTCACAACCATCTTCAATGAGGTCCTGTGCCCTATTTTGGATACCAAAATAAGAGCTGGGGTGTTAGCTCAGTGGATAAGAGCTTTGGCTGCCCTTCCAAAGGTCAGAAGTTCCATTCCTGGCAATCCCATAATTGCTCTCAAAAGGTAGATTTGGTGCCCTTTACTGGCAAAAAAGAAGAGGCATGAGAGATGGTTCAGTGCTTAAGAGCATTGCCTGCTCTTAGAACCTCCTGAAATCAATTGCAGGCAATCACATAATGATTCACAACCATCTGCCATGAGGTCTTGTGCCCTCTTTTGGCTACAGTAAGAAAAGCTGGAGAGATAGGTCAGTGGTTAAGAACATTGGCTGCCCTTCCGAAGGTCAGAAGTTCGATTCCTGGCTACCAAATAATTGCTCTCAAAAGGAGGTTTGGCGCCCTCTAGTGGCACCAGAAGGAAGAGGAAAGAGAGATGGCTCTGTGGTAAAGAGCATTGCCTGCTGAGTTTGATGAGACCACATACAGACATAGAGTCAGGGCCAAGGGCCAGGGCCCGCGTTGTTGTGACTGAATGAGGCAAAAGCTTTTGTTAGGATGTTAAAGGCTCACAGCTCTATCACCACGAGCCAGCGTGCTTCAGAGACAACACAAAGGAGAGTAAGGCAAGATGACTAGAAGAAGAAAATACAGGCATGTTCATGTTCCTGAAGAAGAACTCACATCCAAGACATCCAAAGGACGACAAACACCAGCAAAAGGTGTACCAATTTTAAGCCAGAGAAACAATTTATCTAGACCTCCTCTATGAGGTACACGAACGGCCAATAGGTCCACGGAGACCCCAGTACTCCACATGTTAGTGAAATGGAGATGTAATCCACACACCACATTGAGTAAACCTGGTTTAGTAAGAGAAGTTGAAAAACGGGTTGGAGAGATGGCTCAGTGGTTAAGAGCATTGCCTGCTCTTCCAAAGTTCAGAAGTTCGATTCCTGGAAATCACATAATTGCTCTCAAAATGAGGTTTGGTGCCCTCTACTGGCAACAGAAGGAAGAGGCAGGAGAGATGGCTCAGTGGTTAAGAGCATTGCCTGCTGAGGTTGATGAGGCCAAGTGGACACATACATCCAGGGCCCACGTTGTTGTCTCAGAATCAGGCAAAACATTTTGTTAGGATAATAAAGACTCACAGCTCTATCAGCATGAGCCTGCATGCTTCAGGGACACCACCAAGCAGAATGAGGAAAGATGGTTAGAAGAAGAAAATACAGGCATGTTCATGTTCCTTAAGAAGAACTCACATCCAAGACATCCAAAGGACGACAAACACCAGCAAAAGGTTTACCAATTTAAAGCCAGACAAACAATTTATCTAGACTTCATCTATGAGGTACGCGAACGGCCAATATGTCTATGGGGACACCTGTACTCCACATGTTAGTGGAATGCAGATATGATCCACACACCACATTGAGTAAACCTGGTTTAGTTCAAGAAGTTGAAAAACGGGTTGGAGAGATGGCTCAGTGGTTAAGAACATTGCCTGCTCTTCCAAAGTTCAGAAGTTCGATTCCTGGAAATCACATAATTGCTCTCAAAATGAGGTTTGGTGCCCTCTACTGGCAACAGAAGGAAGAGGCAGGAGAGATGGCTCAGTGGTTAAGAGCATTGCCTGCTGAGGTTGATGAGGCCAAGTGGACAAATACATCCAGGGCCCACGTTGTTGTCTCAAAATCAGGCAAAACATTTTGTTAGGATAATAAAGACTCACAGCTCTATCAGCATGAGCCTGCATGCTTCAGGGACACCACCAAGCAGAATGAGGAAAGATGGTTAGAAGAAGAAAATACAGGCATGTTCATGTTCCTTAAGAAGAACTCACATCCAAGACATCCAAAGGACGACAAACACCAGCAAAAGGTTTACCAATTTAAAGCCAGACAAACAATTTATCTAGACTTCTTCTATGAGGTACGCGAACGGCCAATATGTCTATGGGGACACCTGTACTCCACATGTTAGTGGAATGCAGATATGATCCACACACCACATTGAGTAAACCTGGTTTAGTTCAAGAAGTTGAAAAACGGGTTGGAGAGATGGCTCAGTGGTTAAGAACATTGCCTGCTCTTCCAACCTCCTGAACTGAATTCCAGGCAACCACATAATGGCTCACAACCATCTGCAATGAGGTCTTGTGCCCTCTTTTGGATACAGAAAGAAGAGCTGGGGAGATAGCTCAGTGGTTAAGAGCTTTGCCTGCCCTTCCAAAGGTCAGAAGTTCGATTCCTGGCAACCACATAATTGCTCTCAAAAGGAGGTTTGGTGCCCTCTACTGGCAACAGAAGGAAGATGCAAGAGAGATGGCTCAATGGTTAAGAGAATTGCCTGCTCTTCCAACCTCCTGAATTCAATTCCAGGCGACCACATAATGGGTCACAACCATCTGCCATGAGGTCTTGTGCCCTCTTTTGGCTACAGTAAGAAGATCTGGAGAGACAGCTCAGTGGTTAAGAGCATTGGTTGCCCTTCCAAAGGTCAGAAGTTCGATTCCTGGGAACCACGTAATTGCTCTCAAAAGGAGGTTTGGCGCCCTCTAGTGGCACCACAAGGAAGAGGCAGGAAAGATGGCTCTGTGGTAAAGAGCTCTGCCTGCTGAGTTTGATGAGGCCAAGAACAGACATAGAGTCGGGGCACAGGGCCAGGGCCCACGTTGTTGTGACTGAATGAGGCAAAAGCTCTTGTTAGGATGTTAAAGACTCACAGCTCTATCACCATGAGCCAGCGTGCTTCAGAGACAACACCAAGGAGAGTAAGGCAAGATGGCTAGAAGAAGAAAATATTGGCATGTTCATGTGCCTGAAGAAGAACTCATATCCAAGACAATCAAAGGACTACAAACACCAGCAAAATGTTAACCTATTTAAAGCCAGAGAAACAATTTATCTAGACCTCCTCTATGAGGTACATGAATGGCCAATAGGTCCATGCAGACCCCTGTATTCCACATGTCAGGGAAATGGAGATGTGATCCACACACCACATTGACTAAAGCTGGTTTAGTAAAAGAAGTTGAAAAACGGGTTGGAGAGATGGCTCAGTGGTTAAGAGCATTGCCTGCTCTTCCAAAGGTCAGAAGTTCGATTCCTGGAAATCACATAATTGCTCTCAAAAGGAGGTTTGGTGCCCTCTACTGGCAATATAAGGAAGAGGCATGAGAGATGGCTCTGTGGTTAATATCATTGCCTCCTCTTCCAACCTCCTGAATTCAATTCCAGGCAACCACATAATGGCTCACAACCATCTTCAATGAGGTCCTGTGCCCCATTTTGGATACCAAAATAAGAGCAGGGGTGTAGCTCAGTGGATAAGAGCTTTGGCTGCCCTTCCAAAGGTCAGAAGTTCGATTCCTGGCAATCCCATAATTGCTCTCAAAAGGTAGATTTGGTGCCCTTTACTGGCAAAAAAGAAGAGGCATGAGAGATGGTTCAGTGCTTAAGAGCATTGCCTGCTCTTAGAACCTCCTGAAATCAATTGCAGGCAATCACATAATGATTCACAACCATCTGCCATGAGGTCTTGTGCCCTCTTTTGGCTACAGTAAGAAAAGCTAGAGAGATAGGTCAGTGGTTAAGGACATTGGCTGCCCTTCCGAAGGTCAGAAGTTCGATTCCTGGCTACCAAATAATTGCTCTCAAAAGGAGGTTTGGCGCCCTCTAGTGGCACCACAAGGAAGAGGAAAGAGAGATGGCTCTGTGGTAAAGAGCATTGCCTGCTGAGTTTGATGAGACCACATACAGACATAGAGTCAGGGCCAAGGGCCAGGGCCCGCGTTGTTGTGACTGAATGAGGCAAAAGCTTTTGTTAGGATGTTAAAGGCTCACAGCTCTATCACCACGAGCCAGCGTGCTTCAGAGACAACACCAAGGAGAGTAAGGCAAGATGACTAGAAGAAGAAAATACAGGCATGTTCATGTTCCTGAAGAAGAACTCACATCCAAGACATCCAAAGGACGACAAACACCAGCAAAAGGTGTACCAATTTTAAGCCAGAGAAACAATTTATCTAGACCTCCTCTATGAGGTACACGAACGGCCAATAGGTCCACGGAGACCCCTGTACTCCACATGTTAGGGAAATGGAGATGTGATCCACACACCACATTGAGTAAACCTGGTTTAGTAAAAGAAGTTGAAAAACGGGTTGGAGAGATGGCTCAGTGGTTAAGAGCATTGCCTGCTCTTCCAAAGTTCAGAAGTTCGATTCCTGCAAATCACATAATTGCTCTCAAAATGAGGTTTGGTGCCCTCTACTGGCAACAGAAGGAAGAGGCAGGAGAGATGTCTCAGTGGTTAAGAGCATTGCCTGCTGAGGTTGATGAGGCCAAGTGGACACATACATCCAGGGCCCACGTTGTTGTCTCAGAATCAGGCAAAACATTTTGTTAGGATAATAAAGACTCACAGCTCTATCAGCATGAGCCTGCATGCTTCAGGGACACCACCAAGCAGAATGAGGAAAGATGGTTAGAAGAAGAAAATACAGGCATGTACATGTTCCTTAAGAAGAACTCACATCCAAGACATCCAAAGGATGACAAACACCAGCAAAAGGTTTACCAATTTAAAGCCAGACAAACAATTTATCTAGACTTCATCTATGAGGTACGCGAACGGCCAATATGTCTATGGGGACACCTGTACTCCACATGTTAGTGGAATGCAGATATGATCCACACACCACATTGAGTAAACCTGGTTTAGTTCAAGAAGTTGAAAAACGGGTTGGAGAGATGGCTCAGTGGTTAAGAACATTGCCTGCTCTTCCAACCTCCTGAACTGAATTCCAGGCAACCACATAATGGCTCACAACCATCTGCAATGAGGTCTTGTGCCCTCTTTTGGATACAGAAAGAAGAGCTGGGGAGATAGCTCAGTGGTTAAGAGCTTTGCCTGCCCTTCCAAAGGTCAGAAGTTCGATTCCTGGCAACCACATAATTGCTCTCAAAAGGAGGTTTGGTGCCCTCTACTGGCAACAGAAGGAAGATGCAAGAGAGATGGCTCAATGGTTAAGAGAATTGCCTGCTCTTCCAACCTCCTGAATTCAATTCCAGGCGACCACATAATGGGTCACAACCATCTGCCATGAGGTCTTGTGCCCTCTTTTGGCTACAGTAAGAAGAGCTGGAGAGACAGCTCAGTGGTTAAGAGCATTGGTTGCCCTTCCAAAGGTCAGAAGTTCGATTCCTGGGAACCACGTAATTGCTCTCAAAAGGAGGTTTGGCGCCCTCTAGTGGCACCACAAGGAAGAGGCAGGAAAGATGGCTCTGTGGTAAAGAGCTCTGCCTGCTGAGTTTGATGAGGCCAAGAACAGACATAGAGTCGGGGCACAGGGCCAGGGCCCACGTTGTTGTGACTGAATGAGGCAAAAGCTCTTGTTAGGATGTTAAAGACTCACAGCTCTATCACCATGAGCCAGCGTGCTTCACAGACATCACCAAGGAGAGTAAGGCAAGATGGCTAGAAGAAGAAAATATTGGCATGTTCATGTGCCTGAAGAAGAACTCATATCCAAGACAATCAAAGGACTACAAATCCAGCAAAATGTTAACCTATTTAAAGCCAGAGAAACAATTTATCTAGACCTCCTCTATGAGGTACATGAATGGCCAATAGGTCCATGCAGACCCCTGTACTCCACATGTCAGGGAAATGGAGATGTGATCCACACACCACATTGACTAAAGCTGGTTTAGTAAAGAAGTTGAAAAACGGGTTGGAGAGATGGCTCAGTGGTTAAGAGCATTGCCTGCTCTTCCAAAGGTCAGAAGTTCGATTCCTGGAAATCACATAATTGCTCTCAAAAGGAGGTTTGGTGCCCTCTACTGGCAACATAAGGAAGAGGCATGAGAGATGGCTCCGTGGTTAAGATCATTGCCTCCTCTTCCAACCTCCTGAATTCAATTCCAGGCAACCACATAATGGCTCACAACCATCTTCAATGAGGTCCTGTGCCCTATTTTGGATACCAAAATAAGAGCTGGGGTGTTAGCTCAGTGGATAAGAGCTTTGGCTGTCCTTCCAAAGGTCAGAAGTTCCATTCCTGGCAATCCCATAATTGCTCTCAAAAGGTAGATTTGGTGCCCTTTACTGGCAAAAAAGAAGAGGCATGAGAGATGGTTCAGTGCTTAAGAGCATTGCCTGCTCTTAGAACCTCCTGAAATCAATTGCAGGCAACCACATAATGATTCACAACCATCTGCCATGAGGTCTTGTGCCCTCTTTTGGCTACAGTAAGAAAAGCTGGAGAGATAGGTCAGTGGTTAAGAACATTGGCTGCCCTTCCGAAGGTCAGAAGTTCGATTCCTGGCTACCAAATAATTGCTCTCAAAAGGAGGTTTGGCGCCCTCTAGTGGCACCACAAGGAAGAGGCAAGAGAGATGGCTCTGTGGTAAAGAGCATTGCCTGCTGTGTTTGATGAGACCACATACAGACATAGAGTCAGGGCCAAGGGCCAGGGCCCGCGTTGTTGTGACTGAATGAGGCAAAAGCTTTTGTTAGGATGTTAAAGGCTCACAGCTCTATCACCACGAGCCAGCGTGCTTCAGAGACAACACCAAGGAGAGTAAGGCAAGATGACTAGAAGAAGAAAATACAGGCATGTTCATGTTCCTGAAGAAGAACTCACATCCAAGACATCCAAAGGACGACAAACACCAGCAAAAGGTGTACCAATTTTAAGCCAGAGAAATAATTTATCTAGACCTCCTCTATGAGGTACACGAACGGCCAATAGGTCCACGGAGACCCCTGTACTCCACATGTTAGGGAAATGGAGATGTGATCCACACACCACATTGAGTAAACCTGGTTTAGTAAAAGAAGTTGAAAAACGGGTTGGAGAGATGGCTCAGTGGTTAAGAGCATTGCCTGCTCTTCCAAAGTTCAGAAGTTCGATTCCTGGGAATCACATAGTTGCTCTCAAAATGAGGTTTGGTGCCCTCTACTGGCAACAGAGGGGAGAGGCAGGAGAGATGGCTCAGTGGTTAAGAGCATTGCCTGCTCTTCCAAAGTTCAGAAGTTCGATTCCTGGAAATCACATAATTGCTCTCAAAATGAGGTTTGGTGCCCTCTACTGGCAACAGAAGGAAGAGGCAGGAGAGATGGCTCAGTGGTTAAGAGCATTGCCTGCTGAGGTTGATGAGGCCAAGTGGACACATACATCCAGGGCCCACGTTGTGGTCTCAGAATCAGGCAAAACATTTTGTTAGGATAATAAAGACTCACAGCTCTATCAGCATGAGCCTGCATGCTTCAGGGACACCACCAAGCAGAATGAGGAAAGATGGTTAGAAGAAGAAAATACAGGCATGTTCATGTTCCTTAAGAAGAACTCACATCCAAGACATCCAAAGGATGACAAACACCAGCAAAAGGTTTACCAATTTAAAGCCAGACAAACAATTTATCTAGACTTCATCTATGAGGTACGCGAACGGCCAATATGTCCATGGGGACACCTGTACTCCACATGTTAGTGGAATGCAGATATGATCCACACACCACATTGAGTAAACCTGGTTTAGTTCAAGAAGTTGAAAAACGGGTTGGAGAGATGGCTCAGTGGTTAAGAACATTGCCTGCTCTTCCAACCTCCTGAACTGAATTCCAGGCAACCACATAATGGCTCACGACCATCCGCAATGAGGTCTTGTGCCCTCTTTTGGATACAGAAAGAAGAGCTGGGGAGAATGCTCAGTGGTTAAGAGCTTTGCCTGCCCTTCCAAAGGTCAGAAGTTCGATTCCTGGCAACCACATAATTGCTCTCAAAAGGAGGTTTGGTGCCCTCTACTGGCAACAGAAGGAAGATGCAAGAGAGATGGCTCAATGGTTAAGAGAATTGCCTGCTCTTCCAACCTCCTGAATTCAATTCCAGGCGACCACATAATGGGTCACAACCATCTGCCATGAGGTCTTGTGCCCTCTTTTGGCTACAGTAAGAAGATCTGGAGAGACAGCTCAGTGGTTAAGAGCATTGGTTGCCCTTCCAAAGGTCAGAAGTTCGATTCCTGGGAACCACGTAATTGCTCTCAAAAGGAGGTTTGGCGCCCTCTAGTGGCACCACAAGGAAGAGGCAGGAAAGATGGCTCTGTGGTAAAGAGCTCTGCCTGCTGAGTTTGATGAGGCCAAGAACAGACATAGAGTCGGGGCACAGGGCCAGGGCCCACGTTGTTGTGACTGAATGAGGCAAAAGCTCTTGTTAGGATGTTAAAGACTCACAGCTCTATCACCATGAGCCAGCGTGCTTCAGAGACAACACCAAGGAGAGTAAGGCAAGATGGCTAGAAGAAGAAAATATTGGCATGTTCATGTGCCTGAAGAAGAACTCATATCCAAGACAATCAAAGGACTACAAACACCAGCAAAATGTTAACCTATTTAAAGCCAGAGAAACAATTTATCTAGACCTCCTCTATGAGGTACATGAATGGCCAATAGGTACATGCAGACCCCTGTATTCCACATGTCAGGGAAATGGAGATGTGATCCACACACCACATTGACTAAAGCTGGTTTAGTAAAAGAAGTTGAAAAACGGGTTGGAGAGATGGCTTAGTGGTTAAGAGCATTGCCTGCTCTTCCAAAGGTCAGAAGTTCGATTCCTGGAAATCACATAATTGCTGTCAAAAGGAGGTTTGGTGCCCTCTACTGGCAATATAAGGAAGAGGCATGAGAGATGGCTCTGTGGTTAAGATCATTGCCTCCTCTTCCAACCTCCTGAATTCAATTCCAGGCAACCACATAATGGCTCACAACCATCTTCAATGAGGTCCTGTGCCCTATTTTGGATACCAAAATAAGAGCTGGGGTGTTAGCTCAGTGGATAAGAGCTTTGGCTGTCCTTCCAAAGGTCAGAAGTTCGATTCCTGGCAATCCCATAATTGCTCTCAAAAGGTAGATTTGGTGCCCTTTACTGGCAAAAAAGAAGAGGCATGAGAGATGGTTCAGTGCTTAAGAGCATTGCCTGCTCTTAGAACCTCCTGAAATCAATTGCAGGCAATCACATAATGATTCACAACCATCTGCCATGAGGTCTTGTGCCCTCTTTTGGCTACAGTAAGAAAAGCTAGAGAGATAGGTCAGTGGTTAAGAACATTGGCTGCCCTTCCGAAGGTCAGAAGTTCGATTCCTGGCTACCAAATAATTGCTCTCAAAAGGAGGTTTGGCGCCCTCTAGTGGCAACAGAAGGAAGAGGCAGGAAAGATGGCTCTGTTTTAAAGAGCTTTGCCTGCTGAATTTGATGAGGCCAAGAACAGACATTGAGTCGGGGCACAGGGCCAGGGCCCACGTTGTTGTGACTGAATGAGGCAAAAGCTCTTGTTAGGATGTTAAAGACTCACAGCTCTATCACCATGAGCCAGCGTGCTTCAGAGACAACACCAAGGAGAGTAAGGCAAGATGGCTAGAAGAAGAAAATATTGGCATGTTCATGTGCCTGAAGAAGAACTCATATCCAAGACAATCAAAGGACTACAAACACCAGCAAAATGTTAACCTATTTAAAGCCAGAGAAACAATTTATCTAGACCTCCTCTATGAGGTACATGAATGGCCAATAGGTCCATGCAGACCCCTGTGTGGCGAACTATCGCCGCCATTACAAGATGGCGCCGAGAGCCTGATGAACAAGTGTGTTTTGGCGTGTTAGACCAACGTCTCTACCGCCTGATCTTGCTCCTGATCTGCCCAGCAACAGCTGCTTCCAATCCCATGCGGCCACATCTCTTTCGTTCTGAACACGCCCATTCTCCCTGTATATATTCAGCCGCTTTCCGCGACTCGGGGCCCCCTACTTCCACCAGTCAACTGTAACCGAGTGCACTTCAATAAAGCGCGATAGAGAAGGATCCTGTGTCGGTGGTCTTCAATTCATCGCTGGTCGAGTCTTGGCGGGCCACAGCTGGTGCCGAAACCCGGGAACTTCGGCGGACACCGTAGGGGGCCGAAGAGGATTCAGAACTCTACACGCGAAGTGGTCGACGTCGGTAAAGTATCCTCAGGTATGTCGAGCTTGCTGGTGGGGGGGGTTGAGCCTGTGTGGTTTGGCATCGCTGCGGTAGTCTTTGGGTTGGTAATTTTTTTCTGCTGCCTGTGCTTGCGGTGTGATCGTCCCGGAGAGGAGTGCCTCTGCTGCGTGTCAAACTGAAAGTAAAATCCGGGGTAGACAACTCGGTATTTCAGTCCCATCGTAAGACTCTCATAAAGAAGGAAGGTGATGGGCTCGGACAGCAGCAAGGGTTGGGCGCCTGACTTTGTCAGCCCAATACAAGCTTTATTGAAAGAACGGGGATTGAAGGTCTCTGATGGCACTATTAGAACCATATTAAAAGACATTGACCAACAGGCGCCGTGGTTCGTAGTGTCAGGGGACTTAAATATCCCTTGTTGGGAGAAACTGGGGAAGGACCTCGACAAGGCAGAGGAAAGACATCAACTTAGAGCAGGTACGATCCCGCTCTGGAAATTAATTCGTGCTTGTTTAAAAGAAGGCAAGCATATGGAGCATGTGAAAAGAGGGCGACGCGCGTTGACAGAGCATCAGGATAGCCTCTCAGAGTTAAGCTCAATGAAGGGAGATGAGGATAGCAAAAGAAATGGATCCACACTGGGAGAGAAGGAGAAACCCAGTAAGAAAAAAAAGGACCCTGATCATGGGATAGAGAAAAAAGGAAATCCCGATCAGGGAGCAAAAGGGGAGGAGGGTGAGAAACCCGTGCCAAGTGCACCCCTCTACCCACCCCTCGATGAATTTTTAGATGAATTTGCCACCATGAACTTACATGAGGATGAAGGACTAGAGGGAGATGAGGAACTAACTGAGTGGGAGGAGGAGGAGCTGGAGGAAGAGGCAGCTAGATATGAGGAGGGCCGATATGAACCACAGCCTAGCTATGCTCCACCGCCATACCCAGGTCGGAACAAGCGTGGTACGGCAGGGGGAGCTCATAGACTCTCTCGAAATACTCTTCGATATCTAGCTGAACTTACCCCAATCCCGTCTATGGCGTTTCCTGTTTTTGAGGATCAGGACCAGCGGAGGTATCATGAACCAATTCCATATAAACAGCTGAAAGACTTAGTTGAGGCCTCCCGGACTTGGGGACCCAACGCACAGTATACCATAACCTTATTGGACAGGATATTGAATTCAGCATTAACACCCAATGATTGGTGGGAGATAGCGCGAGCTTGCTTGACCACCGGGCAATACCTAGATTATAGATCTGTGGTGACAGAGGCAGCCCATGCGCAGGCTAGAGTCAACGCTCAAGCACAAAATACAGCGCCATGGAATGCTGACATGCTTCTGGGTCAAGGCCAATGGGCCGTGAACCAGACAGCTTATCCAGTTCAGGTTTATCAACAAATCCATGATATTTATAAAAGGGCGTGGAAAATGATCCCAAAAAGAGGAGAAGTGTCAGGAAATCTGACTAAGATAATACAAGGCCCAAATGAGCCATTCTCAGATTTTGTAGCTAGAATGGTGGAAGCAGCGGGAAAGATTTTTGGTGACGCCCAGGAAGCCATGCCGCTGGTGCAGCAGTTAGTGTATGAACAATGTACAAAAGATTGCCAAAGGGCCATTACTCCCTGGAAGGGAAAAGGGCTAGATGCCTGGCTAAAGGCCTGTCGTGAGATTGGAGGCCCATTGACAAACGAAGGGCTAGCCCGTGCCATGATAGCCGCCACAAAACAAAAGAGCCGCCAGAATGGCTGTTTTGCCTGTGGTAGGCAGGGACATTTGAAACGTGATTGTCCAAACAAAGGGAGCTCAAGCAATGGCCCACCGGCGGGCAGACAACCGGGCACCTGTCCTAGGTGTAAGAAAGGGAAACACTGGGCCAATGAATGCAGGTCAACAAAAGATATTAATGGTCAACCCATAAACAACCCATATGTTCCCAGGTCAAAAAACATGCAGAGGGGCCCTCGACCCCAGGGCCCCAAAATCTATGGGGCAATACAGGAAGGGAACATGGATCCTCCCAAATCGCCCGACGAGCCACATCAGGCTCCGCAGGGATGGACCTCCGTGCCACCTCCGGGTTGGTTTTAACTCAAAGTATGGGAGTACAAGCGATCCCCACTGACATGAAGGGACCGCTTCCAAAAGATTCAGTGGGAATTGTTATCGGTAGATCCTCTAGTACAATGAGAGGGCTGCTGGTACTCCCAGGAGTTATTGACCCAGATTATCAAGGGACTATTAAGATCATGTGTCACTCTCCTTTTGGAATTATCTCTATAGCTCCGGGAGATCGAATAGCTCAGATGATAGTCGTGCCATCCATGCATGAGCGCTTTCCGGCCCATACCGCGGAGAGAGGAGACAGAGGGTTCGGGTCTTCCGGAGTAGATATGGCCTGCCTTTCCTTGGAGTTGAACGATCGGCCGATGTGTACATTAAAAATAGAAGGGAAGTCCTTTACAGGGCTGATAGATACAGGGGCAGATAGGAGCGTTATGAGCCGTCAGTTTTGGCCTAAGAGCTGGCCGTTGCAAAAGGCTTCACAAACACTCCAAGGGCTAGGATATCAGAACACACCTGACATGAGTGCGAAGAGCTTAAAATGGAATGTGGATGGCCAAGAAGGATTTTTTCAACCTTTCGTACTAGATCTGCCATTAAACTTGTGGGGAAGAGATGTACAAAAGCAATTAAAACTTATGTTAACCAATGAGGGAAGTTACTCAAGTACTAGCCAAGAACTTATGAGTAAGCAGGGATATATGCCCGGAGCAGGTTTAGGCTGTAATTTACAAGGTAGGCCTGAGCCTGTTATCCCAGAGGGAAAACATGATAAAAAGGGTTTGGGTTTTTCTTAGGGGCCACTGAAGATTGTATAAAAATTCCATGGAAGACTGATAAGCCCGTATGGATACCCCAGTGGCCCCTCTCTCAGGAAAAACTCCATGCGGCATGGCAGTTGGTGAGAGAACAATTACAACTAGGACATATAGAGCCGTCCACGTCGCCATGGAATGCTCCCATATTTGTTATAAAGAAGAAATCAGGAAAATGGCGCTTATTGCATGATTTGAGAGCCATTAATGCACAAATGTCCTTAATGAGCCCGATTCAAACAGGCCTTCCTGTGCTTTCAGCTTTACCTAAAGGATGGCATGTATATGCCATCGATATTGTTGATTGTTTTTTCTCCATCCCCTTGCATCCAGCTGATAAAGAGCGCTTTGCCTTTACTATTCCTTCATTAAATCATGAGGAACCCGACAAACGATACCAATGGCGGGTCCTGCCTCAGGGCATGGCAAATAGTCCTACTATGTGCCAGCTCTTTGTGGATGCGGCCCTTACCCCTGTTAGGAGGAGTTTTCCTGATGTAAGAATAGTTCATTACATGGATGATATCTTACTGGCGAGCCCAGAGAAGGTTAAGTTAGATCAGGCCTTAATTGCCTTGGAGGCAGCCCTGGGAGAGAAAGGACTTTATATAGCTCCAGAAAAGGTGCAAAAGACTGAAACGGTGGAATTTTTAGGATCTAAGATTGAATTACAGACAATCAGACCACAAAAAATTAAGATAGGCACACAACACCTAAAGACCCTTAATGATTTTCAAAAGCTTTTAGGAGATATTAATTGGTTGCGCGGATATCTCCCTATGACGAGGGAAGAATTAAAACCATTATTTAGGATTTTGGAAGGTAATCCTGATCTTAATTCACCAAGGAGTTTAACGGCAGAAGGACGCGAAGCCCTCAAATTGGTTGAGGCCGCAATTCAGAAAGTACAAGTGATGCGCATTGATCCTTTGCGCCCATTAACGTTTTGTATACTTCACACTTCTGGTAGCCCCACGGGGGTGTTTTGGCAAGATGCTCCGGTATGGTGGATACACAGCCATTCTCAAGGCCAAAAAACTTTAACTTATTACCCTGAAGCTGTTGCCTCTCTGGCCTTATTGGGGCTGAAGTTTTCAATTTCTACCTTTGGGTATGCGCCAGATAAATTGATCATACCCTATACAAAAGAGCAGGTAGAGGTCCTTGCTGGTACAATAGATAGTTGGGCCATTCTTGTTACAGCTTATTCAAATTTGATAGATAATCATTATCCCCAAGACAAATTGTTACAATTTTTGTGCCATAATATTATATATTTTCCTATTATTACCTCTCAAACACCGATTTCAGGTGCACTGCATATTTTTACAGATGGATCAAAAACAGGATTAGGAGTTTATCAAGTTATGGGGAGCGAGCCAGTGCAGTTACAATTTCGCCCTGGAGCCCCCCAGGTGACTGAATGTTTGGTCGTTTTGGAAGTTTTCAAGGCTTTTCATTCATGCTCATTTAATTTGTTATCAGATTCCTCCTATGTTGTTAATGCGGTTCGACACTTGGAGGCTACATCACACATTAAAGAACAAAGTATGATTGCGGCAGTCCTTTATCAAGTACAACAGTGTATTTATAAAAGAGACACGCCGTTCTATATTGGTCACATAAGGGCACATTCAGGCTTGCCTGGACCACTCGCTGGCGCTAATGCCACGGTGGATGCTCTTACAAGAGAACAGCTTGGACTGCTATTATACGACCCAGTACTCCAAGCCCAATCCTTCCATCACAATTTTCATGTACCTGCCGAGACGTTACGCCTCCGCTTTAATATCACTAGGAACCAAGCCAGAGACATAGTCAAATCCTGCCAGACATGTGTGATGTTTCATCACCCGCCTCACACCGGGGTTAACCCTCGGGGATTGAAACCCCTAACCTTGTGGCAAATGGACGTAACCCACGTTCCTGAGTTTGGCAAACAGAAATGGGTGCATGTTTCTGTGGACACCTATTCAGGTGTCATTCATGCTTCCGCCTTAACGGGTGAGAAAGTGAGAAATGTAAAAACCCACTGTCTAGAGGCCTGGGCAGCTTGGGGAAAGCCTATGACCTTAAAAACAGATAATGGTCCTGCCTATGTGGCCCAGGGCTTCAGATCCTTTTGCGCTCAAATGCAAGTAGCTCATCTCACTGGGCTGCCCTACAACCCTCAAGGGCAAGGGATTGTTGAACGTGCAAATCGAACCCTCAAAGAGATGCTACAAAAACAAAAGGGGGGTATTGAGGGCTCTGCCTCTCCCAAGGATCGTTTATCACTAGCCCTCTTTACCTTGAATTTTTTAATCTTGGATAATCATGGCCGTTCACCGGCAGATAGACATGCTGGCCACATTATAACATCCACAGAATATGTAAAATGGAAAGATGTGTTAGATAACAAATGGCATGGACCGGATCCTGTAATACAGAGATCCAGGGGAGCTGTTTGTGTTTTTCCTCAGGAGCGGCCCGATCCGGTGTGGGTGCCTTCGAGGTTAACCAGAACAGTGGCAGACAAAGAAGACGCCGGACAGCCCCAGGATGATGAGCCAATTCTCGAGGAAGCACCGTCTGACCCTGAACATCATACTCGCCCTTGCTCCCCTTCTGATGACTGTTAATAGCCAAGACAATTATTTTTGGGCAGTTACCCGCACCTGGCCCATTCCCATGCCGGTTACTAATGTTTCTAGAATCTTGCCCCATTTGTATATAAAAGATTGCCTTTTTGATTTGTCCTGCCAACAAGTAGATTATAGAGAAGAAGCTTATAATGCAACCAGCTATGATTTACAGGGAACCCTTTGCCTGACTAGTAATAGTAGCGCCTCCCTTCCCTCTTGTTTGATGTTAGACTTTAAGATGTTTGCTAGTTATTTAGATCCTTTAAATGGCATTCACGAATCGTGGATGCTTGATGCCATATTTCAGACTCTTAAGCAGGCGAATGGGGGCAAGTCAAGTGGCTCAGGTGATATCAGCAACCAGACTGTTTTCAATGTTACCACCTATACGTTAAATGTTACCGCTGCCCTTCCATTTGTTGTTCAGACAGGTAATTCCAACGGGACAAAAGACAATACCCATAATTACAGCCTATCCTTACCTCGCTGTGAGCGTAGGGTAAATTTTCAATGGCCACCTACATTTTTAAATTGTGTCCCTCTCTTTGACAAGCCCAAACCAGCTTCTCCGGGCTGGTGGCTTTGGAAAGAGCTACCAAAGTCAACGAAACAAGGATTAAAAAGGGGTCTGCTTACCTCACCTTGGATTTATTCCAATAATTATGGAGGTTTTGTGGATCTGTCACCTTTTATTTTATTTAACACTTCCAAGTGGATATTAACAAATAGTTCAGGAGTGTTAAATGGGTCCAAGTTGTTGATCCAAGAGAGTGAAGCGGTGGCTAATATTTCCAAATCAAAAAATCCAGTTTGTGTGGATGCCCCGTTTTTATGGATTTTAAGCAATCACTCTACCGACAAGCAGCTTAACTGCTCAAAGACTTCTTGTGTATTATCTCAATGCTGGTCCTTTTGGCACACAACCGGCCTGCTAGCGAAGGTGCCTACCTTTGTGTGGGTACCAGTGAAGGCAGACCCAAATGAATTTTCTGTTTTGTCCCTGATTCGGCAAAAGCGAGATTTCGGTATCACAGCAGCTATCGTAGCAGCTATTGCTGTTTCCGCAGCTGCGGCTGTTACAGCTGGGGTAGCTATGGCCAACCAGGTACATGTAGCAAATACCATTAATGAAGTAGTGCAGAAAACCTCAGAAGCCCTGATACAACAAGAAGCTATAAATAAGCATTTGGCTTCAGGAATTTTATTACTTAATAAGAGGATAGATTTAGTGGAAGAAAATTTATATAAGATGTTTGATGTTATGGCTATGAGTTGTGTTTTACGCAAAGAATACTTATGTGTTACTCCTTATTTTGCATCATTTAATGAATCAAAACGATTATCCAATTACTTGAAAGGTAATTGGAGCTTGGAGTTTGAGCAATTACAATCCAATTTAAGCTTGAAAATTTTAAGTTTAAATGCTACCAAAGCAGAAGTGATTACACTTGGAGAGTTTACGGACTGGCTGGTTACTACCTTCTCTTATATTAAAGAGTGGGCTGGGGTTGGTGTGATTGGTGTGCTGATGTGTGCAGGGTTGATGGTGGCACTGTTCTTGATTATAAAGATGATGAGAGCACGCAAAAGGGAGAAGATGGCAATTGTCCGAGCACTCGCTGCACTTGAGGCTGGCACATCCCCCCAAGCTTGGCTCACTATGTTTAAAGAGACTTAAGCCGTGTCTTTGCACCCGACGGGTCCTGTTGCCCATTGCACTCGGAAGAACGGCTTGCCTTACCCGGGTGGCTTGCACCACGGAGTGCACACGGTGAGCCACCCTGGAAATCATGGTTCCGTGCAGACGGGTTTCCTCTGACTAATTTTCCCGTCCCTGGAAAAACAGAGATTATCATTTTTGCCCAGGGGGGAACCCTCTAATTTCAGCCATGACTGGAGGAGGTCTCTTTCTCTAATCAAACAAAAAAGGGGGAGATGTGGCGAACTATCGCCGCCATTACAAGATGGCGCCGAGAGCCTGATGAACAAGTGTGTTTTGGCGTGTTAGACCAACGTCTCTACCGCCTGATCTTGCTCCTGATCTGCCCAGCAACAGCTGCTTCCAATCCCATGCGGCCACGTCTCTTTCGTTCTGAACACGCCCATTCTCCCTGTATATATTCAGCCGCTTTCCGCGACTCGGGGCCCCCTACTTCCACCAGTCAACTGTAACCGAGTGCACTTCAATAAAGCGCGATAGAGAAGGATCCTGTGTCGGTGGTCTTCAATTCATCGCTGGTCGAGTCTTGGCGGGCCACACCCCTGTACTCCACACGTCAGGGAAATGGAGATGTGATCCACACACCACATTGACTAAAGCTGGTTTAGTAAAAGAAGTTGAAAAACGGGTTGGAGAGATGGCTCAGTGGTTAAGAGCATTGCCTGCTCTTCCAAAGGTCAGAAGTTCGATTCCTGAAAATCACATAATTGCTCTCAAAAGGAGGTTTGGTGCCCTCTACTGGCAACAAAAAGAAGAGGCATGAGAGATGGCTCCGTGGTTAAGATCATTGCCTCCTCTTCCAACCTCCTGAATTCAATTCTAGGCAACCACATAATGGCTCACAACCATCTGCAATGAGGTCTTGTGCCCTCTTTTGGATACAAAAATAAGAGCTGGGGTGTTAGCTCATTGGATAAGAGCTTTGGCTGCCCTTCCAAAGGTCAGAAGTTCCATTCCTGGCAATCCCATAATTGCTCTCAAAAGGTAGATTTGGTGCCCTTTACTGGCAAAAAAGAAGAGGCATGAGAGATGGTTCAGTGCTTAAGAGCATTGCCTGCTCTTAGAACCTCCTGAAATCAATTGCAGGCAACCACATAATGATTCACAACCATCTGCCATGAGGTCTTGTGCCCTATTTTGGCTACAGTAAGAAAAGCTGGAGAGATAGGTCAGTGTTTAAGAACATTGGCTGCCCTTCCGAGGTCAGAAGTTCGATTCCTGGCTACCAAATAATTGCTCTCAAAAGGAGGTTTGGCGCCCTCTAGTGGCACCACAAGGAAGAGGAAAGAGAGATGGCTCTGTGGTAAAGAGCATTGCCTGCTGAGTTTGATGAGAACACATACAGACATAGAGTCAGGGCCAAAGGCCAGGGCCCGCGTTGTTGTGACTGAATGAGGCAAAAGCTTTTGTTAGGATGTTAAAGGCTCACAGCTCTATCACCACGAGCCAGCGTGCTTCAGAGACAACACCAAGGAGAGTAAGGCAAGATGACTAGAAGAAGAAAATACAGGCATGTTCATGTTCCTGAAGAAGAACTCACATCCAAGACATCCAAAGGACGACAAACACCAGGAAAATGTTTACCAATTTAAAGCCAGACAAACAATTTATCTAGACTTCATCTATGAGGTACGCGAACGGCCAATATGTCCATGGAGACCCCTGTAATCCACATGTTAGTGGAATGCAGATATGATCCACACACCACATTGAGTAAACCTGGTTTAGTTCAAGAAGTTGAAAAACGGGTTGGAGAGATGGCTCAGTGGTTAAGAACATTCCCTGCTCTTACAACCTCCTGAACTGAATTCCAGGCAACCACATAATGGCTCACAACCATCTGCAATGAGGTCTTTTGCCCTCTTTTGGATACAGAAAGAAGAGCTGGGGAGATATCTCAGTGGTTAAGAGCTTTGCCTGCCCTTCCAGAGGTCAGAAGTTCGATTCCTGCCAACCACATAATTGCTCTCAAAAGGAGGTTTGGTGCCCTCTACTGGCAACAGAATGAAGATGCAAGAGAGATGGCTCAATGGTTAAGAGAATTGCCTGCTCTTCCAACCTCCTGAATTCATTTCCAGGCGACCACATAATGGGTCACAACCATCTGCCATGAGGTCTTGTGCCCTCTTTTGCCTACAGTAAGAAGAGCTGGAGAGATAGCTCAGTGGTTAAGAGCATTGGTTGCCCTTCCAAAGGTCAGAAGTTCGATTCCTGGGAACCACGTAATTGCTCTGAAAAGGAGGTTTGGCGCCCTCTATTGGCAACAGAAGGAAGAGGCAGGAAAGATGGCTCTGTGATAAAGAGCTTTGCCTGCTGAGTTTGATGAGGCCAAGAACAGACATAGAGTCGGGGCACAGGGCCAGGGCCCACGTTGTTGTGACTGAATGAGGCAAAAGCTCTTGTTAGGATGTTAAAGACTCACAGCTCTATCACCATGAGCCAGCGTGCTTCAGAGACAACACCAAGGAGAGTAAGGCAAGATGGCTAGAAGAAGAAAATATTGGCGGTTCATGTGCCTGAAGAAGAAGAACTCATATCCAAGACAATCAAAGGACTACAAACACCAGCAAAATGTTAACCTATTTAAAGCCAGAGAAACAATTTATCTAGACCTCCTCTATGAGGTACATGAATGGCGAATAGGTCCATGCAGACCCCTGTACTCCACACGTCAGGGAAATGGAGATGTGATCCCCACACCACATTGACTAAAGCTGGTTTAGTAAAAGAAGTTGAAAAACGGGTTGGAGAGATGGCTCAGTGTTTAAGAGCATTGCCTGCTCTTCCAAAGGTCAGAAGTTCGATTCCTGGAAATCACATAATTGCTCAAAAGGAGGTTTGGTGCCCTCAACTGGCAACATAAGGAAGAGGCATGAGAGATGGCTCCGTGGTTAAGATCATTGCCTCCTCTTCCAACCTCCTGAATTCTATTCCAGGCAACCACATAATGGCTCACAACCATCTGCAATGAGGTCTTGTGCCCTCTTTTGGATAGAAAAATAAGAGCTGGGGTGTTAGCTCAGTGGATAAGAGCTTTGGCTGCCCTTCCAAAGGTCAGAAGTTCCATTCCTGGCAATCCCATAATTGCTCTCAAAAGGTAGATTTGGTGCCCTTTACTGGCAAAAAAGAAGAGGCATGAGAGATGGTTCAGTGCTTAAGAGCATTGCCTGCTCTTAGAACCTCCTGAAATCAATTGCAGGCAACCACATAATGATTCACAACCATCTGCCATGAGGTCTTGTGCCCTCTTTTGGCTACAGTGAGAAAAGCTGGAGAGATAGGTCAGTGGTTAAGAACATTGGCTGCCCTTCCGAAGGTCAGAAGTTCGATTCCTGGCTACCAAATAATTGCTCTCAAAAGGAGGTTTGGCGCCCTCTAGTGGCACCACAAAGAAGAGGCAAGAGAAATGGCTCTGTGGTAAAGAGCATTGCCTGCTGAGTTTGATGAGACCACATACAGACATAGAGTCAGGGCCAAGGGCCAGGGCCCGCGTTGTTGTGACTGAATGAGGCAAAAGCTTTTGTTAGGATGTTAAAGGCTCACAGCTCTATCACCACGAGCCAGCGTGCTTCAGTGACAACACCAAGGAGAGTAAGGCAAGATGACTAGAAGAAGAAAATACAGGCATGTTCATGTTCCTGAAGAAGAACTCACATCCAAGACATCCAAAGGACGACAAACACCAGCAAAAGGTGTACCAATTTTAAGCCAGAGAAACAATTTATCTAGACCTCCTCTATGAGGTACACGAACGGCCAATAGGTCCACGGAGACCCCTGTACTCCACATGTTAGGGAAATGGAGATGTGATCCACACACCACATTGAGTAAACCTGGTTTAGTAAAAGAAGTTGAAAAACGGGTTGGAGAGATGGCTCAGTGGTTAAGAACATTGCCTGCTCTTCCAAAGTTCAGAAGTTCGATTCCTGGGAATCACATAGTTGCTCTCAAAATGAGGTTTGGTGCCCTCTACTGGCAACAGAGGGGAGAGGCAGGAGAGATGGCTCAGTGGTTAAGAGCATTGCCTGCTCTTCCAAAGTTGAGAAGTTCGATTCCTGGAAATCACATAATTGCACTCAAAATGAGGTTTGGTGCCCTCTACTGGCAACAGAAGGAAGAGGCAGGAGAGATGGCTCAGTGGTTAAGAGCATTGCCTGCTGAGGTTGATGAGGCCAAGTGGACACATACAGCCAGGGCCCCCGTTGTTGTCTCAGAATCAGGCAAAACATTTTGTTAGGATAATAAAGACTCACAGCTCTATCAGCATGAGCCTGCATGCTTCAGGGACACCACCAAGCAGAACGAGGAAAGATGGTTAGAAGAAGAAAATACAGGCATGTTCATGTTCCTTAAGAAGAACTCACATCCAAGACATCCAAAGGACGACAAACACCAGCAAAAGGTTTACCAATTTAAAGCCAGACAAACAATTTATCTAGATTTCATCTATGAGGTACGCGAACGGCCAATATGTCCATGGAGACCCCTGTACTCCACATGTTAGTGGAATGCAGATATGATCCACACACCACATTGAGTAAACCTGGTTTAGTTCAAGAAGTTGAAAAACGGGTTGGAGAGATGGCTCAGTGGTTAAGAACATTGCCTGCTCTTCCAACCTCCTGAACTGAATTCCAGGCAACCACATAATGGCTCACAACCATCTGCAATGAGGTCTTGTGCCCTCTTTTGGATACAGAAAGAAGAGCTGGGGAGATAGCTCAGTGGTTAAGAGCTTTGCCTGCCCTTCCAAAGGTCAGAAGTTCGATTCCTGGCAACCACATAATTGCTCTCAAAAGGAGGTTTGGTGCCCTCTACTGGCAACAGAAGGAAGATGCAAGAGAGATGGCTCAATGGTTAAGAGAATTGCCTGCTCTTCCAACCTCCTGAATTCAATTCCAGGCGACCACATAATGGGTCACAACCATCTGCCATGAGGTCTTGTGCCCTCTTTTGGCTACAGTAAGAAGAGCTGGAGAGACAGCCCAGTGGTTAAGAGCATTGGTTGCCCTTCCAAATGTCAGAAGTTCGATTCCTGGGAACCACGTAATTGCTCTCAAAAGGAGGTTTGGCGCCCTCTAGTGGCACTACAAGGAAGAGGCAGGAAAGATGGCTCTGTGGTAAAGAGCTTTGCCTGCTGAGTTTGATGAGGCCACGAACAGACATAGAGTCGGGGCACAGGGCCAGGGCCCACGTTGTTGTGACTGAATGAGGCAAAAGCTCTTGTTAGGATGTTAAAGACTCACAGCTCTATCACCATGAGCCAGCGTGATTCAGAGACAACACCAAGGAGAGTAAGGCAAGATGGCTAGAAGAAGAAAATATTGGCATGTTCATGTGCCTGAAGAAGAACTCATATCCAAGACAATCAAAGGACTACAAACACCAGCAAAATGTTAACCTATTTAAAGCCAGAGAAACAATTTATCTAGACCTCCTCTATGAGGTACATGAATGGCCAATAGGTCCACGCAGACCCCTGTACTCCACACGTCAGGGAAATGGAGATGTGATCCACACACCACATTGACTAAAGCTGGTTTAGTAAAAGAAGTTGAAAAACGGGTTGGAGAGATGGCTCAGTGGTTAAGAGCATTGCCTGCTCTTCCAAAGGTCAGAAGTTCGATTCCTGGAAATCACATAATTGCTCTCAAAAGGAGGTTTGGTGCCCTCTACTGGCAACATAAGGAAGAGGCATGAGAGATGGCTCCGTGGTTAAGATCATTGCCTCCTCTTCCAACCTCCTGAATTCTATTCCAGGCAACCACATAATGGCTCACAACCATCTGCAATGAGGTCTTGTGCCCTCTTTTGGATACAAAAATAAGAGCTGGGGTGTTAGCTCAGTGGATAAGAGCTTTGGCTGTCCTTCCAAAGGTCAGAAGTTCCATTCCTGGCAATCCCATAATTGCTCTCAAAAGGTAGATTTGGTGCCCTTTACTGGCAAAAAAGAAGAGGCATGAGAGATGGTTCAGTGCTTAAGAGCATTGCCTGCCCTTAGAACCTCCTGAAATCAATTGCAGGCAACCACATAATGATTCACAACCATCTGCCATGAGGTCTTGGGCCCTCTTTTGGCTACAGTAAGAAAAGCTGGAGAGATAGGTCAGTGGTTAAGAACATTGGCTGCCCTTCCGAAGGTCAGAAGTTCGATTCCTGGCTACCAAATAATTGCTCTCAAAAGGAGGTTTGGCGCCCTCTAGTGGCACCACAAGGAAGAGGCAAGAGAGATGGCTCTGTGGTAAAGAGCATTGCCTGCTGAGTTTGATGAGACCACATACAGACATAGAGTCAGGGCCAAGGGCCAGGGCCAGCGTTGTTGTGACTGAATGAGGCAAAAGCTTTTGTTAGGATGTTAAAGGCTCACAGCTCTATCACCACGAGCCAGCGTGCTTCAGAGACAACACCAAGGAGAGTAAGGCAAGATGACTAGAAGAAGAAAATACAGGCATGTTCATGTTCCTGAAGAAGAACTCACATCCAAGACATCCAAAGGACGACAAACACCAGCAAAAGGTGTACCAATTTTAAGCCAGAGAAACAATTTATCTAGACCTCCTCTATGAGGTACACGAACGGCCAATAGGTCCACGGAGACCCCTGTACTCCACATGTTAGGGAAATGGAGATGTGATCCACACACCACATTGAGTAAACCTGGTTTAGTAAAAGAAGTTGAAAAACGGGTTGGAGAGATGGCTCAGTGGTTAAGAGCATTGCCTGCTCTTCCAAAGTTCAGAAGTTCGATTCCTGGGAATCACATAGTTGCTCTCAAAATGAGGTTTGGTGCCCTCTACTGGCAACAGAGGGGAGAGGCAGGAGAGATGGCTCAGTGGTTAAGAGCATTGCCTGCTCTTCCAAAGTTCAGAAGTTCGATTCCTGGAAATCACATAATTGCTCTCAAAATGAGGTTTGGTGCCCTCTACTGGCAACAGAAGGAAGAGGCAGGAGAGATGGCTCAGTGATTAAGAGCATTGCCTGCTGAGGTTGATGAGGCCAAGTGGACACATACAGCCAGGGCCCACGTTGTTGTCTCAGAATCAGGCAACACATTTTGTTAGGATAATAAAGACTCACAGCTCTATCAGCATGAGCCTGCATGCTTCAGGGACACCACCAAGCAGAATGAGGAAAGATGGTTAGAAGAAGAAAATACAGGCATGTTCATGTTCCTTAAGAAGAACTCACATCCAAGACATCCAAAGGATGACAAACACCAGCAAAAGGTTTACCAATTTAAAGCCAGACAAACAATTTATCTAGACTTCATCTATGAGGTACGCGAACGGCCAATATGTCCATGGAAACCCCTGTACTCCACATGTTAGTGGAATGCAGATATGATCCACACACCACATAGAGTAAACCTGGTTTAGTTCAAGAAGTTGAAAAACGGGTTGGAGAGATGGCTCAGTGGTTAAGAACATTGCCTGCTCTTCCAACCTCCTGAACTGAATTCCAGGCAACCACATAATGGCTCACAACCATCTGCAATGAGGTCTTGTGCCCTCTTTTGGATACAGAAAGAAGAGCTGGGGAGATAGCTCAGTGGTTAAGAGCTTTGCCTGCCCTTCCAGAGGTCAGAAGATCGATTCCTGGCAACCACATAATTGCTCTCAAAAGGAGGTTTGGTGCCCTCTACTGGCAACAGAAGGAAGATGCAAGAGAGATGGCTCAATGGTTAAGAGAATTGCCTGCTCTTCCAACCTCCTGAATTCAATTCCAGGCGACCACATAATGGGTTACAACCATCTGCAATGAGGTCTTGTGCCCTCTTTTGGGTACAGTAAGAAGAGCTGGAGAGATAGCTCAGTGGTTAAGAGCATTGGTTGCCCTTCCAAAGGTCAGAAGTTCGATTCCTGGGAACCACGTAATTGCTCTGAAAAGGAGGTTTTGCGCCCTCTATTGGCAACAGAAGGAAGAGGCAGGAAAGATGGCTCTGTGGTAAAGAGCTTTGCCTGCTGAATTTGATGAGGCCAAGAACAGACATAGAGTCGGGGCACAGGGCCAGGGCCCACGTTGTTGTGACTGAATGAGGCAAAAGCTCTTGTTAGGATGTTAAAGACTCACAGCTCTATCACCATGAGCCAGCGTGATTCAGAGACAACACCAAGGAGAGTAAGGCAAGATGGCTAGAAGAAGAAAATATTGGCATGTTCATGTGCCTGAAGAAGAACTCATATCCAAGACAATCAAAGGACTACAAACACCAGCAAAATGTTAACCTATTTAAAGCCAGAGAAACAATTTATCTAGACCTCCTCTATGAGGTACATGAATGTCCAATAGGTCCATGCAGACCCCTGTACTCCACATGTCAGGGAAATGGAGATGTGATCCATACACCACATTGACTAAAGCTGGTTTAGTAAAAGAAGTTGAAAAACGGGTTGGAGAGATGGCTCAGTGGTTAAGAGCATTGCCTGCTCTTCCAAAGGTCAGAAGTTCGATTCCTGAAAATCACATAATTGCTCTCAAAAGGAGGTTTGGTGCCCTCTACTGGCAACAAAAAGAAGAGGCATGAGAGATGGCTCCGTGGTTAAGATCATTGCCTCCTCTTCCAACCTCCTGAATTCAATTCTAGGCAACCACATAATGGCTCACAACCATCTGCAATGAGGTCTTGTGCCCTCTTTTGGATACAAAAATAAGAGCTGGGGTGTTAGCTCATTGGATAAGAGCTTTGGCTGCCCTTCCAAAGGTCAGAAGTTCCATTCCTGGCAATCCCATAATTGCTCTCAAAAGGTAGATTTGGTGCCCTTTACTGGCAAAAAAGAAGAGGCATGAGAGATGGTTCAGTGCTTAAGAGCATTGCCTGCTCTTAGAACCTCCTGAAATCAATTGCAGGCAACCACATAATGATTCACAACCATCTGCCATGATGTCTTGTGCCCTCTTTAGGCTACAGTAAGAAAAGCTGGAGAGATAGGTCAGTGTTTAAGAACATTGGCTGCCCTTCCGAGGTCAGAAGTTCGATTCCTGGCTACCAAATAATTGCTCTCAAAAGGAGGTTTGGCGCGCTCTAGTGGCACCACAAGGAAGAGGCAAGAGAGATGGCTCTGTGGTAAAGAGCATTGCCTGCTGAGTTTGATGAGACCACATACAGACATAGAGTCAGGGCCAAAGGCCAGGGCCCGCGTTGTTGTGACTGAATGAGGCAAAAGCTTTTGTTAGGATGTTAAAGGCTCACAGCTCTATCACCACGAGCCAGCGTGCTTCAGAGACAACACCAAGGAGAGTAAGGCAAGATGACTAGAAGAAGAAAATACAGGCATGTTCATGTTCCTGAAGAAGAACTCACATCCAAGACATATAAAAGACGACAAACACCAGGAAAATGTTTACCAATTTAAAGCCAGACAAACAATTTATCTAGACTTCATCTATGAGGTACGCGAACGGCCAATATGTCCATGGAGACCCCTGTAATCCACATGTTAGTGGAATGCAGATATGATCCACACACCACATTGAGTAAACCTGGTTTAGTTCAAGAAGTTGAAAAACGGGTTGGAGAGATGGCTCAGTGGTTAAGAACATTGCCTGCTCTTACAACCTCCTGAACTGAATTCCAGGCAACCACATAATGGCTCACAACCGTCTGCAATGAGGTCTTTTGCCCTCTTTTGGATACAGAAAGAAGAGCTGGGGAGATAGCTCAGTGGTTAAGAGCTTTGCCTGCCCTTCCAGAGGTCAGAAGTTCGATTCCTGCCAACCATATAATTGCTCTCAAAAGGAGGTTTGGTGCCCTCTACTGGCAACAGAATGAAGATGCAAGAGAGATGGCTCAATGGTTAAGAGAATTGCCTGCTCTTCCAACCTCCTGAATTCAATTCCAGGCGACCACATAATGGGTCACAACCATCTGCCATGAGGTCTTGTGCCCTCTTTTGGCTACAGTAAGAAGAGCTGGAGAGACAGCTCAGTGGTTAAGAGCATTGGTTGCCCTTCCAAAGGTCAGAAGTTCGATTCCTGGGAACCACGTAATTGCTCTGAAAAGGAGGTTTGGCGCCCTCTATTGGCAACAGAAGGAAGAGGCAGGAAAGATGGCTCTGTGATAAAGAGCTTTGCCTGCTGAGTTTGAAGAGGCCAAGAACAGACATAGAGTCGGGGTACTAGGCCAGGGCCCACGTTGTTGTGACTGAATGAGGCAAAAGCTCTTGTTAGGATGTTAAAGACTCACAGCTCTATCACCATGAGCCAGCGTGCTTCAGAGACAACACCAAGGAGAGTAAGGCAAGATGGCTAGAAGAAGAAAATATTGGCATGTTCATGTGCCTGAAGAAGAACTCATATACAAGACAATCAAAGGACTACAAACACCAGCAAAACGTTAACCTATTTAAAGCCAGAGAAACAATTTATCTAGACCTCCTCTATGAGGTACATGAATGGCGAATAGGTCCATGCAGACCCCTGTACTCCACACGTCAGGGAAATGGAGATGTGATCCCCACACCACATTGACTAAAGCTGGTTTAGTAAAAGAAGTTGAAAAACGGGTTGGAGAGATGGCTCAGTGGTTAAGAGCATTGCCTGCTCTTCCAAAGGTCAGAAGTTCGATTCCTGGAAATCACATAGTTGCTCTCAAAAGGAGGTTTGGTGCCCTCTACTGGTAACATAAGGAAGAGGCATGAGAGATGGCTCCGTGGTTAAGATCATTGCCTCCTCTTCCAACCTCCTGAATTCAATTCCAGGCAACCACATAATGGCTCACAACCATCTGCAATGAGGTCTTGTGCCCTCTTTTGGATACAAAAATAAGAGCTGGGGTGTTATCTCAGTGGATAAGAGCTTTGGCTGCCCTTCCAAAGGTCAGAAGTTCCATTCCTGGCAATCCCATAATTGCTCTCAAAAGGTAGATTTGGTGCCCTTTACTGGCAAAAAAGAAGAGGCATGAGAGATGGTTCAGTGCTTAAGAGCATTACCTGCTCTTAGAACCTCCTGAAATCAATTGCAGGCAACCACATAATGATTCACAACCATCTGCAATGAGGTCTTGTGCCCTCTTTTGGCTACAGTAAGAAAAGCTGGAGAGATAGGTCAGTGGTTAAGAACATTGGCTGCCCTTCCGAAGGTCAGAAGTTCGATTCCTGGCTACCAAATAAATGCTCTCAAAGAGGTTTGGCGCCCTCTAGTGGCACCACAAGGAAGAGGCAAGAGAGATGGCTCCTTGGTAAAGAGCATTGCCTGCTGAGTTTGATGAGACCACATACAGACATAGAGTCAGGGCCAAGGGCCAGGGCCAGCGTTGTTGTGACTGAATGAGGCAAAAGCTTTTGTTAGGATGTTAAAGGCTCACAGCTCTATCACCACGAGCCAGCGTGCTTCAGAGACAACACCAAGGAGAGTAAGGCAAGATGACTAGAAGAAGAAAATACAGGCATGTTCATGTTCCTGAAGAAGAACTCACATCCAAGACATCCAAAGGACGACAAACACCAGCAAAAGGTGTACCAATTTTAAGCCAGAGAAACAATTTATCTAGACCTCCTCTATGAGGTACACGAACGGCCAATAGGTCCACGGAGACCCCTGTACTCCACATGTTAGGGAAATGGAGATGTGATCCACACACCACATTGAGTAAACCTGGTTTAGTAAAAGAAGTTGAAAAACGGGTTGGAGAGATGGCTCAGTGGTTAAGAGCATTGCCTGCTCTTCCAAAGTTCAGAAGTTCGATTCCTGGGAATCACATAGTTGCTCTCAAAATGAGGTTTGGTGCCCTCTACTGGCAACAGAGGGGAGAGGCAGGAGAGATGGCTCAGTGGTTAAGAGCATTGCCTGCTCTTCCAAAGTTCAGAAGTTCGATTCCTGGAAATCACATAGTTGCTCTCAAAATGAGGTTTGGTGCCCTCTACTGACAACAGAGGGGAGAGGCAGGGGAGATGGCTCAGTGGTTAAGAGCATTGCCTGCTCTTCCAAAGTTCAGAAGTTCGATTCCTGGAAATCACATAATTGCTCTCAAAATGAGGTTTGGTGCCCTCTACTGGCAACAGAAGGAAGAGGCAGGAGAGATGGCTCAGTGGTTAAGAGCATTGCCTGCTGAGGTTGATGAGGCCAAGTGGACACATACAGCCAGGGCCCCCGTTGTTGTCTCAGAATCAGGCAAAACATTTTGTTAGGATAATAAAGACTCACAGCTCTATCAGCATGAGCCTGCATGCTTCAGGGACACCACCAAGCAGAATGAGGAAAGATGGTTAGAAGAAGAAAATACAGGCATGTTCATGTTCCTTAAGAACAACTCACATCCAAGACATCCAAAGGACGACAAACACCAGCAAAAGGTTTACCAATTTAAAGCCAGACAAACAATTTATCTAGACTTCTTCTATGAGGTACGCGAACGGCCAATATGTCCATGGAGACCCCTGTACTCCACATGTTAGTGGAATGCAGATATGATCCACACACCACATAGAGTAAACCTGGTTTAGTTCAAGAAGTTGAAAAACGGGTTGGAGAGATGGCTCAGTGGTTAAGAACATTGCCTGCTCTTCCAACCTCCTGAACTGAATTCCAGGCAACCACATAATGGCTCACAACCGTCTGCAATGAGGTCTTTTGCCCTCTTTTGGATACAGAAAGAAGAGCTGGGGAGATAGCTCAGTGGTTAAGAGCTTTGCCTGCCCTTCCAGAGGTCAGAAGTTCGATTCCTGCCAACCATATAATTGCTCTCAAAAGGAGGTTTGGTGCCCTCTACTGGCAACAGAAGGAAGATGCAAGAGAGATGGCTCAATGGTTAAGAGAATTGCCTGCTCTTCCAACCTCCTGAATTCAATTCCAGGCGACCACATAATGGGTCACAACCATCTGCCATGAGGTCTTGTGCCCTCTTTTGGCTACAGTAAGAAGAGCTGGAGAGACAGCTCAGTGGTTAAGAGCATTGGTTGCCCTTCCAAAGGTCAGAAGTTCGATTCCTGGGAACCACGTAATTGCTCTGAAAAGGAGGTTTGGCGCCCTCTATTGGCAACAGAAGGAAGAGGCAGGAAAGATGGCTCTGTGATAAAGAGCTTTGCCTGCTGAGTTTGAAGAGGCCAAGAACAGACATAGAGTCGGGGTACAGGGCCAGGGCCCACGTTGTTGTGACTGAATGAGGCAAAAGCTCTTGTTAGGATGTTAAAGACTCACAGCTCTATCACCATGAGCCAGCGTGCTTCAGAGACAACACCAAGGAGAGTAAGGCAAGATGGCTAGAAGAAGAAAATATTGGCATGTTCATGTGCCTGAAGAAGAACTCATATACAAGACAATCAAAGGACTACAAACACCAGCAAAACGTTAACCTATTTAAAGCCAGAGAAACAATTTATCTAGACCTCCTCTATGAGGTACATGAATGGCGAATAGGTCCATGCAGACCCCTGTACTCCACACGTCAGGGAAATGGAGATGTGATCCCCACACCACATTGACTAAAGCTGGTTTAGTAAAAGAAGTTGAAAAACGGGTTGGAGAGATGGCTCAGTGGTTAAGAGCATTGCCTGCTCTTCCAAAGGTCAGAAGTTCGATTCCTGGAAATCACATAGTTGCTCTCAAAAGGAGGTTTGGTGCCCTCTACTGGTAACATAAGGAAGAGGCATGAGAGATGGCTCCGTGGTTAAGATCATTGCCTCCTCTTCCAACCTCCTGAATTCAATTCCAGGCAACCACATAATGGCTCACAACCATCTGCAATGAGGTCTTGTGCCCTCTTTTGGATACAAAAATAAGAGCTGGGGTGTTATCTCAGTGGATAAGAGCTTTGGCTGCCCTTCCAAAGGTCAGAAGTTCCATTCCTGGCAATCCCATAATTGCTCTCAAAAGGTAGATTTGGTGCCCTTTACTGGCAAAAAAGAAGAGGCATGAGAGATGGTTCAGTGCTTAAGAGCATTACCTGCTCTTAGAACCTCCTGAAATCAATTGCAGGCAACCACATAATGATTCACAACCATCTGCAATGAGGTCTTGTGCCCTCTTTTGGCTACAGTAAGAAAAGCTGGAGAGATAGGTCAGTGGTTAAGAACATTGGCTGCCCTTCCGAAGGTCAGAAGTTCGATTCCTGGCTACCAAATAAATGCTCTCAAAGAGGTTTGGCGCCCTCTAGTGGCACCACAAGGAAGAGGCAAGAGAGATGGCTCCTTGGTAAAGAGCATTGCCTGCTGAGTTTGATGAGACCACATACAGACATAGAGTCAGGGCCAAGGGCCAGGGCCAGCGTTGTTGTGACTGAATGAGGCAAAAGCTTTTGTTAGGATGTTAAAGGCTCACAGCTCTATCACCACGAGCCAGCGTGCTTCAGAGACAACACCAAGGAGAGTAAGGCAAGATGACTAGAAGAAGAAAATACAGGCATGTTCATGTTCCTGAAGAAGAACTCACATCCAAGACATCCAAAGGACGACAAACACCAGCAAAAGGTGTACCAATTTTAAGCCAGAGAAACAATTTATCTAGACCTCCTCTATGAGGTACACGAACGGCCAATAGGTCCACGGAGACCCCTGTACTCCACATGTTAGGGAAATGGAGATGTGATCCACACACCACATTGAGTAAACCTGGTTTAGTAAAAGAAGTTGAAAAACGGGTTGGAGAGATGGCTCAGTGGTTAAGAGCATTGCCTGCTCTTCCAAAGTTCAGAAGTTCGATTCCTGGGAATCACATAGTTGCTCTCAAAATGAGGTTTGGTGCCCTCTACTGGCAACAGAGGGGAGAGGCAGGAGAGATGGCTCAGTGGTTAAGAGCATTGCCTGCTCTTCCAAAGTTCAGAAGTTCGATTCCTGGAAATCACATAGTTGCTCTCAAAATGAGGTTTGGTGCCCTCTACTGACAACAGAGGGGAGAGGCAGGGGAGATGGCTCAGTGGTTAAGAGCATTGCCTGCTCTTCCAAAGTTCAGAAGTTCGATTCCTGGAAATCACATAATTGCTCTCAAAATGAGGTTTGGTGCCCTCTACTGGCAACAGAAGGAAGAGGCAGGAGAGATGGCTCAGTGGTTAAGAGCATTGCCTGCTGAGGTTGATGAGGCCAAGTGGACACATACAGCCAGGGCCCCCGTTGTTGTCTCAGAATCAGGCAAAACATTTTGTTAGGATAATAAAGACTCACAGCTCTATCAGCATGAGCCTGCATGCTTCAGGGACACCACCAAGCAGAATGAGGAAAGATGGTTAGAAGAAGAAAATACAGGCATGTTCATGTTCCTTAAGAACAACTCACATCCAAGACATCCAAAGGACGACAAACACCAGCAAAAGGTTTACCAATTTAAAGCCAGACAAACAATTTATCTAGACTTCATCTATGAGGTACGCGAACGGCCAATATGTCCATGGAGACCCCTGTACTCCACATGTTAGTGGAATGCAGATATGATCCACACACCACATTGAGTAAACCTGGTTTAGTTCAAGAAGTTGAAAAACGGGTTGGAGAGATGGCTCAGTGGTTAAGAACATTGCCTGCTCTTCCAACCTCCTGAACTGAATTCCAGGCAACCACATAATGGCTCACAACCATCTGCAATGAGGTCTTGTGCCCTCTTTTGGATACAGAAAGAAGAGCTGGGGAGATAGCTCAGTGGTTAAGAGCTTTGCCTGCCCTTCCAAAGGTCAGAAGTTCGATTCCTGGCAACCACATAATTGCTCTCAAAAGGAGGTTTGGTGCCCTCTACTGGCAACAGAAGGAAGATGCAAGAGAGATGGCTCAATGGTTAAGAGAATTGCCTGCTCTTCCAACCTCCTGAATTCAATTCCAGGCGACCACATAATGGGTCACAACCATCTGCCATGAGGTCTTGTGCCCTCTTTTGGCTACAGTAAGAAGAGCTGGAGAGACAGCCCAGTGGTTAAGAGCATTGGTTGCCCTTCCAAATGTCAGAAGTTCGATTCCTCGGAACCACGTAATTGCTCTCAAAAGGAGGTTTGGCGCCCTCTAGTGGCACTACAAGGAAGAGGCAGGAAAGATGGCTCTGTGGTAAAGAGCTTTGCCTGCTGAGTTTGATGAGGCCACGAACAGACATAGAGTCGGGGCACAGGGCCAGGGCCCACGTTGTTGTGACTGAATGAGGCAAAAGCTCTTGTTAGGATGTTAAAGACTCACAGCTCTATCACCATGAGCCAGCGTGATTCAGAGACAACACCAAGGAGAGTAAGGCAAGATGGCTAGAAGAAGAAAATATTGGCATGTTCATGTGCCTGAAGAAGAACTCATATCCAAGACAATCAAAGGACTACAAACACCAGCAAAATATTAACCTATTTAAAGCCAGAGAAACAATTTATCTAGACCTCCTCTATGAGGTACATGAATGGCCAATAGGTCCATGCAGACCCCTGTACTCCACTCGTTAGAAAATGGAGATGTGATCCACACACCACATTGACTAAAGCTGGTTTAGTAAAAGAAGTTGAAAAACGGGTTGGAGAGATGGCTCAGTGGTTAAGAGCATTGCCTGCTCTTCCAAAGGTCAGAAGTTCGATTCCTGGAAATCACATAATTGCTCTCAAAAGGAGGTTTGGTGCCCTCTACTGGCAACATAAGGAAGAGGCATGAGAGATGGCTCCGTGGTTAAGATCATTGCCTCCTCTTCCAACCTCCTGAATTCAATTCCAGGCAACCACATAATGGCTCACAACCATCTGCAATGAGGTCTTGTGCCCTCTTTTGGATACAAAAATAAGAGCTGGGGTGTTATCTCAGTGGATAAGAGCTTTGGCTGCCCTTCCAAAGGTCAGAAGTTCCATTCCTGGCAATCCCATAATTGCTCTCAAAAGGTAGATTTGGTGCCCTTTACTGGCAAAAAAGAAGAGGCATGAGAGATGGTTCAGTGCTTAAGAGCATTGCCTGCCCTTAGAACCTCCTGAAATCAATTGCAGGCAACCACATAATGATTCACAACCATCTGCCATGAGGTCTTGTGCCCTCTTTTGGCTACAGTAAGAAAAGCTGGAGAGATAGGTCAGTGGTTAAGAACATTGGCTGCCCTTCCGAAGGTCAGAAGTTCGATTCCTGGCTACCAAATAATTGCTCTCAAAAGGAGGTTTGGCGCCCTCTAGTGGCACCACAAGGAAGAGGCAAGAGAGATGGCTCCTTGGTAAAGAGCATTGCCTGCTGAGTTTGATGAGACCACATACAGACATAGAGTCAGGGCCAAGGGCCAGGGCCAGCGTTGTTGTGACTGAATGAGGCAAAAGCTTTTGTTAGGATGTTAAAGGCTCACAGCTCTATCACCACGAGCCAGCGTGCTTCAGAGACAACACCAAGGAGAGTAAGGCAAGATGACTAGAAGAAGAAAATACAGGCATGTTCATGTTCCTGAAGAAGAACTCACATCCAAGACATATAAAAGACGACAAACACCAGCAAAAGGTGTACCAATTTTAAGCCAGAGAAACAATTTATCTAGACCTCCTCTATGAGGTACACGAACGGCCAATAGGTCCACGGAGACCCCTGTACTCCACATGTTAGGGAAATGGAGATGTGATCCACACACCACATTGAGTAAACCTGGTTTAGTAAAAGAAGTTGAAAAACGGGTTGGAGAGATGGCTCAGTGGTTAAGAGCATTGCCTGCTCTTCCAAAGTTCAGAAGTTCGATTCCTGGGAATCACATAGTTGCTCTCAAAATGAGGTTTGGTGCCCTCTACTGGCAACAGAGGGGAGAGGCAGGAGAGATGGCTCAGTGGTTAAGAGCATTGCCTGCTCTTCCAAAGTTCAGAAGTTCGATTCCTGGAAATCACATAGTTGCTCTCAAAATGAGGTTTGGTGCCCTCTACTGGCAACAGAGGGGAGAGGCAGGGGAGATGGCTCAGTGGTTAAGAGCATTGCCTGCTCTTCCAAAGTTCAGAAGTTCGATTCCTGGAAATCACATAATTGCTCTCAAAATGAGGTTTGGTGCCCTCTACTGGCAACAGAAGGAAGAGGCAGGAGAGATGTCTCAGTGGTTAAGAGCATTGCCTGCTGAGGTTGATGAGGCCAAGTGGACACATACAGCCAGGGCCCACGTTGTTGTCTCAGAATCAGGCAAAACATTTTGTTAGGATAATAAAGACTCACAGCTCTATCAGCATGAGCCTGCATGCTTCAGGGACACCACCAAGCAGAATGAGGAAAGATGGTTAGAAGAAGAAAATACAGGCATGTTCATGTTCCTTAAGAAGAACTCACATCCAAGACATCCAAAGGACGACAAACACCAGCAAAAGGTTTACCAATTTAAAGCCAGACAAACAATTTATCTAGACTTCATCTATGAGGTACGCGAACGGCCAATATGTCCATGGAGACCCCTGTACTCCACATGTTAGTGGAATGCAGATATGATCCACACACCACATAGAGTAAACCTGGTTTAGTTCAAGAAGTTGAAAAACGGGTTGGAGAGATGGCTCAGTGGTTAAGAACATTGCCTGCTCTTACAACCTCCTGAACTGAATTCCAGGCAACCACATAATGGCTCACAACCATCTGCAATGAGGTCTTGTGCCCTCTTTTGGATACAGAAAGAAGAGCTGGGGAGATAGCTCAGTGGTTAAGAGCTTTGCCTGCCCTTCCAGAGGTCAGAAGATCGATTCCTGGCAACCACATAATTGCTCTCAAAAGGAGGTTTGGTGCCCTCTACTGGCAACAGAAGGAAGATGCAAGAGAGATGGCTCAATGGTTAAGAGAATTGCCTGCTCTTCCAACCTCCTGAATTCAATTCCAGGCGACCACATAATGGGTCACAACCATCTGCCATGAGGTCTTGTGCCCTCTTTTGGCTACAGTAAGAAGAGCTGGAGAGACAGCTCAGTGGTTAAGAGCATTGGTTGCCCTTCCAAAGGTCAGAAGTTCGATTCCTGGGAACCACGTAATTGCTCTCAAAGGGAGGTTTGGCGCCCTCTAGTGGCACCACAAGGAAGAGGCAGGAAAGATGGCTCTGTGGTACAGAGCTCTGCCTGCTGAGTTAGATGAGGCCAAGAACAGACATAGAGTCGGGGCACAGGGACAGGGCCCACGTTGTTGTGACTGAATGAGGCAAAAGCTCTTGTTAGGATGTTAAAGACTCACAGCTCTATCACCATGAGCCAGCGTGCTTCAGAGACAACACCAAGGAGAGTAAGGCATGATGGCTAGAAGAAGAAAATATTGGCATGTTCATGTGCCTGAAGAAGAAGAACTCATATCCAAGACAATCTAAGGACTACAAACACCAGCAAAATGTTAACCTATTTAAAGCCAGAGAAACAATTTATCTAGACCTCCTCTATGAGGTACATGAATGGCCAATAGGTCCACGCAGACCCCTGTACTCCACACGTCAGGGAAATGGAGATGTGATCCACACACCACATTGACTAAAGCTGGTTTAGTAAAAGAAGTTGAAAAACGGGTTGGAGAGATGGCTCAGTGGTTAAGAGCATTGCCTGCTCTTCCAAAGGTCAGAAGTTCGATTCCTGGAAATCACATAATTGCTCTCAAAAGGAGGTTTGGTGCCCTCTACTGGCAACATAAGGAAGAGGCATGAGAGATGGCTCCGTGGTTAAGATCATTGCCTCCTCTTCCAACCTCCTGAATTCTATTCCAGGCAACCACATAATGGCTCACAACCATCTGCAATGAGGTCTTGTGCCCTCTTTTGGATACAAAAATAAGAGCTGGGGTGTTAGCTCAGTGGATAAGAGCTTTGGCTGTCCTTCCAAAGGTCAGAAGTTCCATTCCTGGCAATCCCATAATTGCTCTCAAAAGGTAGATTTGGTGCCCTTTACTGGCAAAAAAGAAGAGGCATGAGAGATGGTTCAGTGCTTAAGAGCATTGCCTGCCCTTAGAACCTCCTGAAATCAATTGCAGGCAACCACATAATGATTCACAACCATCTGCCATGAGGTCTTGTGCCCTCTTTTGGCTACAGTAAGAAAAGCTGGAGAGATAGGTCAGTGGTTAAGAACATTGGCTGCCCTTCCGAAGGTCAGAAGTTCGATTCCTGGCTACCAAATAATTGCTCTCAAAAGGAGGTTTGGCGCCCTCTAGTGGCACCACAAGGAAGAGGCAAGAGAGATGGCTCTGTGGTAAAGAGCATTGCCTGCTGAGTTTGATGAGACCACATACAGACATAGAGTCAGGGCCAAGGGCCAGGGCCAGCGTTGTTGTGACTGAATGAGGCAAAAGCTTTTGTTAGGATGTTAAAGGCTCACAGCTCTATCACCACGAGCCAGCGTGCTTCAGAGACAACACCAAGGAGAGTAAGGCAAGATGACTAGAAGAAGAAAATACAGGCATGTTCATGTTCCTGAAGAAGAACTCACATCCAAGACATCCAAAGGACGACAAACACCAGCAAAAGGTGTACCAATTTTAAGCCAGAGAAACAATTTATCTAGACCTCCTCTATGAGGTACACGAACGGCCAATAGGTCCACGGAGACCCCTGTACTCCACATGTTAGGGAAATGGAGATGTGATCCACACACCACATTGAGTAAACCTGGTTTAGTAAAAGAAGTTGAAAAACGGGTTGGAGAGATGGCTCAGTGGTTAAGAGCATTGCCTGCTCTTCCAAAGTTCAGAAGTTCGATTCCTGGAAATCACATAGTTGCTCTCAAAATGAGGTTTGGTGCCCTCTACTGGCAACAGAGGGGAGAGGCAGGAGAGATGGCTCAGTGGTTAAGAGCATTGCCTGCTCTTCCAAAGTTCAGAAGTTCGATTCCTGGAAATCACATAATTGCTCTCAAAATGAGGTTTGGTGCCCTCTACTGGCAACAGAAGGAAGAGGCAGGAGAGATGGCTCAGTGATTAAGAGCATTGCCTGCTGAGGTTGATGAGGCCAAGTGGACACATACAGCCAGGGCCCACGTTGTTGTCTCAGAATCAGGCAACACATTTTGTTAGGATAATAAAGACTCACAGCTCTATCAGCATGAGCCTGCATGCTTCAGGGACACCACCAAGCAGAATGAGGAAAGATGGTTAGAAGAAGAAAATACAGGCATGTTCATGTTCCTTAAGAAGAACTCACATCCAAGACATCCAAAGGATGACAAACACCAGCAAAAGGTTTACCAATTTAAAGCCAGACAAACAATTTATCTAGACTTCATCTATGAGGTACGCGAACGGCCAATATGTCCATGGAAACCCCTGTACTCCACATGTTAGTGGAATGCAGATATGATCCACACACCACATAGAGTAAACCTGGTTTAGTTCAAGTAGTTGAAAAACGGGTTGGAGAGATGGCTCAGTGGTTAAGAACATTGCCTGCTCTTCCAACCTCCTGAACTGAATTCCAGGCAACCACATAATGGCTCACAACCATCTGCAATGAGGTCTTGTGCCCTCTTTTGGATACAGAAAGAAGAGCTGGGGAGATAGCTCAGTGGTTAAGAGCTTTGCCTGCCCTTCCAGAGGTCAGAAGATCGATTCCTGGCAACCACATAATTGCTCTCAAAAGGAGGTTTGGTGCCCTCTACTGGCAACAGAAGGAAGATGCAAGAGAGATGGCTCAATGGTTAAGAGAATTGCCTGCTCTTCCAACCTCCTGAATTCAATTCCAGGCGACCACATAATGGGTTACAACCATCTGCAATGAGGTCTTGTGCCCTCTTTTGGGTACAGTAAGAAGAGCTGGAGAGATAGCTCAGTGGTTAAGAGCATTGGTTGCCCTTCCAAAGGTCAGAAGTTCGATTCCTGGGAACCACGTAATTGCTCTGAAAAGGAGGTTTTGCGCCCTCTATTGGCAACAGAAGGAAGAGGCAGGAAAGATGGCTCTGTGGTAAAGAGCTTTGCCTGCTGAATTTGATGAGGCCAAGAACAGACATAGAGACGGGGCACAGGGCCAGGGCCCACGTTGTTGTGACTGAATGAGGCAAAAGCTCTTGTTAGGATGTTAAAGACTCACAGCTCTATCACCATGAGCCAGCGTGCTTCAGAGACAACACCAAGGAGAGTAAGGCAAGATGGCTAGAAGAAGAAAATATTGGCATGTTCATGTGCCTGAAGAAGAACTCATATCCAAGACAATCAAAGGACTACAAACACCAGCAAAATGTTAACCTATTTAAAGCCAGAGAAACAATTTATCTAGACCTCCTCTATGAGGTACATGAATGTCCAATAGGTCCATGCAGACCCCTGTACTCCACATGTCAGGGAAATGGAGATGTGATCCATACACCACATTGACTAAAGCTGGTTTAGTAAAAGAAGTTGAAAAACGGGTTGGAGAGATGGCTCAGTGGTTAAGAGCATTGCCTGCTCTTCCAAAGGTCAGAAGTTCGATTCCTGAAAATCACATAATTGCTCTCAAAAGGAGGTTTGGTGCCCTCTACTGGCAACAAAAAGAAGAGGCATGAGAGATGGCTCCGTGGTTAAGATCATTGCCTCCTCTTCCAACCTCCTGAATTCAATTCTAGGCAACCACATAATGGCTCACAACCATCTGCAATGAGGTCTTGTGCCCTCTTTTGGATACAAAAATAAGAGCTGGGGTGTTAGCTCATTGGATAAGAGCTTTGGCTGCCCTTCCAAAGGTCAGAAGTTCCATTCCTGGCAATCCCATAATTGCTCTCAAAAGGTAGATTTGGTGCCCTTTACTGGCAAAAAAGAAGAGGCATGAGAGATGGTTCAGTGCTTAAGAGCATTGCCTGCTCTTAGAACCTCCTGAAATCAATTGCAGGCAACCACATAATGATTCACAACCATCTGCCATGAGGTCTTGTGCCCTCTTTTGGCTACAGTAAGAAAAGCTGGAGAGATAGGTCAGTGTTTAAGAACATTGGCTGCCCTTCCGAGGTCAGAAGTTCGATTCCTGGCTACCAAATAATTGCTCTCAAAAGGAGGTTTGGCGCGCTCTAGTGGCACCACAAGGAAGAGGCAAGAGAGATGGCTCTGTGGTAAAGAGCATTGCCTGCTGAGTTTGATGAGACCACATACAGACATAGAGTCAGGGCCAAAGGCCAGGGCCCGCGTTGTTGTGACTGAATGAGGCAAAAGCTTTTGTTAGGATGTTAAAGGCTCACAGCTCTATCACCACGAGCCAGCGTGCTTCAGAGACAACACCAAGGAGAGTAAGGCAAGATGACTAGAAGAAGAAAATACAGGCATGTTCATGTTCCTGAAGAAGAACTCACATCCAAGACATATAAAAGACGACAAACACCAGGAAAATATTTACCAATTTAAAGCCAGACAAACAATTTATCTAGACTTCATCTATGAGGTACGCGAACGGCCAATATGTCCATGGAGACCCCTGTAATCCACATGTTAGTGGAATGCAGATATGATCCACACACCACACTGAGTAAACGTGGTTTAGTTCAAGAAGTTGAAAAACGGGTTGGAGAGATGGCTCAGTGGTTAAGAACATTGCCTGCTCTTACAACCTCCTGAACTGAATTCCAGGCAACCACATAATGGCTCACAACCGTCTGCAATGAGGTCTTTTGCCCTCTTTTGGATACAGAAAGAAGAGCTGGGGAGATAGCTCAGTGGTTAAGAGCTTTGCCTGCCCTTCCAGAGGTCAGAAGTTCGATTCCTGCCAACCATATAATTGCTCTCAAAAGGAGGTTTGGTGCCCTCTACTGGCAACAGAATGAAGATGCAAGAGAGATGGCTCAATGGTTAAGAGAATTGCCTGCTCTTCCAACCTCCTGAATTCAATTCCAGGCGACCACATAATGGGTCACAACCATCTGCCATGAGGTCTTGTGCCCTCTTTTGCCTACAGTAAGAAGAGCTGGAGAGACAGCTCAGTGGTTAAGAGCATTGGTTGCCCTTCCAAAGGTCAGAAGTTCGATTCCTGGGAACCACGTAATTGCTCTGAAAAGGAGGTTTGGCGCCCTCTATTGGCAACAGAAGGAAGAGGCAGGAAAGATGGCTCTGTGATAAAGAGCTTTGATGCTGAGTTTGAAGAGGCCAAGAACAGACATAGAGTCGGGGTACAGGGCCAGGGCCCACGTTGTTGTGACTGAATGAGGCAAAAGCTCTTGTTAGGATGTTAAAGACTCACAGCTCTATCACCATGAGCCAGCGTGCTTCAGAGACAACACCAAGGAGAGTAAGGCAAGATGGCTAGAAGAAGAAAATATTGGCATGTTCATGTGCCTGAAGAAGAAGTCATATACAAGACAATCAAAGGACTACAAACACCAGCAAAACGTTAACCTATTTAAAGCCAGAGAAACAATTTATCTAGACCTCCTCTATGAGGTACATGAATGGCGAATAGGTCCATGCAGACCCCTGTACTCCACACGTCAGGGAAATGGAGATGTGATCCCCACACCACATTGACTAAAGCTGGTTTAGTAAAAGAAGTTGAAAAACGGGTTGGAGAGATGGCTCAGTGGTTAAGAGCATTGCCTGCTCTTCCAAAGGTCAGAAGTTCGATTCCTGGAAATCACATAATTGCTCTCAAAAGGAGGTTTGGTGCCCTCTACTGGTAACATAAGGAAGAGGCATGAGAGATGGCTCCGTGGTTAAGATCATTGCCTCCTCTTCCAACCTCCTGAATTCAATTCCAGGCAACCACATAATGGCTCACAACCATCTGCAATGAGGTCTTGTGCCCTCTTTTGGATACAAAAATAAGAGCTGGGGTGTTATCTCAGTGGATAAGAGCTTTGGCTGCCCTTCCAAAGGTCAGAAGTTCCATTCCTGGCAATCCCATAATTGCTCTCAAAAGGTAGATTTGGTGCCCTTTACTGGCAAAAAAGAAGAGGCATGAGAGATGGTTCAGTGCTTAAGAGCATTACCTGCTCTTAGAACCTCCTGAAATCAATTGCAGGCAACCACATAATGATTCACAACCATCTGCAATGAGGTCTTGTGCCCTCTTTTGGCTACAGTAAGAAAAGCTGGAGAGATAGGTCAGTGGTTAAGAACATTGGCTGCCCTTCCGAAGGTCAGAAGTTCGATTCCTGGCTACCAAATAATTGCTCTCAAAGAGGTTTGGCGCCCTCTAGTGGCACCACAAGGAAGAGGCAAGAGAGATGGCTCCTTGGTAAAGAGCATTGCCTGCTGAGTTTGATGAGACCACATACAGACATAGAGTCAGGGCCAAGGGCCAGGGCCAGCGTTGTTGTGACTGAATGAGGCAAAAGCTTTTGTTAGGATGTTAAAGGCTCACAGCTCTATCACCACGAGCCAGCGTGCTTCAGAGACAACACCAAGGAGAGTAAGGCAAGATGACTAGAAGAAGAAAATACAGGCATGTTCATGTTCCTGAAGAAGAACTCACATCCAAGACATCCAAAGGACGACAAACACCAGCAAAAGGTGTACCAATTTTAAGCCAGAGAAACAATTTATCTAGACCTCCTCTATGAGGTACACGAACGGCCAATAGGTCCACGGAGACCCCTGTACTCCACATGTTAGGGAAATGGAGATGTGATCCACACACCACATTGAGTAAACCTGGTTTAGTAAAAGAAGTTGAAAAACGGGTTGGAGAGATGGCTCAGTGGTTAAGAGCATTGCCTGCTCTTCCAAAGTTCAGAAGTTCGATTCCTGGGAATCACATAGTTGCTCTCAAAATGAGGTTTGGTGCCCTCTACTGGCAACAGAGGGGAGAGGCAGGAGAGATGGCTCAGTGGTTAAGAGCATTGCCTGCTCTTCCAAAGTTCAGAAGTTCGATTCCTGGAAATCACATAGTTGCTCTCAAAATGAGGTTTGGTGCCCTCTACTGACAACAGAGGGGAGAGGCAGGGGAGATGGCTCAGTGGTTAAGAGCATTGCCTGCTCTTCCAAAGTTCAGAAGTTCGATTCCTGGAAATCACATAATTGCTCTCAAAATGAGGTTTGGTGCCCTCTACTGGCAACAGAAGGAAGAGGCAGGAGAGATGGCTCAGTGGTTAAGAGCATTGCCTGCTGAGGTTGATGAGGCCAAGTGGACACATACAGCCAGGGCCCCCGTTGTTGTCTCAGAATCAGGCAAAACATTTTGTTAGGATAATAAAGACTCACAGCTCTATCAGCATGAGCCTGCATGCTTCAGGGACACCACCAAGCAGAATGAGGAAAGATGGTTAGAAGAAGAAAATACAGGCATGTTCATGTTCCTTAAGAAGAACTCACATCCAAGACATCCAAAGGACGACAAACACCAGCAAAAGGTTTACCAATTTAAAGCCAGACAAACAATTTATCTAGACTTCATCTATGAGGTACGCGAACGGCCAATATGTCCATGGAGACCCCTGTACTCCACATGTTAGTGGAATGCAGATATGATCCACACACCACATTGAGTAAACCTGGTTTAGTTCAAGAAGTTGAAAAACGGGTTGGAGAGATGGCTCAGTGGTTAAGAACATTGCCTGCTCTTCCAACCTCCTGAACTGAATTCCAGGCAACCACATAATGGCTCACAACCATCTGCAATGAGGTCTTGTGCCCTCTTTTGGATACAGAAAGAAGAGCTGGGGAGATAGCTCAGTGGTTAAGAGCTTTGCCTGCCCTTCCAAAGGTCAGAAGTTCGATTCCTGGCAACCACATAATTGCTCTCAAAAGGAGGTTTGGTGCCCTCTACTGGCAACAGAAGGAAGATGCAAGAGAGATGGCTCAATGGTTAAGAGAATTGCCTGCTCTTCCAACCTCCTGAATTCAATTCCAGGCGACCACATAATGGGTCACAACCATCTGCCATGAGGTCTTGTGCCCTCTTTTGGCTACAGTAAGAAGAGCTGGAGAGACAGCTCAGTGGTTAAGAGCATTGGTTGCCCTTCCAAAGGTCAGAAGTTCGATTCCTGGGAACCACGTAATTGCTCTGAAAAGGAGGTTTGGCGCCCTCTATTGGCACCACAAGGAAGAGGCAGGAAAGATGGCTCTGTGGTACAGAGCTCTGCCTGCTGAGTTTGATGAGGCCAAGAACAGACATAGAGTTGGGGCACAGGGACAGGGCCCACGTTGTTGTGACTGAATGAGGCAAAAGCTCTTGTTAGGATGTTAAAGACTCACAGCTCTATCACCACGAGCCAGCGTGCTTCAGAGACAACACCAAGGAGAGTAAGGCAAGATGGCTAGAAGAAGAAAATATTGGCATGTTCATGTGCCTGAAGAAGAAGAACTCATATCCAAGACAATCTTAGGACTACAAACACCAGCAAAATGTTTACCTATTTAAAGCCAGAGAAACAATTTATCTAGACCTCCTCTATGAGGTACATGAATGGCCAATAGGTCCACGCAGACCCCTGTACTCCACACGTCAGGGAAATGGAGATGTGATCCACACACCACATTGACTAAAGCTGGTTTAGTAAAAGAAGTTGAAAAACGGGTTGGAGAGATGGCTCAGTGGTTAAGAGCATTGCCTGCTCTTCCAAAGGTCAGAAGTTCGATTCCTGGAAATCACATAATTGCTCTCAAAAGGAGGTTTGGTGCCCTCTACTGGCAACATAAGGAAGAGGCATGAGAGATGGCTCCGTGGTTAAGATCATTGCCTCCTCTTCCAACCTCCTGAATTCTATTCCAGGCAACCACATAATGGCTCACAACCATCTGCAATGAGGTCTTGTGCCCTCTTTTGGATACAAAAATAAGAGCTGGGGTGTTAGCTCAGTGGATAAGAGCTTTGGCTGTCCTTCCAAAGGTCAGAAGTTCCATTCCTGGCAATCCCATAATTGCTCTCAAAAGGTAGATTTGGTGCCCTTTACTGGCAAAAAAGAAGAGGCATGAGAGATGGTTCAGTGCTTAAGAGCATTGCCTGCCCTTAGAACCTCCTGAAATCAATTGCAGGCAACCACATAATGATTCACAACCATCTGCCATGAGGTCTTGTGCCCTCTTTTGGCTACAGTAAGAAAAGCTGGAGAGATAGGTCAGTGGTTAAGAACATTGGCTGCCCTTCCGAAGGTCAGAAGTTCGATTCCTGGCTACCAAATAATTGCTCTCAAAAGGAGGTTTGGCGCCCTCTAGTGGCACCACAAGGAAGAGGCAAGAGAGATGGCTCTGTGGTAAAGAGCATTGCCTGCTGAGTTTGATGAGACCACATACAGACATAGAGTCAGGGCCAAGGGCCAGGGCCAGCGTTGTTGTGACTGAATGAGGCAAAAGCTTTTGTTAGGATGTTAAAGGCTCACAGCTCTATCACCACGAGCCAGCGTGCTTCAGAGACAACACCAAGGAGAGTAAGGCAAGATGACTAGAAGAAGAAAATACAGGCATGTTCATGTTCCTGAAGAAGAACTCACATCCAAGACATCCAAAGGACGACAAACACCAGCAAAAGGTGTACCAATTTTAAGCCAGAGAAACAATTTATCTAGACCTCCTCTATGAGGTACACGAACGGCCAATAGGTCCACGGAGACCCCTGTACTCCACATGTTAGGGAAATGGAGATGTGATCCACACACCACATTGAGTAAACCTGGTTTAGTAAAAGAAGTTGAAAAACGGGTTGGAGAGATGGCTCAGTGGTTAAGAGCATTGCCTGCTCTTCCAAAGTTCAGAAGTTCGATTCCTGGAAATCACATAGTTGCTCTCAAAATGAGGTTTGGTGCCCTCTACTGGCAACAGAGGGGAGAGGCAGGAGAGATGGCTCAGTGGTTAAGAGCATTGCCTGCTCTTCCAAAGTTCAGAAGTTCGATTCCTGGAAATCACATAATTGCTCTCAAAATGAGGTTTGGTGCCCTCTACTGGCAACAGAAGGAAGAGGCAGGAGAGATGGCTCAGTGATTAAGAGCATTGCCTGCTGAGGTTGATGAGGCCAAGTGGACACATACAGCCAGGGCCCACGTTGTTGTCTCAGAATCAGGCAACACATTTTGTTAGGATAATAAAGACTCACAGCTCTATCAGCATGAGCCTGCATGCTTCAGGGACACCACCAAGCAGAATGAGGAAAGATGGTTAGAAGAAGAAAATACAGGCATGTTCATGTTCCTTAAGAAGAACTCACATCCAAGACATCCAAAGGATGACAAACACCAGCAAAAGGTTTACCAATTTAAAGCCAGACAAACAATTTATCTAGACTTCATCTATGAGGTACGCGAACGGCCAATATGTCCATGGAAACCCCTGTACTCCACATGTTAGTGGAATGCAGATATGATCCACACACCACATAGAGTAAACCTGGTTTAGTTCAAGAAGTTGAAAAACGGGTTGGAGAGATGGCTCAGTGGTTAAGAACATTGCCTGCTCTTCCAACCTCCTGAACTGAATTCCAGGCAACCACATAATGGCTCACAACCATCTGCAATGAGGTCTTGTGCCCTCTTTTGGATACAGAAAGAAGAGCTGGGGAGATAGCTCAGTGGTTAAGAGCTTTGCCTGCCCTTCCAGAGGTCAGAAGATCGATTCCTGGCAACCACATAAGTGCTCTCAAAAGGAGGTTTGGTGCCCTCTACTGGCAACAGAAGGAAGATGCAAGAGAGATGGCTCAATGGTTAAGAGAATTGCCTGCTCTTCCAACCTCCTGAATTCAATTCCAGGCGACCACATAATGGGTTACAACCATCTGCAATGAGGTCTTGTGCCCTCTTTTGGGTACAGTAAGAAGAGCTGGAGAGATAGCTCAGTGGTTAAGAGCATTGGTTGCCCTTCCAAAGGTCAGAAGTTCGATTCCTGGGAACCACGTAATTGCTCTGAAAAGGAGGTTTGGCGCCCTCTATTGGCAACAGAAGGAAGAGGCAGGAAAGATGGCTCTGTGGTAAAGAGCTTTGCCTGCTGAATTTGATGAGGCCAAGAACAGACATAGAGTCGGGGCACAGGGCCAGGGCCCACGTTGTTGTGACTGAATGAGGCAAAAGCTCTTGTTAGGATGTTAAAGACTCACAGCTCTATCACCATGAGCCAGCGTGCTTCAGAGACAACACCAAGGAGAGTAAGGCAAGATGGCTAGAAGAAGAAAATATTGGCATGTTCATGTGCCTGAAGAAGAACTCATATCCAAGACAATCAAAGGACTACAAACACCAGCAAAATGTTAACCTATTTAAAGCCAGAGAAACAATTTATCTAGACCTCCTCTATGAGGTACATGAATGGCCAATAGGTCCATGCAGACCCCTGTACTCCACATGTCAGGGAAATGGAGATGTGATCCATACACCACATTGACTAAAGCTGGTTTAGTAAAAGAAGTTGAAAAACGGGTTGGAGAGATGGCTCAGTGGTTAAGAGCATTGCCTGCTCTTCCAAAGGTCAGAAGTTCGATTCCTGAAAATCACATAATTGCTCTCAAAAGGAGGTTTGGTGCCCTCTACTGGCAACAAAAAGAAGAGGCATGAGAGATGGCTCCGTGGTTAAGATCATTGCCTCCTCTTCCAACCTCCTGAATTCAATTCTAGGCAACCACATAATGGCTCACAACCATCTGCAATGAGGTCTTGTGCCCTCTTTTGGATACAAAAATAAGAGCTGGGGTGTTAGCTCATTGGATAAGAGCTTTGGCTGCCCTTCCAAAGGTCAGAAGTTCCATTCCTGGCAATCCCATAATTGCTCTCAAAAGGTAGATTTGGTGCCCTTTACTGGCAAAAAAGAAGAGGCATGAGAGATGGTTCAGTGCTTAAGAGCATTGCCTGCTCTTAGAACCTCCTGAAATCAATTGCAGGCAACCACATAATGATTCACAACCATCTGCCATGATGTCTTGTGCCCTCTTTTGGCTACAGTAAGAAAAGCTGGAGAGATAGGTCAGTGTTTAAGAACATTGGCTGCCCTTCCGAGGTCAGAAGTTCGATTCCTGGCTACCAAATAATTGCTCTCAAAAGGAGGTTTGGCGCGCTCTAGTGGCACCACAAGGAAGAGGCAAGAGAGATGGCTCTGTGGTAAAGAGCATTGCCTGCTGAGTTTGATGAGACCACATACAGACATAGAGTCAGGGCCAAAGGCCAGGGCCCGCGTTGTTGTGACTGAATGAGGCAAAAGCTTTTGTTAGGATGTTAAAGGCTCACAGCTCTATCACCACGAGCCAGCGTGCTTCAGAGACAACACCAAGGAGAGTAAGGCAAGATGACTAGAAGAAGAAAATACAGGCATGTTCATGTTCCTGAAGAAGAACTCACATCCAAGACATATAAAAGACGACAAACACCAGGAAAATATTTACCAATTTAAAGCCAGACAAACAATTTATCTAGACTTCATCTATGAGGTACGCGAACGGCCAATATGTCCATGGAGACCCCTGTAATCCACATGTTAGTGGAATGCAGATATGATCCACACACCACACTGAGTAAACGTGGTTTAGTTCAAGAAGTTGAAAAACGGGTTGGAGAGATGGCTCAGTGGTTAAGAACATTGCCTGCTCTTACAACCTCCTGAACTGAATTCCAGGCAACCACATAATGGCTCACAACCGTCTGCAATGAGGTCTTTTGCCCTCTTTTGGATACAGAAAGAAGAGCTGGGGAGATAGCTCAGTGGTTAAGAGCTTTGCCTGCCCTTCCAGAGGTCAGAAGTTCGATTCCTGCCAACCATATAATTGCTCTCAAAAGGAGGTTTGGTGCCCTCTACTGGCAACAGAATGAAGATGCAAGAGAGATGGCTCAATGGTTAAGAGAATTGCCTGCTCTTCCAACCTCCTGAATTCAATTCCAGGCGACCACATAATGGGTCACAACCATCTGCCATGAGGTCTTGTGCCCTCTTTTGCCTACAGTAAGAAGAGCTGGAGAGACAGCTCAGTGGTTAAGAGCATTGGTTGCCCTTCCAAAGGTCAGAAGTTCGATTCCTGGGAACCACGTAATTGCTCTGAAAAGGAGGTTTGGCGCCCTCTATTGGCAACAGAAGGAAGAGGCAGGAAAGATGGCTCTGTGATAAAGAGCTTTGATGCTGAGTTTGAAGAGGCCAAGAACAGACATAGAGTCGGGGTACAGGGCCAGGGCCCACGTTGTTGTGACTGAATGAGGCAAAAGCTCTTGTTAGGATGTTAAAGACTCACAGCTCTATCACCATGAGCCAGCGTGCTTCAGAGACAACACCAAGGAGAGTAAGGCAAGATGGCTAGAAGAAGAAAATATTGGCATGTTCATGTGCCTGAAGAAGAAGTCATATACAAGACAATCAAAGGACTACAAACACCAGCAAAACGTTAACCTATTTAAAGCCAGAGAAACAATTTATCTAGACCTCCTCTATGAGGTACATGAATGGCGAATAGGTCCATGCAGACCCCTGTACTCCACACGTCAGGGAAATGGAGATGTGATCCCCACACCACATTGACTAAAGCTGGTTTAGTAAAAGAAGTTGAAAAACGGGTTGGAGAGATGGCTCAGTGGTTAAGAGCATTGCCTGCTCTTCCAAAGGTCAGAAGTTCGATTCCTGGAAATCACATAATTGCTCTCAAAAGGAGGTTTGGTGCCCTCTACTGGTAACATAAGGAAGAGGCATGAGAGATGGCTCCGTGGTTAAGATCATTGCCTCCTCTTCCAACCTCCTGAATTCAATTCCAGGCAACCACATAATGGCTCACAACCATCTGCAATGAGGTCTTGTGCCCTCTTTTGGATACAAAAATAAGAGCTGGGGTGTTATCTCAGTGGATAAGAGCTTTGGCTGCCCTTCCAAAGGTCAGAAGTTCCATTCCTGGCAATCCCATAATTGCTCTCAAAAGGTAGATTTGGTGCCCTTTACTGGCAAAAAAGAAGAGGCATGAGAGATGGTTCAGTGCTTAAGAGCATTACCTGCTCTTAGAACCTCCTGAAATCAATTGCAGGCAACCACATAATGATTCACAACCATCTGCAATGAGGTCTTGTGCCCTCTTTTGGCTACAGTAAGAAAAGCTGGAGAGATAGGTCAGTGGTTAAGAACATTGGCTGCCCTTCCGAAGGTCAGAAGTTCGATTCCTGGCTACCAAATAATTGCTCTCAAAGAGGTTTGGCGCCCTCTAGTGGCACCACAAGGAAGAGGCAAGAGAGATGGCTCCTTGGTAAAGAGCATTGCCTGCTGAGTTTGATGAGACCACATACAGACATAGAGTCAGGGCCAAGGGCCAGGGCCAGCGTTGTTGTGACTGAATGAGGCAAAAGCTTTTGTTAGGATGTTAAAGGCTCACAGCTCTATCACCACGAGCCAGCGTGCTTCAGAGACAACACCAAGGAGAGTAAGGCAAGATGACTAGAAGAAGAAAATACAGGCATGTTCATGTTCCTGAAGAAGAACTCACATCCAAGACATCCAAAGGACGACAAACACCAGCAAAAGGTGTACCAATTTTAAGCCAGAGAAACAATTTATCTAGACCTCCTCTATGAGGTACACGAACGGCCAATAGGTCCACGGAGACCCCTGTACTCCACATGTTAGGGAAATGGAGATGTGATCCACACACCACATTGAGTAAACCTGGTTTAGTAAAAGAAGTTGAAAAACGGGTTGGAGAGATGGCTCAGTGGTTAAGAGCATTGCCTGCTCTTCCAAAGTTCAGAAGTTCGATTCCTGGGAATCACATAGTTGCTCTCAAAATGAGGTTTGGTGCCCTCTACTGGCAACAGAGGGGAGAGGCAGGAGAGATGGCTCAGTGGTTAAGAGCATTGCCTGCTCTTCCAAAGTTCAGAAGTTCGATTCCTGGAAATCACATAGTTGCTCTCAAAATGAGGTTTGGTGCCCTCTACTGACAACAGAGGGGAGAGGCAGGGGAGATGGCTCAGTGGTTAAGAGCATTGCCTGCTCTTCCAAAGTTCAGAAGTTCGATTCCTGGAAATCACATAATTGCTCTCAAAATGAGGTTTGGTGCCCTCTACTGGCAACAGAAGGAAGAGGCAGGAGAGATGGCTCAGTGGTTAAGAGCATTGCCTGCTGAGGTTGATGAGGCCAAGTGGACACATACAGCCAGGGCCCCCGTTGTTGTCTCAGAATCAGGCAAAACATTTTGTTAGGATAATAAAGACTCACAGCTCTATCAGCATGAGCCTGCATGCTTCAGGGACACCACCAAGCAGAATGAGGAAAGATGGTTAGAAGAAGAAAATACAGGCATGTTCATGTTCCTTAAGAAGAACTCACATCCAAGACATCCAAAGGACGACAAACACCAGCAAAAGGTTTACCAATTTAAAGCCAGACAAACAATTTATCTAGACTTCATCTATGAGGTACGCGAACGGCCAATATGTCCATGGAGACCCCTGTACTCCACATGTTAGTGGAATGCAGATATGATCCACACACCACATTGAGTAAACCTGGTTTAGTTCAAGAAGTTGAAAAACGGGTTGGAGAGATGGCTCAGTGGTTAAGAACATTGCCTGCTCTTCCAACCTCCTGAACTGAATTCCAGGCAACCACATAATGGCTCACAACCATCTGCAATGAGGTCTTGTGCCCTCTTTTGGATACAGAAAGAAGAGCTGGGGAGATAGCTCAGTGGTTAAGAGCTTTGCCTGCCCTTCCAAAGGTCAGAAGTTCGATTCCTGGCAACCACATAATTGCTCTCAAAAGGAGGTTTGGTGCCCTCTACTGGCAACAGAAGGAAGATGCAAGAGAGATGGCTCAATGGTTAAGAGAATTGCCTCCTCTTCCAACCTCCTGAATTCAATTCCAGGCGACCACATAATGGGTCACAACCATCTGCCATGAGGTCTTGTGCCCTCTTTTGGCTACAGTAAGAAGAGCTGGAGAGACAGCTCAGTGGTTAAGAGCATTGGTTGCCCTTCCAAAGGTCAGAAGTTCGATTCCTGGGAACCACGTAATTGCTCTCAAAAGGAGGTTTGGCGCCCTCTAGTGGCACCACAAGGAAGAGGCAGGAAAGATGGCTCTGTGGTACAGAGCTCTGCCTGCTGAGTTTGATGAGGCCAAGAACAGACATAGAGTCGGGGCACAGGGACAGTGCCCACGTTGTTGTGACTGAATGAGGCAAAAGCTCTTGTTAGGATGTTAAAGACTCACAGCTCTATCACCATGAGCCAGCGTGCTTCAGAGACAACACCAAGGAGAGTAAGGCATGATGGCTAGAAGAAGAAAATATTGGCATGTTCATGTGCCTGAAGAAGAAGAACTCATATCCAAGACAATCTAAGGACTACAAACACCAGCAAAATGTTAACCTATTTAAAGCCAGAGAAACAATTTATCTAGACCTCCTCTATGAGGTACATGAATGGCCAATAGGTCCACGCAGACCCCTGTACTCCACACGTCAGGGAAATGGAGATGTGATCCACACACCACATTGACTAAAGCTGGTTTAGTAAAAGAAGTTGAAAAACGGGTTGGAGAGATGGCTCAGTGGTTAAGAGCATTGCCTGCTCTTCCAAAGGTCAGAAGTTCGATTCCTGGAAATCACATAATTGCTCTCAAAAGGAGGTTTGGTGCCCTCTACTGGCAACATAAGGAAGAGGCATGAGAGATGGCTCCGTGGTTAAGATCATTGCCTCCTCTTCCAACCTCCTGAATTCTATTCCAGGCAACCACATAATGGCTCACAACCATCTGCAATGAGGTCTTGTGCCCTCTTTTGGATACAAAAATAAGAGCTGGGGTGTTAGCTCAGTGGATAAGAGCTTTGGCTGTCCTTCCAAAGGTCAGAAGTTCCATTCCTGGCAATCCCATAATTGCTCTCAAAAGGTAGATTTGGTGCCCTTTACTGGCAAAAAAGAAGAGGCATGAGAGATGGTTCAGTGCTTAAGAGCATTGCCTGCCCTTAGAACCTCCTGAAATCAATTGCAGGCAACCACATAATGATTCACAACCATCTGCCATGAGTTCTTGTGCCCTCTTTTGGCTACAGTAAGAAAAGCTGGAGAGATAGGTCAGTGGTTAAGAACATTGGCTGCCCTTCCGAAGGTCAGAAGTTCGATTCCTGGCTACCAAATAATTGCTCTCAAAAGGAGGTTTGGCGCCCTCTAGTGGCACCACAAGGAAGAGGCAAGAGAGATGGCTCTGTGGTAAAGAGCATTGCCTGCTGAGTTTGATGAGACCACATACAGACATAGAGTCAGGGCCAAGGGCCAGGGCCAGCGTTGTTGTGACTGAATGAGGCAAAAGCTTTTGTTAGGATGTTAAAGGCTCACAGCTCTATCACCACGAGCCAGCGTGCTTCAGAGACAACACCAAGGAGAGTAAGGCAAGATGACTAGAAGAAGAAAATACAGGCATGTTCATGTTCCTGAAGAAGAACTCACATCCAAGACATCCAAAGGACGACAAACACCAGCAAAAGGTGTACCAATTTTAAGCCAGAGAAACAATTTATCTAGACCTCCTCTATGAGGTACACGAACGGCCAATAGGTCCACGGAGACCCCTGTACTCCACATGTTAGGGAAATGGAGATGTGATCCACACACCACATTGAGTAAACCTGGTTTAGTAAAAGAAGTTGAAAAACGGGTTGGAGAGATGGCTCAGTGGTTAAGAGCATTGCCTGCTCTTCCAAAGTTCAGAAGTTCGATTCCTGGAAATCACATAGTTGCTCTCAAAATGAGGTTTGGTGCCCTCTACTGGCAACAGAGGGGAGAGGCAGGAGAGATGGCTCAGTGGTTAAGAGCATTGCCTGCTCTTCCAAAGTTCAGAAGTTCGATTCCTGGAAATCACATAATTGCTCTCAAAATGAGGTTTGGTGCCCTCTACTGGCAACAGAAGGAAGAGGCAGGAGAGATGGCTCAGTGATTAAGAGCATTGCCTGCTGAGGTTGATGAGGCCAAGTGGACACATACAGCCAGGGCCCACGTTGTTGTCTCAGAATCAGGCAACACATTTTGTTAGGATAATAAAGACTCACAGCTCTATCAGCATGAGCCTGCATGCTTCAGGGACACCACCAAGCAGAATGAGGAAAGATGGTTAGAAGAAGAAAATACAGGCATGTTCATGTTCCTTAAGAAGAACTCACATCCAAGACATCCAAAGGATGACAAACACCAGCAAAAGGTTTACCAATTTAAAGCCAGACAAACAATTTATCTAGACTTCATCTATGAGGTACGCGAACGGCCAATATGTCCATGGAAACCCCTGTACTCCACATGTTAGTGGAATGCAGATATGATCCACACACCACATAGAGTAAACCTGGTTTAGTTCAAGAAGTTGAAAAACGGGTTGGAGAGATGGCTCAGTGGTTAAGAACATTGCCTGCTCTTCCAACCTCCTGAACTGAATTCCAGGCAACCACATAATGGCTCACAACCATCTGCAATGAGGTCTTGTGCCCTCTTTTGGATACAGAAAGAAGAGCTGGGGAGATAGCTCAGTGGTTAAGAGCTTTGCCTGCCCTTCCAGAGGTCAGAAGATCGATTCCTGGCAACCACATAATTGCTCTCAAAAGGAGGTTTGGTGCCCTCTACTGGCAACAGAAGGAAGATGCAAGAGAGATGGCTCAATGGTTAAGAGAATTGCCTGCTCTTCCAACCTCCTGAATTCAATTCCAGGCGACCACATAATGGGTTACAACCATCTGCAATGAGGTCTTGTGCCCTCTTTTGGGTACAGTAAGAAGAGCTGGAGAGATAGCTCAGTGGTTAAGAGCATTGGTTGCCCTTCCAAAGGTCAGAAGTTCGATTCCTGGGAACCACGTAATTGCTCTGAAAAGGAGGTTTTGCGCCCTCTATTGGCAACAGAAGGAAGAGGCAGGAAAGATGGCTCTGTGGTAAAGAGCTTTGCCTGCTGAATTTGATGAGGCCAAGAACAGACATAGAGTCGGGGCACAGGGCCAGGGCCCACGTTGTTGTGACTGAATGAGGCAAAAGCTCTTGTTAGGATGTTAAAGACTCACAGCTCTATCACCATGAGCCAGCGTGCTTCAGAGACAACACCAAGGAGAGTAAGGCAAGATGGCTAGAAAAAGAAAATATTGGCATGTTCATGTGCCTGAAGAAGAACTCACATCCAAGACATCCAAAGGACGACAAACACCAGCAAAAGGTGTACCAAGTTTAAGCCAGAGAAACAATTTATCTAGACCTCCTCTATGAGGTACACGAACGGCCAATAGGTCCACGGAGACCCCTGTACTCCACATGTTAGGGAAATGGAGATGTGATCCACACACCACATTGAGTAAACCTGGTTTAGTAAAAGAAGTTGAAAAACGGGTTGGAGAGATGGCTCAGTGGTTAAGAGCATTGCCTGCTCTTCCAAAGTTCAGAAGTTCGATTCCTGGAAATCACATAGTTGCTCTCAAAATGAGGTTTGGTGCCCTCTACTGGCAACAGAGGGGAGAGGCAGGGGAGATGGCTCAGTGGTTAAGAGCATTGCCTGCTCTTCCAAAGTTCAGAAGTTCGATTCCTGGAAATCACATAATTGCTCTCAAAATGAGGTTTGGTGCCCTCTACTGGCAACAGAAGGAAGAGGCAGGAGAGATGGCTCAGTGGTTAAGAGCATTGCCTGCTGAGGTTGATGAGGCCAAGTGGACACATACAGCCAGGGCCCCCGTTGTTGTCTCAGAATCAGGCAAAACATTTTGTTAGGATAATAAAGACTCACAGCTCTATCAGCATGAGCCTGCATGCTTCAGGGACACCACCAAGCAGAATGAGGAAAGATGGTTAGAAGAAGAAAATACAGGCATGTTCATGTTCCTTAAGAAGAACTCACATCCAAGACATCCAAAGGACGACAAACACCAGCAAAAGGTTTACCAATTTAAAGCCAGACAAACAATTTATCTAGACTTCATCTATGAGGTACGCGAACGGCCAATATGTCCATGGAGACCCCTGTACTCCACATGTTAGTGGAATGCAGATATGATCCACACACCACATTGAGTAAACCTGGTTTAGTTCAAGAAGTTGAAAAACGGGTTGGAGAGATGGCTCAGTGGTTAAGAACATTGCCTGCTCTTCCAACCTCCTGAACTGAATTCCAGGCAACCACATAATGGCTCACAACCATCTGCAATGAGGTCTTGTGCCCTCTTTTGGATACAGAAAGAAGAGCTGGGGAGATAGCTCAGTGGTTAAGAGCTTTGCCTGCCCTTCCAAAGGTCAGAAGTTCGATTCCTGGCAACCACATAATTGCTCTCAAAAGGAGGTTTGGTGCCCTCTACTGGCAACAGAAGGAAGATGCAAGAGAGATGGCTCAATGGTTAAGAGAATTGCCTGCTCTTCCAACCTCCTGAATTCAATTCCAGGCGACCACATAATGGGTCACAACCATCTGCCATGAGGTCTTGTGCCCTCTTTTGGCTACAGTAAGAAGAGCTGGAGAGACAGCTCAGTGGTTAAGAGCATTGGTTGCCCTTCCAAAGGTCAGAAGTTCGATTCCTGGGAACCACGTAATTGCTCTCAAAAGGAGGTTTGGCGCCCTCTAGTGGCACCACAAGGAAGAGGCAGGAAAGATGGCTCTGTGGTAAAGAGCTCTGCCTGCTGAGTTTGATGAGGCCAAGAACAGACATAGAGTCGGGGCACAGGGCCAGGGCCCACGTTGTTGTGACTGAATGAGGCAAAAGCTCTTGTTAGGATGTTAAAGACTCACAGCTCTATCACCATGAGCCAGCGTGCTTCAGAGACAACACCAAGGAGAGTAAGGCAAGATGGCTAGAAGAAGAAAATATTGGCATGTTCATGTGCCTGAAGAAGAACTCATATACAAGACAATCAAAGGACTACAAACACCAGCAAAATGTTAACCTATTTAAAGCCAGAGAAACAATTTATCTAGACCTCCTCTATGAGGTACAAGAATGGCCAATAGGTCCATGCAGACCCCTGTACTCCACACGTCAGAGAAATGGAGATGTGATCCCCACACCACATTGACTAAAGCTGGTTTAGTAAAAGAAGTTGAAAAACGGGTTGGAGAGATGGCTCAGTGGTTAAGAGCATTGCCTGCTCTTCCAAAGGTCAGAAGTTCGATTCCTGGAAATCACATAATTGCTCTCAAAAGGAGGTTTGGTGCCCTCTACTGGTAACATAAGGAAGAGGCATGAGAGATGGCTCCGTGGTTAAGATCATTGCCTCCTCTTCCAACCTCCTGAATTCAATTCCAGGCAACCACATAATGGCTCACAACCATCTGCAATGAGGTCTTGTGCCCTCTTTTGGATACAAAAATAAGAGCTGGGGTGTTATCTCAGTGGATAAGAGCTTTGGCTGCCCTTCCAAAGGTCAGAAGTTCCATTCCTGGCAATCCCATAATTGCTCTCAAAAGGTAGATTTGGTGCCCTTTACTGGCAAAAAAGAAGAGGCATGAGAGATGGTTCAGTGCTTAAGAGCATTACCTGCCCTTAGAACCTCCTGAAATCAATTGCAGGCAACCACATAATGATTCACAACCATCTGCAATGAGGTCTTGTGCCCTCTTTTGGCTACAGTAAGAAAAGCTGGAGAGATAGGTCAGTGGTTAAGAACATTGGCTGCCCTTCCGAAGGTCAGAAGTTCGATTCCTGGCTACCAAATAATTGCTCTCAAAGAGGTTTGGCGCCCTCTAGTGGCACCACAAGGAAGAGGCAAGAGAGATGGCTCCTTGGTAAAGAGCTTTGCCTGCTGAGTTTGATGAGACCACATACAGACATAGAGTCAGGGCCAAGGGCCAGGGCCCGCGTTGTTGTGACTGAATGAGGCAAAAGCTTTTGTTAGGATGTTAAAGGCTCACAGCTCTATCACCACGAGCCAGCGTGCTTCAGAGACAACACCAAGGAGAGTAAGGCAAGATGACTAGAAGAAGAAAATACAGGCATGTTCATGTTCCTGAAGAAGAACTCACATCCAAGACATCCAAAGGACGACAAACACCAGCAAAAGGTGTACCAATTTTAAGCCAGAGAAACAATTTATCTAGACCTCCTCTATGAGGTACACGAACGGCCAATAGGTCCACGGAGACCCCTGTACTCCACATGTTAGGGAAATGGAGATGTGATCCACACACCACATTGAGTAAACCTGGTTTAGTAAAAGAAGTTGAAAAACGGGTTGGAGAGATGGCTCAGTGGTTAAGAGCATTGCCTGCTCTTCCAAAGTTCAGAAGTTCGATTCCTGGAAATCACATAGTTGCTCTCAAAATGAGGTTTGGTGCCCTCTACTGGCAACAGAGGGGAGAGGCAGGGGAGATGGCTCAGTGGTTAAGAGCATTGCCTGCTCTTCCAAAGTTCAGAAGTTCGATTCCTGGAAATCACATAATTGCTCTCAAAATGAGGTTTGGTGCCCTCTACTGGCAACAGAAGGAAGAGGCAGGAGAGATGGCTCAGTGGTTAAGAGCATTGCCTGCTGAGGTTGATGAGGCATAGTGGACACATACAGCCAGGGCCCCCGTTGTTGTCTCAGAATCAGGCAAAACATTTTGTTAGGATAATAAAGACTCACAGCTCTATCAGCATGAGCCTGCATGCTTCAGGGACACCACCAAGCAGAATGAGGAAAGATGGTTAGAAGAAGAAAATACAGGCATGTTCATGTTCCTTAAGAAGATCTCACATCCAAGACATCCAAAGGACGACAAACACCAGCAAAAGGTTTACCAATTTAAAGCCAGACAAACAATTTATCTAGACTTCATCTATGAGGTACGCGAACGGCCAATATGTCCATGGAGACCCCTGTACTCCACATGTTAGTGGAATGCAGATATGATCCACACACCACATAGAGTAAACCTGGTTTAGTTCAAGAAGTTGAAAAACGGGTTGGAGAGATGGCTCAGTGGTTAAGAACATTGCCTGCTCTTCCAACCTCCTGAACTGAATTCCAGCCATCCACATAATGGCTCACAACCATCTGCAATGAGGTCTTGTGCCCTCTTTTGGATACAGAAAGAAGAGCTGGGGAGATAGCTCAGAGGTTAAGAGCTTTGCCTGCCCTTCCAAAGGTCAGAAGTTCGATTCCAGGCAACCACATAATTGCTCTCAAAAGGAGGTTTGGTGCCCTCTACTGGCAACAGAAGGAAGATGCAAGAGAGATGGCTCAATGGTTAAGAGAATTGCCTGCTCTTCCAACCTCCTGAATTCAATTCCAGGCGACCACATAATGGGTCACAACCATCTGCCATGAGGTCTTGTGCCCTCTTTTGGCTACAGTAAGAAGAGCTGGAGAGACAGCTCAGTGGTTAAGAGCATTGGTTGCCCTTCCAAAGGTCAGAAGTTCGATTCCTGGGAACCACGTAATTGCTCTCAAAAGGAGGTTTGGCGCCCTCTAGTGGCACCACAAGGAAGAGGCAGGAAAGATGGCTCTGTGGTAAAGAGCTCTGCCTGCTGAGTTTGATGAGGCCAAGAACAGACATAGAGTCGGGGCACAGGGCCAGGGCCCACGTTGTTGTGACTGAATGAGGCAAAAGCTCTTGTTAGGATGTTAAAGACTCACAGCTCTATCACCATGAGCCAGCGTGCTTCAGAGACAACACCAAGGAGAGTAAGGCATGATGGCTAGAAGAAGAAAATATTGGCATGTTCATGTGCCTGAAGAAGAAGAACTCATATCCAAGACAATCTAAGGACTACAAACACCAGCAAAATGTTAACCTATTTAAAGCCAGAGAAACAATTTATCTAGACCTCCTCTATGAGGTACATGAATGGCCAATAGGTCCACGCAGACCCCTGTACTCCACACGTCAGGGAAATGGAGATGTGATCCACACACCACATTGACTAAAGCTGGTTTAGTAAAAGAAGTTGAAAAACGGGTTGGAGAGATGGCTCAGTGGTTAAGAGCATTGCCTGCTCTTCCAAAGGTCAGAAGTTCGATTCCTGGAAATCACATAATTGCTCTCAAAAGGAGGTTTGGTGCCCTCTACTGGCAACATAAGGAAGAGGCATGAGAGATGGCTCCGTGGTTAAGATCATTGCCTCCTCTTCCAACCTCCTGAATTCTATTCCAGGCAACCACATAATGGCTCACAACCATCTGCAATGAGGTCTTGTGCCCTCTTTTGGATACAAAAATAAGAGCTGGGGTGTTAGCTCAGTGGATAAGAGCTTTGGCTGTCCTTCCAAAGGTCAGAAGTTCCATTCCTGGCAATCCCATAATTGCTCTCAAAAGGTAGATTTGGTGCCCTTTACTGGCAAAAAAGAAGAGGCATGAGAGATGGTTCAGTGCTTAAGAGCATTGCCTGCCCTTAGAACCTCCTGAAATCAATTGCAGGCAACCACATAATGATTCACAACCATCTGCCATGAGGTCTTGTGCCCTCTTTTGGCTACAGTAAGAAAAGCTGGAGAGATAGGTCAGTGGTTAAGAACATTGGCTGCCCTTCCGAAGGTCAGAAGTTCGATTCCTGGCTACCAAATAATTGCTCTCAAAAGGAGGTTTGGCGCCCTCTAGTGGCACCACAAGGAAGAGGCAAGAGAGATGGCTCTGTGGTAAAGAGCATTGCCTGCTGAGTTTGATGAGACCACATACAGACATAGAGTCAGGGCCAAGGGCCAGGGCCAGCGTTGTTGTGACTGAATGAGGCAAAAGCTTTTGTTAGGATGTTAAAGGCTCACAGCTCTATCACCACGAGCCAGCGTGCTTCAAGGACAACACCAAGGAGAGTAAGGCAAGATGACTAGAAGAAGAAAATACAGGCATGTTCATGTTCCTGAAGAAGAACTCACATCCAAGACATCCAAAGGACGACAAACACCAGCAAAAGGTGTACCAATTTTAAGCCAGAGAAACAATTTATCTAGACCTCCTCTATGAGGTACACGAACGGCCAATAGGTCCACGGAGACCCCTGTACTCCACATGTTAGGGAAATGGAGATGTGATCCACACACCACATTGAGTAAACCTGGTTTAGCAAAAGAAGTTGAAAAACGGGTTGGAGAGATGGCTCAGTGGTTAAGTGCATTGCCTGCTCTTCCAAAGTTCAGAAGTTCGATTCCTGGGAATCACATAGTTGCTCTCAAAATGAGGTTTGGTGCCCTCTACTGGCAACAGAGGGGAGAGGCAGGAGAGATGGCTCAGTGGTTAAGAGCATTGCCTGCTCTTCCAAAGTTCAGAAGTTCGATTCCTGGAAATCACATAATTGCTCTCAAAATGAGGTTTGGTGCCCTCTACTGGCAACAGAAGGAAGAGGCAGGAGAGATGGCTCAGTGATTAAGAGCATTGCCTGCTGAGGTTGATGAGGCCAAGTGGACACATACAGCCAGGGCCCACGTTGTTGTCTCAGAATCAGGCAACACATTTTGTTAGGATAATAAAGACTCACAGCTCTATCAGCATGAGCCTGCATGCTTCAGGGACACCACCAAGCAGAATGAGGAAAGATGGTTAGAAGAAGAAAATACAGGCATGTTCATGTTCCTCAAGAAAAACTCACATCCAAGACATCCAAAGGATGACAAACACCAGCAAAAGGTTTACCAATTTAAAGCCAGACAAACAATTTATCTAGAATTCATCTATGAGGTACGCGAACGGCCAATATGTCCATGGAGACCCCTGTACTCCACATGTTAGTGGAATGCAGATATGATCCACACACCACATTGAGTAAACCTGGTTTAGTTCAAGAAGTTGAAAAACGGGTTGGAGAGATGGCTCAGTGGTTAAGAACATTTCCTGCTCTTCCAACCTACTGAACTGAATTCCAGGCAACCACATAATGGCTCACAACCATCTGCAATGAGGTCTTGTGCCCTCTTTTGGATACAGAAAGAAGAGCTGGGGAGATAGCTCAGTGGTTAAGAGCTTTGCCTGCCCTTCCAGAGGTCAGAAGTTCGATTCCTGGCAACCACATAATTGCTCTCAAAAGGAGGTTTGGTGCCCTCTACTGGCAACAGAAGGAAGATGCAAGAGAGATGGCTAAATGGTTAAGAGAATTGCCTGCTCTTCCAACCTCCTGAATTCAATTCCAGGCGACCACATAATGGGTCACAACCATCTGCCATGAGGTCTTGTGCCCTCTTTTGCCTACAGTAAGAAGAGCTGGAGAGACAGCTCAGTGGTTAAGAGCATTGGTTGCCCTTCCAAAGGTCAGAAGTTCGATTCCTGGGAACCACGTAATTGCTCTGAAAAGGAGGTTTGGCGCCCTCTATTGGCAACAGAAGGAAGAGGCAGGAAAGATGGCTCTGTGATAAAGAGCTTTGCCTGCTGAGTTTGAAGAGGCCAAGAACAGACATAGAGTCGGGGTACAGGGCCAGGGCCCACGTTGTTGTGACTGAATGAGGAAAAGCTCTTGTTAGGATGTTAAAGACTCACAGCTCTATCACCATGAGCCAGCGTGCTTCAGAGACAACACCAAGGAGAGTAAGGCAAGATGGCTAGAAGAAGAAAATATTGGCATGTTCATGTGCCTGAAGAAGAACTCATATACAAGACAATCAAAGGACTACAAACACCAGCAAAATGTTAACCTATTTAAAGCCAGAGAAACAATTTATCTAGACCTCCTCTATGAGGTACATGAATGGCCAATAGGTCCACGCAGACCCCTGTACTCCACACGTCAGGGAAATGGAGATGTGATCCACACACCACATTGACTAAAGCTGGTTTAGTAAAAGAAGTTGAAAAACGGGTTGGAGAGATGGCTCAGTGGTTAAGAGCATTGCCTGCTCTTCCAAAGGTCAGAAGTTCGATTCCTGAAAATCACATAATTGCTCTCAAAAGGAGGTTTGGTGCCCTCTACTGGCAACAAAAAGAAGAGGCATGAGAGATGGCTCCGTGGTTAAGATCATTGCCTCCTCTTCCAACCTCCTAAATTCAATTCTAGGCAACCACATAATGGCTCACAACCATCTGCAATGAGGTCTTGTGCCCTCTTTTGGATACAAAAATAAGAGCTGGGGTGTTAGCTCATTGGATAAGAGCTTTGGCTGCCCTTCCAAAGGTCAGAAGTTCCATTCCTGGCAATCCCATAATTGCTCTCAAAAGGTAGATTTGGTGCCCTTTACTGGCAAAAAAGAAGAGGCATGAGAGATGGTTCAGTGCTTAAGAGCATTGCCTGCTCTTAGAACCTCCTGAAATCAATTGCAGGCAACCACATAATGATTCACAACCATCTGCCATGAGGTCTTGTGCCCTCTTTTGGCTACAGTAAGAAAAGCTGGAGAGATAGGTCAGTGTTTAAGAACATTGGCTGCCCTTCCGAGGTCAGAAGTTCGATTCCTGGCTACCAAATAATTGCTCTCAAAAGGAGGTTTGGCGCGCTCTAGTGGCACCACAAGGAAGAGGCAAGAGAGATGGCTCTGTGGTAAAGAGCATTGCCTGCTGAGTTTGATGAGACCACATACAGACATAGAGTCAGGGCCAAAGGCCAGGGCCCGCGTTGTTGTGACTGAATGAGGCAAAAGCTTTTGTTAGGATGTTAAAGGCTCACAGCTCTATCACCACGAGCCAGCGTGCTTCAGAGACAACACCAAGGAGAGTAAGGCAAGATGACTAGAAGAAGAAAATACAGGCATGTTCATGTTCCTGAAGAAGAACTCACATCCAAGACATATAAAAGACGACAAACACCAGGAAAATGTTTACCAATTTAAAGCCAGACAAACAATTTATCTAGACTTCATCTATGAGGTACGCGAACGGCCAATATGTCCATGGAGACCCCTGTAATCCACATGTTAGTGGAATGCAGATATGATCCACACACCACATTGAGTAAACCTGGTTTAGTTCAAGAAGTTGAAAAACGGGTTGGAGAGATGGCTCAGTGGTTAAGAACATTGCCTGCTCTTACAACCTCCTGAACTGAATTCCAGGCAACCACATAATGGCTCACAACCATCTGCAATGAGGTCTTTTGCCCTCTTTTGCATACAGAAAGAAGAGCTGGGGAGATAGCTCAGTGGTTAAGAGCTTTGCCTGCTCTTCCAGAGGTCAGAAGTTCGATTCCTGCCAACCATATAATTGCTCTCAAAAGGAGGTTTGGTGCCCTCTACTGGCAACAGAATGAAGATGCAAGAGAGATGGCTCAATGGTTAAGAGAATTGCCTGCTCTTCCAACCTCCTGAATTCAATTCCAGGCGACCACATAATGGGTCACAACCATCTGCCATGAGGTCTTGTGCCCTCTTTTGCCTACAGTAAGAAGAGCTGGAGAGACAGCTCAGTGTTTAAGAGCATTGGTTGCCCTTCCAAAGGTCAGAAGTTCGATTCCTGGGAACCACGTAATTGCTCTGAAAAGGAGGTTTGGCGCCCTCTATTGGCAACAGAAGGAAGAGGCAGGAAAGATGGCTCTGTGATAAAGAGCTTTGCCTGCTGAGTTTGATGAGGCCAAGAACAGACATAGAGTCGGGGCACAGGGCCAGGGCCCACGTTGTTGTGACTGAATGAGGCAAAAGCTCTTGTTAGGATGTTAAAGATTCACAGCTCTATCACCATGAGCCAGCGTGCTTCAGAGACAACACCAAGGAGAGTAAGGCAAGATGGCTAGAAGAAGAAAATATTGGCATGTTCATGTGCCTGAAGAAGAACTCATATACAAGACAATCAAAGGACTACAAACACCAGCAAAATGTTAACCTATTTAAAGCCAGAGAAACAATTTATCTAGACCTCCTCTATGAGGTACATGAATGGCCAATAGGTCCACGCAGACCCCTGTACTCCACACGTCAGGGAAATGGAGATGTGATCCACACACCACATTGACTAAAGCTGGTTTAGTAAAAGAAGTTGAAAAACGGGTTGGAGAGATGGCTCAGTGGTTAAGAGCATTGCCTGCTCTTCCAAAGGTCAGAAGTTCGATTCCTGGAAATCACATAATTGCTCTCAAAAGGAGGTTTGGTGCCCTCTACTGGTAACATAAGGAAGAGGCATGAGAGATGGCTCCGTGGTTAAGATCATTGCCTCCTCTTCCAACCTCCTGAATTCAATACCAGGCAACCACATAATGGCTCACAACCATCTGCAATGAGGTCTTGTGCCCTCTTTTGGATAGAAAAATAAGAGCTGAGTTGTTATCTCAGTGGATAAGAGCTTTGGCTGCCCTTCCAAAGGTCAGAAGTTCCATTCCTGGCAATCCCATAATTGCTCTCAAAAGGTAGATTTGGTGCCCTTTACTGGCAAAAAAGAAGAGGCATGAGAGATGGTTCAGTGCTTAAGAGCATTACCTGCTCTTAGAACCTCCTGAAATCAATTGCAGGCAACCACATAATGATTCACAACCATCTGCAATGAGGTCTTGTGCCCTCTTTTGGCTACAGTAAGAAAAGCTGGAGAGATAGGTCAGTGGTTAAGAACATTGGCTGCCCTTCCGAAGGTCAGAAGTTCGATTCCTGGCTACCAAATAATTGCTCTCAAAGAGGTTTGGCGCCCTCTAGTGGCACCACAAGGAAGAGGCAAGAGAGATGGCTCCTTGGTAAAGAGCTTTGCCTGCTGAGTTTGATGAGACCACATACAGACATAGAGTCAGGGCCAAGGGCCAGGGCCCGCGTTGTTGTGACTGAATGAGGCAAAAGCTTTTGTTAGGATGTTAAAGGCTCACAGCTCTATCACCACGAGCCAGCGTGCTTCAGAGACAACACCAAGGAGAGTAAGGCAAGATGACTAGAAGAAGAAAATACAGGCATGTTCATGTTCCTGAAGAAGAACTCACATCCAAGACATCCAAAGGACGACAAACACCAGCAAAAGGTGTACCAATTTTAAGCCAGAGAAACAATTTATCTAGACCTCCTCTATGAGGTACACGAACGGCCAATAGGTCCACGGAGACCCCTGTACTCCACATGTTAGGGAAATGGAGATGTGATCCACACACCACATTGAGTAAACCTGGTTTAGTAAAAGAAGTTGAAAAACGGGTTGGAGAGATGGCTCAGTGGTTAAGAGCATTGCCTGCTCTTCCAAAGTTCAGAAGTTCGATTCCTGGGAATCACATAGTTGCTCTCAAAATGAGGTTTGGTGCCCTCTACTGGCAACAGAGGGGAGAGGCAGGAGAGATGGCTCAGTGGTTAAGAGCATTGCCTGCTCTTCCAAAGTTCAGAAGTTCGATTCCTGGAAATCACATAATTGCTCACAAAATGAGGTTTGGTGCCCTCTACTGGCAACAGAAGGAAGAGGCAGGAGAGATGGCTCAGTGATTAAGAGCATTGCCTGCTGAGGTTGATGAGGCCAAGTGGACACATACAGCCAGGGTCCACGTTGTTGTCTCAGAATCAGGCAACACATTTTGTTAGGATAATAAAGACTCACAGCTCTATCAGCATGAGCCTGCATGCTTCAGGGACACCACCAAGCAGAATGAGGAAAGATGGTTAGAAGAAGAAAATACAGGCATGTTCATGTTCCTTAAGAAGAACTCATATCCAAGACATCCAAAGGATGACAAACACCAGCAAAAGGTTTACCAATTTAAAGCCAGACAAACAATTTATCTAGACTTCATCTATGAGGTACGCGAACGGCCAATATGTCCATGGAAACCCCTGTACTCCACATGTTAGTGGAATGCAGATATGATCCACACACCACATAGAGTAAACCTGGTTTAGTTCAAGAAGTTGAAAAACGGGTTGGAGAGATGGCTCAGTGGTTAAGAACATTGCCTGCTCTTCCAACCTCCTGAACTGAATTCCAGGCAACCACATAATGGCTCACAACCATCTGCAATGAGGTCTTGTGCCCTCTTTTGGATACAGAAAGAAGAGCTGGGGAGATAGCTCAGTGGTTAAGAGCTTTGCCTGCCCTTCCAGAGGTAAGAAGTTCGATTCCTGGCAACCATATAATTGCTCTCAAAAGGAGGTTTGGTGCCCTCTACTGGCAACAGAATGAAGATGCAAGAGAGATGGCTCAATGGTTAAGAGAATTGCCTGCTCTTCCAACCTCCTGAATTCAATTCCAGGCGACCACATAATGGGTCACAACCATCTGCCATGAGGTCTTGTGCCCTCTTTTGCCTACAGTAAGAAGAGCTGGAGAGACAGCTCAGTGTTTAAGAGCATTGGTTGCCCTTCCAAAGGTCAGAAGTTCGATTCCTGGGAACCACGTAATTGCTCTGAAAAGGAGGTTTGGCGCCCTCTATTGGCAACAGAAGGAAGAGGCAGGAAAGATGGCTCTGTGATAAAGAGCTTTGCCTGCTGAGTTTGATGAGGCCAAGAACAGACATAGAGTCGGGGCACAGGGCCAGGGCCCACGTTGTTGTGACTGAATGAGGCAAAAGCTCTTGTTAGGATGTTAAAGATTCACAGCTCTATCACCATGAGCCAGCGTGCTTCAGAGACAACACCAAGGAGAGTAAGGCAAGATGGCTAGAAGAAGAAAATATTGGCATGTTCATGTGCCTGAAGAAGAACTCATATACAAGACAATCAAAGGACTACAAACACCAGCAAAATGTTAACCTATTTAAAGCCAGAGAAACAATTTATCTAGACCTCCTCTATGAGGTACATGAATGGCCAATAGGTCCACGCAGACCCCTGTACTCCACACGTCAGGGAAATGGAGATGTGATCCACACACCACATTGACTAAAGCTGGTTTAGTAAAAGAAGTTGAAAAACGGGTTGGAGTGATGGCTCAGTGGTTAAGAGCATTGCCTGCTCTTCCAAAGGTCAGAAGTTCGATTCCTGGAAATCACATAATTGCTCTCAAAAGGAGGTTTGGTGCCCTCTACTGGTAACATAAGGAAGAGGCATGAGAGATGGCTCCGTGGTTAAGATCATTGCCTCCTCTTCCAACCTCCTGAATTCAATACCAGGCAACCACATAATGGCTCACAACCATCTGCAATGAGGTCTTGTGCCCTCTTTTGGATAGAAAAATAAGAGCTGGGTTGTTATCTCAGTGGATAAGAGCTTTGGCTGCCCTTCCAAAGGTCAGAAGTTCCATTCCTGGCAATCCCATAATTGCTCTCAAAAGGTAGATTTGGTGCCCTTTACTGGCAAAAAAGAAGAGGCATGAGAGATGGTTCAGTGCTTAAGAGCATTACCTGCTCTTAGAACCTCCTGAAATCAATTGCAGGCAACCACATAATGATTCACAACCATCTGCAATGAGGTCTTGTGCCCTCTTTTGGCTACAGTAAGAAAAGCTGGAGAGATAGGTCAGTGGTTAAGAACATTGGCTGCCCTTCCGAAGGTCAGAAGTTCGATTCCTGGCTACCAAATAATTGTTCTCAAAGAGGTTTGGCGCCCTCTAGTGGCACCACAAGGAAGAGGCAAGAGAGATGGCTCCTTGGTAAAGAGCTTTGCCTGCTGAGTTTGATGAGACCACATACAGACATAGAGTCAGGGCCAAGGGCCAGGGCCCGCGTTGTTGTGACTGAATGAGGCAAAAGCTTTTGTTAGGATGTTAAAGGCTCACAGCTCTATCACCACGAGCCAGCGTGCTTCAGAGACAACACCAAGGAGAGTAAGGCAAGATGACTAGAAGAAGAAAATACAGGCATGTTCATGTTCCTGAAGAAGAACTCACATCCAAGACATCCAAAGGACGACAAACACCAGCAAAAGGTGTACCAATTTTAAGCCAGAGAAACAATTTATCTAGACCTCCTCTATGAGGTACACGAACGGCCAATAGGTCCACGGAGACCCCTGTACTCCACATGTTAGGGAAATGGAGATGTGATCCACATACCACATTGAGTAAACCTGGTTTAGTAAAAGAAGTTGAAAAACGGGTTGGAGAGATGGCTCAGTGGTTAAGAGCATTGCCTGCTCTTCCAAAGTTCAGAAGTTCGATTCCTGGGAATCACATAGTTGCTCTCAAAATGAGGTTTGGTGCCCTCTACTGGCAACAGAGGGGAGAGGCAGGAGAGATGGCTCAGTGGTTAAGAGCATTGCCTGCTCTTCCAAAGTTCAGAAGTTCGATTCCTGGAAATCACATAATTGCTCTCAAAATGAGGTTTGGTGCCCTCTACTGGCAACAGAAGGAAGAGGCAGGAGAGATGGCTCAGTGATTAAGAGCATTGCCTGCTGAGGTTGATGAGGCCAAGTGGACACATACAGCCAGGGTCCACGTTGTTGTCTCAGAATCAGGCAACACATTTTGTTAGGATAATAAAGACTCACAGCTCTATCAGCATGAGCCTGCATGCTTCAGGGACACCACCAAGCAGAATGAGGAAAGATGGTTAGAAGAAGAAAATACAGGCATGTTCATGTTCCTTAAGAAGAACTCACATCCAAGACATCCAAAGGATGACAAACACCAGCAAAAGGTTTACCAATTTAAAGCCAGACAAACAATTTATCTAGACTTCATCTATGAGGTAAGCGAACGGCCAATATGTCCATGGAAACCCCTGTACTCCACATGTTAGTGGAATGCAGATATGATCCACACACCACATAGAGTAAACCTGGTTTAGTTCAAGAAGTTGAAAAACGGGTTGGAGAGATGGCTCAGTGGTTAAGAACATTGCCTGCTCTTCCAACCTCCTGAACTGAATTCCAGGCAACCACATAATGGCTCACAACCATCTGCAATGAGGTCTTGTGCCCTCTTTTGGATACAGAAAGAAGAGCTGGGGAGATAGCTCAGTGGTTAAGAGCTTTGCCTGCCCTTCCAGAGGTCAGAAGATCGATTCCTGGCAACCACATAATTGCTCTCAAAAGGAGGTTTGGTGCCCTCTACTGGCAACAGAAGGAAGATGCAAGAGAGATGGCTCAATGGTTAAGAGAATTGCCTGCTCTTCCAACCTCCTGAATTCAATTCCAGGCGACCACATAATGGGTTACAACCTTCTGCAATGAGGTCTTGTGCCCTCTTTTGGGTACAGTAAGAAGAGCTGGAGAGATAGCTCAGTGGTTAAGAGCATTGGTTGCCCTTCCAAAGGTCAGAAGTTCGATTCCTGGGAACCACGTAATTGCTCTGAAAAGGAGGTTTTGCGCCCTCTATTGGCAACAGAAGGAAGAGGCAGGAAAGATGGCTCTGTGGTAAAGAGCTTTGCCTGCTGAATTTGATGAGGCCAAGAACAGACATAGAGTCGGGGCACAGGGCCAGGGCCCACGTTGTTGTGACTGAATGAGGCAAAAGCTCTTGTTAGGATGTTAAAGACTCACAGCTCTATCACCATGAGCCAGCGTGCTTCAGAGACAACACCAAGGAGAGTAAGGCAAGATGGCTAGAAGAAGAAAATATTGGCATGTTCATGTGCCTGAAGAAGAACTCATATCCAAGACAATCAAAGGACTACAAACACCAGCAAAATGTTAACCTATTTAAAGCCAGAGAAACAATTTATCTAGACCTCCTCTATGAGGTACATGAATGGCCAATAGGTCCATGCAGACCCCTGTACTCCACATGTCAGGGAAATGGAGATGTGATCCATACACCACATTGACTAAAGCTGGTTTAGTAAAAGAAGTTGAAAAACGGGTTGGAGAGATGGCTCAGTGGTTAAGAGCATTGCCTGCTCTTCCAAAGGTCAGAAGTTCGATTCCTGAAAATCACATAATTGCTCTCAAAAGGAGGTTTGGTGCCCTCTACTGGCAACAAAAAGAAGAGGCATGAGAGATGGCTCCGTGGTTAAGATCATTGCCTCCTCTTCCAACCTCCTAAATTCAATTCTAGGCAACCACATAATGGCTCACAACCATCTGCAATGAGGTCTTGTGCCCTCTTTTGGATACAAAAATAAGAGCTGGGGTGTTAGCTCATTGGATAAGAACTTTGGCTGCCCTTCCAAAGGTCAGAAGTTCCATTCCTGGCAATCCCATAATTGCTCTCAAAAGGTAGATTTGGTGCCCTTTACTGGCAAAAAAGAAGAGGCATGAGAGATGGTTCAGTGCTTAAGAGCATTGCCTGCTCTTAGAACCTCCTGAAATCAATTGCAGGCAACCACATAATGATTCACAACCATCTGCCATGAGGTCTTGTGCCCTCTTTTGGCTACAGTAAGAAAAGCTGGAGAGATAGGTCAGTGTTTAAGAACATTGGCTGCCCTTCCGAGGTCAGAAGTTCGATTCCTGGCTACCAAATAATTGCTCTCAAAAGGAGGTTTGGCGCGCTCTAGTGGCACCACAAGGAAGAGGCAAGAGAGATGGCTCTGTGGTAAAGAGCATTGCCTGCTGAGTTTGATGAGACCACATACAGACATAGAGTCAGGGCCAAAGGCCAGGGCCAGCGTTGTTGTGACTGAATGAGGCAAAAGCATTTGTTAGGATGTTAAAGGCTCACAGCTCTATCACCACGAGCCAGCGTGCTTCAGAGACAACACCAAGGAGAGTAAGGCAAGATGACTAGAAGAAGAAAATACAGGCATGTTCATGTTCCTGAAGAAGAACTCACATCCAAGACATATAAAAGACGACAAACACCAGGAAAATGTTTACCAATTTAAAGCCAGACAAACAATTTATCTAGACTTCATCTATGAGGTACGCGAACGGCCAATATGTCCATGGAGACCCCTGTAATCCACATGTTAGTGGAATGCAGATATGATCCACACACCACATTGAGTAAACCTGGTTTAGTTCAAGAAGTTGAAAAACGGGTTGGAGAGATGGCTCAGTGGTTAAGAACATTGCCTGCTCTTACAACCTCCTGAACTGAATTCCAGGCAACCACATAATGGCTCACAACCATCTGCAATGAGGTCTTTTGCCCTCTTTTGGATACAGAAAGAAGAGCTGGGGAGATAGCTCAGTGGTTAAGAGCTTTGCCTGCCCTTCCAGAGGTCAGAAGTTCGATTCCTGCCAACCACATAATTGCTCTCAAAAGGAGGTTTGGTGCCCTCTACTGGCAACAGAAGGAAGATGCAAGAGAGATGGCTCAATGGTTAAGAGAATTGCCTGCTCTTCCAACCTCCTGAATTCAATTCCAGGCGACCACATAATGGGTCACAACCATCTGCCATGAGGTCTTGTGCCCTCTTTTGGCTACAGTAAGAAGAGCTGGAGAGACAGCTCAGTGGTTAAGAGCATTGGTTGCCCTTCCAAAGGTCAGAAGTTCGATTCCTGGGAACCACGTAATTGCTCTCAAAAGGAGGTTTGGCGCCCTCTAGTGGCACCACAAGGAAGAGGCAGGAAAGATGGCTCTGTGGTACAGAGCTCTGCCTGCTGAGTTTGATGAGGCCAAGAACAGACATAGAGTCGGGGCACAGGGCCAGGGCCCACATTGTTGTGACTGAATGAGGCAAAAGCTCTTGTTAGGATGTTAAAGACTCACAGCTCTATCACCATGAGCCAGCGTGCTTCAGAGACAACACCAAGGAGAGTAAGGCAAGATGGCTAGAAGAAGAAAATATTGGCATGTTCATGTGCCTGAAGAAGAAGAACTCATATCCAAGACAATCTAAGGACTACAAACACCAGCAAAATGTTAACCTATTTAAAGCCAGAGAAACAATTTATCTAGACCTCCTCTATGAGGTACATGAATGGCCAATAGGTCCACGCAGACCCCTGTACTCCACACGTCAGGGAAATGGAGATGTGATCCACACACCACATTGACTAAAGCTGGTTTAGTAAAAGAAGTTGAAAAACGGGTTGGAGAGATGGCTCAGTGGTTAAGAGCATTGCCTGCTCTTCCAAAGGTCAGAAGTTCGATTCCTGGAAATCACATAATTGCTCTCAAAAGGAGGTTTGGTGCCCTCTACTGGCAACATAAGGAAGAGGCATGAGAGATGGCTCCGTGGTTAAGATCATTGCCTCCTCTTCCAACCTCCTGAATTCTATTCCAGGCAACCACATAATGGCTCACAACCATCTGCAATGAGGTCTTGTGCCCTCTTTTGGATACAAAAATAAGAGCTGGGGTGTTAGCTCAGTGGATAAGAGCTTTGGCTGTCCTTCCAAAGGTCAGAAGTTCCATTCCTGGCAATCCCATAATTGCTCTCAAAAGGTAGATTTGGTGCCCTTTACTGGCAAAAAAGAAGAGGCATGAGAGATGGTTCAGTGCTTAAGAGCATTGCCTGCCCTTAGAACCTCCTGAAATCAATTGCAGGCAACCACATAATGATTCACAACCATCTGCCATGAGGTCTTGTGCCCTCTTTTGGCTACAGTATGAAAAGCTGGAGAGATAGGTCAGTGGTTAAGAACATTGGCTGCCCTTCCGAAGGTCAGAAGTTCGATTCCTGGCTACCAAATAATTGCTCTCAAAAGGAGGTTTGGCGCCCTCTAGTGGCACCACAAGGAAGAGGCAAGAGAGATGGCTCTGTGGTAAAGAGCATTGCCTGCTGAGTTTGATGAGACCACATACAGACATAGAGTCAGGGCCAAGGGCCAGGGCCAGCGTTGTTGTGACTGAATGAGGCAAAAGCTTTTGTTAGGATGTTAAAGGCTCACAGCTCTATCACCACGAGCCAGCGTGCTTCAGAGACAACACCAAGGAGAGTAAGGCAAGATGACTAGAAGAAGAAAATACAGGCATGTTCATGTTCCTGAAGAAGAACTCACATCCAAGACATCCAAAGGACGACAAACACCAGCAAAAGGTGTACCAATTTTAAGCCAGAGAAACAATTTATCTAGACCTCCTCTATGAGGTACACGAACGGCCAATAGGTCCACGGAGACCCCTGTACTCCACATGTTAGGGAAATGGAGATGTGATCCACACACCACATTGAGTAAACCTGGTTTAGTAAAAGAAGTTGAAAAACGGGTTGGAGAGATGGCTCAGTGGTTAAGAGCATTGCCTGCTCTTCCAAAGTTCAGAAGTTCGATTCCTGGGAATCACATAGTTGCTCTCAAAATGAGGTTTGGTGCCCTCTACTGGCAACAGAGGGGAGAGGCAGGAGAGATGGCTCAGTGGTTAAGAGCATTGCCTGCTCTTCCAAAGTTCAGAAGTTCGATTCCTGGAAATCACATAATTGCTCTCAAAATGAGGTTTGGTGCCCTCTACTGGCAACAGAAGGAAGAGGCAGGAGAGATGGCTCAGTGATTAAGAGCATTGCCTGCTGAGGTTGATGAGGCCAAGTGGACACATACAGCCAGGGTCCACGTTGTTGTCTCAGAATCAGGCAACACATTTTGTTAGGATAATAAAGACTCACAGCTCTATCAGCATGAGCCTGCATGCTTCAGGGACACCACCAAGCAGAATGAGGAAAGATGGTTAGAAGAAGAAAATACAGGCATGTTCATGTTCCTTAAGAAGAACTCACATCCAAGACATCCAAAGGATGACAAACACCAGCAAAAGGTTTACCAATTTAAAGCCAGACAAACAATTTATCTAGACTTCATCTATGAGGTACGCGAACGGCCAATATGTCCATGGAAACCCCTGTACTCCACATGTTAGTGGAATGCAGATATGATCCACACACCACATAGAGTAAACCTGGTTTAGTTCAAGAAGTTGAAAAACGGGTTGGAGAGATGGCTCAGTGGTTAAGAACATTGCCTGCTCTTCCAACCTCCTGAACTGAATTCCAGGCAACCACATAATGGCTCACAACCATCTGCAATGAGGTCTTGTGCCCTCTTTTGGATACAGAAAGAAGAGCTGGGGAGATAGCTCAGTGGTTAAGAGCTTTGCCTGCCCTTCCAGAGGTCAGAAGATCGATTCCTGGCAACCACATAATTGCTCTCAAAAGGAGGTTTGGTGCCCTCTACTGGCAACAGAAGGAAGATGCAAGAGAGATGGCTCAATGGTTAAGAGAATTGCCTGCTCTTCCAACCTCCTGAATTCAATTCCAGGCGACCACATAATGGGTTACAACCATCTGCAATGATGTCTTGTGCCCTCTTTTGGGTACAGTAAGAAGAGCTGGAGAGATAGCTCAGTGGTTAAGAGCATTGGTTGCCCTTCCAAAGGTCAGAAGTTCGATTCCTGGGAACCACGTAATTGCTCTGAAAAGGAGGTTTTGCGCCCTCTATTGGCAACAGAAGGAAGAGGCAGGAAAGATGGCTCTGTGGTAAAGAGCTTTGCCTGCTGAATTTGATGAGGCCAAGAACAGACATAGAGTCGGGGCACAGGGCCAGGGCCCACGTTGTTGTGACTGAATGAGGCAAAAGCTCTTGTTAGGATGTTAAAGACTCACAGCTCTATCACCATGAGCCAGCGTGCTTCAGAGACAACACCAAGGAGAGTAAGGCAAGATGGCTAGAAGAAGAAAATATTGGCATGTTCATGTGCCTGAAGAAGAACTCATATCCAAGACAATCAAAGGACTACAAACACCAGCAAAATGTTAACCTATTTAAAGCCAGAGAAACAATTTATCTAGACCTCCTCTATGAGGTACATGAATGGCCAATAGGTCCATGCAGACCCCTGTACTCCACATGTCAGGGAAATGGAGATGTGATCCATACACCACATTGACTAAAGCTGGTTTAGTAAAAGAAGTTGAAAAACGGGTTGGAGAGATGGCTCAGTGGTTAAGAGCATTGCCTGCTCTTCCAAAGGTCAGAAGTTCGATTCCTGAAAATCACATAATTGCTCTCAAAAGGAGGTTTGGTGCCCTCTACTGGCAACAAAAAGAAGAGGCATGAGAGATGGCTCCGTGGTTAAGATCATTGCCTCCTCTTCCAACCTCCTAAATTCAATTCTAGGCAACCACATAATGGCTCACAACCATCTGCAATGAGGTCTTGTGCCCTCTTTTGGATACAAAAATAAGAGCTGGGGTGTTAGCTCATTGGATAAGAGCTTTGGCTGCCCTTCCAAAGGTCAGAAGTTCCATTCCTGGCAATCCCATAATTGCTCTCAAAAGGTAGATTTGGTGCCCTTTACTGGCAAAAAAGAAGAGGCATGAGAGATGGTTCAGTGCTTAAGAGCATTGCCTGCTCTTAGAACCTCCTGAAATCAATTGCAGGTAACCACATAATGATTCACAACCATCTGCCATGAGGTCTTGTGCCCTCTTTTGGCTACAGTAAGAAAAGCTGGAGAGATAGGTCAGTGTTTAAGAACATTGGCTGCCCTTCCGAGGTCAGAAGTTCGATTCCTGGCTACCAAATAATTGCTCTCAAAAGGAGGTTTGGTGCGCTCTAGTGGCACCACAAGGAAGAGGCAAGAGAGATGGCTCTGTGGTAAAGAGCATTGCCTGCTGAGTTTGATGAGACCACATACAGACATAGAGTCAGGGCCAAAGGCCAGGGCCCGCGTTGTTGTGACTGAATGAGGCAAAAGCTTTTGTTAGGATGTTAAAGGCTCACAGCTCTATCACCACGAGCCAGCGTGCTTCAGAGACAACACCAAGGAGAGTAAGGCAAGATGACTAGAAGAAGAAAATACAGGCATGTTCATGTTCCTGAAGAAGAACTCACATCCAAGACATATAAAAGACGACAAACACCAGGAAAATGTTTACCAATTTAAAGCCAGACAAACAATTTATCTAGACTTCATCTATGAGGTACGCGAACGGCCAATATGTCCATGGAGACCCCTGTAATCCACATGTTAGTGGAATGCAGATATGATCCACACACCACATTGAGTAAACCTGGTTTAGTTCAAGAAGTTGAAAAACGGGTTGGAGAGATGGCTCAGTGGTTAAGAACATTGCCTGCTCTTACAACCTCCTGAACTGAATTCCAGGCAACCACATAATGGCTCACAACCATCTGCAATGAGGTCTTTTGCCCTCTTTTGGATACAGAAAGAAGAGCTGGGGAGATAGCTCAGTGGTTAAGAGCTTTGCCTGCCCTTCCAGAGGTCAGAAGTTCGATTCCTGCCAACCATATAATTGCTCTCAAAAGGAGGTTTGGTGCCCTCTACTGGCAACAGAATGAAGATGCAAGAGAGATGGCTCAATGGTTAAGAGAATTGCCTGCTCTTCCAACCTCCTGAATTCAATTCCAGGCGACCACATAATGGGTCACAACCATCTGCCATGAGGTCTTGTGCCCTCTTTTGCCTACAGTAAGAAGAGCTGGAGAGACAGCTCAGTGTTTAAGAGCATTGGTTGCCCTTCCAAAGGTCAGAAGTTCGATTCCTGGGAACCACGTAATTGCTCTGAAAAGGAGGTTTGGCGCCCTCTATTGGCAACAGAAGGAAGAGGCAGGAAAGATGGCTCTGTGATAAAGAGCTTTGCCTGCTGAGTTTGATGAGGCCAAGAACAGACATAGAGTCGGGGCACAGGGCCAGGGCCCACGTTGTTGTGACTGAATGAGGCAAAAGCTCTTGTTAGGATGTTAAAGATTCACAGCTCTATCACCATGAGCCAGCGTGCTTCAGAGACAACACCAAGGAGAGTAAGGCAAGATGGCTAGAAGAAGAAAATATTGGCATGTTCATGTGCCTGAAGAAGAACTCATATACAAGACAATCAAAGGACTACAAACACCAGCAAAATGTTAACCTATTTAAAGCCAGAGAAACAATTTATCTAGACCTCCTCTATGAGGTACATGAATGGCCAATAGGTCCACGCAGACCCCTGTACTCCACACGTCAGGGAAATGGAGATGTGATCCACACACCACATTGACTAAAGCTGGTTTAGTAAAAGAAGTTGAAAAACGGGTTGGAGAGATGGCTCAGTGGTTAAGAGCATTGCCTGCTCTTCCAAAGGTCAGAAGTTCGATTCCTGGAAATCACATAATTGCTCTCAAAAGGAGGTTTGGTGCCCTCTACTGGCAACATAAGGAAGAGGCATGAGAGATGGCTCCGTGGTTAAGATCATTGCCTCCTCTTCCAACCTCCTGAATTCTATTCCAGGCAACCACATAATGGCTCACAACCATCTGCAATGAGGTCTTGTGCCCTCTTTTGGATACAAAAATAAGAGCTGGGGTGTTAGCTCAGTGGATAAGAGCTTTGGCTGTCCTTCCAAAGGTCAGAAGTTCCATTCCTGGCAATCCCATAATTGCTCTCAAAAGGTAGATTTGGTGCCCTTTACTGGCAAAAAAGAAGAGGCATGAGAGATGGTTCAGTGCTTAAGAGCATTGCCTGCCCTTAGAACCTCCTGAAATCAATTGCAGGCAACCACATAATGATTCACAACCATCTGCCATGAGGTCTTGTGCCCTCTTTTGGCTACAGTAAGAAAAGCTGGAGAGATAGGTCAGTGGTTAAGAACATTGGCTGCCCTTCCGAAGGTCAGAAGTTCGATTCCTGGCTACCAAATAATTGCTCTCAAAGAGGTTTGGCGCCCTCTAGTGGCACCACAAGGAAGAGGCAAGAGAGATGGCTCCTTGGTAAAGAGCTTTGCCTGCTGAGTTTGATGAGACCACATACAGACATAGAGTCAGGGCCAAGGGCCAGGGCCCGCGTTGTTGTGACTGAATGAGGCAAAAGCTTTTGTTAGGATGTTAAAGGCTCACAGCTCTATCACCACGAGCCAGCGTGCTTCAGAGACAACACCAAGGAGAGTAAGGCAAGATGACTAGAAGAAGAAAATACAGGCATGTTCATGTTCCTGAAGAAGAACTCACATCCAAGACATCCAAAGGACGACAAACACCAGCAAAAGGTGTACCAATTTTAAGCCAGAGAAACAATTTATCTAGACCTCCTCTATGAGGTACACGAACGGCCAATAGGTCCACGGAGACCCCTGTACTCCACATGTTAGGGAAATGGAGATGTGATCCACACACCACATTGAGTAAACCTGGTTTAGTAAAAGAAGTTGAAAAACGGGTTGGAGAGATGGCTCAGTGGTTAAGAGCATTGCCTGCTCTTCCAAAGTTCAGAAGTTCGATTCCTGGGAATCACATAGTTGCTCTCAAAATGAGGTTTGGTGCCCTCTACTGGCAACAGAGGGGAGAGGCAGGAGAGATGGCTCAGTGGTTAAGAGCATTGCCTGCTCTTCCAAAGTTCAGAAGTTCGATTCCTGGAAATCACATAGTTGCTCTCAAAATGAGGTTTGGTGCCCTCTACTGGCAACAGAGGGGAGAGGCAGGGGAGATGGCTCAGTGGTTAAGAGCATTGCCTGCTCTTCCAAAGTTCAGAAGTTCGATTCCTGGAAATCACATAATTGCTCTCAAAATGAGGTTTGGTGCCCTCTACTGGCAACAGAAGGAAGAGGCAGGAGAGATGGCTCAGTGGTTAAGAGCATTGCCTGCTGAGGTTGATGAGGCCAAGTGGACACATACAGCCAGGGCCCCCGTTGTTGTCTCAGAATCAGGCAAAACATTTTGTTAGGATAATAAAGACTCACAGCTCTATCAGCATGAGCCTGCATGCTTCAGGGACACCACCAAGCAGAATGAGGAAAGATGGTTAGAAGAAGAAAATACAGGCATGTTCATGTTCCTTAAGAAGAACTCACATCCAAGACATCCAAAGGACGACAAACACCAGCAAAAGGTTTACCAATTTAAAGCCAGACAAACAATTTATCTAGACTTCATCTATGAGGTACGCGAACGGCCAATATGTCCATGGAGACCCCTGTACTCCACATGTTAGTGGAATGCAGATATGATCCACACACCACATTGAGTAAACCTGGTTTAGTTCAAGAAGTTGAAAAACGGGTTGGAGAGATGGCTCAGTGGTTAAGAACATTGCCTGCTCTTCCAACCTCCTGAACTGAATTCCAGGCAACCACATAATGGCTCACAACCATCTGCAATGAGGTCTTGTGCCCTCTTTTGGATACAGAAAGAAGAGCTGGGGAGATAGCTCAGTGGTTAAGAGCTTTGCCTGCCCTTCCAAAGGTCAGAAGTTCGATTCCTGGCAACCACATAATTGCTCTCAAAAGGAGGTTTGGTGCCCTCTACTGGCAACAGAAGGAAGATGCAAGAGAGATGGCTCAATGGTTAAGAGAATTGCCTGCTCTTCCAACCTCCTGAATTCAATTCCAGGCGACCACATAATGGGTCACAACCATCTGCCATGAGGTCTTGTGCCCTCTTTTGGCTACAGTAAGAAGAGCTGGAGAGACAGCTCAGTGGTTAAGAGCATTGGTTGCCCTTCCAAAGGTCAGAAGTTCGATTCCTGGGAACCACGTAATTGCTCTCAAAAGGAGGTTTGGCGCCCTCTAGTGGCACCACAAGGAAGAGGCAGGAAAGATGGCTCTGTGGTAAAGAGCTCTGCCTGCTGAGTTTGATGAGGCCAAGAACAGACATAGAGTCGGGGCACAGGGCCAGGGCCCACGTTGTTGTGACTGAATGAGGCAAAAGCTCTTGTTAGGATGTTAAAGACTCACAGCTCTATCACCATGAGCCAGCGTGCTTCAGAGACAACACCAAGGAGAGTAAGGCAAGATGGCTAGAAGAAGAAAATATTGGCATGTTCATGTGCCTGAAGAAGAAGAACTCATATCCAAGACAATCTAAGGACTACAAACACCAGCAAAATGTTAACCTATTTAAAGCCAGAGAAACAATTTATCTAGACCTCCTCTATGAGGTACATGAATGGCCAATAGGTCCACGCAGACCCCTGTACTCCACACGTCAGGGAAATGGAGATGTGATCCACACACCACATTGACTAAAGCTGGTTTAGTAAAAGAAGTTGAAAAACGGGTTGGAGAGATGGCTCAGTGGTTAAGAGCATTGCCTGCTCTTCCAAAGGTCAGAAGTTCGATTCCTGGAAATCACATAATTGCTCTCAAAAGGAGGTTTGGTGCCCTCTACTGGCAACATAAGGAAGAGGCATGAGAGATGGCTCCGTGGTTAAGATCATTGCCTCCTCTTCCAACCTCCTGAATTCTATTCCAGGCAACCACATAATGGCTCACAACCATCTGCAATGAGGTCTTGTGCCCTCTTTTGGATACAAAAATAAGAGCTGGGGTGTTAGCTCAGTGGATAAGAGCTTTGGCTGTCCTTCCAAAGGTCAGAAGTTCCATTCCTGGCAATCCCATAATTGCTCTCAAAAGGTAGATTTGGTGCCCTTTACTGGCAAAAAAGAAGAGGCATGAGAGATGGTTCAGTGCTTAAGAGCATTGCCTGCCCTTAGAACCTCCTGAAATCAATTGCAGGCAACCACATAATGATTCACAACCATCTGCCATGAGGTCTTGTGCCCTCTTTTGACTACAGTATGAAAAGCTGGAGAGATAGGTCAGTGGTTAAGAACATTGGCTGCCCTTCCGAAGGTCAGAAGTTCGATTCCTGGCTACCAAATAATTGCTCTCAAAAGGAGGTTTGGCGCCCTCTAGTGGCACCACAAGGAAGAGGCAAGAGAGATGGCTCTGTGGTAAAGAGCATTGCCTGCTGAGTTTGATGAGACCACATACAGACATAGAGTCAGGGCCAAGGGCCAGGGCCAGCGTTGTTGTGACTGAATGAGGCAAAAGCTTTTGTTAGGATGTTAAAGGCTCACAGCTCTATCACCACGAGCCAGCGTGCTTCAGAGACAACACCAAGGAGAGTAAGGCAAGATGACTAGAAGAAGAAAATACAGGCATGTTCATGTTCCTGAAGAAGAACTCACATCCAAGACATCCAAAGGACGACAAACACCAGCAAAAGGTGTACCAATTTTAAGCCAGAGAAACAATTTATCTAGACCTCCTCTATGAGGTACACGAACGGCCAATAGGTCCACGGAGACCCCTGTACTCCACATGTTAGGGAAATGGAGATGTGATCCACACACCACATTGAGTAAACCTGGTTTAGTAAAAGAAGTTGAAAAACGGGTTGGAGAGATGGCTCAGTGGTTAAGAGCATTGCCTGCTCTTCCAAAGTTCAGAAGTTCGATTCCTGGGAATCACATAGTTGCTCTCAAAATGAGGTTTGGTGCCCTCTACTGGCAACAGAGGGGAGAGGCAGGAGAGATGGCTCAGTGGTTAAGAGCATTGCCTGCTCTTCCAAAGTTCAGAAGTTCGATTCCTGGAAATCACATAGTTGCTCTCAAAATGAGGTTTGGTGCCCTCTACTGGCAACAGAGGGGAGAGGCAGGGGAGATGGCTCAGTGGTTAAGAGCATTGCCTGCTCTTCCAAAGTTCAGAAGTTCGATTCCTGGAAATCACATAATTGCTCTCAAAATGAGGTTTGGTGCCCTCTACTGGCAACAGAAGGAAGAGGCAGGAGAGATGGCTCAGTGGTTAAGAGCATTGCCTGCTGAGGTTGATGAGGCCAAGTGGACACATACAGCCAGGGCCCCCGTTGTTGTCTCAGAATCAGGCAAAACATTTTGTTAGGATAATAAAGACTCACAGCTCTATCAGCATGAGCCTGCATGCTTCAGGGACACCACCAAGCAGAATGAGGAAAGATGGTTAGAAGAAGAAAATACAGGCATGTTCATGTTCCTTAAGAAGAACTCACATCCAAGACATCCAAAGGACGACAAACACCAGCAAAAGGTTTACCAATTTAAAGCCAGACAAACAATTTATCTAGACTTCATCTATGAGGTACGCGAACGGCCAATATGTCCATGGAGACCCCTGTACTCCACATGTTAGTGGAATGCAGATATGATCCACACACCACATTGAGTAAACCTGGTTTAGTTCAAGAAGTTGAAAAACGGGTTGGAGAGATGGCTCAGTGGTTAAGAACATTGCCTGCTCTTCCAACCTCCTGAACTGAATTCCAGGCAACCACATAATGGCTCACAACCATCTGCAATGAGGTCTTGTGCCCTCTTTTGGATACAGAAAGAAGAGCTGGGGAGATAGCTCAGTGGTTAAGAGCTTTGCCTGCCCTTCCAAAGGTCAGAAGTTCGATTCCTGGCAACCACATAATTGCTCTCAAAAGGAGGTTTGGTGCCCTCTACTGGCAACAGAAGGAAGATGCAAGAGAGATGGCTCAATGGTTAAGAGAATTGCCTGCTCTTCCAACCTCCTGAATTCAATTCCAGGCGACCACATAATGGGTCACAACCATCTGCCATGAGGTCTTGTGCCCTCTTTTGGCTACAGTAAGAAGAGCTGGAGAGACAGCTCAGTGGTTAAGAGCATTGGTTGCCCTTCCAAAGGTCAGAAGTTCGATTCCTGGGAACCACGTAATTGCTCTCAAAAGGAGGTTTGGCGCCCTCTAGTGGCACCACAAGGAAGAGGCAGGAAAGATGGCTCTGTGGTACAGAGCTCTGCCTGCTGAGTTTGATGAGGCCAAGAACAGACATAGAGTCGGGGCACAGGGCCAGGGCCCACATTGTTGTGACTGAATGAGGCAAAAGCTCTTGTTAGGATGTTAAAGACTCACAGCTCTATCACCATGAGCCAGCGTGCTTCAGAGACAACACCAAGGAGAGTAAGGCAAGATGGCTAGAAGAAGAAAATATTGGCATGTTCATGTGCCTGAAGAAGAAGAACTCATATCCAAGACAATCTAAGGACTACAAACACCAGCAAAATGTTAACCTATTTAAAGCCAGAGAAACAATTTATCTAGACCTCCTCTATGAGGTACATGAATGGCCAATAGGTCCACGCAGACCCCTGTACTCCACACGTCAGGGAAATGGAGATGTGATCCACACACCACATTGACTAAAGCTGGTTTAGTAAAAGAAGTTGAAAAACGGGTTGGAGAGATGGCTCAGTGGTTAAGAGCATTGCCTGCTCTTCCAAAGGTCAGAAGTTCGATTCCTGGAAATCACATAATTGCTCTCAAAAGGAGGTTTGGTGCCCTCTACTGGCAACATAAGGAAGAGGCATGAGAGATGGCTCCGTGGTTAAGATCATTGCCTCCTCTTCCAACCTCCTGAATTCTATTCCAGGCAACCACATAATGGCTCACAACCATCTGCAATGAGGTCTTGTGCCCTCTTTTGGATACAAAAATAAGAGCTGGGGTGTTAGCTCAGTGGATAAGAGCTTTGGCTGTCCTTCCAAAGGTCAGAAGTTCCATTCCTGGCAATCCCATAATTGCTCTCAAAAGGTAGATTTGGTGCCCTTTACTGGCAAAAAAGAAGAGGCATGAGAGATGGTTCAGTGCTTAAGAGCATTGCCTGCCCTTAGAACCTCCTGAAATCAATTGCAGGCAACCACATAATGATTCACAACCATCTGCCATGAGGTCTTGTGCCCTCTTTTGGCTACAGTATGAAAAGCTGGAGAGATAGGTCAGTGGTTAAGAACATTGGCTGCCCTTCCGAAGGTCAGAAGTTCGATTCCTGGCTACCAAATAATTGCTCTCAAAAGGAGGTTTGGCGCCCTCTAGTGGCACCACAAGGAAGAGGCAAGAGAGATGGCTCTGTGGTAAAGAGCATTGCCTGCTGAGTTTGATGAGACCACATACAGACATAGAGTCAGGGCCAAGGGCCAGGGCCAGCGTTGTTGTGACTGAATGAGGCAAAAGCTTTTGTTAGGATGTTAAAGGCTCACAGCTCTATCACCACGAGCCAGCGTGCTTCAGAGACAACACCAAGGAGAGTAAGGCAAGATGACTAGAAGAAGAAAATACAGGCATGTTCATGTTCCTGAAGAAGAACTCACATCCAAGACATCCAAAGGACGACAAACACCAGCAAAAGGTGTACCAATTTTAAGCCAGAGAAACAATTTATCTAGACCTCCTCTATGAGGTACACGAACGGCCAATAGGTCCACGGAGACCCCTGTACTCCACATGTTAGGGAAATGGAGATGTGATCCACACACCACATTGAGTAAACCTGGTTTAGTAAAAGAAGTTGAAAAACGGGTTGGAGAGATGGCTCAGTGGTTAAGAGCATTGCCTGCTCTTCCAAAGTTCAGAAGTTCGATTCCTGGGAATCACATAGTTGCTCTCAAAATGAGGTTTGGTGCCCTCTACTGGCAACAGAGGGGAGAGGCAGGAGAGATGGCTCAGTGGTTAAGAGCATTGCCTGCTCTTCCAAAGTTCAGAAGTTCGATTCCTGGAAATCACATAATTGCTCTCAAAATGAGGTTTGGTGCCCTCTACTGGCAACAGAAGGAAGAGGCAGGAGAGATGGCTCAGTGATTAAGAGCATTGCCTGCTGAGGTTGATGAGGCCAAGTGGACACATACAGCCAGGGTCCACGTTGTTGTCTCAGAATCAGGCAACACATTTTGTTAGGATAATAAAGACTCACAGCTCTATCAGCATGAGCCTGCATGCTTCAGGGACACCACCAAGCAGAATGAGGAAAGATGGTTAGAAGAAGAAAATACAGGCATGTTCATGTTCCTTAAGAAGAACTCACATCCAAGACATCCAAAGGATGACAAACACCAGCAAAAGGTTTACCAATTTAAAGCCAGACAAACAATTTATCTAGACTTCATCTATGAGGTACGCGAACGGCCAATATGTCCATGGAAACCCCTGTACTCCACATGTTAGTGGAATGCAGATATGATCCACACACCACATAGAGTAAACCTGGTTTAGTTCAAGAAGTTGAAAAACGGGTTGGAGAGATGGCTCAGTGGTTAAGAACATTGCCTGCTCTTCCAACCTCCTGAACTGAATTCCAGGCAACCACATAATGGCTCACAACCATCTGCAATGAGGTCTTGTGCCCTCTTTTGGATACAGAAAGAAGAGCTGGGGAGATAGCTCAGTGGTTAAGAGCTTTGCCTGCCCTTCCAGAGGTCAGAAGTTCGATTCCTGGCAACCACATAATTGCTCTCAAAAGGAGGTTTGGTGCCCTCTACTGGCAACAGAAGGAAGATGCAAGAGAGATGGCTCAATGGTTAAGAGAATTGCCTGCTCTTCCAACCTCCTGAATTCAATTCCAGGCGACCACATAATGGGTTACAACCATCTGCAATGATGTCTTGTGCCCTCTTTTGGGTACAGTAAGAAGAGCTGGAGAGATAGCTCAGTGGTTAAGAGCATTGGTTGCCCTTCCAAAGGTCAGAAGTTCGATTCCTGGGAACCACGTAATTGCTCTGAAAAGGAGGTTTTGCGCCCTCTATTGGCAACAGAAGGAAGAGGCAGGAAAGATGGCTCTGTGGTAAAGAGCTTTGCCTGCTGAATTTGATGAGGCCAAGAACAGACATAGAGTCGGGGCACAGGGCCAGGGCCCACGTTGTTGTGACTGAATGAGGCAAAAGCTCTTGTTAGGATGTTAAAGACTCACAGCTCTATCACCATGAGCCAGCGTGCTTCAGAGACAACACCAAGGAGAGTAAGGCAAGATGGCTAGAAGAAGAAAATATTGGCATGTTCATGTGCCTGAAGAAGAACTCATATCCAAGACAATCAAAGGACTACAAACACCAGCAAAATGTTAACCTATTTAAAGCCAGAGAAACAATTTATCTAGACCTCCTCTATGAGGTACATGAATGGCCAATAGGTCCATGCAGACCCCTGTACTCCACATGTCAGGGAAATGGAGATGTGATCCATACACCACATTGACTAAAGCTGGTTTAGTAAAAGAAGTTGAAAAACGGGTTGGAGAGATGGCTCAGTGGTTAAGAGCATTGCCTGCTCTTCCAAAGGTCAGAAGTTCGATTCCTGAAAATCACATAATTGCTCTCAAAAGGAGGTTTGGTGCCCTCTACTGGCAACAAAAAGAAGAGGCATGAGAGATGGCTCCGTGGTTAAGATCATTGCCTCCTCTTCCAACCTCCTAAATTCAATTCTAGGCAACCACATAATGGCTCACAACCATCTGCAATGAGGTCTTGTGCCCTCTTTTGGATACAAAAATAAGAGCTGGGGTGTTAGCTCATTGGATAAGAGCTTTGGCTGCCCTTCCAAAGGTCAGAAGTTCCATTCCTGGCAATCCCATAATTGCTCTCAAAAGGTAGATTTGGTGCCCTTTACTGGCAAAAAAGAAGAGGCATGAGAGATGGTTCAGTGCTTAAGAGCATTGCCTGCTCTTAGAACCTCCTGAAATCAATTGCAGGTAACCACATAATGATTCACAACCATCTGCCATGAGGTCTTGTGCCCTCTTTTGGCTACAGTAAGAAAAGCTGGAGAGATAGGTCAGTGTTTAAGAACATTGGCTGCCCTTCCGAGGTCAGAAGTTCGATTCCTGGCTACCAAATAATTGCTCTCAAAAGGAGGTTTGGTGCGCTCTAGTGGCACCACAAGGAAGAGGCAAGAGAGATGGCTCTGTGGTAAAGAGCATTGCCTGCTGAGTTTGATGAGACCACATACAGACATAGAGTCAGGGCCAAAGGCCAGGGCCCGCGTTGTTGTGACTGAATGAGGCAAAAGCTTTTGTTAGGATGTTAAAGGCTCACAGCTCTATCACCACGAGCCAGCGTGCTTCAGAGACAACACCAAGGAGAGTAAGGCAAGATGACTAGAAGAAGAAAATACAGGCATGTTCATGTTCCTGAAGAAGAACTCACATCCAAGACATATAAAAGACGACAAACACCAGGAAAATGTTTACCAATTTAAAGCCAGACAAACAATTTATCTAGACTTCATCTATGAGGTACGCGAACGGCCAATATGTCCATGGAGACCCCTGTAATCCACATGTTAGTGGAATGCAGATATGATCCACACACCACATTGAGTAAACCTGGTTTAGTTCAAGAAGTTGAAAAACGGGTTGGAGAGATGGCTCAGTGGTTAAGAACATTGCCTGCTCTTACAACCTCCTGAACTGAATTCCAGGCAACCACATAATGGCTCACAACCATCTGCAATGAGGTCTTTTGCCCTCTTTTGGATACAGAAAGAAGAGCTGGGGAGATAGCTCAGTGGTTAAGAGCTTTGCCTGCCCTTCCAGAGGTCAGAAGTTCGATTCCTGCCAACCATATAATTGCTCTCAAAAGGAGGTTTGGTGCCCTCTACTGGCAACAGAATGAAGATGCAAGAGAGATGGCTCAATGGTTAAGAGAATTGCCTGCTCTTCCAACCTCCTGAATTCAATTCCAGGCGACCACATAATGGGTCACAACCATCTGCCATGAGGTCTTGTGCCCTCTTTTGCCTACAGTAAGAAGAGCTGGAGAGACAGCTCAGTGTTTAAGAGCATTGGTTGCCCTTCCAAAGGTCAGAAGTTCGATTCCTGGGAACCACGTAATTGCTCTGAAAAGGAGGTTTGGCGCCCTCTATTGGCAACAGAAGGAAGAGGCAGGAAAGATGGCTCTGTGATAAAGAGCTTTGCCTGCTGAGTTTGATGAGGCCAAGAACAGACATAGAGTCGGGGCACAGGGCCAGGGCCCACGTTGTTGTGACTGAATGAGGCAAAAGCTCTTGTTAGGATGTTAAAGATTCACAGCTCTATCACCATGAGCCAGCGTGCTTCAGAGACAACACCAAGGAGAGTAAGGCAAGATGGCTAGAAGAAGAAAATATTGGCATGTTCATGTGCCTGAAGAAGAACTCATATACAAGACAATCAAAGGACTACAAACACCAGCAAAATGTTAACCTATTTAAAGCCAGAGAAACAATTTATCTAGACCTCCTCTATGAGGTACATGAATGGCCAATAGGTCCACGCAGACCCCTGTACTCCACACGTCAGGGAAATGGAGATGTGATCCACACACCACATTGACTAAAGCTGGTTTAGTAAAAGAAGTTGAAAAACGGGTTGGAGAGATGGCTCAGTGGTTAAGAGCATTGCCTGCTCTTCCAAAGGTCAGAAGTTCGATTCCTGGAAATCACATAATTGCTCTCAAAAGGAGGTTTGGTGCCCTCTACTGGCAACATAAGGAAGAGGCATGAGAGATGGCTCCGTGGTTAAGATCATTGCCTCCTCTTCCAACCTCCTGAATTCTATTCCAGGCAACCACATAATGGCTCACAACCATCTGCAATGAGGTCTTGTGCCCTCTTTTGGATACAAAAATAAGAGCTGGGGTGTTAGCTCAGTGGATAAGAGCTTTGGCTGTCCTTCCAAAGGTCAGAAGTTCCATTCCTGGCAATCCCATAATTGCTCTCAAAAGGTAGATTTGGTGCCCTTTACTGGCAAAAAAGAAGAGGCATGAGAGATGGTTCAGTGCTTAAGAGCATTGCCTGCCCTTAGAACCTCCTGAAATCAATTGCAGGCAACCACATAATGATTCACAACCATCTGCCATGAGGTCTTGTGCCCTCTTTTGGCTACAGTAAGAAAAGCTGGAGAGATAGGTCAGTGGTTAAGAACATTGGCTGCCCTTCCGAAGGTCAGAAGTTCGATTCCTGGCTACCAAATAATTGCTCTCAAAGAGGTTTGGCGCCCTCTAGTGGCACCACAAGGAAGAGGCAAGAGAGATGGCTCCTTGGTAAAGAGCTTTGCCTGCTGAGTTTGATGAGACCACATACAGACATAGAGTCAGGGCCAAGGGCCAGGGCCCGCGTTGTTGTGACTGAATGAGGCAAAAGCTTTTGTTAGGATGTTAAAGGCTCACAGCTCTATCACCACGAGCCAGCGTGCTTCAGAGACAACACCAAGGAGAGTAAGGCAAGATGACTAGAAGAAGAAAATACAGGCATGTTCATGTTCCTGAAGAAGAACTCACATCCAAGACATCCAAAGGACGACAAACACCAGCAAAAGGTGTACCAATTTTAAGCCAGAGAAACAATTTATCTAGACCTCCTCTATGAGGTACACGAACGGCCAATAGGTCCACGGAGACCCCTGTACTCCACATGTTAGGGAAATGGAGATGTGATCCACACACCACATTGAGTAAACCTGGTTTAGTAAAAGAAGTTGAAAAACGGGTTGGAGAGATGGCTCAGTGGTTAAGAGCATTGCCTGCTCTTCCAAAGTTCAGAAGTTCGATTCCTGGGAATCACATAGTTGCTCTCAAAATGAGGTTTGGTGCCCTCTACTGGCAACAGAGGGGAGAGGCAGGAGAGATGGCTCAGTGGTTAAGAGCATTGCCTGCTCTTCCAAAGTTCAGAAGTTCGATTCCTGGAAATCACATAGTTGCTCTCAAAATGAGGTTTGGTGCCCTCTACTGGCAACAGAGGGGAGAGGCAGGGGAGATGGCTCAGTGGTTAAGAGCATTGCCTGCTCTTCCAAAGTTCAGAAGTTCGATTCCTGGAAATCACATAATTGCTCTCAAAATGAGGTTTGGTGCCCTCTACTGGCAACAGAAGGAAGAGGCAGGAGAGATGGCTCAGTGGTTAAGAGCATTGCCTGCTGAGGTTGATGAGGCCAAGTGGACACATACAGCCAGGGCCCCCGTTGTTGTCTCAGAATCAGGCAAAACATTTTGTTAGGATAATAAAGACTCACAGCTCTATCAGCATGAGCCTGCATGCTTCAGGGACACCACCAAGCAGAATGAGGAAAGATGGTTAGAAGAAGAAAATACAGGCATGTTCATGTTCCTTAAGAAGAACTCACATCCAAGACATCCAAAGGACGACAAACACCAGCAAAAGGTTTACCAATTTAAAGCCAGACAAACAATTTATCTAGACTTCATCTATGAGGTACGCGAACGGCCAATATGTCCATGGAGACCCCTGTACTCCACATGTTAGTGGAATGCAGATATGATCCACACACCACATTGAGTAAACCTGGTTTAGTTCAAGAAGTTGAAAAACGGGTTGGAGAGATGGCTCAGTGGTTAAGAACATTGCCTGCTCTTCCAACCTCCTGAACTGAATTCCAGGCAACCACATAATGGCTCACAACCATCTGCAATGAGGTCTTGTGCCCTCTTTTGGATACAGAAAGAAGAGCTGGGGAGATAGCTCAGTGGTTAAGAGCTTTGCCTGCCCTTCCAAAGGTCAGAAGTTCGATTCCTGGCAACCACATAATTGCTCTCAAAAGGAGGTTTGGTGCCCTCTACTGGCAACAGAAGGAAGATGCAAGAGAGATGGCTCAATGGTTAAGAGAATTGCCTGCTCTTCCAACCTCCTGAATTCAATTCCAGGCGACCACATAATGGGTCACAACCATCTGCCATGAGGTCTTGTGCCCTCTTTTGGCTACAGTAAGAAGAGCTGGAGAGACAGCTCAGTGGTTAAGAGCATTGGTTGCCCTTCCAAAGGTCAGAAGTTCGATTCCTGGGAACCACGTAATTGCTCTCAAAAGGAGGTTTGGCGCCCTCTAGTGGCACCACAAGGAAGAGGCAGGAAAGATGGCTCTGTGGTACAGAGCTCTGCCTGCTGAGTTTGATGAGGCCAAGAACAGACATAGAGTCGGGGCACAGGGCCAGGGCCCACGTTGTTGTGACTGAATGAGGCAAAAGCTCTTGTTAGGATGTTAAAGACTCACAGCTCTATCACCATGAGCCAGCGTGCTTCAGAGACAACACCAAGGAGAGTAAGGCAAGATGGCTAGAAGAAGAAAATATTGGCATGTTCATGTGCCTGAAGAAGAAGAACTCATATCCAAGACAATCTAAGGACTACAAACACCAGCAAAATGTTAACCTATTTAAAGCCAGAGAAACAATTTATCTAGACCTCCTCTATGAGGTACATGAATGGCCAATAGGTCCACGCAGACCCCTGTACTCCACACGTCAGGGAAATGGAGATGTGATCCACACACCACATTGACTAAAGCTGGTTTAGTAAAAGAAGTTGAAAAACGGGTTGGAGAGATGGCTCAGTGGTTAAGAGCATTGCCTGCTCTTCCAAAGGTCAGAAGTTCGATTCCTGGAAATCACATAATTGCTCTCAAAAGGAGGTTTGGTGCCCTCTACTGGCAACATAAGGAAGAGGCATGAGAGATGGCTCCGTGGTTAAGATCATTGCCTCCTCTTCCAACCTCCTGAATTCTATTCCAGGCAACCACATAATGGCTCACAACCATCTGCAATGAGGTCTTGTGCCCTCTTTTGGATACAAAAATAAGAGCTGGGGTGTTAGCTCAGTGGATAAGAGCTTTGGCTGTCCTTCCAAAGGTCAGAAGTTCCATTCCTGGCAATCCCATAATTGCTCTCAAAAGGTAGATTTGGTGCCCTTTACTGGCAAAAAAGAAGAGGCATGAGAGATGGTTCAGTGCTTAAGAGCATTGCCTGCCCTTAGAACCTCCTGAAATCAATTGCAGGCAACCACATAATGATTCACAACCATCTGCCATGAGGTCTTGTGCCCTCTTTTGACTACAGTATGAAAAGCTGGAGAGATAGGTCAGTGGTTAAGAACATTGGCTGCCCTTCCGAAGGTCAGAAGTTCGATTCCTGGCTACCAAATAATTGCTCTCAAAAGGAGGTTTGGCGCCCTCTAGTGGCACCACAAGGAAGAGGCAAGAGAGATGGCTCTGTGGTAAAGAGCATTGCCTGCTGAGTTTGATGAGACCACATACAGACATAGAGTCAGGGCCAAGGGCCAGGGCCAGCGTTGTTGTGACTGAATGAGGCAAAAGCTTTTGTTAGGATGTTAAAGGCTCACAGCTCTATCACCACGAGCCAGCGTGCTTCAGAGACAACACAAAGGAGAGTAAGGCAAGATGACTAGAAGAAGAAAATACAGGCATGTTCATGTTCCTGAAGAAGAACTCACATCCAAGACATCCAAAGGACGACAAACACCAGCAAAAGGTGTACCAATTTTAAGCCAGAGAAACAATTTATCTAGACCTCCTCTATGAGGTACACGAACGGCCAATAGGTCCACGGAGACCCCTGTACTCCACATGTTAGGGAAATGGAGATGTGATCCACACACCACATTGAGTAAACCTGGTTTAGTAAAAGAAGTTGAAAAACGGGTTGGAGAGATGGCTCAGTGGTTAAGAGCATTGCCTGCTCTTCCAAAGTTCAGAAGTTCGATTCCTGGGAATCACATAGTTGCTCTCAAAATGAGGTTTGGTGCCCTCTACTGGCAACAGAGGGGAGAGGCAGGAGAGATGGCTCAGTGGTTAAGAGCATTGCCTGCTCTTCCAAAGTTCAGAAGTTCGATTCCTGGAAATCACATAGTTGCTCTCAAAATGAGGTTTGGTGCCCTCTACTGGCAACAGAGGGGAGAGGCAGGGGAGATGGCTCAGTGGTTAAGAGCATTGCCTGCTCTTCCAAAGTTCAGAAGTTCGATTCCTGGAAATCACATAATTGCTCTCAAAATGAGGTTTGGTGCCCTCTACTGGCAACAGAAGGAAGAGGCAGGAGAGATGGCTCAGTGGTTAAGAGCATTGCCTGCTGAGGTTGATGAGGCCAAGTGGACACATACAGCCAGGGCCCCCGTTGTTGTCTCAGAATCAGGCAAAACATTTTGTTAGGATAATAAAGACTCACAGCTCTATCAGCATGAGCCTGCATGCTTCAGGGACACCACCAAGCAGAATGAGGAAAGATGGTTAGAAGAAGAAAATACAGGATGTTCATGTTCCTTAAGAAGAACTCACATCCAAGACATCCAAAGGACGACAAACACCAGCAAAAGGTTTACCAATTTAAAGCCAGACAAACAATTTATCTAGACTTCATCTATGAGGTACGCGAACGGCCAATATGTCCATGGAGACCCCTGTACTCCACATGTTAGTGGAATGCAGATATGATCCACACACCACATTGAGTAAACCTGGTTTAGTTCAAGAAGTTGAAAAACGGGTTGGAGAGATGGCTCAGTGGTTAAGAACATTGCCTGCTCTTCCAACCTCCTGAACTGAATTCCAGGCAACCACATAATGGCTCACAACCATCTGCAATGAGGTCTTGTGCCCTCTTTTGGATACAGAAAGAAGAGCTGGGGAGATAGCTCAGTGGTTAAGAGCTTTGCCTGCCCTTCCAAAGGTCAGAAGTTCGATTCCTGGCAACCACATAATTGCTCTCAAAAGGAGGTTTGGTGCCCTCTACTGGCAACAGAAGGAAGATGCAAGAGAGATGGCTCAATGGTTAAGAGAATTGCCTGCTCTTCCAACCTCCTGAATTCAATTCCAGGCGACCACATAATGGGTCACAACCATCTGCCATGAGGTCTTGTGCCCTCTTTTGGCTACAGTAAGAAGAGCTGGAGAGACAGCTCAGTGGTTAAGAGCATTGGTTGCCCTTCCAAAGGTCAGAAGTTCGATTCCTGGGAACCACGTAATTGCTCTCAAAAGGAGGTTTGGCGCCCTCTAGTGGCACCACAAGGAAGAGGCAGGAAAGATGGCTCTGTGGTACAGAGCTCTGCCTGCTGAGTTTGATGAGGCCAAGAACAGACATAGAGTCGGGGCACAGGGCCAGGGCCCACATTGTTGTGACTGAATGAGGCAAAAGCTCTTGTTAGGATGTTAAAGACTCACAGCTCTATCACCATGAGCCAGCGTGCTTCAGAGACAACACCAAGGAGAGTAAGGCAAGATGGCTAGAAGAAGAAAATATTGGCATGTTCATGTGCCTGAAGAAGAAGAACTCATATCCAAGACAATCTAAGGACTACAAACACCAGCAAAATGTTAACCTATTTAAAGCCAGAGAAACAATTTATCTAGACCTCCTCTATGAGGTACATGAATGGCCAATAGGTCCACGCAGACCCCTGTACTCCACACGTCAGGGAAATGGAGATGTGATCCACACACCACATTGACTAAAGCTGGTTTAGTAAAAGAAGTTGAAAAACGGGTTGGAGAGATGGCTCAGTGGTTAAGAGCATTGCCTGCTCTTCCAAAGGTCAGAAGTTCGATTCCTGGAAATCACATAATTGCTCTCAAAAGGAGGTTTGGTGCCCTCTACTGGCAACATAAGGAAGAGGCATGAGAGATGGCTCCGTGGTTAAGATCATTGCCTCCTCTTCCAACCTCCTGAATTCTATTCCAGGCAACCACATAATGGCTCAAAACCATCTGCAATGAGGTCTTGTGCCCTCTTTTGGATACAAAAATAAGAGCTGGGGTGTTAGCTCAGTGGATAAGAGCTTTGGCTGTCCTTCCAAAGGTCAGAAGTTCCATTCCTGGCAATCCCATAATTGCTCTCAAAAGGTAGATTTGGTGCCCTTTACTGGCAAAAAAGAAGAGGCATGAGAGATGGTTCAGTGCTTAAGAGCATTGCCTGCCCTTAGAACCTCCTGAAATCAATTGCAGGCAACCACATAATGATTCACAACCATCTGCCATGAGGTCTTGTGCCCTCTTTTGGCTACAGTATGAAAAGCTGGAGAGATAGGTCAGTGGTTAAGAACATTGGCTGCCCTTCCGAAGGTCAGAAGTTCGATTCCTGGCTACCAAATAATTGCTCTCAAAAGGAGGTTTGGCGCCCTCTAGTGGCACCACAAGGAAGAGGCAAGAGAGATGGCTCTGTGGTAAAGAGCATTGCCTGCTGAGTTTGATGAGACCACATACAGACATAGAGTCAGGGCCAAGGGCCAGGGCCAGCGTTGTTGTGACTGAATGAGGCAAAAGCTTTTGTTAGGATGTTAAAGGCTCACAGCTCTATCACCACGAGCCAGCGTGCTTCAGAGACAACACCAAGGAGAGTAAGGCAAGATGACTAGAAGAAGAAAATACAGGCATGTTCATGTTCCTGAAGAAGAACTCACATCCAAGACATCCAAAGGACGACAAACACCAGCAAAAGGTGTACCAATTTTAAGCCAGAGAAACAATTTATCTAGACCTCCTCTATGAGGTACACGAACGGCCAATAGGTCCACGGAGACCCCTGTACTCCACATGTTAGGGAAATGGAGATGTGATCCACACACCACATTGAGTAAACCTGGTTTAGTAAAAGAAGTTGAAAAACGGGTTGGAGAGATGGCTCAGTGGTTAAGAGCATTGCCTGCTCTTCCAAAGTTCAGAAGTTCGATTCCTGGGAATCACATAGTTGCTCTCAAAATGAGGTTTGGTGCCCTCTACTGGCAACAGAGGGGAGAGGCAGGAGAGATGGCTCAGTGGTTAAGAGCATTGCCTGCTCTTCCAAAGTTCAGAAGTTCGATTCCTGGAAATCACATAATTGCTCTCAAAATGAGGTTTGGTGCCCTCTACTGGCAACAGAAGGAAGAGGCAGGAGAGATGGCTCAGTGATTAAGAGCATTGCCTGCTGAGGTTGATGAGGCCAAGTGGACACATACAGCCAGGGTCCACGTTGTTGTCTCAGAATCAGGCAACACATTTTGTTAGGATAATAAAGACTCACAGCTCTATCAGCATGAGCCTGCATGCTTCAGGGACACCACCAAGCAGAATGAGGAAAGATGGTTAGAAGAAGAAAATACAGGCATGTTCATGTTCCTTAAGAAGAACTCACATCCAAGACATCCAAAGGATGACAAACACCAGCAAAAGGTTTACCAATTTAAAGCCAGACAAACAATTTATCTAGACTTCATCTATGAGGTACGCGAACGGCCAATATGTCCATGGAAACCCCTGTACTCCACATGTTAGTGGAATGCAGATATGATCCACACACCACATAGAGTAAACCTGGTTTAGTTCAAGAAGTTGAAAAACGGGTTGGAGAGATGGCTCAGTGGTTAAGAACATTGCCTGCTCTTCCAACCTCCTGAACTGAATTCCAGGCAACCACATAATGGCTCACAACCATCTGCAATGAGGTCTTGTGCCCTCTTTTGGATACAGAAAGAAGAGCTGGGGAGATAGCTCAGTGGTTAAGAGCTTTGCCTGCCCTTCCAGAGGTCAGAAGATCGATTCCTGGCAACCACATAATTGCTCTCAAAAGGAGGTTTGGTGCCCTCTACTGGCAACAGAAGGAAGATGCAAGAGAGATGGCTCAATGGTTAAGAGAATTGCCTGCTCTTCCAACCTCCTGAATTCAATTCCAGGCGACCACATAATGGGTTACAACCATCTGCAATGATGTCTTGTGCCCTCTTTTGGGTACAGTAAGAAGAGCTGGAGAGATAGCTCAGTGGTTAAGAGCATTGGTTGCCCTTCCAAAGGTCAGAAGTTCGATTCCTGGGAACCACGTAATTGCTCTGAAAAGGAGGTTTTGCGCCCTCTATTGGCAACAGAAGGAAGAGGCAGGAAAGATGGCTCTGTGGTAAAGAGCTTTGCCTGCTGAATTTGATGAGGCCAAGAACAGACATAGAGTCGGGGCACAGGGCCAGGGCCCACGTTGTTGTGACTGAATGAGGCAAAAGCTCTTGTTAGGATGTTAAAGACTCACAGCTCTATCACCATGAGCCAGCGTGCTTCAGAGACAACACCAAGGAGAGTAAGGCAAGATGGCTAGAAGAAGAAAATATTGGCATGTTCATGTGCCTGAAGAAGAACTCATATCCAAGACAATCAAAGGACTACAAACACCAGCAAAATGTTAACCTATTTAAAGCCAGAGAAACAATTTATCTAGACCTCCTCTATGAGGTACATGAATGGCCAATAGGTCCATGCAGACCCCTGTACTCCACATGTCAGGGAAATGGAGATGTGATCCATACACCACATTGACTAAAGCTGGTTTAGTAAAAGAAGTTGAAAAACGGGTTGGAGAGATGGCTCAGTGGTTAAGAGCATTGCCTGCTCTTCCAAAGGTCAGAAGTTCGATTCCTGAAAATCACATAATTGCTCTCAAAAGGAGGTTTGGTGCCCTCTACTGGCAACAAAAAGAAGAGGCATGAGAGATGGCTCCGTGGTTAAGATCATTGCCTCCTCTTCCAACCTCCTAAATTCAATTCTAGGCAACCACATAATGGCTCACAACCATCTGCAATGAGGTCTTGTGCCCTCTTTTGGATACAAAAATAAGAGCTGGGGTGTTAGCTCATTGGATAAGAGCTTTGGCTGCCCTTCCAAAGGTCAGAAGTTCCATTCCTGGCAATCCCATAATTGCTCTCAAAAGGTAGATTTGGTGCCCTTTACTGGCAAAAAAGAAGAGGCATGAGAGATGGTTCAGTGCTTAAGAGCATTGCCTGCTCTTAGAACCTCCTGAAATCAATTGCAGGTAACCACATAATGATTCACAACCATCTGCCATGAGGTCTTGTGCCCTCTTTTGGCTACAGTAAGAAAAGCTGGAGAGATAGGTCAGTGTTTAAGAACATTGGCTGCCCTTCCGAGGTCAGAAGTTCGATTCCTGGCTACCAAATAATTGCTCTCAAAAGGAGGTTTGGTGCGCTCTAGTGGCACCACAAGGAAGAGGCAAGAGAGATGGCTCTGTGGTAAAGAGCATTGCCTGCTGAGTTTGATGAGACCACATACAGACATAGAGTCAGGGCCAAAGGCCAGGGCCCGCGTTGTTGTGACTGAATGAGGCAAAAGCTTTTGTTAGGATGTTAAAGGCTCACAGCTCTATCACCACGAGCCAGCGTGCTTCAGAGACAACACCAAGGAGAGTAAGGCAAGATGACTAGAAGAAGAAAATACAGGCATGTTCATGTTCCTGAAGAAGAACTCACATCCAAGACATATAAAAGACGACAAACACCAGGAAAATGTTTACCAATTTAAAGCCAGACAAACAATTTATCTAGACTTCATCTATGAGGTACGCGAACGGCCAATATGTCCATGGAGACCCCTGTAATCCACATGTTAGTGGAATGCAGATATGATCCACACACCACATTGAGTAAACCTGGTTTAGTTCAAGAAGTTGAAAAACGGGTTGGAGAGATGGCTCAGTGGTTAAGAACATTGCCTGCTCTTACAACCTCCTGAACTGAATTCCAGGCAACCACATAATGGCTCACAACCATCTGCAATGAGGTCTTTTGCCCACTTTTGGATACAGAAAGAAGAGCTGGGGAGATAGCTCAGTGGTTAAGAGCTTTGCCTGCCCTTCCAGAGGTCAGAAGTTCGATTCCTGCCAACCATATAATTGCTCTCAAAAGGAGGTTTGGTGCCCTCTACTGGCAACAGAATGAAGATGCAAGAGAGATGGCTCAATGGTTAAGAGAATTGCCTGCTCTTCCAACCTCCTGAATTCAATTCCAGGCGACCACATAATGGGTCACAACCATCTGCCATGAGGTCTTGTGCCCTCTTTTGCCTACAGTAAGAAGAGCTGGAGAGACAGCTCAGTGTTTAAGAGCATTGGTTGCCCTTCCAAAGGTCAGAAGTTCGATTCCTGGGAACCACGTAATTGCTCTGAAAAGGAGGTTTGGCGCCCTCTATTGGCAACAGAAGGAAGAGGCAGGAAAGATGGCTCTGTGATAAAGAGCTTTGCCTGCTGAGTTTGATGAGGCCAAGAACAGACATAGAGTCGGGGCACAGGGCCAGGGCCCACGTTGTTGTGACTGAATGAGGCAAAAGCTCTTGTTAGGATGTTAAAGATTCACAGCTCTATCACCATGAGCCAGCGTGCTTCAGAGACAACACCAAGGAGAGTAAGGCAAGATGGCTAGAAGAAGAAAATATTGGCATGTTCATGTGCCTGAAGAAGAACTCATATACAAGACAATCAAAGGACTACAAACACCAGCAAAATGTTAACCTATTTAAAGCCAGAGAAACAATTTATCTAGACCTCCTCTATGAGGTACATGAATGGCCAATAGGTCCACGCAGACCCCTGTACTCCACACGTCAGGGAAATGGAGATGTGATCCACACACCACATTGACTAAAGCTGGTTTAGTAAAAGAAGTTGAAAAACGGGTTGGAGAGATGGCTCAGTGGTTAAGAGCATTGCCTGCTCTTCCAAAGGTCAGAAGTTCGATTCCTGGAAATCACATAATTGCTCTCAAAAGGAGGTTTGGTGCCCTCTACTGGCAACATAAGGAAGAGGCATGAGAGATGGCTCCGTGGTTAAGATCATTGCCTCCTCTTCCAACCTCCTGAATTCTATTCCAGGCAACCACATAATGGCTCACAACCATCTGCAATGAGGTCTTGTGCCCTCTTTTGGATACAAAAATAAGAGCTGGGGTGTTAGCTCAGTGGATAAGAGCTTTGGCTGTCCTTCCAAAGGTCAGAAGTTCCATTCCTGGCAATCCCATAATTGCTCTCAAAAGGTAGATTTGGTGCCCTTTACTGGCAAAAAAGAAGAGGCATGAGAGATGGTTCAGTGCTTAAGAGCATTGCCTGCCCTTAGAACCTCCTGAAATCAATTGCAGGCAACCACATAATGATTCACAACCATCTGCCATGAGGTCTTGTGCCCTCTTTTGGCTACAGTAAGAAAAGCTGGAGAGATAGGTCAGTGGTTAAGAACATTGGCTGCCCTTCCGAAGGTCAGAAGTTCGATTCCTGGCTACCAAATAATTGCTCTCAAAGAGGTTTGGCGCCCTCTAGTGGCACCACAAGGAAGAGGCAAGAGAGATGGCTCCTTGGTAAAGAGCTTTGCCTGCTGAGTTTGATGAGACCACATACAGACATAGAGTCAGGGCCAAGGGCCAGGGCCCGCGTTGTTGTGACTGAATGAGGCAAAAGCTTTTGTTAGGATGTTAAAGGCTCACAGCTCTATCACCACGAGCCAGCGTGCTTCAGAGACAACACCAAGGAGAGTAAGGCAAGATGACTAGAAGAAGAAAATACAGGCATGTTCATGTTCCTTAAGAAGAACTCACATCCAAGACATCCAAAGGACGACAAACACCAGCAAAAGGTGTACCAATTTTAAGCCAGAGAAACAATTTATCTAGACCTCCTCTATGAGGTACACGAACGGCCAATAGGTCCACGGAGACCCCTGTACTCCACATGTTAGGGAAATGGAGATGTGATCCACACACCACATTGAGTAAACCTGGTTTAGTAAAAGAAGTTGAAAAACGGGTTGGAGAGATGGCTCAGTGGTTAAGAGCATTGCCTGCTCTTCCAAAGTTCAGAAGTTCGATTCCTGGGAATCACATAGTTGCTCTCAAAATGAGGTTTGGTGCCCTCTACTGGCAACAGAGGGGAGAGGCAGGAGAGATGGCTCAGTGGTTAAGAGCATTGCCTGCTCTTCCAAAGTTCAGAAGTTCGATTCCTGGAAATCACATAGTTGCTCTCAAAATGAGGTTTGGTGCCCTCTACTGGCAACAGAGGGGAGAGGCAGGGGAGATGGCTCAGTGGTTAAGAGCATTGCCTGCTCTTCCAAAGTTCAGAAGTTCGATTCCTGGAAATCACATAATTGCTCTCAAAATGAGGTTTGGTGCCCTCTACTGGCAACAGAAGGAAGAGGCAGGAGAGATGGCTCAGTGGTTAAGAGCATTGCCTGCTGAGGTTGATGAGGCCAAGTGGACACATACAGCCAGGGCCCCCGTTGTTGTCTCAGAATCAGGCAAAACATTTTGTTAGGATAATAAAGACTCACAGCTCTATCAGCATGAGCCTGCATGCTTCAGGGACACCACCAAGCAGAATGAGGAAAGATGGTTAGAAGAAGAAAATACAGGCATGTTCATGTTCCTTAAGAAGAACTCACATCCAAGACATCCAAAGGACGACAAACACCAGCAAAAGGTTTACCAATTTAAAGCCAGACAAACAATTTATCTAGACTTCATCTATGAGGTACGCGAACGGCCAATATGTCCATGGAGACCCCTGTACTCCACATGTTAGTGGAATGCAGATATGATCCACACACCACATTGAGTAAACCTGGTTTAGTTCAAGAAGTTGAAAAACGGGTTGGAGAGATGGCTCAGTGGTTAAGAACATTGCCTGCTCTTCCAACCTCCTGAACTGAATTCCAGGCAACCACATAATGGCTCACAACCATCTGCAATGAGGTCTTGTGCCCTCTTTTGGATACAGAAAGAAGAGCTGGGGAGATAGCTCAGTGGTTAAGAGCTTTGCCTGCCCTTCCAAAGGTCAGAAGTTCGATTCCTGGCAACCACATAATTGCTCTCAAAAGGAGGTTTGGTGCCCTCTACTGGCAACAGAAGGAAGATGCAAGAGAGATGGCTCAATGGTTAAGAGAATTGCCTGCTCTTCCAACCTCCTGAATTCAATTCCAGGCGACCACATAATGGGTCACAACCATCTGCCATGAGGTCTTGTGCCCTCTTTTGGCTACAGTAAGAAGAGCTGGAGAGACAGCTCAGTGGTTAAGAGCATTGGTTGCCCTTCCAAAGGTCAGAAGTTCGATTCCTGGGAACCACGTAATTGCTCTCAAAAGGAGGTTTGGCGCCCTCTAGTGGCACCACAAGGAAGAGGCAGGAAAGATGGCTCTGTGGTACAGAGCTCTGCCTGCTGAGTTTGATGAGGCCAAGAACAGACATAGAGTCGGGGCACAGGGCCAGGGCCCACGTTGTTGTGACTGAATGAGGCAAAAGCTCTTGTTAGGATGTTAAAGACTCACAGCTCTATCACCATGAGCCAGCGTGCTTCAGAGACAACACCAAGGAGAGTAAGGCAAGATGGCTAGAAGAAGAAAATATTGGCATGTTCATGTGCCTGAAGAAGAAGAACTCATATCCAAGACAATCTAAGGACTACAAACACCAGCAAAATGTTAACCTATTTAAAGCCAGAGAAACAATTTATCTAGACCTCCTCTATGAGGTACATGAATGGCCAATAGGTCCACGCAGACCCCTGTACTCCACACGTCAGGGAAATGGAGATGTGATCCACACACCACATTGACTAAAGCTGGTTTAGTAAAAGAAGTTGAAAAACGGGTTGGAGAGATGGCTCAGTGGTTAAGAGCATTGCCTGCTCTTCCAAAGGTCAGAAGTTCGATTCCTGGAAATCACATAATTGCTCTCAAAAGGAGGTTTGGTGCCCTCTACTGGCAACATAAGGAAGAGGCATGAGAGATGGCTCCGTGGTTAAGATCATTGCCTCCTCTTCCAACCTCCTGAATTCTATTCCAGGCAACCACATAATGGCTCACAACCATCTGCAATGAGGTCTTGTGCCCTCTTTTGGATACAAAAATAAGAGCTGGGGTGTTAGCTCAGTGGATAAGAGCTTTGGCTGTCCTTCCAAAGGTCAGAAGTTCCATTCCTGGCAATCCCATAATTGCTCTCAAAAGGTAGATTTGGTGCCCTTTACTGGCAAAAAAGAAGAGGCATGAGAGATGGTTCAGTGCTTAAGAGCATTGCCTGCCCTTAGAACCTCCTGAAATCAATTGCAGGCAACCACATAATGATTCACAACCATCTGCCATGAGGTCTTGTGCCCTCTTTTGACTACAGTATGAAAAGCTGGAGAGATAGGTCAGTGGTTAAGAACATTGGCTGCCCTTCCGAAGGTCAGAAGTTCGATTCCTGGCTACCAAATAATTGCTCTCAAAAGGAGGTTTGGCGCCCTCTAGTGGCACCACAAGGAAGAGGCAAGAGAGATGGCTCTGTGGTAAAGAGCATTGCCTGCTGAGTTTGATGAGACCACATACAGACATAGAGTCAGGGCCAAGGGCCAGGGCCAGCGTTGTTGTGACTGAATGAGGCAAAAGCTTTTGTTAGGATGTTAAAGGCTCACAGCTCTATCACCACGAGCCAGCGTGCTTCAGAGACAACACCAAGGAGAGTAAGGCAAGATGACTAGAAGAAGAAAATACAGGCATGTTCATGTTCCTGAAGAAGAACTCACATCCAAGACATCCAAAGGACGACAAACACCAGCAAAAGGTGTACCAATTTTAAGCCAGAGAAACAATTTATCTAGACCTCCTCTATGAGGTACACGAACGGCCAATAGGTCCACGGAGACCCCTGTACTCCACATGTTAGGGAAATGGAGATGTGATCCACACACCACATTGAGTAAACCTGGTTTAGTAAAAGAAGTTGAAAAACGGGTTGGAGAGATGGCTCAGTGGTTAAGAGCATTGCCTGCTCTTCCAAAGTTCAGAAGTTCGATTCCTGGGAATCACATAGTTGCTCTCAAAATGAGGTTTGGTGCCCTCTACTGGCAACAGAGGGGAGAGGCAGGAGAGATGGCTCAGTGGTTAAGAGCATTGCCTGCTCTTCCAAAGTTCAGAAGTTCGATTCCTGGAAATCACATAATTGCTCTCAAAATGAGGTTTGGTGCCCTCTACTGGCAACAGAAGGAAGAGGCAGGAGAGATGGCTCAGTGATTAAGAGCATTGCCTGCTGAGGTTGATGAGGCCAAGTGGACACATACAGCCAGGGTCCACGTTGTTGTCTCAGAATCAGGCAACACATTTTGTTAGGATAATAAAGACTCACAGCTCTATCAGCATGAGCCTGCATGCTTCAGGGACACCACCAAGCAGAATGAGGAAAGATGGTTAGAAGAAGAAAATACAGGCATGTTCATGTTCCTTAAGAAGAACTCACATCCAAGACATCCAAAGGATGACAAACACCAGCAAAAGGTTTACCAATTTAAAGCCAGACAAACAATTTATCTAGACTTCATCTATGAGGTACGCGAACGGCCAATATGTCCATGGAAACCCCTGTACTCCACATGTTAGTGGAATGCAGATATGATCCACACACCACATAGAGTAAACCTGGTTTAGTTCAAGAAGTTGAAAAACGGGTTGGAGAGATGGCTCAGTGGTTAAGAACATTGCCTGCTCTTCCAACCTCCTGAACTGAATTCCAGGCAACCACATAATGGCTCACAACCATCTGCAATGAGGTCTTGTGCCCTCTTTTGGATACAGAAAGAAGAGCTGGGGAGATAGCTCAGTGGTTAAGAGCTTTGCCTGCCCTTCCAGAGGTCAGAAGATCGATTCCAGGCAACCACATAATTGCTCTCAAAAGGAGGTTTGGTGCCCTCTACTGGCAACAGAAGGAAGATGCAAGAGAGATGGCTCAATGGTTAAGAGAATTGCCTGCTCTTCCAACCTCCTGAATTCAATTCCAGGCGACCACATAATGGGTTACAACCATCTGCAATGAGGTCTTGTGCCCTCTTTTGGGTACAGTAAGAAGAGCTGGAGAGATAGCTCAGTGGTTAAGAGCATTGGTTGCCCTTCCAAAGGTCAGAAGTTCGATTCCTGGGAACCACGTAATTGCTCTGAAAAGGAGGTTTTGCGCCCTCTATTGGCAACAGAAGGAAGAGGCAGGAAAGATGGCTCTGTGGTAAAGAGCTTTGCCTGCTGAATTTGATGAGGCCAAGAACAGACATAGAGTCGGGGCACAGGGCCAGGGCCCACGTTGTTGTGACTGAATGAGGCAAAAGCTCTTGTTAGGATGTTAAAGACTCACAGCTCTATCACCATGAGCCAGCGTGCTTCAGAGACAACACCAAGGAGAGTAAGGCAAGATGGCTAGAAGAAGAAAATATTGGCATGTTCATGTGCCTGAAGAAGAACTCATATCCAAGACAATCAAAGGACTACAAACACCAGCAAAATGTTAACCTATTTAAAGCCAGAGAAACAATTTATCTAGACCTCCTCTATGAGGTACATGAATGGCCAATAGGTCCATGCAGACCCCTGTACTCCACATGTCAGGGAAATGGAGATGTGATCCATACACCACATTGACTAAAGCTGGTTTAGTAAAAGAAGTTGAAAAACGGGTTGGAGAGATGGCTCAGTGGTTAAGAGCATTGCCTGCTCTTCCAAAGGTCAGAAGTTCGATTCCTGAAAATCACATAATTGCTCTCAAAAGGAGGTTTGGTGCCCTCTACTGGCAACAAAAAGAAGAGGCATGAGAGATGGCTCCGTGGTTAAGATCATTGCCTCCTCTTCCAACCTCCTAAATTCATTTCTAGGCAACCACATAATGGCTCACAACCATCTGCAATGAGGTCTTGTGCCCTCTTTTGGATACAAAAATAAGAGCTGGGGTGTTAGCTCATTGGATAAGAGCTTTGGCTGCCCTTCCAAAGGTCAGAAGTTCCATTCCTGGCAATCCCATAATTGCTCTCAAAAGGTAGATTTGGTGCCCTTTACTGGCAAAAAAGAAGAGGCATGAGAGATGGTTCAGTGCTTAAGAGCATTGCCTGCTCTTAGAACCTCCTGAAATCAATTGCAGGCAACCACATAATGATTCACAACCATCTGCCATGAGGTCTTGTGCCCTCTTTTGGCTACAGTAAGAAAAGCTGGAGAGATAGGTCAGTGTTTAAGAACATTGGCTGCCCTTCCGAGGTCAGAAGTTCGATTCCTGGCTACCAAATAATTGCTCTCAAAAGGAGGTTTGGCGCGCTCTAGTGGCACCACAAGGAAGAGGCAAGAGAGATGGCTCTGTGGTAAAGAGCATTGCCTGCTGAGTTTGATGAGACCACATACAGACATAGAGTCAGGGCCAAAGGCCAGGGCCCGCGTTGTTGTGACTGAATGAGGCAAAAGCTTTTGTTAGGATGTTAAAGGCTCACAGCTCTATCACCACGAGCCAGCGTGCTTCAGAGACAACACCAAGGAGAGTAAGGCAAGATGACTAGAAGAAGAAAATACAGGCATGTTCATGTTCCTGAAGAAGAACTCACATCCAAGACATATAAAAGACGACAAACACCAGGAAAATGTTTACCAATTTAAAGCCAGACAAACAATTTATCTAGACTTCATCTATGAGGTACGCGAACGGCCAATATGTCCATGGAGACCCCTGTAATCCACATGTTAGTGGAATGCAGATATGATCCACACACCACATTGAGTAAACCTGGTTTAGTTCAAGAAGTTGAAAAACGGGTTGGAGAGATGGCTCAGTGGTTAAGAACATTGCCTGCTCTTACAACCTCCTGAACTGAATTCCAGGCAACCACATAATGGCTCACAACCATCTGCAATGAGGTCTTTTGCCCACTTTTGGATACAGAAAGAAGAGCTGGGGAGATAGCTCAGTGGTTAAGAGCTTTGCCTGCCCTTCCAGAGGTCAGAAGTTCGATTCCTGCCAACCATATAATTGCTCTCAAAAGGAGGTTTGGTGCCCTCTACTGGCAACAGAATGAAGATGCAAGAGAGATGGCTCAATGGTTAAGAGAATTGCCTGCTCTTCCAACCTCCTGAATTCAATTCCAGGCGACCACATAATGGGTCACAACCATCTGCCATGAGGTCTTGTGCCCTCTTTTGCCTACAGTAAGAAGAGCTGGAGAGACAGCTCAGTGTTTAAGAGCATTGGTTGCCCTTCCAAAGGTCAGAAGTTCGATTCCTGGGAACCACGTAATTGCTCTGAAAAGGAGGTTTGGCGCCCTCTATTGGCAACAGAAGGAAGAGGCAGGAAAGATGGCTCTGTGATAAAGAGCTTTGCCTGCTGAGTTTGATGAGGCCAAGAACAGACATAGAGTCGGGGCACAGGGCCAGGGCCCACGTTGTTGTGACTGAATGAGGCAAAAGCTCTTGTTAGGATGTTAAAGATTCACAGCTCTATCACCATGAGCCAGCGTGCTTCAGAGACAACACCAAGGAGAGTAAGGCAAGATGGCTAGAAGAAGAAAATATTGGCATGTTCATGTGCCTGAAGAAGAACTAATATACAAGACAATCAAAGGACTACAAACACCAGCAAAATGTTAACCTATTTAAAGCCAGAGAAACAATTTATCTAGACCTCCTCTATGAGGTACATGAATGGCCAATAGGTCCACGCAGACCCCTGTACTCCACACGTCAGGGAAATGGAGATGTGATCCACACACCACATTGACTAAAGCTGGTTTAGTAAAAGAAGTTGAAAAACGGGTTGGAGAGATGGCTCAGTGGTTAAGAGCATTGCCTGCTCTTCCAAAGGTCAGAAGTTCGATTCCTGGAAATCACATAATTGCTCTCAAAAGGAGGTTTGGTGCCCTCTACTGGTAACATAAGGAAGAGGCATGAGAGATGGCTCCGTGGTTAAGATCATTGCCTCCTCTTCCAACCTCCTGAATTCAATACCAGGCAACCACATAATGGATCACAACCATCTGCAATGAGGTCTTGTGCCCTCTTTTGGATACAAAAATAAGAGCTGGGTTGTTATCTCAGTGGATAAGAGCTTTGGCTGCCCTTCCAAAGGTCAGAAGTTCCATTCCTGGCAATCCCATAATTGCTCTCAAAAGGTAGATTTGGTGCCCTTTACTGGCAAAAAAGAAGAGGCATGAGAGATGGTTCAGTGCTTAAGAGCATTACCTGCTCTTAGAACCTCCTGAAATCAATTGCAGGCAACCACATAATGATTCACAACCATCTGCAATGAGGTCTTGTGCCCTCTTTTGGCTACAGTAAGAAAAGCTGGAGAGATAGGTCAGTGGTTAAGAACATTGGCTGCCCTTCCGAAGGTCAGAAGTTCGATTCCTGTCTACCAAATAATTGCTCTCAAAGAGGTTTGGCGCCCTCTAGTGGCACCACAAGGAAGAGGCAAGAGAAATGGCTCCTTGGTAAAGAGCATTGCCTGCTGAGTTTGATGAGACCACATACAGACATAGAGTCAGGGCCAAGGGCCAGGGCCCGCGTTGTTGTGACTGAATGAGGCAAAAGCTTTTGTTAGGATGTTAAAGGCTCACAGCTCTATCACCACGAGCCAGCGTGCTTCAGAGACAACACCAAGGAGAGTAAGGCAAGATGACTAGAAGAAGAAAATACAGGCATGTTCATGTTCCTGAAGAAGAACTCACATCCAAGACATCCAAAGGACGACAAACACCAGCAAAAGGTGTACCAATTTTAAGCCAGAGAAACAATTTATCTAGACCTCCTCTATGAGGTACACGAACGGCCAATAGGTCCACGGAGACCCCTGTACTCCACATGTTAGGGAAATGGAGATGTGATCCACACACCACATTGAGTAAACCTGGTTTAGTAAAAGAAGTTGAAAAACGGGTTGGAGAGATGGCTCAGTGGTTAAGAGCATTGCCTGCTCTTCCAAAGTTCAGAAGTTCGATTCCTGGAAATCACATAGTTGCTCTCAAAATGAGGTTTGGTGCCCTCTACTGGCAACAGAGGGGAGAGGCAGGGGAGATGGCTCAGTGGTTAAGAGCATTGCCTGCTCTTCCAAAGTTCAGAAGTTCGATTCCTGGAAATCACATAATTGCTCTCAAAATGAGGTTTGGTGCCCTCTACTGGCAACAGAAGGAAGAGGCAGGAGAGATGGCTCAGTGGTTAAGAGCATTGCCTGCTGAGGTTGATGAGGCCAAGTGGACACATACAGCCAGGGCCCCCGTTGTTGTCTCAGAATCAGGCAAAACATTTTGTTAGGATAATAAAGACTCACAGCTCTATCAGCATGAGCCTGCATGCTTCAGGGACACCACCAAGCAGAATGAGGAAAGATGGTTAGAAGAAGAAAATACAGGCATGTTCATGTTCCTTAAGAAGAACTCACATCCAAGACATCCAAAGGACGACAAACACCAGCAAAAGGTTTACCAATTTAAAGCCAGACAAACAATTTATCTAGACTTCATCTATGAGGTACGCGAACGGCCAATATGTCCATGGAGACCCCTGTACTCCACATGTTAGTGGAATGCAGATATGATCCACACACCACATTGAGTAAACCTGGTTTAGTTCAAGAATTTGAAAAACGGGTTGGAGAGATGGCTCAGTGGTTAAGAACATTGCCTGCTCTTACAACCTCCTGAACTGAATTCCAGGCAACCACATAATGGCTCACAACCATCTGCAATGAGGTCTTGTGCCCTCTTTTGGATACAGAAAGAAGAGCTGGGGAGATAGCTCAGTGGTTAAGAGCTTTGCCTGCCCTTCCAAAGGTCAGAAGTTCGATTCCTGGCAACCACATAATTGCTCTCAAAAGGAGGTTTGGTGCCCTCTACTGGCAACAGAAGGAAGATGCAAGAGAGATGGCTCAATGGTTAAGAGAATTGCCTGCTCTTCCAACCTCCTGAATTCAATTCCAGGCGACCACATAATGGGTCACAACCATCTGCCATGAGGTCTTGTGCCCTCTTTTGGCTACAGTAAGAAGAGCTGGAGAGACAGCTCAGTGGTTAAGAGCATTGGTTGCCCTTCCAAAGGTCAGAAGTTCGATTCCTGGGAACCACGTAATTGCTCTCAAAAGGAGGTTTGGCGCCCTCTAGTGGCACCACAAGGAAGAGGCAGGAAAGATGGCTCTGTGGTAAAGAGCTCTGCCTGCTGAGTTTGATGAGGCCAAGAACAGACATAGAGTCGGGGCACAGGGCCAGGGCCCACGTTGTTGTGACTGAATGAGGCAAAAGCTCTTGTTAGGATGTTAAAGACTCACAGCTCTATCACCATGAGCCAGCGTGCTTCAGAGACAACACCAAGGAGAGTAAGGCATGATGGCTAGAAGAAGAAAATATTGGCATGTTCATGTGCCTGAAGAAGAAGAACTCATATCCAAGACAATCTAAGGACTACAAACACCAGCAAAATGTTAACCTATTTAAAGCCAGAGAAACAATTTATCTAGACCTCCTCTATGAGGTACATGAATGGCCAATAGGTCCACGCAGACCCCTGTACTCCACACGTCAGGGAAAGGGAGATGTGATCCACACACCACATTGACTAAAGCTGGTTTAGTAAAAGAAGTTGAAAAACGGGTTGGAGAGATGGCTCAGTGGTTAAGAGCATTGCCTGCTCTTCCAAAGGTCAGAAGTTCGATTCCTGGAAATCACATAATTGCTCTCAAAAGGAGGTTTGGTGCCCTCTACTGGCAACATAAGGAAGAGGCATGAGAGATGGCTCCGTGGTTAAGATCATTGCCTCCTCTTCCAACCTCCTGAATTCTATTCCAGGCAACCACATAATGGCTCACAACCATCTGCAATGAGGTCTTGTGCCCTCTTTTGGATACAAAAATAAGAGCTGGGGTGTTAGCTCAGTGGATAAGAGCTTTGGCTGTCCTTCCAAAGGTCAGAAGTTCCATTCCTGGCAATCCCATAATTGCTCTCAAAAGGTAGATTTGGTGCCCTTTACTGGCAAAAAAGAAGAGGCATGAGAGATGGTTCAGTGCTTAAGAGCATTGCCTGCCCTTAGAACCTCCTGAAATCAATTGCAGGCAACCACATAATGATTCACAACCATCTGCCATGAGGTCTTGTGCCCTCTTTTGGCTACAGTAAGAAAAGCTGGAGAGATAGGTCAGTGGTTAAGAACATTGGCTGCCCTTCCGAAGGTCAGAAGTTCGATTCCTGGCTACCAAATAATTGCTCTCAAAAGGAGGTTTGGCGCCCTCTAGTGGCACCACAAGGAAGAGGCAAGAGAGATGGCTCTGTGGTAAAGAGCATTGCCTGCTGAGTTTGATGAGACCACATACAGACATAGAGTCAGGGCCAAGGGCCAGGGCCAGCGTTGTTGTGACTGAATGAGGCAAAAGCTTTTGTTAGGATGTTAAAGGCTCACAGCTCTATCACCACGAGCCAGCGTGCTTCAGAGACAACACCAAGGAGAGTAAGGCAAGATGACTAGAAGAAGAAAATACAGGCATGTTCATGTTCCTGAAGAAGAACTCACATCCAAGACATCCAAAGGACGACAAACACCAGCAAAAGGTGTACCAATTTTAAGCCAGAGAAACAATTTATCTAGACCTCCTCTATGAGGTACACGAACGGCCAATAGGTCCACGGAGACCCCTGTACTCCACATGTTAGGGAAATGGAGATGTGATCCACACACCACATTGAGTAAACCTGGTTTAGTAAAAGAAGTTGAAAAACGGGTTGGAGAGATGGCTCAGTGGTTAAGAGCATTGCCTGCTCTTCCAAAGTTCAGAAGTTCGATTCCTGGGAATCACATAGTTGCTCTCAAAATGAGGTTTGGTGCCCTCTACTGGCAACAGAGGGGAGAGGCAGGAGAGATGGCTCAGTGGTTAAGAGCATTGCCTGCTCTTCCAAAGTTCAGAAGTTCGATTCCTGGAAATCACATAATTGCTCTCAAAATGAGGTTTGGTGCCCTCTACTGGCAACAGAAGGAAGAGGCAGGAGAGATGGCTCAGTGATTAAGAGCATTGCCTGCTGAGGTTGATGAGGCCAAGTGGACACATACAGCCAGGGCCCACGTTGTTGTCTCAGAATCAGGCAACACATTTTGTTAGGATAATAAAGACTCACAGCTCTATCAGCATGAGCCTGCATGCTTCAGGGACACCACCAAGCAGAATGAGGAAAGATGGTTAGAAGAAGAAAATACAGGCATGTTCATGTTCCTTAAGAAGAACTCACATCCAAGACATCCAAAGGACGACAAACACCAGCAAAAGGTTTACCAATTTAAAGCCAGACAAACAATTTATCTAGACTTCATCTATGAGGTACGCGAACGGCCAATATGTCCATGGAGACCCCTTAACTCCACATGTTAGTGGAATGCAGATATGATCCACACACCACATTGAGTAAACCTGGTTTAGTTCAAGAAGTTGAAAAACGGGTTGGAGAGATGGCTCAGTGGTTAAGAACATTGCCTGCTCTTCCAACCTACGGAACTGAATTCCAGGCAACCACATAATGGCTCACAACCATCTGCAATGAGGTCTTGTGCCCTCTTTTGGATACAGAAAGAAGAGCTGGGGAGATAGCTCAGTGGTTAAGAGCTTTGCCTGCCCTTCCAGAGGTCAGAAGTTCGATTCCTGGCAACCACATAATTGCTCTCAAAAGGAGGTTTGGTGCCCTCTACTGGCAAGAGAAGGAAGATGCAAGAGAGATGGCTCAATGGTTAAGAGAATTGCCTACTCTTCCAACCTCCTGAATTCAATTCCAGGCGACCACATAATGGGTCACAACCATCTGCCATGAGGTCTTGTGCCCTCTTTTGGCTACAGTAAGAAGAGCTGGAGAGACAGCTCAGTGGTTAAGAGCATTGGTTGCCCTTCCAAAGGTCAGAAGTTCGATTCCTGGGAACCACGTAATTGCTCTCAAAAGGAGGTTTGGCGCCCTCTAGTGGCACCACAAGGAAGAGGCAGGAAAGATGGCTCTGTGGTAAAGAGCTCTGCCTGCTGAGTTTGATGAGGCCAAGAACAGACATAGAGTCGGGGCACAGGGCCAGGGCCCACGTTGTTGTGACTGAATGAGGCAAAAGCTCTTGTTAGGATGTTAAAGACTCACAGCTCTATCACCATGAGCCAGCGTGCTTCAGAGACAACACCAAGGAGAGTAAGGCATGATGGCTAGAAGAAGAAAATATTGGCATGTTCATGTGCCTGAAGAAGAAGAACTCATATCCAAGACAATCTAAGGACTACAAACACCAGCAAAATGTTAACCTATTTAAAGCCAGAGAAACAATTTATCTAGACCTCCTCTATGAGGTACATGAATGGCCAATAGGTCCACGCAGACCCCTGTACTCCACACGTCAGGGAAATGGAGATGTGATCCACACACCACATTGACTAAAGCTGGTTTAGTAAAAGAAGTTGAAAAACGGGTTGGAGAGATGGCTCAGTGGTTAAGAGCATTGCCTGCTCTTCCAAAGGTCAGAAGTTCGATTCCTGGAAATCACATAATTGCTCTCAAAAGGAGGTTTGGTGCCCTCTACTGGCAACATAAGGAAGAGGCATGAGAGATGGCTCCGTGGTTAAGATCATTGCCTCCTCTTCCAACCTCCTGAATTCTATTCCAGGCAACCACATAATGGCTCACAACCATCTGCAATGAGGTCTTGTGCCCTCTTTTGGATACAAAAATAAGAGCTGGGGTGTTAGCTCAGTGGATAAGAGCTTTGGCTGTCCTTCCAAAGGTCAGAAGTTCCATTCCTGGCAATCCCATAATTGCTCTCAAAAGGTAGATTTGGTGCCCTTTACTGGCAAAAAAGAAGAGGCATGAGAGATGGTTCAGTGCTTAAGAGCATTGCCTGCCCTTAGAAACTCCTGAAATCAATTGCAGGCAACCACATAATGATTCACAACCATCTGCCATGAGGTCTTGTGCCCTCTTTTGGCTACAGTAAGAAAAGCTGGAGAGATAGGTCAGTGGTTAAGAACATTGGCTGCCCTTCCGAAGGTCAGAAGTTCGATTCCTGGCTACCAAATAATTGCTCTCAAAAGGAGGTTTGGCGCCCTCTAGTGGCACCACAAGGAAGAGGCAAGAGAGATGGCTCTGTGGTAAAGAGCATTGCCTGCTGAGTTTGATGAGACCACATACAGACATAGAGTCAGGGCCAAGGGCCAGAGCCAGCGTTGTTGTGACTGAATGAGGCAAAAGCTTTTGTTAGGATGTTAAAGGCTCACAGCTCTATCACCACGAGCCAGCGTGCTTCAGAGACAACACCAAGGAGAGTAAGGCAAGATGACTAGAAGAAGAAAATACAGGCATGTTCATGTTCCTGAAGAAGAACTCACATCCAAGACATCCAAAGGACGACAAACACCAGCAAAAGGTGTACCAATTTTAAGCCAGAGAAACAATTTATCTAGACCTCCTCTATGAGGTACACGAACGGCCAATAGGTCCACGGAGACCCCTGTACTCCACATGTTAGGGAAATGGAGATGTGATCCACACACCACATTGAGTAAACCTGGTTTAGTAAAAGAAGTTGAAAAACGGGTTGGAGAGATGGCTCAGTGGTTAAGAGCATTGCCTGCTCTTCCAAAGTTCAGAAGTTCGATTCCTGGAAATCACATAGTTGCTCTCAAAATGAGGTTTGGTGCCCTCTACTGGCAACAGAGGGGAGAGGCAGGAGAGATGGCTCAGTGGTTAAGAGCATTGCCTGCTCTTCCAAAGTTCAGAAGTTCGATTCCTGGAAATCACATAATTGCTCTCAAAATGAGGTTTGGTGCCCTCTACTGGCAACAGAAGGAAGAGGCAGGAGAGATGGCTCAGTGGTTAAGAGCATTGCCTGCTGAGGTTGATGAGGCCAAGTGGACACATACAGCCAGGGCCCACGTTGTTGTCTCAGAATCAGGCAACACATTTTGTTAGGATAATAAAGACTCACAGCTCTATCAGCATGAGCCTGCATGCTTCAGGGACACCACCAAGCAGAATGAGGAAAGATGGTTAGAAGAAGAAAATACAGGCATGTTCATGTTCCTTAAGAAGAACTCACATCCAAGACATCCAAAGGACGACAAACACCAGCAAAAGGTTTACCAATTTAAAGCCAGACAAACAATTTATCTAGACTTCATCTATGAGGTACGCGAACGGCCAATATGTCCATGGAGACCGCTGTACTCCACATGTTAGTGGAATGCAGATATGATCCACACACCACATTGAGTAAACCTGGTTTAGTTCAAGAAGTTGAAAAACGGGTTGGAGAGATGGCTCAGTGGTTAAGAACATTGCCTGCTCTTCCAACCTCCTGAACTGAATTCCAGGCAACCACATAATGGCTCACAACCATCTGCAATGAGGTCTTGTGCCCTCTTTTGGATACAGAAAGAAGAGCTGGGGAGATAGCTCAGTGGTTAAGAGCTTTGCCTGCCCTTCCAAAGGTCAGAAGTTCGATTCCTGGCAACCACATAATTGCTCTCAAAAGGAGGTTTGGTGCCCTCTACTGGCAACAGAAGGAAGATGCAAGAGAGATGGCTCAATGGTTAAGAGAATTGCCTGCTCTTCCAACCTCCTGAATTCAATTCCAGGCGACCACATAATGGGTCACAACCATCTGCCATGAGGTCTTGTGCCCTCTTTTGGCTACAGTAAGAAGAGCTGGAGAGACAGCCCAGTGGTTAAGAGCATTGGTTGCCCTTCCAAATGTCAGAAGTTCGATTCCTGGGAACCACGTAATTGCTCTCAAAAGGAGGTTTGGCGCCCTCTAGTGGCACCACAAGGAAGAGGCAGGAAAGATGTCTCTTTGGTAAAGAGCTCTGCCTGCTGAGTTTGATGAGGCCAAGAACAGACATAGAGTCGGGGCACAGGGCCAGGGCCCACGTTGTTGTGACTGAATGAGGCAAAAGCTCTTGTTAGGATGTTAAAGACTCACAGCTCTATCACCATGAGCCAGCGTGCTTCAGAGACAACACCAAGGAGAGTAAGGCATGATGGCTAGAAGAAGAAAATATTGGCATGTTCATGTGCCTGAAGAAGAAGAACTCATATCCAAGACAATCTAAGGACTACAAACACCAGCAAAATGTTAACCTATTTAAAGCCAGAGAAACAATTTATCTAGACCTCCTCTATGAGGTACATGAATGGCCAATAGGTCCACGCAGACCCCTGTACTCCACACGTCAGGGAAATGGAGATGTGATCCACACACCACATTGACTAAAGCTGGTTTAGTAAAAGAAGTTGAAAAACGGGTTGGAGAGATGGCTCAGTGGTTAAGAGCATTGCCTGCTCTTCCAAAGGTCAGAAGTTCGATTCCTGGAAATCACATAATTGCTCTCAAAAGGAGGTTTGGTGCCCTCTACTGGCAACATAAGGAAGAGGCATGAGAGATGGCTCCGTGGTTAAGATCATTGCCTCCTCTTCCAACCTCCTGAATTCTATTCCAGGCAACCACATAATGGCTCACAACCATCTGCAATGAGGTCTTGTGCCCTCTTTTGGATACAAAAATAAGAGCTGGGGTGTTAGCTCAGTGGATAAGAGCTTTGGCTGTCCTTCCAAAGGTCAGAAGTTCCATTCCTGGCAATCCCATAATTGCTCTCAAACGGTAGATTTGGTGCCCTTTACTGGCAAAAAAGAAGAGGCATGAGAGATGGTTCAGTGCTTAAGAGCATTGCCTGCCCTTAGAAACTCCTGAAATCAATTGCAGGCAACCACATAATGATTCACAACCATCTGCCATGAGGTCTTGTGCCCTCTTTTGGCTACAGTAAGAAAAGCTGGAGAGATAGGTCAGTGGTTAAGAACATTGGCTGCCCTTCCGAAGGTCAGAAGTTCGATTCCTGGCTACCAAATAATTGCTCTCAAAAGGAGGTTTGGCGCCCTCTAGTGGCACCACAAGGAAGAGGCAAGAGAGATGGCTCTGTGGTAAAGAGCATTGCCTGCTGAGTTTGATGAGACCACATTCAGACATAGAGTCAGGGCCAAGGGCCAGAGCCAGCGTTGTTGTGACTGAATGAGGCAAAAGCTTTTGTTAGGATGTTAAAGGCTCACAGCTCTATCACCACGAGCCAGCGTGCTTCAGAGACAACACCAAGGAGAGTAAGGCAAGATGACTAGAAGAAGAAAATACAGGCATGTTCATGTTCCTGAAGAAGAACTCACATCCAAGACATCCAAAGGACGACAAACACCAGCAAAAGGTGTACCAATTTTAAGCCAGAGAAACAATTTATCTAGACCTCCTCTATGAGGTACACGAACGGCCAATAGGTCCACGGAGACCCCTGTACTCCACATGTTAGGGAAATGGAGATGTGATCCACACACCACATTGAGTAAACCTGGTTTAGTAAAAGAAGTTGAAAAACGGGTTGGAGAGATGGCTCAGTGGTTAAGAGCATTGCCTGCTCTTCCAAAGTTCAGAAGTTCGATTCCTGGAAATCACATAGTTGCTCTCAAAATGAGGTTTGGTGCCCTCTACTGGCAACAGAGGGGAGAGGCAGGAGAGATGGCTCAGTGGTTAAGAGCATTGCCTGCTCTTCCAAAGTTCAGAAGTTCGATTCCTGGAAATCACATAATTGCTCTCAAAATGAGGTTTGGTGCCCTCTACTGGCAACAGAAGGAAGAGGCAGGAGAGATGGCTCAGTGGTTAAGAGCATTGCCTGCTGAGGTTGATGAGGCCAAGTGGACACATACAGCCAGGGCCCCCGTTGTTGTCTCAGAATCAGGCAACACATTTTGTTAGGATAATAAAGACTCACAGCTCTATCAGCATGAGCCTGCATGCTTCAGGGACACCACCAAGCAGAATGAGGAAAGATGGTTAGAAGAAGAAAATACAGGCATGTTCATGTTCCTTAAGAAGAACTCACATCCAAGACATCCAAAGGACGACAAACACCAGCAAAAGGTTTACCAATTTAAAGCCAGACAAACAATTTATCTAGACTTCATCTATGAGGTACGCGAACGGCCAATATGTCCATGGAGACCGCTGTACTCCACATGTTAGTGGAATGCAGATATGATCCACACACCACATTGAGTAAACCTGGTTTAGTTCAAGAAGTTGAAAAACGGGTTGGAGAGATGGCTCAGTGGTTAAGAACATTGCCTGCTCTTCCAACCTCCTGAACTGAATTCCAGGCAACCACATAATGGCTCACAACCATCTGCAATGAGGTCTTGTGCCCTCTTTTGGATACAGAAAGAAGAGCTGGGGAGATAGCTCAGTGGTTAAGAGCTTTGCCTGCCCTTCCAAAGGTCAGAAGTTCGATTCCTGGCAACCACATAATTGCTCTCAAAAGGAGGTTTGGTGCCCTCTACTGGCAACAGAAGGAAGATGCAAGAGAGATGGCTCAATGGTTAAGAGAATTGCCTGCTCTTCCAACCTCCTGAATTCAATTCCAGGCGACCACATAATGGGTCACAACCATCTGCCATGAGGTCTTGTGCCCTCTTTTGGCTACAGTAAGAAGAGCTGGAGAGACAGCTCAGTGGTTAAGAGCATTGGTTGCCCTTCCAAAGGTCAGAAGTTCGATTCCTGGGAACCACGTAATTGCTCTCAAAAGGAGGTTTGGCGCCCTCTAGTGGCACCACAAGGAAGAGGCAGGAAAGATGGCTCTGTGGTAAAGAGCTCTGCCTGCTGAGTTTGATGAGGCCAAGAACAGACATAGAGTCGGGGCACAGGGCCAGGGCCCACGTTGTTGTGACTGAATGAGGCAAAAGCTCTTGTTAGGATGTTAAAGACTCACAGCTCTATCACCATGAGCCAGCGTGCTTCAGAGACAACACCAAGGAGAGTAAGGCATGATGGCTAGAAGAAGAAAATATTGGCATGTTCATGTGCCTGAAGAAGAACTCATATCCAAGACAATCAAAGGACTACTAACACCAGCAAAATGTTAACCTATTTAAAGCCAGAGAAACAATTTATCTAGACCTCCTCTATGAGGTACATGAATGGCCAATAGGTCCATGCAGACCCCTGTACTCCACACGTCAGGGAAATGGAGATGTGATCCACACACCACATTGACTAAAGCTGGTTTAGTAAAAGAAGTTGAAAAACGGGTTGGAGAGATGGCTCAGTGGTTAAGAGCATTGCCTGCTCTTCCAAAGGTCAGAAGTTCGATTCCTGGAAATCACATAATTGCTCTCAAAAGGAGGTTTGGTGCCCTCTACTGGCAACATAAGGAAGAGGCATGAGAGATGGCTCCGTGGTTAAGATCATTGCCTCCTCTTCCAACCTCCTGAATTCTATTCCAGGCAACCACATAATGGCTCACAACCATCTGCAATGAGGTCTTGTGCCCTCTTTTGGATACAAAAATAAGAGCTGGGGTGTTAGCTCAGTGGATAAGAGCTTTGGCTGTCCTTCCAAAGGTCAGAAGTTCCATTCCTGGCAATCCCATAATTGCTCTCAAAAGGTAGATTTGGTGCCCTTTACTGGCAAAAAAGAAGAGGCATGAGAGATGGTTCAGTGCTTAAGAGCATTGCCTGCCCTTAGAACCTCCTGAAATCAATTGCAGGCAACCACATAATGATTCACAACCATCTGCCATGAGGTCTTGTGCCCTCTTTTGGCTACAGTAAGAAAAGCTGGAGAGATAGGTCAGTGGTTAAGAACATTGGCTGCCCTTCCGAAGGTCAGAAGTTCGATTCCTGGCTACCAAATAATTGCTCTCAAAAGGAGGTTTGGCGCCCTCTAGTGGCACCACAAGGAAGAGGCAAGAGAGATGGCTCTGTGGTAAAGAGCATTGCCTGCTGAGTTTGATGAGACCACATACAGACATAGAGTCAGGGCCAAGGGCCAGGGCCCGCGTTGTTGTGACTGAATGAGGCAAAAGCTTTTGTTAGGATGTTAAAGGCTCACAGCTCTATCACCACGAGCCAGCGTGCTTCAGAGACAACACCAAGGAGAGTAAGGCAAGATGACTAGAAGAAGAAAATACAGGCATGTTCATGTTCCTGAAGAAGAACTCACATCCAAGACATCCAAAGGACGACAAACACCAGCAAAAGGTGTACCAATTTTAAGCCAGAGAAACAATTTATCTAGACCTCCTCTATGAGGTACACGAACGGCCAATAGGTCCACGGAGACCCCTGTACTCCACATGTTAGGGAAATGGAGATGTGATCCACACACCACATTGAGTAAACCTGGTTTAGTAAAAGAAGTTGAAAAACGGGTTGGAGAGATGGCTCAGTGGTTAAGAGCATTGCCTGCTCTTCCAAAGTTCAGAAGTTCGATTCCTGGAAATCACATAGTTGCTCTCAAAATGAGGTTTGGTGCCCTCTACTGGCAACAGAGGGGAGAGGCAGGAGAGATGGCTCAGTGTTTAAGAGCATTGCCTGCTCTTCCAAAGTTCAGAAGTTCGATTCCTGGAAATCACATAATTGCTCTCAAAATGAGGTTTGGTGCCCTCTACTGGCAACAGAAGGAAGAGGCAGGAGAGATGGCTCAGTGGTTAAGAGCATTGCCTGCTGAGGTTGATGAGGCCAAGTGGACACATACAGCCAGGGCCCCCGTTGTTGTCTCAGAATCAGGCAAAACATTTTGTTAGGATAATAAAGACTCACAGCTCTATCAGCATGAGCCTGCATGCTTCAGGGACACCACCAAGCAGAATGAGGAAAGATGGTTAGAAGAAGAAAATACAGGCATGTTCATGTTCCTTAAGAAGAACTCACATCCAAGACATCCAAAGGACGACAAACACCAGCAAAAGGTTTACCAATTTAAAGCCAGACAAACAATTTATCTAGACTTCATCTATGAGGTACGCGAACGGCCAATATGTCCATGGAGACCCCTGTACTCCACATGTTAGTGGAATGCAGATATGATCCACACACCACATTGAGTAAACCTGGTTTAGTTCAAGAAGTTGAAAAACGGGTTGGAGAGATGGCTCAGTGGTTAAGAACATTGCCTGCTCTCCAACCTCCTGAACTGAATTCCAGGCAACCACATAATGGCTCACAACCATCTGCAATGAGGTCTTGTGCCCTCTTTTGGATACAGAAAGAAGAGCTGGGGAGATAGCTCAGTGGTTAAGAGCTTTGCCTGCCCTTCCAGAGGTCAGAAGATCGATTCCTGGCAACCACATAATTGCTCTCAAAAGGAGGTTTGGTGCCCTCTACTGGCAACAGAAGGAAGATGCAAGAGAGATGGCTCAATGGTTAAGAGAATTGCCTGCTCTTCCAACCTCCTGAATTCAATTCCAGGCGACCACATAATGGGTTACAACCATCTGCAATGAGGTCTTGTGCCCTCTTTTGGGTACAGTAAGAAGAGCTGGAGAGATAGCTCAGTGGTTAAGAGCATTGGTTGCCCTTCCAAAGGTCAGAAGTTCGATTCCTGGGAACCACGTAATTGCTCTGAAAAGGAGGTTTGGCGCCCTCTATTGGCAACAGAAGGAAGAGGCAGTAAAGATGGCTCTGTGGTAAAGAGCTCTGCCTGCTGAATTTGATGAGGCCAAGAACAGACATAGAGTCGGGGCACAGGGCCAGGGCCCACGTTGTTGTGACTGAATGAGGCAAAAGCTCTTGTTAGGATGTTAAAGACTCACAGCTCTATCACCATGAGCCAGCGTGCTTCAGAGACAACACCAAGGAGAGTAAGGCAAGATGGCTAGAAGAAGAAAATATTGGCATGTTCATGTGCCTGAAGAAGAAATCATATCCAAGACAATCAAAGGACTACAAACACCAGCAAAATGTTAACCTATTTAAAGCCAGAGAAACAATTTATCTAGACCTCCTCTATGAGGTACATGAATGGCGAATAGGTCCATGCAGACCCCTGTACTCCACACGTCAGGGAAATGGAGATGTGATCCCCACACCACATTGACTAAAGCTGGTTTAGTAAAAGAAGTTGAAAAACGGGTTGGAGAGATGGCTCAGTGGTTAAGAGCATTGCCTGCTCTTCCAAAGGTCAGAAGTTCGATTCCTGGAAATCACATAATTGCTCTCAAAAGGAGGTTTGATGCCCTCTACTGGTAACATAAGGAAGAGGCATGAGAGATGGCTCCGTGGTTAAGATCATTGCCTCCTCTTCCAACCTCCTGAATTCAATTCCAGGCAACCACATAATGGCTCACAACCATCTGCAATGAGGTCTTGTGCCCTCTTTTGGATACAAAAATAAGAGCTGGGGTGTTATCTCAGTGGATAAGAGCTTTGGCTGCCCTTCCAAAGGTCAGAAGTTCCATTCCTGGTAATCCCATAATTGCTCTCAAAAGGTAGATTTGGTGCCCTTTACTGGCAAAAAAGAAGAGGCATGAGAGATGGTTCAGTGCTTAAGAGCATTACCTGCTCTTAGAACCTCCTGAAATCAATTGCAGGCAACCACATAATGATTCACAACCATCTGCCATGAGGTCTTGTGCCCTCTTTTGGCTACAGTAAGAAAAGCTGGAGAGATAGGTCAGTGGTTAAGAACATTGGCTGCCCTTCCGAAGGTCAGAAGTTCGATTCCTGGCTACCAAATAATTGCTCTCAAAGAGGTTTGGCGCCCTCTAGTGGCACCACAAGGAAGAGGCAAGAGAGATGGCTCCTTGGTAAAGAGCTTTGCCTGCTGAGTTTGATGAGACCACATACAGACATAGAGTCAGGGCCAAGGGCCAGGGCCCGCGTTGTTGTGACTGAATGAGGCAAAAGCTTTTGTTAGGATGTTAAAGGCTCACAGCTCTATCACCACGAGCCAGCGTGCTTCAGAGACAACACCAAGGAGAGTAAGGCAAGATGACTAGAAGAAGAAAATACAGGCATGTTCATGTTCCTGAAGAAGAACTCACATCCAAGACATCCAAAGGACGACAAACACCAGCAAAAGGTGTACCAATTTTAAGCCAGAGAAACAATTTATCTAGACCTCCTCTATGAGGTACACGAACGGCCAATAGGTCCACGGAGACCCCTGTACTCCACATGTTAGGGAAATGGAGATGTGATCCACACACCACATTGAGTAAACCTGGTTTAGTAAAAGAAGTTGAAAAACGGGTTGGAGAGATGGCTCAGTGGTTAAGAGCATTGCCTGCTCTTCCAAAGTTCAGAAGTTCGATTCCTGGAAATCACATAGTTGCTCTCAAAATGAGGTTTGGTGCCCTCTACTGGCAACAGAGGGGAGAGGCAGGGGAGATGGCTCAGTGGTTAAGAGCATTGCCTGCTCTTCCAAAGTTCAGAAGTTCGATTCCTGGAAATCACATAATTGCTCTCAAAATGAGGTTTGGTGCCCTCTACTGGCAACAGAAGGAAGAGGCAGGAGAGATGGCTCAGTGGTTAAGAGCATTGCCTGCTGAGGTTGATGAGGCCAAGTGGACACATACAGCCAGGGCCCCCGTTGTTGTCTCAGAATCAGGCAAAACATTTTGTTAGGATAATAAAGACTCACAGCTCTATCAGCATGAGCCTGCATGCTTCAGGGACACCACCAAGCAGAATGAGGAAAGATGGTTAGAAGAAGAAAATACAGGCATGTTCATGTTCCTTAAGAAGAACTCACATCCAAGACATCCAAAGGACGACAAACACCAGCAAAAGGTTTACCAATTTAAAGCCAGACAAACAATTTATCTAGACTTCATCTATGAGGTACGCGAACGGCCAATATGTCCATGGAGACCCCTGTACTCCACATGTTAGTGGAATGCAGATATGATCCACACACCACATTGAGTAAACCTGGTTTAGTTCAAGAAGTTGAAAAACGGGTTGGAGAGATGGCTCAGTGGTTAAGAACATTGCCTGTTCTTCCAACCTCCTGAACTGAATTCCAGGCATCCACATAATGGCTCACAACCATCTGCAATGAGGTCTTGTGCCCTCTTTTGGATACAGAAAGAAGAGCTGGGGAGATAGCTCAGAGGTTAAGAGCTTTGCCTGCCCTTCCAAAGGTCAGAAGTTCGATTCCAGGCAACCACATAATTGCTCTCAAAAGGAGGTTTGGTGCCCTCTACTGGCAACAGAAGGAAGATGCAAGAGAGATGGCTCAATGGTTAAGAGAATTGCCTGCTCTTCCAACCTCCTGAATTCAATTCCAGGCGACCACATAATGGGTCACAACCATCTGCCATGAGGTCTTGTGCCCTCTTTTGCCTACAGTAAGAAGAGCTGGAGAGACAGCTCAGTGTTTAAGAGCATTGGTTGCCCTTCCAAAGGTCAGAAGTTCGATTCCTGGGAACCACGTAATTGCTCTGAAAAGGAGGTTTGGCGCCCTCTATTGGCAACAGAAGGAAGAGGCAGGAAAGATGGCTCTGTGATAAAGAGCTTTGCCTGCTGAGTTTGATGAGGCCAAGAACAGACATAGAGTCGGGGCACAGGGCCAGGGCCCACGTTGTTGTGACTGAATGAGGCAAAAGCTCTTGTTAGGATGTTAAAGACTCACAGCTCTATCACCATGAGCCAGCGTGCTTCAGAGACAACACCAAGGAGAGTAAGGCAAGATGGCTAGAAGAAGAAAATATTGGCATGTTCATGTGCCTGAAGAAGAACTCATATACAAGACAATCAAAGGACTACAAACACCAGCAAAATGTTAACCTATTTAAAGCCAGAGAAACAATTTATCTAGACCTCCTCTATGAGGTACATGAATGGCGAATAGGTCCATGCAGACCCCTGTACTCCACACGTCAGGGAAATGGAGATGTGATCCACACACCACATTGACTAAAGCTGGTTTAGTAAAAGAAGTTGAAAAACGGGTTGGAGAGATGGCTCAGTGGTTAAGAGCATTGCCTGCTCTTCCAAAGTTCAGAAGTTCGATTCCTGGAAATCACATAGTTGCTCTCAAAATGAGGTTTGGTGCCCTCTACTGGCAACAGAGGGGAGAGGCAGGGGAGATGGCTCAGTGGTTAAGAGCATTGCCTGCTCTTCCAAAGTTCAGAAGTTCGATTCCTGGAAATCACATAATTGCTCTCAAAATGAGGTTTGGTGCCCTCTACTGGCAACAGAAGGAAGAGGCAGGAGAGATGGCTCAGTGGTTAAGAGCATTGCCTGCTGAGGTTGATGAGGCCAAGTGGACACATACAGCCAGGGCCCCCGTTGTTGTCTCAGAATCAGGCAAAACATTTTGTTAGGATAATAAAGACTCACAGCTCTATCAGCATGAGCCTGCATGCTTCAGGGACACCACCAAGCAGAATGAGGAAAGATGGTTAGAAGAAGAAAATACAGGCATGTTCATGTTCCTTAAGAAGAACTCACATCCAAGACATCCAAAGGACGACAAACACCAGCAAAAGGTTTACCAATTTAAAGCCAGACAAACAATTTATCTAGACTTCATCTATGAGGTACGCGAACGGCCAATATGTCCATGGAGACCCCTGTACTCCACATGTTAGTGGAATGCAGATATGATCCACACACCACATTGAGTAAACCTGGTTTAGTTCAAGAAGTTGAAAAACGGGTTGGAGAGATGGCTCAGTGGTTAAGAACATTGCCTGTTCTTCCAACCTCCTGAACTGAATTCCAGGCATCCACATAATGGCTCACAACCATCTGCAATGAGGTCTTGTGCCCTCTTTTGGATACAGAAAGAAGAGCTGGGGAGATAGCTCAGAGGTTAAGAGCTTTGCCTGCCCTTCCAAAGGTCAGAAGTTCGATTCCAGGCAACCACATAATTGCTCTCAAAAGGAGGTTTGGTGCCCTCTACTGGCAACAGAAGGAAGATGCAAGAGAGATGGCTCAATGGTTAAGAGAATTGCCTGCTCTTCCAACCTCCTGAATTCAATTCCAGGCGACCACATAATGGGTCACAACCATCTGCCATGAGGTCTTGTGCCCTCTTTTGCCTACAGTAAGAAGAGCTGGAGAGACAGCTCAGTGTTTAAGAGCATTGGTTGCCCTTCCAAAGGTCAGAAGTTCGATTCCTGGGAACCACGTAATTGCTCTGAAAAGGAGGTTTGGCGCCCTCTATTGGCAACAGAAGGAAGAGGCAGGAAAGATGGCTCTGTGATAAAGAGCTTTGCCTGCTGAGTTTGATGAGGCCAAGAACAGACATAGAGTCGGGGCACAGGGCCAGGGCCCACGCTGTTGTGACTGAATGAGGCAAAAGCTCTTGTTAGGATGTTAAAGACTCACAGCTCTATCACCATGAGCCAGCGTGCTTCAGAGACAACACCAAGGAGAGTAAGGCAAGATGGCTAGAAGAAGAAAATATTGGCATGTTCATGTGCCTGAAGAAGAACTCATATACAAGACAATCAAAGGACTACAAACACCAGCAAAATGTTAACCTATTTAAAGCCAGAGAAACAATTTATCTAGACCTCCTCTATGAGGTACATGAATGGCGAATAGGTCCATGCAGACCCCTGTACTCCACACGTCAGGGAAATGGAGATGTGATCCCCACACCACATTGACTAAAGCTGGTTTAGTAAAAGAAGTTGAAAAACGGGTTGGAGAGATGGCTCAGTGGTTAAGAGCATTGCCTGCTCTTCCAAAGGTCAGAAGTTCGATTCCTGGAAATCACATAATTGCTCTCAAAAGGAGGTTTGATGCCCTCTACTGGTAACATAAGGAAGAGGCATGAGAGATGGCTCCGTGGTTAAGATCATTGCCTCCTCTTCCAACCTCCTGAATTCAATTCCAGGCAACCACATAATGGCTCACAACCATCTGCAATGAGGTCTTGTGCCCTCTTTTGGATACAAAAATAAGAGCTGGGGTGTTATCTCAGTGGATAAGAGCTTTGGCTGCCCTTCCAAAGGTCAGAAGTTCCATTCCTGGCAATCCCATAATTGCTCTCAAAAGGTAGATTTGGTGCCCTTTACTGGCAAAAAAGAAGAGGCATGAGAGATGGTTCAGTGCTTAAGAGCATTACCTGCTCTTAGAACCTCCTGAAATCAATTGCAGGCAACCACATAATGATTCACAACCATCTGCAATGAGGTCTTGTGCCCTCTTTTGGCTACAGTAAGAAAAGCTGGAGAGATAGGTCAGTGGTTAAGAACATTGGCTGCCCTTCCGAAGGTCAGAAGTTCGATTCCTGGCTACCAAATAATTGCTCTCAAAGAGGTTTGGCGCCCTCTAGTGGCACCACAAGGAAGAGGCAAGAGAGATGGCTCCTTGGTAAAGAGCTTTGCCTGCTGAGTTTGATGAGACCACATACAGACATAGAGTCAGGGCCAAGGGCCAGGGCCCGCGTTGTTGTGACTGAATGAGGCAAAAGCTTTTGTTAGGATGTTAAAGGCTCACAGCTCTATCACCACGAGCCAGCGTGCTTCAGAGACAACACCAAGGAGAGTAAGGCAAGATGACTAGAAGAAGAAAATACAGGCATGTTCATGTTCCTGAAGAAGAACTCACATCCAAGACATCCAAAGGACGACAAACACCAGCAAAAGGTGTACCAATTTTAAGCCAGAGAAACAATTTATCTAGACCTCCTCTATGAGGTACACGAACGGCCAATAGGTCCACGGAGACCCCTGTACTCCACATGTTAGGGAAATGGAGATGTGATCCACACACCACATTGAGTAAACCTGGTTTAGTAAAAGAAGTTGAAAAACGGGTTGGAGAGATGGCTCAGTGGTTAAGAGCATTGCCTGCTCTTCCAAAGTTCAGAAGTTCGATTCCTGGAAATCACATAGTTGCTCTCAAAATGAGGTTTGGTGCCCTCTACTGGCAACAGAGGGGAGAGGCAGGGGAGATGGCTCAGTGGTTAAGAGCATTGCCTGCTCTTCCAAAGGTCAGAAGTTCGATTCCTGGAAATCACATAATTGCTCTCAAAATGAGGTTTGGTGCCCTCTACTGGCAACAGAAGGAAGAGGCAGGAGAGATGGCTCAGTGGTTAAGAGCATTGCCTGCTGAGGTTGATGAGGCCAAGTGGACACATACAGCCAGGGCCCCCGTTGTTGTCTCAGAATCAGGCAAAACATTTTGTTAGGATAATAAAGACTCACAGCTCTATCAGCATGAGCCTGCATGCTTCAGGGACACCACCAAGCAGAATGAGGAAAGATGGTTAGAAGAAGAAAATACAGGCATGTTCATGTTCCTTAAGAAGAACTCACATCCAAGACATCCAAAGGACGACAAACACCAGCAAAAGGTTTACCAATTTAAAGCCAGACAAACAATTTATCTAGACTTCATCTATGAGGTACGCGAACGGCCAATATGTCCATGGAGACCCCTGTACTCCACATGTTAGTGGAATGCAGATATGATCCACACACCACATTGAGTAAACCTGGTTTAGTTCAAGAAGTTGAAAAACGGGTTGGAGAGATGGCTCAGTGGTTAAGAACATTGCCTGCTCTTCCACCCTCCTGAACTGAATTCCAGGCATCCACATAATGGCTCACAACCATCTGCAATGAGGTCTTGTGCCCTCTTTTGGATACAGAAAGAAGAGCTGGGGAGATAGCTCAGAGGTTAAGAGCTTTGCCTGCCCTTCCAGAGGTCAGAAGTTCGATTCCAGGCAACCACATAATTGCTCTCAAAAGGAGGTTTGGTGCCCTCTACTGGCAACAGAAGGAAGATGCAAGAGAGATGGCTCAATGGTTAAGAGAATTGCCTGCTCTTCCAACCTCCTGAATTCAATTCCAGGCGACCACATAATGGGTCACAACCATCTGCCATGAGGTCTTGTGCCCTCTTTTGGCTACAGTAAGAAGAGCTGGAGAGACAGCCCAGTGGTTAAGAGCATTGGTTGCCCTTCCAAAGGTCAGAAGTTCGATTCCTGGGAACCACGTAATTGCTCTCAAAAGGAGGTTTGGCGCCCTCTAGTGGCACCACAAGGAAGAGGCAGGAAAGATGGCTCTGTGGTAAAGAGCTCTGCCTGCTGAGTTTGATGAGGCCAAGAACAGACATAGAGTCGGGGCACAGGGCCAGGGCCCACGTTGTTGTGACTGAATGAGGCAAAAGCTCTTGTTAGGATGTTAAAGACTCACAGCTCTATCACCATGAGCCAGCGTGCTTCAGAGACAACACCAAGGAGAGTAAGGCATGATGGCTAGAAGAAGAAAATATTGGCATGTTCATGTGCCTGAAGAAGAAGAACTCATATCCAAGACAATCTAAGGACTACAAACACCAGCAAAATGTTAACCTATTTAAAGCCAGAGAAACAATTTATCTAGACCTCCTCTATGAGGTACATGAATGGCCAATATGTCCATGCAGACCCCTGTACTCCACACGTCAGGGAAATGGAGATGTGATCCACACACCACATTGACTAAAGCTGGTTTAGTAAAAGAAGTTGAAAAACGGGTTGGAGAGATGGCTCAGTGGTTAAGAGCATTGCCTGCTCTTCCAAAGGTCAGAAGTTCGATTCCTGGAAATCACATAATTGCTCTCAAAAGGAGGTTTGGTGCCCTCTACTGGCAACATAAGGAAGAGGCATGAGAGATGGCTCCGTGGTTAAGATCATTGCCTCCTCTTCCAACCTCCTGAATTCTATTCCAGGCAACCACATAATGGCTCACAACCATCTGCAATGAGGTCTTGTGCCCTCTTTTGGATACAAAAATAAGAGCTGGGGTGTTATCTCAGTGGATAAGAGCTTTGGCTGCCCTTCCAAAGGTCAGAAGTTCCATTCCTGGCAATCCCATAATTGCTCTCAAAAGGTAGATTTGGTGCCCTTTACTGGCAAAAAAGAAGAGGCATGAGAGATGGTTCAGTGCTTAAGAGCATTGCCTGCCCTTAGAACCTCCTGAAATCAATTGCAGGCAACCACATAATGATTCACAACCATCTGCCATGAGGTCTTGTGCCCTCTTTTGGCTACAGTAAGAAAAGCTGGAGAGATAGGTCAGTGGTTAAGAACATTGGCTGCCCTTCCGAAGGTCAGAAGTTCGATTCCTGGCTACCAAATAATTGCTCTCAAAAGGAGGTTTGGCGCCCTCTAGTGGCACCACAAGGAAGAGGCAAGAGAGATGGCTCTGTGGTAAAGAGCATTGCCTGCTGAGTTTGATGAGACCACATACAGACATAGAGTCAGGGCCAAGGGCCAGGGCCAGCGTTGTTGTGACTGAATGAGGCAAAAGCTTTTGTTAGGATGTTAAAGGCTCACAGCTCTATCACCACGAGCCAGCGTGCTTCAGAGACAACACCAAGGAGAGTAAGGCAAGATGACTAGAAGAAGAAAATACAGGCATGTTCATGTTCCTGAAGAAGAACTCACATCCAAGACATCCAAAGGACGACAAACACCAGCAAAAGGTGTACCAATTTTAAGCCAGAGAAACAATTTATCTAGACCTCCTATATGAGGTACACGAACGGCCAATAGGTCCACGGAGACCCCTGTACTCCACATGTTAGGGAAATGGAGATGTGATCCACACACCACATTGAGTAAACCTGGTTTAGTAAAAGAAGTTGAAAAACGGGTTGGAGAGATGGCTCAGTGGTTAAGAGCATTGCCTGCTCTTCCAAAGTTCAGAAGTTCGATTCCTGGAAATCACATAGTTGCTCTCAAAATGAGGTTTGGTGCCCTCTACTGGCAACAGAGGGGAGAGGCAGGAGAGATGGCTCAGTGGTTAAGAGCATTGCCTGCTCTTCCAAAGTTCAGAAGTTCGATTCCTGGAAATCACATAATTGCTCTCAAAATGAGGTTTGGTGCCCTCTACTGGCAACAGAAGGAAGAGGCAGGAGAGATGGCTCAGTGATTAAGAGCATTGCCTGCTGAGGTTGATGAGGCCAAGTGGACACATACAGCCAGGGCCCACGTTGTTGTCTCAGAATCAGGCAACACATTTTGTTAGGATAATAAAGACTCACAGCTCTATCAGCATGAGCCTGCATGCTTCAGGGACACCACCAAGCAGAATGAGGAAAGATGGTTAGAAGAAGAAAATACAGGCATGTTCATGTTCCTTAAGAAGAACTCACATCCAAGACATCCAAAGGATGACAAACACCAGCAAAAGGTTTACCAATTTAAAGCCAGACAAACAATTTATCTAGACTTCATCTATGAGGTACGCGAACGGCCAATATGTCCATGGAGACCCCTGTACTCCACAGGTTAGTGGAATGCAGATATGATCCACACACCACATTGAGTAAACCTGGTTTAGTTCAAGAAGTTGAAAAACGGGTTGGAGAGATGGCTCAGTGGTTAAGAACATTGCCTGCTCTTCCAACCTACGGAACTGAATTCCAGGCAACCACATAATGGCTCACAACCATCTGCAATGAGGTCTTGTGCCCTCTTTTGGATACAGAAAGAAGAGCTGGGGAGATAGCTCAGTGGTTAAGAGCTTTGCCTGCCCTTCCAGAGGTCAGAAGTTCGATTCCTGGCAACCACATAATTGCTCTCAAAAGGAGGTTTGGTGCCCTCTACTGGCAAGAGAAGGAAGATGCAAGAGAGATGGCTCAATGGTTAAGAGAATTGCCTACTCTTCCAACCTCCTGAATTCAATTCCAGGCGACCACATAATGGGTCACAACCATCTGCCATGAGGTCTTGTGCCCTCTTTTGGCTACAGTAAGAAGAGCTGGAGAGACAGCTCAGTGGTTAAGAGCATTGGTTGCCCTTCCAAAGGTCAGAAGTTCGATTCCTGGGAACCACGTAATTGCTCTCAAAAGGAGGTTTGGCGCCCTCTAGTGGCACCACAAGGAAGAGGCAGGAAAGATGGCTCTGTGGTAAAGAGCTCTGCCTGCTGAGTTTGATGAGGCCAAGAACAGACATAGAGTCGGGGCACAGGGCCAGGGCCCACGTTGTTGTGACTGAATGAGGCAAAAGCTCTTGTTAGGATGTTAAAGACTCACAGCTCTATCACCATGAGCCAGCGTGCTTCAGAGACAACACCAAGGAGAGTAAGGCATGATGGCTAGAAGAAGAAAATATTGGCATGTTCATGTGCCTGAAGAAGAAGAACTCATATCCAAGACAATCTAAGGACTACAAACACCAGCAAAATGTTAACCTATTTAAAGCCAGAGAAACAATTTATCTAGACCTCCTCTATGAGGTACATGAATGGCCAATAGGTCCACGCAGACCCCTGTACTCCACACGTCAGGGAAATGGAGATGTGATCCACACACCACATTGACTAAAGCTGGTTTAGTAAAAGAAGTTGAAAAACGGGTTGGAGAGATGGCTCAGTGGTTAAGAGCATTGCCTGCTCTTCCAAAGGTCAGAAGTTCGATTCCTGGAAATCACATAATTGCTCTCAAAAGGAGGTTTGGTGCCCTCTACTGGCAACATAAGGAAGAGGCATGAGAGATGGCTCCGTGGTTAAGATCATTGCCTCCTCTTCCAACCTCCTGAATTCTATTCCAGGCAACCACATAATGGCTCACAACCATCTGCAATGAGGTCTTGTGCCCTCTTTTGGATACAAAAATAAGAGCTGGGGTGTTAGCTCAGTGGATAAGAGCTTTGGCTGTCCTTCCAAAGGTCAGAAGTTCCATTCCTGGCAATCCCATAATTGCTCTCAAAAGGTAGATTTGGTGCCCTTTACTGGCAAAAAAGAAGAGGCATGAGAGATGGTTCAGTGCTTAAGAGCATTGCCTGCCCTTAGAAACTCCTGAAATCAATTGCAGGCAACCACATAATGATTCACAACCATCTGCCATGAGGTCTTGTGCCCTCTTTTGGCTACAGTAAGAAAAGCTGGAGAGATAGGTCAGTGGTTAAGAACATTGGCTGCCCTTCCGAAGGTCAGAAGTTCGATTCCTGGCTACCAAATAATTGCTCTCAAAAGGAGGTTTGGCGCCCTCTAGTGGCACCACAAGGAAGAGGCAAGAGAGATGGCTCTGTGGTAAAGAGCATTGCCTGCTGAGTTTGATGAGACCACATACAGACATAGAGTCAGAGCCAAGGGCCAGGGCCCGCGTTGTTGTGACTGAATGAGGCAAAAGCTTTTGTTAGGATGTTAAAGGCTCACAGCTCTATCACCACGAGCCAGCGTGCTTCAAGGACAACACCAAGGAGAGTAAGGCAAGATGACTAGAAGAAGAAAATACAGGCATGTTCATGTTCCTGAAGAAGAACTCACATCCAAGACATCCAAAGGACGACAAACACCAGCAAAAGGTGTACCAATTTTAAGCGAGAGAAACAATTTATCTAGACCTCCTCTATGAGGTACACGAACGGCCAATAGGTCCACGGAGACCCCTGTACTCCACATGTTAGGGAAATGGAGATGTGATCCACACACCACATTGAGTAAACCTGGTTTAGTAAAAGAAGTTGAAAAACGGGTTGGAGAGATGGCTCAGTGGTTAAGAGCATTGCCTGCTCTTCCAAAGTTCAGAAGTTCGATTCCTGGGAATCACATAGTTGCTCTCAAAATGAGGTTTGGTGCCCTCTACTGGCAACAGAGGGGAGAGGCAGGAGAGATGGCTCAGTGGTTAAGAGCATTGCCTGCTCTTCCAAAGTTCAGAAGTTCGATTCCTGGAAATCACATAATTGCTCTCAAAATGAGGTTTGGTGCCCTCTACTGGCAACAGAAGGAAGAGGCAGGAGAGATGGCTCAGTGGTTAAGAGCATTGCCTGCTGAGGTTGATGAGGCCAAGTGGACACATACAGCCAGGGCCCCCGTTGTTGTCTCAGAATCAGGCAAAACATTTTGTTAGGATAATAAAGACTCACAGCTCTATCAGCATGAGCCTGCATGCTTCAGGGACACCACCAAGCAGAACGAGGAAAGATGGTTAGAAGAAGAAAATACAGGCATGTTCATGTTCCTTAAGAAGAACTCACATCCAAGACATCCAAAGGACGACAAACACCAGCAAAAGGTTTACCAATTTAAAGCCAGACAAACAATTTATCTAGATTTCATCTATGAGGTACGCGAACGGCCAATATGTCCATGGAGACCCCTGTACTCCACATGTTAGTGGAATGCAGATATGATCCACACACCACATTGAGTAAACCTGGTTTAGTTCAAGAAGTTGAAAAACGGGTTGGAGAGATGGCTCAGTGGTTAAGAACATTGCCTGCTCTTCCAACCTCCTGAACTGAATTCCAGGCAACCACATAATGGCTCACAACCATCTGCAATGAGGTCTTGTGCCCTCTTTTGGATACAGAAAGAAGAGCTGGGGAGATAGCTCAGTGGTTAAGAGCTTTGCCTGCCCTTCCAAAGGTCAGAAGTTCGATTCCTGGCAACCACATAATTGCTCTCAAAAGGAGGTTTGGTGCCCTCTACTGGCAACAGAAGGAAGATGCAAGAGAGATGGCTCAATGGTTAAGAGAATTGCCTGCTCTTCCAACCTCCTGAATTCAATTCCAGGCGACCACATAATGGGTCACAACCATCTGCCATGAGGTCTTGTGCCCTCTTTTGGCTACAGTAAGAAGAGCTGGAGAGACAGCTCAGTGGTTAAGAGCATTGGTTGCCCTTCCAGAGGTCAGAAGTTCGATTCCTGGCAACCACATAATTGCTCTCAAAAGGAGGTTTGGTGCCCTCTACTGGCAACAGATGGAAGATGCAAGAGAGATGGCTCAATGGTTAAGAGAATTGCCTACTCTTCCAACCTCCTGAATTCAATTCCAGGCGACCACATAATGGGTCACAACCATCTGCCATGAGGTCTTGTGCCCTCTTTTGGCTACAGTAAGAAGAGCTGGAGAGACAGCTCAGTGGTTAAGAGCATTGGTTGCCCTTCCAAAGGTCAGAAGTTCGATTCCTGGGAACCACGTAATTGCTCTCAAAAGGAGGTTTGGCGCCCTCTAGTGGCACCACAAGGAAGAGGCAGGAAAGATGGCTCTGTGGTAAAGAGCTCTGCCTGCTGAGTTTGATGAGGCCAAGAACAGACATAGAGTCGGGGCACAGGGCCAGGGCCCACCTTGTTGTGACTGAATGAGGCAAAAGCTCTTGTTAGGATGTTAAAGACTCACAGCTCTATCACCATGAGCCAGCGTGCTTCAGAGACAACACCAAGGAGAGTAAGGCATGATGGCTAGAAGAAGAAAATATTGGCATGTTCATGTGCCTGAAGAAGAAGAACTCATATCCAAGACAATCTAAGGACTACAAACACCAGCAAAATGTTAACCTATTTAAAGCCAGAGAAACAATTTATCTAGACCTCCTCTATGAGGTACATGAATGGCCAATAGGTCCACGCAGACCCCTGTACTCCACACGTCAGGGAAATGGAGATGTGATCCACACACCACATTGACTAAAGCTGGTTTAGTAAAAGAAGTTGAAAAACGGGTTGGAGAGATGGCTCAGTGGTTAAGAGCATTGCCTGCTCTTCCAAAGGTCAGAAGTTCGATTCCTGGAAATCACATAATTGCTCTCAAAAGGAGGTTTGGTGCCCTCTACTGGCAACAGAAAGAAGAGGCAGGAGAGATGGCTCAGTGGTTAAGAGCATTGCCTGCTGAGGTTGATGAGGCCAAGTGGACACATACAGCCAGGGCCCCCGTTGTTGTCTCAGAATCAGGCAAAACATTTTGTTAGGATAATAAAGACTCACAGCTCTATCAGCTTGAGCCTGCATGCTTCAGGGACACCACCCAGCAGAATGAGGAAAGATGGTTAGAAGAAGAAAATACAGGCATGTTCATGTTCCTTAAGAAGAACTCACATCCAAGACATCCAAAGGACGACAAACACCAGCAAAAGGTTTACCAATTTAAAGCCAGACAAACAATTTATCTAGACTTCATCTATGAGGTACGCGAACGGCCAATATGTCCATGGAGACCCCTGTACTCCACATGTTAGTGGAATGCAGATATGATCCACACACCACATTGAGTAAACCTGGTTTAGTTCAAGAAGTTGAAAAACGGGTTGGAGAGATGGCTCAGTGGTTAAGAACATTGCCTGCTCTTCCAACCTCCTGAACTGAATTCCAGGCATCCACATAATGGCTCACAACCATCTGCAATGAGGTCTTGTGCCCTCTTTTGGATACAGAAAGAAGAGCTGGGGAGATAATTCAGAGGTTAAGAGCTTTGCCTGCCCTTCCAAAGGTCAGAAGTTCGATTCCAGGCAACCACATAATTGCTCTCAAAAGGAGGTTTGGTGCCCTCTACTGGCAACAGAAGGAAGATGCAAGAGAGATGGCTCAATGGTTAAGAGAATTGCCTGCTCTTCCAACCTCCTGAATTCAATTCCAGGCGACCACATAATGGGTCACAACCATCTGCCATGAGGTCTTGTGCCCTCTTTTGGCTACAGTAAGAAGAGCAGGAGAGACAGCTCAGTGGTTAAGAGCATTGGTTGCCCTTCCAAAGGTCAGAAGTTCGATTCCTGGGAACCACGTAATTGCTCTCAAAAGGAGGTTTGGCGCCCTCTAGTGGCACCACAACTAAGAGGCAGGAAAGATGGCTCTGTGGTAAAGAGCTCTGCCTGCTGAGTTTGATGAGGCCAAGAACAGACATAGAGTCGGGGCACAGGGCCAGGGCCCACGTTGTTGTGACTGAATGAGGCAAAAGCTCTTGTTAGGATGTTAAAGACTCACAGCTCTATCACCATGAGCCAGCGTGCTTCAGAGACAACACCAAGGAGAGTAAGGCATGATGGCTAGAAGAAGAAAATATTGGCATGTTCATGTGCCTGAAGAAGAAGAACTCATATCCAAGACAATCTAAGGACTACAAACACCAGCAAAATGTTAACCTATTTAAAGCCAGAGAAACAATTTATCTAGACCTCCTCTATGAGGTACATGAATGGCCAATAGGTCCATGCAGACCCCTGTACTCCACACGTCAGGGAAATGGAGATGTGATCCACACACCACATTGACTAAAGCTGGTTTAGTAAAAGAAGTTGAAAAACGGGTTGGAGAGATGGCTCAGTGGTTAAGAGCATTGCCTGCTCTTCCAAAGGTCAGAAGTTCGATTCCTGGAAATCACATAATTGCTCTCAAAAGGAGGTTTGGTGCCCTCTACTGGCAACATAAGGAAGAGGCATGAGAGATGGCTCCGTGGTTAAGATCATTGCCTCCTCTTCCAACCTCCTGAATTCTATTCCAGGCAACCACATAATGGCTCACAACCATCTGCAATGAGGTCTTGTGCCCTCTTTTGGATACAAAAATAAGAGCTGGGGTGTTAGCTCAGTGGATAAGAGCTTTGGCTGTCCTTCCAAAGGTCAGAAGTTCCATTCCTGGCAATCCCATAATTGCTCTCAAAAGGTAGATTTGGTGCCCTTTACTGGCAAAAAAGAAGAGGCATGAGAGATGGTTCAGTGCTTAAGAGCATTGCCTGCCCTTAGAACCTCCTGAAATCAATTGCAGGCAACCACATAATGATTCACAACCATCTGCCATGAGGTCTTGTGCCCTCTTTTGGCTACAGTAAGAAAAGCTGGAGAGATAGGTCAGTGGTTAAGAACATTGGCTGCCCTTCCGAAGGTCAGAAGTTCGATTCCTGGCTACCAAATAATTGCTCTCAAAAGGAGGTTTGGCGCCCTCTAGTGGCACCACAAGGAAGAGGCAAGAGAGATGGCTCTGTGGTAAAGAGCATTGCCTGCTGAGTTTGATGAGACCACATACAGACATAGAGTCAGGGCCAAGGGCCAGGGCCAGCGTTGTTGTGACTGAATGAGGCAAAAGCTTTTGTTAGGATGTTAAAGGCTCACAGCTCTATCACCACGAGCCAGCGTGCTTCAGAGACAACACCAAGGAGAGTAAGGCAAGATGACTAGAAGAAGAAAATACAGGCATGTTCATGTTCCTGAAGAAGAACTCACATCCAAGACATCCAAAGGACGACAAACACCAGCAAAAGGTGTACCAATTTTAAGCCAGAGAAACAATTTATCTAGACCTCCTCTATGAGGTACACGAATGGCCAATAGGTCCACGGAGACCCCTGTACTCCACATGTTAGGGAAATGGAGATGTGATCCACACACCACATTGAGTAAACCTGGTTTAGTAAAAGAAGTTGAAAAACGGGTTGGAGAGATGGCTCAGTGGTTAAGAGCATTGCCTGCTCTTCCAAAGTTCAGAAGTTCGATTCCTGGGAATCACATAGTTGCTCTCAAAATGAGGTTTGGTGCCCTCTACTGGCAACAGAGGGGAGAGGCAGGAGAGATGGCTCAGTGGTTAAGAGCATTGCCTGCTCTTCCAAAGTTCAGAAGTTCGATTCCTGGAAATCACATAATTGCTCTCAAAATGAGGTTTGGTGCCCTCTACTGGCAACAGAAGGAAGAGGCAGGAGAGATGGCTCAGTGATTAAGAGCATTGCCTGCTGAGGTTGATGAGGCCAAGTGGACACATACAGCCAGGGCCCACGTTGTTGTCTCAGAATCAGGCAACACATTTTGTTAGGATAATAAAGACTCACAGCTCTATCAGCATGAGCCTGCATGCTTCAGGGACACCACTAAGCAGAATGAGGAGAGATGGTTAGAAGAAGAAAATACAGGCATGTTCATGTTCCTTAAGAAGAACTCACATCCAAGACATCCAAAGGATGACAAACACCAGCAAAAGGTTTACCAATTTAAAGCCAGACAAACAATTTATCTAGACTTCATCTATGAGGTACGCGAACGGCCAATATGTCCATGGAGACCCCTGTACTCCACATGTTAGTGGAATGCAGATATGATCCACACACCACATTGAGTAAACCTGGTTTAGTTCAAGAAGTTGAAAAACGGGTTGGAGAGATGGCTCAGTGGTTAAGAACATTGCCTGCTCTTCCAACCTACGGAACTGAATTCCAGGCAACCACATAATGGCTCACAACCATCTGCAATGAGGTCTTGTGCCCTCTTTTGGATACAGAAAGAAGAGCTGGGGAGATAGCTCAGTGGTTAAGAGCTTTGCCTGCCCTTCCAGAGGTCAGAAGTTCGATTCCTGGCAACCACATAATTGCTCTCAAAAGGAGGTTTGGTGCCCTCTACTGGCAACAGAAGGAAGATGCAAGAGAGATGGCTCAATGGTTAAGAGAATTGCCTACTCTTCCAACCTCCTGAATTCAATTCCAGGCGACCACATAATGGGTCACAACCATCTGCCATGAGGTCTTGTGCCCTCTTTTGGCTACAGTAAGAAGAGCTGGAGAGACAGCTCAGTGGTTAAGAGCATTGGTTGCCCTTCCAAAGGTCAGAAGTTCGATTCCTGGGAACCACGTAATTGCTCTCAAAAGGAGGTTTGGCGCCCTCTAGTGGCACCACAAGGAAGAGGCAGGAAAGATGGCTCTGTGGTAAAGAGCTCTGCCTGCTGAGTTTGATGAGGCCAAGAACAGACATAGAGTCGGGGCACAGGGCCAGGGCCCACGTTGTTGTGACTGAATGAGGCAAAAGCTCTTGTTAGGATGTTAAAGACTCACAGCTCTATCACCATGAGCCAGCGTGCTTCAGAGACAACACCAAGGAGAGTAAGGCATGATGGCTAGAAGAAGAAAATATTGGCATGTTCATGTGCCTGAAGAAGAAGAACTCATATCCAAGACAATCTAAGGACTACAAACACCAGCAAAATGTTAACCTATTTAAAGCCAGAGAAACAATTTATCTAGACCTCCTCTATGAGGTACATGAATGGCCAATAGGTCCACGCAGACCCCTGTACTCCACACGTCAGGGAAATGGAGATGTGATCCACACACCACATTGACTCAAGCTGGTTTAGTAAAAGAAGTTGAAAAACGGGTTGGAGAGATGGCTCAGTGGTTAAGAGCATTGCCTGCTCTTCCAAAGGTCAGAAGTTCGATTCCTGGAAATCACATAATTGCTCTCAAAAGGAGGTTTGGTGCCCTCTACTGGCAACATAAGGAAGAGGCATGAGAGATGGCTCCGTGGTTAAGATCATTGCCTCCTCTTCCAACCTCCTGAATTCTATTCCAGGCAACCACATAATGGCTCACAACCATCTGCAATGAGGTCTTGTGCCCTCTTTTGGATACAAAAATAAGAGCTGGGGTGTTAGCTCAGTGGATAAGAGCTTTGGCTGTCCTTCCAAAGGTCAGAAGTTCCATTCCTGGCAATCCCATAATTGCTCTCAAACGGTAGATTTGGTGCCCTTTACTGGCAAAAAAGAAGAGGCATGAGAGATGGTTCAGTGCTTAAGAGCATTGCCTGCCCTTAGAACCTCCTGAAATCAATTGCAGGCAACCACATAATGATTCACAACCATCTGCCATGAGGTCTTGTGCCCTCTTTTGGCTACAGTAAGAAAAGCTGGAGAGATAGGTCAGTGGTTAAGAACATTGGCTGCCCTTCCGAAGGTCAGAAGTTCGATTCCTGGCTACCAAATAATTGCTCTCAAAAGGAGGTTTGGCGCCCTCTAGTGGCACCACAAGGAAGAGGCAAGAGAGATGGCTCTGTGGTAAAGAGCATTGCCTGCTGAGTTTGATGAGACCACATACAGACATAGAGTCAGGGCCAAGGGCCAGAGCCAGCGTTGTTGTGACTGAATGAGGCAAAAGCTTTTGTTAGGATGTTAAAGGCTCACAGCTCTATCACCACGAGCCAGCGTGCTTCAGAGACAACACCAAGGAGAGTAAGGCAAGATGACTAGAAGAAGAAAATACAGGCATGTTCATGTTCCTGAAGAAGAACTCACATCCAAGACATCCAAAGGACGACAAACACCAGCAAAAGGTGTACCAATTTTAAGCCAGAGAAACAATTTATCTAGACCTCCTCTATGAGGTACACGAACGGCCAATAGGTCCACGGAGACCCATGTACTCCACATGTTAGGGAAATGGAGATGTGATCCACACACCACATTGAGTAAACCTGGTTTAGTAAAAGAAATTGAAAAACGGGTTGGAGAGATGGCTCAGTGGTTAAGAGCATTGCCTGCTCTTCCAAAGTTCAGAAGTTCGATTCCTGGAAATCACATAGTTGCTCTCAAAATGAGGTTTGGTGCCCTCTACTGGCAACAGAGGGGAGAGGCAGGAGAGATGGCTCAGTGGTTAAGAGCATTGCCTGCTCTTCCAAAGTTCAGAAGTTCGATTCCTGGAAATCACATAATTGCTCTCAAAATGAGGTTTGGTGCCCTCTACTGGCAACAGAAGGAAGAGGCAGGAGAGATGGCTCAGTGGTTAAGAGCATTGCCTGCTGAGGTTGATGAGGCCAAGTGGACACATACAGCCAGGGCCCACGTTGTTGTCTCAGAATCAGGCAACACATTTTGTTAGGATAATAAAGACTCACAGCTCTATCAGCATGAGCCTGCATGCTTCAGGGACACCACCAAGCAGAATGAGGAAAGATGGTTAGAAGAAGAAAATACAGGCATGTTCATGTTCCTTAAGAAGAACTCACATCCAAGACATCCAAAGGACGACAAACACCAGCAAAAGGTTTACCAATTTAAAGCCAGACAAACAATTTATCTAGACTTCATCTATGAGGTACGCGAACGGCCAATATGTCCATGGAGACCGCTGTACTCCACATGTTAGTGGAATGCAGATATGATCCACACACCACATTGAGTAAACCTGGTTTAGTTCAAGAAGTTGAAAAACGGGTTGGAGAGATGGCTCAGTGGTTAAGAACATTGCCTGCTCTTCCAACCTCCTGAACTGAATTCCAGGCAACCACATAATGGCTCACAACCATCTGCAATGAGGTCTTGTGCCCTCTTTTGGATACAGAAAGAAGAGCTGGGGAGATAGCTCAGTGGTTAAGAGCTTTGCCTGCCCTTCCAAAGGTCAGAAGTTCGACTCCTGGGAACCACATAATTGCTCTCAAAAGGAGGTTTGGTGCCCTCTACTGGCAACAGAAGGAAGATGCAAGAGAGATGGCTCAATGGTTAAGAGAATTGCCTGCTCTTCCAACCTCCTGAATTCAATTCCAGGCGACCACATAATGGGTCACAACCATCTGCCATGAGGTCTTGTGCCCTCTTTTGGCTACAGTAAGAAGAGCTGGAGAGACAGCCCAGTGGTTAAGAGCATTGGTTGCCCTTCCAAAGGTCAGAAGTTCGATTCCTGGGAACCACGTAATTGCTCTCAAAAGGAGGTTTGGCGCCCTCTAGTGGCACCACAAGGAAGAGGCAGGAAAGATGGCTCTGTGGTAAAGAGCTCTGCCTGCTGAGTTTGATGAGGCCAAGAACAGACATAGAGTCGGGGCACAGGGCCAGGGCCCACGTTGTTGTGACTGAATGAGGCAAAAGCTCTTGTTAGGATGTTAAAGACTCACAACTCTATCACCATGAGCCAGCGTGCTTCAGAGACAACACCAAGGAGAGTAAGGCATGATGGCTAGAAGAAGAAAATATTGGCATGTTCATGTGCCTGAAGAAGAAGAACTCATATCCAAGACAATCTAAGGACTACAAACACCAGCAAAATGTTAACCTATTTAAAGCCAGAGAAACAATTTATCTAGACCTCCTCTATGAGGTACATGAATGGCCAATAGGTCCACGCAGACCCCTGTACTCCACACGTCATGGAAATGGAGATGTGATCCACACACCACATTGACTAAAGCTGGTTTAGTAAAAGAAGTTGAAAAACGGGTTGGAGAGATGGCTCAGTGGTTAAGAGCATTGCCTGCTCTTCCAAAGGTCAGAAGTTCGATTCCTGGAAATCACATAATTGCTCTCAAAAGGAGGTTTGGTGCCCTCTACTGGCAACATAAGGAAGAGGCATGAGAGATGGCTCCGTGGTTAAGATCATTGCCTCCTCTTCCAACCTCCTGAATTCTATTCCAGGCAACCACATAATGGCTCACAACCATCTGCAATGAGGTCTTGTGCCCTCTTTTGGATACAAAAATAAGAGCTGGGGTGTTAGCTCAGTGGATAAGAGCTTTGGCTGTCCTTCCAAAGGTCAGAAGTTCCATTCCTGGCAATCCCATAATTGCTCTCAAAAGGTAGATTTGGTGCCCTTTACTGGCAAAAAAGAAGAGGCATGAGAGATGGTTCAGTGCTTAAGAGCATTGCCTGCCCTTAGAACCTCCTGAAATCAATTGCAGGCAACCACATAATGATTCACAACCATCTGCCATGAGGTCTTGTGCCCTCTTTTGGCTACAGTAAGAAAAGCTGGAGAGATAGGTCAGTGGTTAAGAACATTGGCTGCCCTTCCGAAGGTCAGAAGTTCGATTCCTGGCTACCAAATAATTGCTCTCAAAAGGAGGTTTGGCGCCCTCTAGTGGCACCACAAGGAAGAGGCAAGAGAGATGGCTCTGTGGTAAAGAGCATTGCCTGCTGAGTTTGATGAGACCACATACAGACATAGAGTCAGGGCCAAGGGCCAGGGCCAGCGTTGTTGTGACTGAATGAGGCAAAAGCTTTTGTTAGGATGTTAAAGGCTCACAGCTCTATCACCACGAGCCAGCGTGCTTCAAGGACAACACCAAGGAGAGTAAGGCAAGATGACTAGAAGAAGAAAATACAGGCATGTTCATGTTCCTGAAGAAGAACTCACATCCAAGACATCCAAAGGACGACAAACACCAGCAAAAGGTGTACCAATTTTAAGCCAGAGAAACAATTTATCTAGACCTCCTCTATGAGGTACACGAACGGCCAATAGGTCCACGGAGACCCCTGTACTCCACATGTTAGGGAAATGGAGATGTGATCCACACACCACATTGAGTAAACCTGGTTTAGTAAAAGAAGTTGAAAAACGGGTTGGAGAGATGGCTCAGTGGTTAAGAGCATTGCCTGCTCTTCCAAAGTTCAGAAGTTCGATTCCTGGGAATCACATAGTTGCTCTCAAAATGAGGTTTGGTGCCCTCTACTGGCAACAGAGGGGAGAGGCAGGAGAGATGGCTCAGTGGTTAAGAGCATTGCCTGCTCTTCCAAAGTTCAGAAGTTCGATTCCTGGAAATCACATAATTGCTCTCAAAATGAGGTTTGGTGCCCTCTACTGGCAACAGAAGGAAGAGGCAGGAGAGATGGCTCAGTGGTTAAGAGCATTGCCTGCTGAGGTTGATGAGGCCAAGTGGACACATACAGCCAGGGCCCCCGTTGTTGTCTCAGAATCAGGCAACACATTTTGTTAGGATAATAAAGACTCACAGCTCTATCAGCATGAGCCTGCATGCTTCAGGGACACCACCAAGCAGAACGAGGAAAGATGGTTAGAAGAAGAAAATACAGGCATGTTCATGTTCCTTAAGAAGAACTCACATCCAAGACATCCAAAGGACGACAAACACCAGCAAAAGGTTTACCAATTTAAAGCCAGACAAACAATTTATCTAGATTTCATCTATGAGGTACGCGAACGGCCAATATGTCCATGGAGACCGCTGTACTCCACATGTTAGTGGAATGCAGATATGATCCACACACCACATTGAGTAAACCTGGTTTAGTTCAAGAAGTTGAAAAACGGGTTGGAGAGATGGCTCAGTGGTTAAGAACATTGCCTGCTCTTCCAACCTCCTGAACTGAATTCCAGGCAACCACATAATGGCTCACAACCATCTGCAATGAGGTCTTGTGCCCTCTTTTGGATACAGAAAGAAGAGCTGGGGAGATAGCTCAGTGGTTAAGAGCTTTGCCTGCCCTTCCAAAGGTCAGAAGTTCGATTCCTGGCAACCACATAATTGCTCTCAAAAGGAGGTTTGGTGCCCTCTACTGGCAACAGAAGGAAGATGCAAGAGAGATGGCTCAATGGTTAAGAGAATTGCCTGCTCTTCCAACCTCCTGAATTCAATTCCAGGCGACCACATAATGGGTCACAACCATCTGCCATGAGGTCTTGTGCCCTCTTTTGGCTACAGTAAGAAGAGCTGGAGAGACAGCTCAGTGGTTAAGAGCATTGGTTGCCCTTCCAAAGGTCAGAAGTTCGATTCCTGGGAACCACGTAATTGCTCTCAAAAGGAGGTTTGGCGCCCTCTAGTGGCACCACAAGGAAGAGGCAGGAAAGATGGCTCTGTGGTAAAGAGCTCTGCCTGCTGAGTTTGATGAGGCCAAGAACAGACATAGAGTCGGGGCACAGGGCCAGGGCCCACGTTGTTGTGACTGAATGAGGCAAAAGCTCTTGTTAGGATGTTAAAGACTCACAGCTCTATCACCATGAGCCAGCGTGCTTCAGAGACAACACCAAGGAGAGTAAGGCATGATGGCTAGAAGAAGAAAATATTGGCATGTTCATGTGCCTGAAGAAGAAGAACTCATATCCAAGACAATCTAAGGACTACAAACACCAGCAAAATGTTAACCTATTTAAAGCCAGAGAAACAATTTATCTAGACCTCCTCTATGAGGTACATGAATGGCCAATAGGTCCACGCAGACCCCTGTACTCCACACGTCAGGGAAATGGAGATGTGATCCACACACCACATTGACTAAAGCTGGTTTAGTAAAAGAAGTTGAAAAACGGGTTGGAGAGATGGCTCAGTGGTTAAGAGCATTGCCTGCTCTTCCAAAGGTCAGAAGTTCGATTCCTGGAAATCACATAATTGCTCTCAAAAGGAGGTTTGGTGCCCTCTACTGGCAACATAAGGAAGAGGCATGAGAGATGGCTCCGTGGTTAAGATCATTGCCTCCTCTTCCAACCTCCTGAATTCTATTCCAGGCAACCACATAATGGCTCACAACCATCTGCAATGAGGTCTTGTGCCCTCTTTTGGATACAAAAATAAGAGCTGGGGTGTTAGCTCAGAGGATAAGAGCTTTGGCTGCCCTTCCAAAGGTCAGAAGTTCCATTCCTGGCAATCCCATAATTGCTCTCAAAAGGTAGATTTGGTGCCCTTTACTGGCCAAAAAGAAGAGGCATGAGAGATGGTTCAGTGCTTAAGAGCATTGCCTGCTCTTAGAACCTCCTGAAATCAATTGCAGGCAACCACATAATGATTCACAACCATCTGCCATGAGGTCTTGTGCCCTCTTTTGGCTACAGTAAGAAAAGCTGGAGAGATAGGTCAGTGGTTAAGAACATTGGCTGCCCTTCCGAAGGTCAGAAGTTCGATTCCTGGCTACCAAATAATTGCTCTCAAAAGGAGGTTTGGCGCCCTCTAGTGGCACCACAAGGAAGAGGCAAGAGAGATGGCTCTGTGGTAAAGAGCATTGCCTGCTGAGTTTGATGAGACCACATACAGACATAGAGTCAGGGCCAAGGGCCAGAGCCAGCGTTGTTGTGACTGAATGAGGCAAAAGCTTTTGTTAGGATGTTAAAGGCTCACAGCTCTATCACCACGAGCCAGCGTGCTTCAGAGACAACACCAAGGAGAGTAAGGCAAGATGACTAGAAGAAGAAAATACAGGCATGTTCATGTTCCTGAAGAAGAACTCACATCCAAGACATCCAAAGGACGACAAACACCAGCAAAAGGTGTACCAATTTTAAGCCAGAGAAACAATTTATCTAGACCTCCTCTATGAGGTACACGAACGGCCAATAGGTCCACGGAGACCCCTGTACTCCACATGTTAGGGAAATGGAGATGTGATCCACACACCACATTGAGTAAACCTGGTTTAGTAAAAGAAGTTGAAAAACGGGTTGGAGAGATGGCTCAGTGGTTAAGAGCATTGCCTGCTCTTCCAAAGTTCAGAAGTTCGATTCCTGGGAATCACATAGTTGCTCTCAAAATGAGGTTTGGTGCCCTCTACTGGCAACAGAGGGGAGAGGCAGGAGAGATGGCTCAGTGGTTAAGAGCATTGCCTGCTCTTCCAAAGTTCAGAAGTTCGATTCCTGGAAATCACATAATTGCTCTCAAAATGAGGTTTGGTGCCCTCTACTGGCAACAGAAGGAAGAGGCAGGAGAGATGGCTCAGTGGTTAAGAGCATTGCCTGCTGAGGTTGATGAGGCCAAGTGGACACATACAGCCAGGGTCCACGTTGTTGTCTCAGAATCAGGCAACACATTTTGTTAGGATAATAAAGACTCACAGCTCTATCAGCATGAGCCTGCATGCTTCAGGGACACCACCAAGCAGAATGAGGAAAGATGGTTAGAAGAAGAAAATACAGGCATGTTCATGTTCCTTAAGAAGAACTCACATCCAAGACATCCAAAGGACGACAAACACCAGCAAAAGGTTTACCAATTTAAAGCCAGACAAACAATTTATCTAGACTTCATCTATGAGGTACGCGAACGGCCAATATGTCCATGGAGACCGCTGTACTCCACATGTTAGTGGAATGCAGATATGATCCACACACCACATTGAGTAAACCTGGTTTAGTTCAAGAAGTTGAAAAACGGGTTGGAGAGATGGCTCAGTGGTTAAGAACATTGCCTGCTCTTACAACCTCCTGAACTGAATTCCAGGCAACCACATAATGGCTCACAACCATCTGCAATGAGGTCTTGTGCCCTCTTTTGGATACAGAAAGAAGAGCTGGGGAGATAGCTCAGTGGTTAAGAGCTTTGCCTGCCCTTCCAAAGGTCAGAAGTTCGATTCCTGGCAACCACATAATTGCTCTCAAAAGGAGGTTTGGTGCCCTCTACTGGCAACAGAAGGAAGATGCAAGAGAGATGGCTCAATGGTTAAGAGAATTGCCTGCTCTTCCAACCTCCTGAATTCAATTCCAGGCGACCACATAATGGGTCACAACCATCTGCCATGAGGTCTTGTGCCCTCTTTTGGCTACAGTAAGAAGAGCTGGAGAGACAGCCCAGTGGTTAAGAGCATTGGTTGCCCTTCCAAAGGTCAGAAGTTCGATTCCTGGGAACCACGTAATTGCTCTCAAAAGGAGGTTTGGCGCCCTCTAGTGGCACCACAAGGAAGAGGCAGGAAAGATGGCTCTGTGGTAAAGAGCTCTGCCTGCTGAGTTTGATGAGGCCAAGAACAGACATAGAGTCGGGGCACAGGGCCAGGGCCCACGTTGTTGTGACTGAATGAGGCAAAAGCTCTTGTTAGGATGTTAAAGACTCACAGCTCTATCACCATGAGCCAGCGTGCTTCAGAGACAACACCAAGGAGAGTAAGGCATGATGGCTAGAAGAAGAAAATATTGGCATGTTCATGTGCCTGAAGAAGAAGAACTCATATCCAAGACAATCTAAGGACTACAAACACCAGCAAAATGTTAACCTATTTAAAGCCAGAGAAACAATTTATCTAGACCTCCTCTATGAGGTACATGAATGGCCAATAGGTCCACGCAGACCCCTGTACTCCACACGTCATGGAAATGGAGATGTGATCCACACACCACATTGACTAAAGCTGGTTTAGTAAAAGAAGTTGAAAAACGGGTTGGAGAGATGGCTCAGTGGTTAAGAGCATTGCCTGCTCTTCCAAAGGTCAGAAGTTCGATTCCTGGAAATCACATAATTGCTCTCAAAAGGAGGTTTGGTGCCCTCTACTGGCAACATAAGGAAGAGGCATGAGAGATGGCTCCGTGGTTAAGATCATTGCCTCCTCTTCCAACCTCCTGAATTCTATTCCAGGCAACCACATAATGGCTCACAACCATCTGCAATGAGGTCTTGTGCCCTCTTTTGGATACAAAAATAAGAGCTGGGGTGTTAGCTCAGTGGATAAGAGCTTTGGCTGTATTCCAAAGGTCAGAAGTTCCATTCCTGGCAATCCCATAATTGCTCTCAAAAGGTAGATTTGGTGCCCTTTACTGGCAAAAAAGAAGAGGCATGAGAGATGGTTCAGTGCTTAAGAGCATTGCCTGCCCTTAGAACCTCCTGAAATCAATTGCAGGCAACCACATAATGATTCACAACCATCTGCCATGAGGTCTTGTGCCCTCTTTTGGCTACAGTAAGAAAAGCTGGAGAGATAGGTCAGTGGTTAAGAACATTGGCTGCCCTTCCGAAGGTCAGAAGTTCGATTCCTGGCTACCAAATAATTGCTCTCAAAAGGAGGTTTGGCGCCCTCTAGTGGCACCACAAGGAAGAGGCAAGAGAGATGGCTCTGTGGTAAAGAGCATTGCCTGCTGAGTTTGATGAGACCACATACAGACATAGAGTCAGGGCCAAGGGCCAGGGCCAGCGTTGTTGTGACTGAATGAGGCAAAAGCTTTTGTTAGGATGTTAAAGGCTCACAGCTCTATCACCACGAGCCAGCGTGCTTCAAGAACAACACCAAGGAGAGTAAGGCAAGATGACTAGAAGAAGAAAATACAGGCATGTTCATGTTCCTGAAGAAGAACTCACATCCAAGACATCCAAAGGACGACAAACACCAGCAAAAGGTTTACCAATTTTAAGCCAGAGAAACAATTTATCTAGACCTCCTCTATGAGGTACACGAACGGCCAATAGGTCCACGGAGACCCCTGTACTCCACATGTTAGGGAAATGGAGATGTGATCCACACACCACATTGAGTAAACCTGGTTTAGTAAAAGAAGTTGAAAAACGGGTTGGAGAGATGGCTCAGTGGTTAAGAGCATTGCCTGCTCTTCCAAAGTTCAGAAGTTCGATTCCTGGGAATCACATAGTTGCTCTCAAAATGAGGTTTGGTGCCCTCTACTGGCAACAGAGGGGAGAGGCAGGAGAGATGGCTCAGTGGTTAAGAGCATTGCCTGCTCTTCCAAAGTTCAGAAGTTCGATTCCTGGAAATCACATAATTGCTCTCAAAATGAGGTTTGGTGCCCTCTACTGGCAACAGAAGGAAGAGGCAGGAGAGATGGCTCAGTGGTTAAGAGCATTGCCTGCTGAGGTTGATGAGGCCAAGTGGACACATACAGCCAGGGTCCACGTTGTTGTCTCAGAATCAGGCAACACATTTTGTTAGGATAATAAAGACTCACAGCTCTATCAGCATGAGCCTGCATGCTTCAGGGACACCACCAAGCAGAACGAGGAAAGATGGTTAGAAGAAGAAAATACAGGCATGTTCATGTTCCTTAAGAAGAACTCACATCCAAGACATCCAAAGGACGACAAACACCAGCAAAAGGTTTACCAATTTAAAGCCAGACAAACAATTTATCTAGACTTCATCTATGAGGTACGCGAACGGCCAATATGTCCATGGAGACCGCTGTACTCCACATGTTAGTGGAATGCAGATATGATCCACACACCACATTGAGTAAACCTGGTTTAGTTCAAGAAGTTGAAAAACGGGTTGGAGAGATGGCTCAGTGGTTAAGAACATTGCCTGCTCTTACAACCTCCTGAACTGAATTCCAGGCAACCACATAATGGCTCACAACCATCTGCAGTGAGGTCTTGTGCCCTCTTTAGGATACAGAAAGAAGAGCTGGGGAGATAGCTCAGTGGTTAAGAGCTTTGCCTGCCCTTCCAAAGGTCAGAAGTTCGATTCCTGGCAACCACATAATTGCTCTCAAAAGGAGGTTTGGTGCCCTCTACTGGCAACAGAAGGAAGATGCAAGAGAGATGGCTCAATGGTTACGAGAATTGCCTGCTCTTCCAACCTCCTGAATTCAATTCCAGGCGACCACATAATGGGTCACAGCCATCTGCCATGAGGTCTTGTGCCCTCTTTTGGCTACAGTAAGAAGAGCTGGAGAGACAGCTCAGTGGTTAAGAGCATTGGTTGCCCTTCCAAAAGTCAGAAGTTCGATTCCTGGAACCACGTAATTGCTCTCAAAAGGAGGTTTGGCGCCCTCTAGTGGCACCACAAGGAAGAGGCAGGAAAGATGGCTCTGTGGTAAAGAGCTTTGCCTGCTGAGTTTGATGAGGCCAAGAACAGACATAGAGTCCGGGCACAGGGCCAGGGCCGACGTTGTTGTGACTGAATGAGGCAAAAGCTCTTGTTAGGATGTTAAAGACTCACAGCTCTATCACCATGAGCCAGCGTGCTTCAGAGACAACACCAAGGAGAGTAAGGCAAGATGGCTAGAAGAAGAAAATATTGGCATGTTCATGTGCCTGAAGAAGAACTCATATCCAAGACAATCAAAGGGCCTGGAGGGATGGCTCAGCCGTTAAAGGCTAGGCTCACAACCAAGATAATCAAAGGACTACAAACACCAGCAAAATGTTAACCTATTTAAAGCCAGAGCAACAATTTATCTAGACCTCCTCTATGAGGTACATGAATGGCCAATAGGTCCATGCAGACCCCTGTACTCCACACGTCAGGGAAATGGAGATGTGATCCACACACCACATTGACTAAAGCTGGTTTAGTAAAAGAAGTTGAAAAACGGGTTGGAGAGATGGCTCAGTGGTTAAGAGCATTGCCTGCTCTTCCAAAGGTCAGAAGTTCGATTCCTGGGAATCACATAGTTGCTCTCAAAATGAGGTTTGGTGCCCTCTACTGGCAACAGAAGGAAGAGGCAGGAGAGATGGCTCAGTGGTTAAGAGCATTGCCTGCTGAGGTTGATGAGGCCAAGTGGAGACATACAGCCAGGGCCCACGTTGTTGTCTCAGAATCAGGCAACACATTTTGTTAGGATAATAAAGACTCACAGCTCTATCAGCATGAGCCTGCATGCTTCAGGGACACCACCAAGCAGAATGAGGAAAGATGGTTAGAAGAAGAAAATACAGGCATGTTCATGTTCCTTAAGAAGAACTCACATCCAAGACATCCAAAGGACGACAAACACCAGCAAAAGGTTTACCAATTAAAAGCCAGACAAACAATTTATCTAGACTTCATCTATGAGGTACGCGAACGGCCAATATGTCCATGGAGACCCCTGTACTCCACATGTTAGTGGAATGCAGATATGATCCACACACCACATTGAGTAAACCTGGTTTAGTTCAAGAAGTTGAAAAACGGGTTGGAGAGATGGCTCAGTGGTTAAGAACATTGCCTGCTCTTCCAACCTCCTGAAGTGAATTCCAGGCAAACACATAATGGCTCACAACCATCTGCAATGAGGTCTTGTGCCCTCTTTTGGATACAGAAAGAAGAGCTGGGGAGATAGCTCAGTGGTTAAGAGCTTTGCCTGCCCTTCCAAAGGTCAGAAGTTCGATTCCTGGCAACCACATAATTTGCCTCAAAAGGAGGTTTGGTGCCCTCTACTGGCAACAGAAGGAAGATGCAAGAGAGATGGCTCAATGGTTAAGAGAATTGCCTGCTCTTCCTACCTCCTGAATTCAATTCCAGGCGACCACATAATGGGTCACAACCATCTGCAATGAGGTCTTGTGCCCACTTTTGGCTACAGTAAGAAGAGCTGGAGAGATAGCTCAGTGGTTAAGAGCTTTGGTTGCCCTTCCAAAGGTCAGAAGTTCGATTCCTGGGAACCACATAATTGCTCTCAAAAGGAGGTTTAATGCCCTCTATTGGCAACAGAAGGAGGGGTCAGGAAAGATGGCTCTGTGGTAAAGAGCTTTGCCTGCTGACTTTGATGAGGCCAAGAACAGACATAGAGTCAGGGCACAGGGCCAGGGCACACGTTGTTGTGACTGAATGAGGCAAAGCTCTTGTTAGGATGTTAAAGACTCACAGCTCTATCACCATGAGCCAGCGTGCTTCAGAGACAACACCAAGGAGAGTAAAGCAAGGTGCCTAGAAGAAGAAAATATTGGCATGTTCATGTGCCTGAAGAAGAACTCATATCCTAGACAATCAAAGGACTACAAACACCAGCAAAATATTAACCTATTTAAAGCCAGAGAAACAATTTATCTAGACCTCCTCTATGAGGTACACGAATGGCCAATAGGTCCATGCAGACCCCTGTACTCCAAATGTTAGGGAAATGGAGATGTGATCCACACACCACATTGACTAAAGCTGGTTTAGTAAAAGAAGTTGAAAAACGGGTTGGAGAGATGGCTCAGTGGTTAAGAGCATTGCCTGCTCTTCCAAAGTTCAGAAGTTCGATTCCTGGAAATCACATAGTTGCTCTAAAAATGAGGTTTGGTGCCCTCTACTGGCAACAGAGGGGAGAGGCAGGAGAGATGGCTCCGTGGTTAAGATCATTGCCTCCTCTTCCAACCTCCTGAATTCAATTCCAGGCAACCACATAATGGCTCACAACCATCTGCAATGAGGTCTTGTGCCCTCTTTTGGATACAAAAATAAGAGCTGGGGTGTTAGCTCAGTGGATAAGAGCTTCGGCTGCCCTTCCAAAGGACAGAAGTTCCATTCCTGGCAATCCCATAATTGCTCTCAAAAGGTAGATTTGGTGCTCTTTACTGGCAAAAAAGAAGAGGCATGAGAGATGGTTCATTGCATAAGAGCATTGCCTGCTCTTAGAACCTCCTGGAATCAATTGCAGGCAACCACATAATGATTCACAACCATCTGCCATGAGGTCTTGTGCCCTCTTTTGGCTACAGTAAGAAAAGCTGGAGAGATAGGTCAGTGGTTAAGAACATTGGCTGCCCTTCCAAAGGTCAGAAGTTCGATTCCTGGCTACCAAATAATTGCTCTAAAAGGAGGTTTGGTGCCCTCTAGTGGCACCACAAGGAAGAGGCAAGAGAGATGGCGCTGTGGTAAAGAGCATTGCCTGCTGAGTTTGATGAGACCACATACAGACACAGAGTCAGGGCCAAGGGCCAGGGCCCGCGTTTTTGTGACTGAATGAGGCAAAAGCTTTTGTTAGGATGTTAAAGGCTCACAGCTCTATTACCATGAGCCAGCGTGCTTCAGAGCCAACACAACGGAGAGTAAGGCAAGATGACTAGAAAAAGAAAATTCAGGCATGTTCATGTTCCTGAAGAAGAACTCACATCCAAAACATCCAAAGGACGACAAACACCAGCAAAACCTTTACCAATTTTATGCCAGAGAAACAATTTATCTAGACCTCCTCTATGAGGTACACGAAGGGCCAGTAGGTCCACGGAGACCCCTGTACTCCACATGTTAGTGGAATGCAGATGTGATCCACAAAACACATTGAGGAAACCTGGTTTAGGTAAAGAACTTGAAAAACGTTTTGGAGAGATGGCTCAGTGGTTAAGAGCTTTGCCTGCCCTTCCAAAGGTCAGAAGTTCGATTCCTGGCAACCACATAATTGCTCTCAAAAGGAGGTTTGGTGCCCTCTACTGGCAACAGAAGGAAGATGCAAGAGAGATGGCTCAATGGTTAAGAGAATTGCCTGCTCTTCCAACCTCCTGAATTCAATTCCAGGCGACCACATAATGGGTCACAACCATCTGCAATGAGGTCTTGTGCCCTCTTTTGGCTGCAGTAAGAAGAGCTGGAGAGATAGCTCAGTGGTTAAGAGCATTGGATGCCCTTCCAAAGGTCAGAAGTTCGATTCCTGGGAACCACATAATTGCTCTCAAAAGGAGGTTTGGTGCCCTCTATTGGCAACAGAAGGAAGAGGCAGGAAAGATGGCTCTGTGGTAAAGAGCTTTGCCTGCTGACTTTGATGAGGCCAAGAACAGACATAGAGTCAAGTCACAGGGCCAGGGCCCACGTTGTTGTGACTGAATGAGGCAAAAGCTCTTGTTAGGATGTTAAAGACTCACAGCTCTATCACCATGAGCCAGCGTGCTTCAGAGACAACACCAAGAAGAGTAAGACAAGGCGGCTAGAAGAAGAAAATATTGGCATGTTCATGTGCCTGAAGAAGAACTCATATCCAAGACAATCAAAGGAATACAAACACCAGCAAAATGTTAACCTATTTAAAGCCAGAGAAACAATTTATCTAGACCTCCTCTATGAGGTACACGAACGCCCAATAGGTCCACGGAGACCCCTGTACTCCACATGTCAGGGAAATGGAGATGTGATCCACACACCACATTGTGTAAACCTGGTTTAATAAAAGAAGTTGAAAAACGGGTTGGAGAGATGGCTCAGTGGTTAAGAGCATTGCCTGCTCTTCCAAAGTTCAGAAGTTCGATTCCTGGAAATCACATAATTGCTCTCAAAAGGAGGTTTGGTGCCCTCTACTGGCAACATAAGGAAGAGGCATGAGAGATGGCTCCGTGGTTAAGATCATTGCCTCCTCTTCCAACCTCCTGAATTCAATTCCAGGCAACCACATAATGGCTCACAACCATCTGCACTGAGGTCTTGTGCCCTCTTTTGGATACAAAAATAAGAGCTGGGGTGTTAGCTCAGTGGATAAGAGCTTTGGCTGCCCTTCCAAAGGACAGAAGTTCCATTCCTGGCAATCCCATAATTGCTCTCAAAAGGTAGATTTGGTGCCCTTTACTGGCAAAAAAGAAGAGGCATGAGAGATGGTTCAGTGCTTAAGAGCATTGCCTGCTCTTAGAACCTCCTGAAATCAATTGCAGGCAACCACATAATGATTCACAACCATCTGCCATGAGGTCTTGTGCCCTCTTTTGGCTACAGTAAGAAAAGCTGGAGAGATAGGTCAGTGGTTAAGAACATTGGCTGCCCTTCCGAAGGTCAGAAGTTCGATTCCTGGCTACCAAATAATTTCTCTCAAAAGGAGGTTTGGCGCCCTCTAGTGGCACCACAAGGAAGAGGCAAGAGAGATGGCTCTGTGGTAAAGAGCATTGCCTGCTGAGTTTGATGAGACCACATACAGACATAGAGTCAGGGCCAAGGGCCAGGGCCCGCGTTGTTGTGACTGAATGAGGCAAAAGCTTTTGTTAGGATGTTAAAGGCTCACAGCTCTATCACCACGAGCCAGCGTGCTTCAGAGACAACACCAAGGAGAGTAAGGCAAGATGACTAGAAGAAGAAAATACAGGCATGTTCATGTTCCTGAAGAAGAACTCACATCCAAGACATCCAAAGGACGACAAACACCAGCAAAAGGTGTACCAATTTTAAGCCAGAGAAACAATTTATCTAGACCTCCTCTATGAGGTACACGAATGGCCAATAGGTCCACGGAGACCCCTGTACTCCACATGTTAGGGAAATGGAGATGTGATCCACACACCACATTGAGTAAACCTGGTTTAGTAAAAGAAGTTGAAAAACGCCGGGCGGTGGTGGCGCACGCCTTTAATCCCAGCACTTGGGAGGCAGAGGTAGGCGGATCTCTGTGAGTTCAAGACCAGCCTGGTCTACAAGAGCTAGTTCCAGGACAGGCTCCAAAGCCACAGAGAAACACTATCTCGAAAAACCAAAAAAAAAAAAAAAAAGAAGTTGAAAAACGGGTTGGAGAGATGGCTCAGTGGTTAAGAGCATTGCCTGCTCTTCCAAAGGTCAGAAGTTCGATTCCTGGGAATCACATAGTTGCTCTCAAAATGAGGTTTGGTGCCCTCTACTGGCAACAGACGGGAGAGGCAGGAGAGATGGCTCAGTGGTTAAGAGCATTGCCTGCTCTTCCAAAGTTCAGAAGTTCGATTCCTGGAAATCACATAATTGCTCTCAAAATGAGGTTTGGTGCCCTCTACTGGCAACAGAAGGGAGAGGCAGGAGAGATGGCTCAGTGGTTAAGAGCATTGCCTGCTGAGGTTGATGAGGCCAAGTGGACACATACAGCCAGGGCCCACGTTGTTGTCTCAGAATCAGGCAAAACATTTTGTTAGGATAATAAAGACTCACAGCTCTATCAGCATGAGCCTGCATGCTTCAGGGACACCACCAAGCAGAATGAGGAAAGATGGTTAGAAGAAGAAAATACAGGCATGTTCATGTTCCTTAAGAAGAACTCACATCCAAGATATCCAAAGGACGACAAACACCAGCAAAAGGTTTACCAATTAAAAGCCAGACAAACAATTTATCTAGACTTCATCTATGAGGTACGCGAACGGCCAATATGTCCATGGAGACCCCTGTACTCCACATGTTAGTGGAATGCAGATATGATCCACACACCACATTGAGTAAACCTGGTTTAGTTCAAGAAGTTGAAAAACGGGTTGGAGAGACGGCTCAGTGGTTAAGAACATTGCCTGCTCTTCCAACCTCCTGAACTGAATTCCAGGCAACCACATAATGGCTCACAACCATCTGCAATGAGGTCTTGTGCCCTCTTTTGGATACAGAAAGAAGAGCTGGGGAGATAGCTCAGTGGTTAAGAGCTTTGCCTGCCCTTCCAAAGGTCAGAAGTTCCATTCCTGGCAACCACATAATTGCTCTCAAAAGGAGGTTTGGTGCCCTCTACTGGCAACAGAAGGAAGATGCAAGAGAGATGGCTCAATGGTTAAGAGAATTGCCTGCTCTTCCAACCTCCTGAATTCAATTCCAGGCAACCACATAATGGGTCACAACCATCTGCCATGAGGTCTTGTGCCCTCTTTTGGCTACAGTTAGCAGAGCTGGAGAGACAGCTTAGTGGTTAAGAGCATTGGTTGCCCTTCCAAAGGTCAGAAGTTCGATTCCTGGGAACCACGTAATTGCTCTCAAAAGGAGGTTCGGCGCCCTCTATTGGCAACAGAAGGAAGAGGCAGGAAAGATGGCGCTGTGGTAAAGAGCTTTGCCTGCTGAGTTTGATGAGGCCAAGAACAGACATAGAGTCGGGGCACAGGGCCAGGGCCCACGTTGTTGTGACTGAATGAGGCAAAAGCTCTTGTTAGGATGTTAAAGACTCACAGCTCTATCACCATGAGCCAGCGTGCTTCAGAGACAACACCAAGGAGAGTAAGGCAAGATGGCTAGAAGAAGAAAATATTGGCATGTTCATGTGCCTGAAGAAGAACTCATATCCAAGAAAATCAAAGGACTACAAACACCAGCAAAATGTTAACCTATTTAAAGCCAGAGAAACAATTTATCTAGACCTCCTCTTTGAGGTACATGAATGGCCAATAGGTCCATGCAGACCCCTGTAGTCCACACGTCAGGGAAATGGAGATGTGATCCACACACCACATTGAGTAAACCTGGTTTAGTAAAAGAAGTTGAAAAACGGGTTGGAGAGATGGCTCAGTGGTTAAGAGCATTGCCTGCTCTTCCAAAGGTCAGAAGTTCGATTCCTGGAAATCACATAATTGCTCTCAAAAGGAGGTTTGGTGCATCTACTGGCAACATAAGGAAGAGGCATGAGAGATGGCTCCGTGGTTAAGATCATTGCCTCCTCTTCCAACCTCCTGAATTCAATTCCAGGCAACCACATAATGGCTCACAACCATCTGCAATGAGGTCTTGTGCCCTCTTTTGGATACAAAAATAAGAGCTGTGGTGTTAGCTCAGTGGATAAGAGCTTTGGCTGCCCTTCCAAAGGACAGAAGTTCCATTCCTGGCAATCCCATAATTGCTCTCAAAAGGTAGATTTGGTGCCCTTTACTGGCAAAAAAGAAGAGGCATGAGAGTTGGTTCAGTGCTTAAGAGCATTGCCTGCTCTTAGAACCTCCTGAAATCAATTGCAGGCAACCACATAATGATTCACAACCATCTGCCATGAGGTCTTGTGCCCTCTTTTGGCTACAGTAAGAAAAGCTGGAGAGATAGGTCAGTGGTTAAGAACATTGGCTGCCCTTCCGAAGGTCAGAAGTTCGATTCCTGGGAACCACGTAATTGCTCTCAAAAGGAGGTTTGGCGCCCTCTAGTGGCACCACAAGGAAGAGGCAAGAGAGATGGCTCCTTGGTAAAGAGCATTGCCTGCTGAGTTTGATGAGACCACATACAGACATAGAGTCAGGGCCAAGGGCCAGGGCCCGCGTTGTTGTGACTGAATGAGGCAAAAGCTTTTGTTAGGATGTTAAAGGCTCACAGCTCTATCACCACGAGCCAGCGTGCTTCAGAGACAACACCAAGGAGAGTAAGGCAAGATGACTAGAAGAAGAAAATACAGGCATGTTCATGTTCCTGAAGAAGAACTCACATCCAAGACATCCAAAGGACGACAAACACCAGCAAAAGGTGTACCAATTTTAAGCCAGAGAAACAATTTATCTAGACCTCCTCTATGAGGTACACGAACGGCCAATAGGTCCACGGAGACCCCTGTACTCCACATGTTAGGGAAATGGGGATGTGATCCACACACCACATTGAGTAAACCTGGTTTAGTAAAAGAAGTTGAAAAACGGGTTGGAGAGATGGCTCAGTGGTTAAGAGCATTGCCTGCTCTTCCAAAGGTCAGAAGTTCGATTCCTGGGAATCACATAGTTGCTCTCAAAATGAGGTTTGGTGCCCTCTACTGGCAACAGACGGGAGAGGCAGGAGAGATGGCTCAGTGGTTAAGAGCATTGCCTGCTCTTCCAAAGTTCAGAAGTTCGATTCCTGGAAATCACATAATTGCTCTCAAAATGAGGTTTGGTGCCCTCTACTGGCAACAGAAGGGAGAGGCAGGAGAGATGGCTCAGTGGTTAAGAGCATTGCCTGCTGAGGTTGATGAGGCCAAGTGGACACATACAGCCAGGGCCCACGTTGTTGTCTCAGAATCAGGCAAAACATTTTGTTAGGATAATAAAGACTCACAGCTCTATCAGCATGAGCCTGCATGCTTCAGGGACACCACCAAGCAGAATGAGGAAAGATGGTTAGAAGAAGAAAATACAGGCATGTTCATGTTCCTTAAGAAGAACTCACACCCAAGACATCCAAAGGACGACAAACACCAGCAAAAGGTTTACCAATTAAAAGCCAGACAAACAATTTATCTAGACTTCATCTATGAGGTACGCGAACGGCCAATATGTCCATGGAGACCCCTGTACTCCACATGTTAGTGGAATGCAGATATGATCCACACACCACATTGAGTAAACCTGGTTTAGTTCAAGAAGTTGAAAAACGGGTTGGAGAGATGGCTCAGTGGTTAAGAACATTGCCTGCTCTTCCAACCTCCTGAACTGAATTCCAGGCAACCACATAATGGCTCACAACCATCTGCAATGAGGTCTTGTGCCCTCTTTTGGATACAGAAAGAAGAGCTGGGGAGATAGCTCAGTGGTTAAGAGCTTTGCCTGCCCTTCCAAAGGTCAGAAGTTCGATTCCTGGCAACCACATAATTGCTCTCAAAAGGAGGTTTGGTGCCCTCTACTGGCAACAGAAGGAAGATGCAAGAGAGATGGCTCAATGGTTAAGAGAATTGCCTGCTCTTCCAACCTCCTGAATTCAATTCCAGGCGCCCACATAATGGGTCACAACCATCTGCCATCAGGTCTTGTGCCCTCTTTTGGCTACAGTTAGCAGAGCTGGAGAGACAGCTTAGTGGTTAAGAGCATTGGTTGCCCTTCCAAAGGTCAGAAGTTCGATTCCTGGGAACCACGTAATTGCTCTCAAAAGGAGGTTCGGCGCCCTCTATTGGCAACAGAAGGAAGAGGCAGGAAAGATGGCGCTGTGGTAAAGAGCTTTGCCTGCTGAGTTTGATGAGGCCAAGAACAGACATAGAGTCGGGGCACAGGGCCAGGGCCCACGTTGTTGTGACTGAATGAGGCAAAAGCTCTTGTTAGGATGTTAAAGACTCACAGCTCTATCACCACGAGCCAGCGTGCTTCAGAGACAACACCAAGGAGAGTAAGGCAAGATGGCTAGAAGAAGAAAATATTGGCATGTTCATGTGCCTGAAGAAGAACTCATATCCAAGACAATCAAAGGACAACAAACACCAGCAAAATGTTAACCTATTTAAAGCCAGAGAAACAATTTATCTAGACCTCCTCTATGAGGTACATGAATGGCCAATAGGTCCATGCAGACCCCTGTACTTCACATGTCAGGGAAATGGAGATGTGATCCACACACCACATTGACTAAAGCTGGTTTAGTAAAAGAAGTTGAAAAACGGGTTGGAGAGATGGCTCAGTGGTTAAGAGCATTGCCTGCTCTTCCAAAGGTCAGAAGTTCGATTCCTGGAAATCACATAATTGCTCTCAAAAGGAGGTTTGGTGCATCTACTGGCAACATAAGGAAGAGGCATGAGAGATGGCTCCGTGGTTAAGATCATTGCCTCCTCTTCCAACCTCCTGAATTCAATTCCAGGCAACCACATAATGGCTCACAACCATCTGCAATGAGGTCTTGTGCCCTCTTTTGGATACAAAAATAAGAGCTGGGGTGTTAGCTCAGTGGATAAGAGCTTTGGCTGCCCTTCCAAAGGTCAGAAGTTCCATTCCTGGCAATCCCATAATTGCTCACAAAATGTAGATTTGGTGCCCTTTACTGGCAAAAAAGAAGAGGCATGAGAGATGGTTCAGTGCTTAAGAGCATTGCCTGCTCTTAGAACCTCCTGAAATCAATTGCAGGCAACCACATAATGATTCACAACCATCTGCCATGAGGTCTTGTGCCCTCTTTTGGCTACAGTAAGAAAAGCTGGAGAGATAGGTCAGTGGTTAAGAACATTGGCTGCCCTTCCGAAGGTCAGAAGTTCGATTCCTGGCTACCAAATAATTGCTCTCAAAAGGAGGTTTGGCGCCCTCTAGTGGCACCACAAGGAAGAGGCAAGAGAGATGGCTCTGTGGTAAAGAGCATTGCCTGCTGAGTTTGATGAGACCACAGACAGACATAGAGTCAGGGCCAAGGGCCAGGGCCCGCGTTGTTGTGACTGAATGAGGCAAAAGCTTTTGTTAGGATGTTAAAGGCTCACAGCTCTATCACCACGAGCCAGCGTGCTTCAGAGACAACACCAAGGAGAGTAAGGCAAGATGACTAGAAGAAGAAAATACAGGCATGTTCATGTTCCTGAAGAAGAACTCACATCCAAGACATCCAAAGGACGACAAACACCAGGAAAAGGTGTACCAATTTTAAGCCAGAGAAACAATTTATCTAGACCTCCTCTATGAGGTACACGAACGGCCAATAGGTCCACGGAGACCCCTGTACTCCACAGGTTAGGGAAATGGAGATGTGATCCACACACCACATTGAGTAAACCTGGTTTAGTAAAAGAAGTTGAAAAACGGGTTGGAGAGATGGCTCAGTGGTTAAGAGCATTGCCTGCTCTTCCAAAGTTCAGAAGTTCGATTCCTGGGAATCACATAGTTGCTCTCAAAATGAGGTTTGGTGCCCTCTACTGGCAACAGACGGGAGAGGCAGGAGAGATGGCTCAGTGGTTAAGAGCATTGCCTGCTCTTCCAAAGTTCAGAAGTTCGATTCCTGGAAATCACATAATTGCTCTCAAAAGGAGGTTTGGTGCCCTCTAATGGCAACAGAAGGAAGAGGCAGGAGAGATGGCTAAGTGGTTAAGAGCATTGCCTGCTGAGGTTGATGAGGCCAAGTGGACACATACAGCCAGGGCGCAAGTTGTTGTCTCAGAATTAGGCAACACATTTTGTTAGGATAATAAAGACTCACACCTCTATCAGCATGAGCCTGCATGCTTCAGGGACACCACCAAGCAGAATGAGGAAAGATGTTTAGAAGAAGAAAATACAGGCATGTTCATGTTCCTTAAGAAGAACTCACATCCAAGACATCCAAAGGATGACAAACACCAGCAAAAGGTTTACCAATTTAAAGCCAGACAAACAATTTATCTAGACTTCATCTATGAGGTACGCGAACGGCCAATATGTCCATGGAGACCCCTGTACTCCACATGTTAGTGGAATGCAGATATGATCCACACACCACATTGAGTAAACCTGGTTTAGTTCAAGAAGTTGAAAAACGGGTTGGAGAGATGGCTCAGTGGTTAAGAACATTGCCTGCTCTTCCAACCTCCTGAACTGAATTCCAGGCAACCACATAATGGCTCACAACCATCTGCAATGAGGTCTTGTGCCCTCTTTTGGATACAGAAAGAAGAGCTGGGGAGATAGCTCAGTGGTTAAGAGCCTTGCCTGCCCTTCCAAAGGTCAGAAGTTCCATTCCTGGCAACCACATAATTGCTCTCAAAAGGAGGTTTGGTGCCCTCTACGGGCAACAGAAGGAAGATGCAAGAGAGATGGCTCAATGGTTAAGAGAATTGCCTGCTCTTCCAACCTCCTGAATTCAATTCCAGGCGACTACATAATGGGTCACAACCATCTGCCATGAGGTCTTGTGCCCTCTTTTGGCTACAGTAAGAAGAGCTGGAGAGACAGCTCAGTGGTTAAGAGCATTGGTTGCCCTTCCAAAGGTCAGAAGTTCGATTCCTGGGAACCACGTAATTGCTCTCAAAAGGAGGTTTGGCGCCCTCTAGTGGCACCACAAGGAAGAGGCAGGAAAGATGGCTCTGTGGTAAAGAGCTTTGCCTGCTGAGTTTGATGAGGCCAAGAACAGACATAGAGTCGGGGCACAGGGCCAGGGCCCACGTTGTTGTGACTGAATGAGGCAAAAGCTCTTCTTAGGATGTTAAAGACTCACAGCTCTATCACCATGAGCCAGCGTGCTTCAGAGACAACACCAAGGAGAGTAAGGCAAGATGGCTAGAAGAAGAAAATATTGGCATGTTCATGTGCCTGAAGAAGAACTCATATCCAATTCAATCAAAGGACTACAAACACCAGCAAAATGTTAACCTATTTAAAGCCAGAGAAACAATTTATCTAGACCTCCTCTATGAGGTACATGAATGGCCAATAGGTCCATGCAGACCCCTGTACTCCACACGTCAGGGAAATGGAGATGTGATCCACACACCACATTGACTAAAGCTGGTTTAGTAAAAGAAGTTGAAAAACGGGTTGGAGAGATGGCTCAGTGGTTAAGAGCATTGCCTGGTCTTTTAAAGGTCAGAAGTTCGATTCCTGGAAATCACATAATTGCTCTCAAAAGGAGGTTTGGTGCCCTCTACTGGCAACATAAGGAAGAGGCATGAGAGATGGCTCCGTGGTTAAGATCATTGCCTCCTCTTCCAACCTCCTGAATTCAATTCCAGGCAACCACATAATGGCTCACAACCATCTGCAATGAGGTCTTGTGCCCTCTTTTGGATACAAAAATATGTTCTGGGGTGTTAACTCAGTGGATAAGAGCTTTGGCTGCCCTTCCAAAGGTCAGAAGTTCCATTCCTGGCAATCCCATAATTGCTCTCAAAAGGTAGATTTGGTGCCCTTTACTGGCCAAAAAGAAGAGGCATGAGAGATGGTTCAGTGCTTAAGAGCATTGCCTGCTCTTAGAACCTCCTGAAATCAATTGCAGGCAACCACATAATGATTCACAACCATCTGCCATGAGGTCTTGTGCCCTCTTTTGGCTACAGTAAGAAAAGCTGGAGAGATAGGTCAGTGGTTAAGAACATTGGCTGCCCTTCCGAAGGTCAGAAGTTCGATTCCTGGCTACCAAATAATTGCTCTCAAAAGGAGGTTTGGCGCCCTCTCGTGGCACCACAAGGAAGAGGCAAGAGAGATGGCTCTGTGGTAAAGAGCATTGCCTGCTGAGTTTGATGAGACCACAGACAGACATAGAGTCAGGGCCAAGGGCCAGGGCCCGCGTTGTTGTGACTGAATGAGGCAAAAGCTTTTGTTAGGATGTTAAAGGCTCACAGCTCTATCACCACGAGCCAGCGTGCTTCAGAGACAACACCAAGGAGAGTAAGGCAAGATGACTAGAAGAAGAAAATACAGGCATGTTCATGTTCCTGAAGAAGAACTCACATCCAAGACATCCAAAGGACGACAAACACCAGCAAAAGGTGTACCAATTTTAAGCCAGAGAAACAATTTATCTAGACCTCCTCTATGAGGTACACGAACGGCCAATAGGTCCACGGAGACCCCTGTACTCCACATGTTAGGGAAATGGAGATGTGATCCACACACCACATTGAGTAAACCTGGTTTAGTAAAAGAAGTTGAAAAACGGGTTGGAGAGATGGCTCAGTGGTTAAGAGCATTGCCTGCTCTTCCAAAGTTCAGAAGTTCGATTCCTGGGGATCACATAGTTGCTCTCAAAATGAGGTTTGGTGCCCTCTACTGGCAACAGAGGGGAGAGCCAGGAGAGATGGCTCAGTGGTTAAGAGCATTGCCTGCTCTTCCAAAGTTCAGAAGTTCGATTCCTGGAAATCACATAATCGCTCTCAAAAGGAGGTTTGGTGCCCTCTACTGGCAACAGAAGGAAGAGGCAGGAGAGATGGCTCAGTGGTTAAGAGCATTGCCTGCTGAGGTTGATGAGGCCAAGTGGACACATACAGCCAGGGCCCACGTTGTTGTCTCAGAATCAGGCAACACATTTTGTTAGGATAATAAAGACTCACAGCTCTATCAGCATGAGCCTGCATGCTTCAGGGACACCACCAAGCAGAATGAGGAAAGATGGTTAGAAGAAGAAAATACAGGCATGTTCATGTTCCTTAAGAAGAACTCACATCCAAGACATCCAAAGGACGACAAACACCAGCAAAAGGTTTACCAATTTAAAGCCAGACAAACAATTTATCTAGACTTCATCTATGAGGTACGCGAACGGCCAATATGTCCATGGAGACCCCTGTACTCCACATGTTAGTGGAATGCAGATATGATCCACACACCACATTGAGTAAACCTGGTTTAGTTAAAGAAGTTGAAAAACGGGTTGGAGAGATGGCTCAGTGGTTAAGAACATTGCCTGCTCTTCCAACCTCCTGAACTGAATTCCAGGCAACCACATAATGGCTCACAACCATCTGCAATGAGGTCTTGTGCCCTCTTTTGGATACAGAAAGAAGAGCTGGGGAGATAGCTCAGAGGTTAAGAGCTTTGCCTGCCCTTCCAAAGGTCAGAAGTTCGATTCCTGGCAACCACATAATTGCTCTCAAAAGGAGGTTTGGTGCCCTCTACTGGCAACAGAAGGAAGATGCAAGAGAGATGGCTCAATGGTTAAGAGAATTGCCTGCTCTTCCAACCTCCTGAATTCAATTCCAGGCAACCAAATAATGGCTCACAACCATCTGCCATGAGGTCTTGTGCCCTCTTTTGGCTACAGTAAGAAGAGCTGGAGAGACAGCTCAGTGGTTAAGAGCATTGGTTGCCCTTCCAAAGGTCAGAAGTTCGATTCCTGGGAACCACGTAATTGCTCTCAAAAGGAGGTTTGGCGCCCTCTAGTGGCACCACAAGGAAGAGGCAGGAAAGATGGCTCTGTGGTAAAGAGCTTTGCCTGCTGAGTTTGATGAGGCCAAGAACAGACATAGAGTCGGGGCACAGGGCCAGGGCCCACGTTGTTGTGACTGAATGAGGCAAAAGCTCTTGTTAGGATGTTAAAGACTCACAGCTCTATCACCATGAGCCAGCGTGCTTCAGAGACAACACCAAGGAGAGTAAGGCAAGATGGCTAGAAGAAGAAAATATTGGCATGTTCATGTGCCTGAAGAAGAACTCATATCCAAGAAAATCAAAGGACTACAAACACCAGCAAAATGTTAACCTATTTAAAGCCAGAGAAACAATTTATCTAGACCTCCTCTATGAGGTACATGAATGGCCAATAGGTCCATGCAGACCCCTGTACTCCACACGTAGGGAATTGGAGATGTGATCCGCACACCACATTGACTAAAGCTGGTTTAGTAAAAGAAGTTGAAAAACGGGTTGGAGAGATGGCTCAGTGGTTAAGAGTATTGCCTGCTCTTCCAAAGGTCAGAAGTTCGATTCCTGGAAATCACATAATTGCTCTCAAAAGGAGGTTTGGTGCCCTCTACTGGCAACATAAGGAAGAGGCATGAGAGATGGCTCCGTGGTTAAGATCATTGCCTCCTCTTCCAACCTCCTGAATTCAATTCCAGGCAACCACATAATGGCTCACAACCATCTGCAATGAGGTCTTGTGCCCTCTTTTGGATACAAAAATAAGAGCTGGGGTGTTAGCTCAGTGGATAAGAGCTTTGGCTGCCCTTCCAAAGGTCAGAAGTTCCATTCCTGGCAATCCCATAATTGCTCTCAAAAGGTAGATTTGGTGCCCTTTACTGGCCAAAAAGAAGAGGCATGAGAGATGGTTCAGTGCTTAAGAGCATTGCCTGCTCTTAGAACCTCCTGAAATCAATTGCAGGCAACCACATAATGATTCACAACCATCTGCCATGAGGTCTTGTGCCCTCTTTTGGCTACAGTAAGAAAAGCTGGAGAGATAGGTCAGTGGTTAAGAACATTGGCTGCCCTTCCGAAGGTCAGAAGTTCGATTCCTGGCTACCAAATAATTGCTCTCAAAAGGAGGTTTGGCGCCCTCTAGTGGCACCACAAGGAAGAGGCAAGAGAGATGGCTCTGTGGTAAAGAGCATTGCCTGCTGAGTTTGATGAGACCACAGACAGACATAGAGTCAGGGCCAAGGGCCAGGGCCCGCGTTGTTGTGACTGAATGAGGCAAAAGCTTTTGTTAGGATGTTAAAGGCTCACAGCTCTATCACCACGAGCCAGCGTGCTTCAGAGACAACACCAAGGAGAGTAAGGCAAGATGGCTAGAAGAAGAAAATATTGGCATGTTCATGTGCCTGAAGAAGGACTCATATCCAAGACAATCAAAGGACTACAAAAACCAGCAAAATGTTAACCTATTTAAAGCCAGAGAAACAATTTATCTAGACCTCCTCTATGAGGTACATGAATGGCCAATAGGTCCATGCAGACCCCTGTACTCCACACGTCAGGGAAATGGAGATGTCATCCACACACCACATTGACTAAAGCTGGTTTAGTAAAAGAAGTTGAAAAACGGGTTGGAGAGATGGCTCAGTGGTTAAGAGCATTGCCTGCTCTTCCAAAGGTCAGAAGTTCGATTCCTGGAAATCACATAATTGCTCTCAAAAGGAGGTTTGGTGCCCTCTACTGGCAACATAAGGAAGAGGCATGAGAGATGGCTCCGTGGTTAAGATCATTGCCTCCTCTTCCAACCTCCTGAATTCAATTCCAGGCAACCACATAATGGCTCACAACCATCTGCACTGAGGTCTTGTGCCCTCTTTTGGATACAAAAATAAGAGCTGGGGTGTTAGCTCAGTGGATAAGAGCTTTGGCTGTCCTTCCAAAGGTCAGAAGTTCCATTCCTGGCAATCCCATAATTGCTCTCAAAAGGTAGATTTGGTGCCCTTTACTGGCCAAAAAGAAGAGGCATGAGAGATGGTTCAGTGCTTAAGAGCATTGCCTGCTCTTAGAACCTCCTGAAATCAATTGCAGGCAACCACATAATGATTCACAACCATCTGCCATGAGGTCTTGTGCCCTCTTTTGGCTACAGTAAGAAAAGCTGGAGAGATAGGTCAGTGCTTAAGAACATTGGCTGCCCTTCCGAAGGTCAGAAGTTCGATTCCTGGCTACCAAATAATTGCTCTCAAAAGGAGGTTTGGCGCCCTCTAGTGGCACCACAAGGAAGAGGCAAGAGAGATGGCTCTGTGGTAAAGAGCATTGTCTGCTGAGTTTGATGAGACCACAGACAGACATAGAGTCAGGGCCAAGGGCCAGGGCCCGCGTTGTTGTGACTGAATGAGGCAAAAGCTTTTGTTAGGATGTTAAAGGCTCACAGCTCTATCACCACGAGCCAGCGTGCTTCGGAGACAACACCAAGGAGAGTAAGGCAAGATGACTAGAAGAAGAAAATACAGGCATGTTCATGTTCCTGAAGAAGAACTCACATCCAAGACATCCAAAGGACGACAAACACCAGCAAAAGGTGTACCAATTTTAAGCCAGAGAAACAATTTATCTAGACCTCCTCTATGAGGTACACGAACGGCCAATATGTCCACGGAGACCCCTGTACTCCACATGTTAGGGAAATGGAGATGTGATCCACACACCACATTGAGTAAACCTGGTTTAGAAAAAGAAGTTGAAAAACGGGTTGGAGAGATGGCTCAGTGGTTAAGAGCATTGCCTGCTCTTCCAAAGTTCAGAAGTTCGATTCCTGGGAATCACATAGTTGCTCTCAAAATGAGGTTTGGTGCCCTCTACTGGCAACAGAGGGGAGAGGCAGGAGAGATGTCTCAGTGGTTAAGAGCATTGCCTGCTCTTCCAAAGTTCAGAAGTTCGATTCCTGGAAATCACATAATTGCTCTCAAAATGAGGTTTGGTGCCCTCTACTGGCAACAGAAGGAAGAGGCAGGAGAGATGGCTCAGTGGTTAAGAGCATTGCCGGCTGAGGTTGATGAGGCCAAGTGGACACATACAGCCAGGGCCCACGTTGTTGTCTCAGAATCAGGCAACACATTTTGTTAGGATAATAAAGACTCACAGCTCTATCAGCATGAGCCTGCATGCTTCAGGGACACCACCAAGCAGAATGAGGAAAGATGGTTAGAAGAAGAAAATACAGGCATGTTCATGTTCCTTAAGAAGAACTCACATCCAAGACATCCAAAGGACGACAAACACCAGCAAAAGGTTTACCAATTTAAAGCCAGACAAACAATTTATCTAGATTTCATCTATGAGGTACGCGAACGGCCAATATGTCCATGGAGACCCCTGTACTCCACATGTTAGTGGAATGCAGATATGATCCACACACCACATTGAGTAAACCTGGTTTAGTTCAAGAAGTTGAAAAACGGGTGGGAGAGATGGCTCAGTGGTTAAGAACATTGCCTGCTCTTCCAACCTCCTGAACTGAATTCCAGGCAACCACATAATGGCTCACAACCATCTGCAATGAGGTCTTGTGCCCTCTTTTGGATACAGAAAGAAGAGCTGGGGAGATAGCTCAGTGGTTAAGAGCTTTGCCTGCCCTTCCAAAGGTCAGAAGTTCGATTCCTGGCAACCACATAATTGCTCTCAAAAGGAGGTTTGGTGCCCTCTACGGGCAACAGAAGGAAGATGCAAGAGAGATGGCTCAATGGTTAAGAGAATTGCCTGCTCTTCCAACCTCCTGAATTCCATTCCAGGCGAACACATAATGGGTCAAAACCATCTGCCATGAGGTCTTGTGCCCTCTTTTGGCTACAGTAAGAAGAGCTGGAGAGACAGCTCAGTGGTTAAGAGCATTGTTTGCCCTTCCAAAGGTCAGAAGTTCGATTCCTGGGAACCACGTAATTGCTCTCAAAAGGAGGTTTGGCGCCCTCTAGTGGCAACAGAAGGAAGAGGCAGGAAAGATGGCTCTGTGGTAAAGAGCTCTGCCTGCTGAGTTTGATGAGGCCAAGAACAGACATAGAGTCGGGGCACAGGGCCAGGGCCCACGTTGTTGTGACTGAATGAGGCAAAAGCTCTTGTTAGGATGTAAAAGACTCACAACTCTATCACCATGAGCCAGCGTGCTTCAGAGACAACACCAAGGAGAGTAAGGCAAGATGGCTAGAAGAAGAAAATATTGGCATGTTCATGTGCCTGAAGAAGAACTCATATCCAAGACAATCAAATGGCCTGGAGGGATGGCTCAGCCGTTAAAGGCTAGGCTCACAACCAAGACAATCAAAGGACTACAAACACCAGCAAAATGTTAACCTATTTAAAGCCAGAGAAACAATTTATCTAGACCTCCTGTATGAGGTACATGAATGGCCAATAGGTCCATGCAGACCCCTGTACTCCACACGTCAGGGAAATGGAGATGTGATCCACACACCACATTGACTAAATCTGGTTTAGTAAAAGAAGTTGAAAAACGGGTTGGAGAGATGGCTCAGTGGTTAAGAACATTGCCTGCTCTTCCAAAGGTCAGAAGTTCGATTCCTGGAAATCACATAATTGCTCTCAAATGGAGGTTTGGTGCCCTCTACTTGCAACATAAGGAAGAGGCATGAGAGATGGCTCCGTGGTTAAGATCATTGCCTCCTCTTCCAACCTCCTGAATTCAATTCCAGGTAACCACATAATGGCTCACAACCATCTGCAATGAGGTCTTGTGCCCTCTTTTGGATACAAAAATAAGAGCTGGGGTGTTAGCTCAGTGGATAAGAGCTTTGGCTGCCCTTCCAAAGGTCAGAAGTTCCATTCCTGGCAATCCCATAATTGCTCTCAAAAGGTAGATTTGGTGCCCTATACTGGCCAAAAAGAAGAGGCATGAGAGATGGTTCAGTGCTTAAGAGCATTGCCTGCTCTTAGAACCTCCTGAAATCAATTGCAGGCAACCACATAATGATTCACAACCATCTGCCATGAGGTCTTGTGCCCTCTTTTGGCTACAGTAAGAAAAGCTGGAGAGATAGGTCAGTGGTTAAGAATATTGGCTGCCCTTCCGACGGTCAGAAGTTCGATTCCTGACTACCAAATAATTGCTCTCAAAAGGAGGTTTGGCGCCCTCTAGTGGCACCACAAGGAAGAGGCAAGAGAGATGGCTGTGTTGTAAAGAGCATTGCCTGCTGAGTTTGATGAGACCACATACAGACATAGAGTCAGGTCCAAGGGCCAGGGCCCGCGTTGTTGTGACTGAATGAGGCAAAAGCTTTTGTTAGGATGTTAAAGGCTCACAGCTCTATCACCACGAGCCAGCGTGCTTCAGAGACAACACCAAGGGGAGTAAGGCAAGATGACTAGAAGAAGAAAATACAGGCATGTTCATGTTCCTGAAGAAGAACTCACATCCAAGACATCCAAAGGACGACAAACACCAGCAAAAGGTGTACCAATTTTAAGCCAGAGAAACAATTTATCTAGACCTCCTCTATGAGGTACACGAACGGCCAATAGGTCCACGGAGACCCCTGTACTCCACATGTTAGGGAAATGGAGATGTGATCCACACACCACATTGAGTAAACCTGGTTTAGTAAAAGAAGTTGAAAAACGGGTTGGAGAGATGGCTCCGTGGTTAAGAGCATTGCCTGCTCTTCCAAAGTTCAGAAGTTCGATTCCTGGGAATCACATAGTTGCTCTCAAAATGAGGTTTGGTGCCCTCTACTGGCAACAGAGGGGAGAGGCAGGAGAGATGGCTCAGTGGTTAAGAGCATTGCCTGCTCTTCCAAAGTTCAGAAGTTCGATTCCTGGAAATCACATAATTGCTCTCAAAATGAGGTTTGGTGCCCTCTACTGGCAACAGAAGGAAGAGGCAGGAGAGATGGCTCAGTGGTTAAGAGCATTGCCTGCTGAGGTTGATGAGGCCAAGTGGACACATACAGCCAGGGCCCACGTTGTTGTCTCAGAATCAGGCAACACATTTTGTTAGGATAATAAAGACTAACAGCTCTATCAGCATGAGCCTGCATGCTTCAGGGACACCACCAAGCAGAATGAGGAAAGATGGTTAGAAGAAGAAAATACAGGCATGTTCATGTTCCTTAAGAAGAACTCACATCCAAGACATCCAAAGGACGACAAACACCAGCAAAAGGTTTACCAATTTAAAGCCAGACAAACAATTTATCTAGACTTCATCTATGAGGTACGCGAACGGCCAATATGTCCATGGAGACCACTGTACTCCACATGTTAGTGGAATGCAGATATGATCCACACACCACATTGAGTAAACCTGGTTTAGTTCAAGAAGTTGAAAAACGGGTTGGAGAGATGGCTCAGTGGTTAAGAACATTGCCTGCTCTTCCAACCTCCTGAAGTGAATTCCAGGCAAACACATAATGGCTCACAACCATCTGCAATGAGGTCTTGTGCCCTCTTTTGGATACAGAAAGAAGAGCTGGGGAGATAGCTCAGTGGTTAAGAGCTTTGCCTGCCCTTCCAAAGGTCAGAAGTTCGATTCCTGGCAACCACATAATTTGCCTCAAAAGGAGGTTTGGTGCCCTCTACTGGCAACAGAAGGAAGATGCAAGAGAGATGGCTCAATGGTTAAGAGAATTGCCTGCTCTTCCAACCTCCTGAATTCAATTCCAGGCGACCACATAATGGGTCACAACCATCTGCAATGAGGTCTTGTGCCCACTTTTGGCTACAGTAAGAAGAGCTGGAGAGATAGCTCAGTGGTTAAGAGCTTTGGTTGCCCTTCCAAAGGTCAGAAGTTCGATTCCTGGGAACCACATAATTGCTCTCAAAAGGAGGTTTAGTGCCCTCTATTGGCAACAGAAGGAGGGGTCAGGAAAGATGGCTCTGTGGTAAAGAGCTTTGCCTGCTGACTTTGATGAGGCCAAGAACAGACATAGAGTCAGGGCACAGGGCCAGGGCACACGTTGTTGTGACTGAATGAGGCAAAGCTCTTGTTAGGATGTTAAAGACTCACAGCTCTATCACCATGAGCCAGCGTGCTTCAGAGACAACACCAAGGAGAGTAAGGCAAGGTGCCTAGAAGAAGAAAATATTGGCATGTTCATGTGCCTGAAGAAGAACTCATATCCAAGACAATCAAAGGACTACAAACACCAGCAAAATGTTAACCTATTTAAAGCCAGAGTAACAATTTATCTAGACCTCCTCTATGAGGTACACGAATGGCCAATAGGTCCATGCAGACCCCTGTACTCCAAATGTTAGGGAAATGGAGATGTGATCCACACACCACATTGACTAAAGCTGGTTTAGTAAAAGAAGTTGAAAAACGGGTTGGAGAGATGGCTCAGTGGTTAAGAGCATTGCCTGCTCTTCCAAAGTTCAGAAGTTCGATTCCTGGAAATCACATAGTTGCTCTAAAAATGAGGTTTGGTGCCCTCTACTGGCAACAGAGGGGAGAGGCAGGAGAGATGGCTCCGTGGTTAAGATCACTGCGTCCTCTTCCAACCTCCTGAATTCAATTCCAGGCAACCACATAATGGCTCACAACCATCTGCAATGAGGTCTTGTGCCCTCTTTTGGATACAAAAATAAGAGCTGGGGTGTTAGCTCAGTGGATAAGAGCTTCGGCTGCCCTTCCAAAGGACAGAAGTTCCATTCCTGGCAATCCCATAATTGCTCTCAAAAGGTAGATTTGGTGCTCTTTACTGGCAAAAAAGAAGAGGCATGAGAGATGGTTCATTGCATAAGAGCATTGCCTGCTCTTAGAACCTCCTGAAATCAATTGCAGGCAACCACATAATGATTCACAACCATCTGCCATGAGGTCTTGTGCCCTCTTTTGGCTACAGTAAGAAAAGCTGGAGAGATAGGTCAGTGGTTAAGAACATTGGCTGCCCTTCCAAAGGTCAGAAGTTCGATTCCTGGCTACCAAATAATTGCTCTAAAAGGAGGTTTGGTGCCCTCTAGTGGCACCACAAGGAAGAGGCAAGAGAGATGGCGCTGTGGTAAAGAGCATTGCCTGCTGAGTTTGATGAGACCACATACAGACACAGAGTCAGGGCCAAGGGCCAGGGCCCGCGTTTTTGTGACTGAATGAGGCAAAAGCTTTTGTTAGGATGTTAAAGGCTCACAGCTCTATTACCATGAGCCAGCGTGCTTCAGAGCCAACACAACGGAGAGTAAGGCAAGATGACTAGAAAAAGAAAATTCAGGCATGTTCATGTTCCTGAAGAAGAACTCACATCCAAAACATCCAAAGGACGACAAACACCAGCAAAAGGTTTACCAATTTTATGCCAGAGAAACAATTTATCTAGACCTCCTCTATGAGGTACACGAAGGGCCAGTAGGTCCACGGAGACCCCTGTACTCCACATGTTAGTGGAATGCAGATGTGATCCACAAAACACATTGAGGAAACCTGGTTTAGGTAAAGAACTTGAAAAACGTTTTGGAGAGATGGCTCAGTGGTTAAGAGCTTTGCCTGCCCTTCCAAAGGTCAGAAGTTCGATTCCTGGCAACCACATAATTGCTCTCAAAAGGAGGTTTGGTGCCCTCTACTGGCAACAGAAGGAAGATGCAAGAGAGATGGCTCAATGGTTAAGAGAATTGCCTGCTCTTCCAACCTCCTGAATTCAATTCCAGGCGACCACATAATGGGTCACAACCATCTGCAATGAGGTCTTGTGCCCTCTTTTGGCTGCAGTAAGAAGAGCTGGAGAGATAGCTCAGTGGTTAAGAGCATTGGATGCCCTTCCAAAGGTCAGAAGTTCGATTCCTGGGAACCACATAATTGCTCTCAAAAGGAGGTTTGGTGCCCTCTATTGGCAACAGAAGGAAGAGTCAGGAAAGATGGCTCTGTGGTAAAGAGCTTTGCCTGCTGACTTTGATGAGGCCAAGAACAGACATAGAGTCAAGTCACAGGGCCAGGGCCCACGTTGTTGTGACTGAATGAGGCAAAAGCTCTTGTTAGGATGTTAAAGACTCACAGCACTATCACCATGAGACAGCGTGCTTCAGAGACAACACCAAGAAGAGTAAGACAAGGCGGCTAGAAGAAGAAAATATTGGCATGTTCATGTGCCTGAAGAAGAACTCATATCCAAGACAATCAAAGGAATACAAACACCAGCAAAATGTTAACCTATTTAAAGCCAGAGAAACAATTTATCTAGACCTCCTCTATGAGGTACACGAATGGCCAATAGGTCCATGGAGACCCCTGTACTCCACATGTTAGGGAAATGGAGATGTGAACCACACACCACATTGAGTAAACCTGGTTTAGTAAAAGAAGTTGAAAAACGGGTTGGAGAGATGGCTCAGTGGTTAAGAGCATTGCCTGCTCTTCCAAAGTTCAGAAGTTCGATTCCTGGAAATCACATAATTGCTCTCAAAATGAGGTTTGGTGCCCTGTACTGGCAACAGAAGGAAGAGGCAGGAGAGATGGCTCAGTGGTTAAGAGCATTGCCTGCTGAGGTTGATGAGGCCAAGTGGACACATACAGCCAGGGCCCACGTTGTTGTCTCAGAATCAGGCAAAACATTTTGTTAGGATAATAAAGACTCACAGCTCTATCAGCATGAGCCTGCATGCTTCAGGGACACCACCAAGCAGAATGAGGAAAGATGGTTAGAAGAAGAAAATACAGGAATGTTCATTCTCCTTAAGAAGAACTCATATCCAAGACATCCAAAGGACGACAAACACCAGCAAAAGGTTTACCAATTTAAAGCCAGACAAACAATTTATCTAGACTTCATCTATGAGGTATGCGAACGGCCAATATGTCCATGGAGACCCCTGTACTCCACATGTTAGTGGAATGCAGATATGATCCACACACCACATTGAGTAAACCTGGTTAAGTTCAAGAAGTTGAAAAACGGGTTGGAGAGATGGCTCAGTGGTTAAGAACATTGCCTGCTCTTCCAACCTCCTGAACTGAATTCCAGGCAACCACATAATGGCTCACAACCATCTGCAATGAGGTCTTGTGCCCTCTTTTGGATACAGAAAGAAGAGCTGGGGAGATAGCTCAGTGGTTAAGAGCTTTGCCTGCCCTTCCAAAGGTCAGAAGTTCGATTCCTGGAAACCACATAATTGCTCTCAAAAGGAGGTTTGGTGCCCTCTACTGGCAACAGAAGGAAGATGCAAGAGAGATGGCTCAATGGTTAAGAGAATTGCCTGCTCTTCCAACCTCCTGATTTCAATTCCAGGCGACCACATAATGGGTCACAACCATCTGCAATGAGGTCTTGTGCCCTCTTTTGGCTACAGTAAGAAGAGCTGGAGAGACAGCTCAGTGGTTAAGAGCATTGGTTGCCCTTCCAAAGGTCAGAAGTTCGATTCCTGGGAACCACGTAATTGCTCTCAAAAGGAGGTTTGGTGCCCTCTATTGGCAACAGAAGGAAGAGGCAGGAAAGATGGCGCTGTGGTAAAGAGCTTTGCCTGCTGAGTTTGATGAGGCCAAGAACAGACATAGAGTCGCGGCACAGGGCCAGGGCCCACGTTGTTGTGACTGAATGAGGCAAAAGCTCTTGTTAGGATGTTAAAGACTCACAGCTCTATCACCATGAGCCAGCGTGCTTCAGAGACAACACCAAGGAGAGTAAGGCAAGATGGCTAGAAGAAGAAAATATTGGCATGTTCATGTGCCTGAAGAAGAACTCATATCCAAGACAATCAAAGGACTACAAACACCAGCAAAATGTTAACCTATTTAAAGCCAGAGAAACAATTTATCTAGACCTCCTCTATGAGGTACACGAACGCCCAATAGGTCCACGGAGACCCCTGTACTCCACATGTCAGGGAAATGGAGATGTGATCCACACACCACATTGAGTAAACCTGGTTTAATAAAAGAAGTTGAAAAACGGGTTGGAGAGATGGCTCAGTGGTTAAGAGCATTGCCTGCTCTTCCAAAGTTCAGAAGTTCGATTCCTGGAAATCACATAATTGCTCTCAAAAGGAGGTTTGGTGCCCTCTACTGGCAACATAAGGAAGAGGCATGAGAGATGGCTCCGTGGTTAAGATCATTGCCTCCTCTTCCAACCTCCTGAATTCAATTCCAGGCAACCACATAATGGCTCACAACCATCTGCACTGAGGTCTTGTGCCCTCTTTTGGATACAAAAATAAGAGCTGTGGTGTTAGCTCAGTGGATAAGAGCTTTGGCTGCCCTTCCAAAGGACAGAAGTTCCATTCCTGGCAATCCCATAATTGCTCTCAAAAGGTAGATTTGGTGCCCTTTACTGGCAAAAAAGAAGAGGCATGAGAGATGGTTCAGTGCTTAAGAGCATTGCCTGCTCTTAGAACCTCCTGAAATCAATTGCAGGCAACCACATAATGATTCACAACCATCTGCCATGAGGTCTTGTGCCCTCTTTTGGCTACAGTAAGAAAAGCTGGAGAGATAGGTCAGTGGTTAAGAACATTGGCTGCCCTTCCGAAGGTCAGAAGTTCGATTCCTGGCTACCAAATAATTGCTCTCAAAAGGAGGTTTGGCGCCCTCTAGTGGCACCACAAGGAAGAGGCAAGAGAGATGGCTCTGTGGTAAAGAGCATTGCCTGCTGAGTTTGATGAGACCACATACAGACATAGAGTCAGGGCCAAGGGCCAGGGCCCGCGTTGTTGTGACTGAATGAGGCAAAAGCTTTTGTTAGGATGTTAAAGGCTCACAGCTCTATCACCACGAGCCAGCATGCTTCAGAGACAACACCAAGGAGAGTAAGGCAAGATGACTAGAAGAAGAAAATACAGGCATGTTCATGTTCCTGAAGAAGAACTCACATCCAAGACATCCAAAGGACGACAAACACCAGCAAAAGGTGTACCAATTTTAAGCCAGAGAAACAATTTATCTAGACCTCCTCTATGAGGTACACGAATGGCCAATAGGTCCACGGAGACCCCTGTACTCCACATGTTAGGGAAATGGAGATGTGATCCACACACCACATTGAGTAAACCTGGTTTAGTAAAAGAAGTTGAAAAACGCCGGGCGGTGGTGGCGCACGCCTTTAATCCCAGCACTTGGGAGGCAGAGGTAGGCGGATCTCTGTGAGTTCAAGACCAGCCTGGTCTACAAGAGCTAGTTCCAGGACAGGCTCCAAAGCCACAGAGAAACACTATCTCGAAAAACCAAAAAAAAAAAAAAAAGAAGTTGAAAAACGGGTTGGAGAGATGGCTCAGTGGTTAAGAGCATTGCCTGCTCTTCCAAAGGTCAGAAGTTCGATTCCTGGGAATCACATAGTTGCTCTCAAAATGAGGTTTGGTGCCCTCTACTGGCAACAGACGGGAGAGGCAGGAGAGATGGCTCAGTGGTTAAGAGCATTGCCTGCTCTTCCAAAGTTCAGAAGTTCGATTCCTGGAAATCACATAATTGCTCTCAAAATGAGGTTTGGTGCCCTCTACTGGCAACAGAAGGGAGAGGCAGGAGAGATGGCTCAGTGGTTAAGAGCATTGCCTGCTGAGGTTGATGAGGCCAAGTGGACACATACAGCCAGGGCCCACGTTGTTGTCTCAGAATCAGGCAAAACATTTTGTTAGGATAATAAAGACTCACAGCTCTATCAGCATGAGCCTGCATGCTTCAGGGACACCACCAAGCAGAATGAGGAAAGATGGTTAGAAGAAGAAAATACAGGCATGTTCATGTTCCTTAAGAAGAACTCACATCCAAGATATCCAAAGGACGACAAACACCAGCAAAAGGTTTACCAATTAAAAGCCAGACAAACAATTTATCTAGACTTCATCTATGAGGTACGCGAACGGCCAATATGTCCATGGAGACCCCTGTACTCCACATGTTAGTGGAATGCAGATATGATCCACACACCACATTGAGTAAACCTGGTTTAGTTCAAGAAGTTGAAAAACGGGTTGGAGAGATGGCTCAGTGGTTAAGAACATTGCCTGCTCTTCCAACCTCCTGAACTGAATTCCAGGCAACCACATAATGGCTCACAACCATCTGCAATGAGGTCTTGTGCCCTCTTTTGGATACAGAAAGAAGAGCTGGGGAGATAGCTCAGTGGTTAAGAGCTTTGCCTGCCCTTCCAAAGGTCAGAAGTTCCTTTCCTGGCAACCACATAATTGCTCTCAAAAGGAGGTTTGGTGCCCTCTACTGGCAACAGAAGGAAGATGCAAGAGAGATGGCTCAATGGTTAAGAGAATTGCCTGCTCTTCCAACCTCCTGAATTCAATTCCAGGCAACCACATAATGGGTCACAACCATCTGCCATGAGGTCTTGTGCCCTCTTTTGGCTACAGTTAGCAGAGCTTGAGAGACAGCTTAGTGGTTAAGAGCATTGGTTGCCCTTCCAAAGGTCAGAAGTTCGATTCCTGGGAACCACGTAATTGCTCTCAAAAGGAGGTTCGGCGCCCTCTATTGGCAACAGAAGGAAGAGGCAGGAAAGATGGCGCTGTGGTAAAGAGCTTTGCCTGCTGAGTTTGATGAGGCCAAGAACAGACATAGAGTCGGGGCACAGGGCCAGGGCCCACGTTGTTGTGACTGAATGAGGCAAAAGCTCTTGTTAGGTTGTTAAAGACTCACAGCTCTATCACCATGAGCCAGCGTGCTTCAGAGACAACACCAAGGAGAGTAAGGCAAGATGGGTAGAAGAAGAAAATATTGGCATGTTCATGTGCCTGAAGAAGAACTCATATCCAAGAAAATCAAAGGACTACAAACACCAGCAAAATGTTAACCTATTTAAAGCCAGAGAAACAATTTATCTAGACCTCCTCTATGAGGTACATGAATGGCCAATAGGTCCATGCAGACCCCTGTAGTCCACACGTCAGGGAAATGGAGATGTGATCCACACACCACATTGACTAAAGCTGGTTTAGTAAAAGAAGTTGAAAAACGGGTTGGAGAGATGGCTCAGTGGTTAAGAGCATTGCCTGCTCTTCCAAAGGTCAGAAGTTCGATTCCTGGAAATCACATAATTGCTCTCAAAAGGAGGTTTGGTGCATCTACTGGCAACATAAGGAAGAGGCATGAGAGATGGCTCCGTGGTTAAGATCATTGCCTCCTCTTCCAACCTCCTGAATTCAATTCCAGGCAACCACATAATGGCTCACAACCATCTGCAATGAGGTCTTGTGCCCTCTTTTGGATACAAAAATAAGAGCTGTGGTGTTAGCTCAGTGGATAAGAGCTTTGGCTGCCCTTCCAAAGGACAGAAGTTCCATTCCTGGCAATCCCATAATTGCTCTCAAAAGGTAGATTTGGTGCCCTTTACTGGCAAAAAAGAAGAGGCATGAGAGTTGGTTCAGTGCTTAAGAGCATTGCCTGCTCTTAGAACCTCCTGAAATCAATTGCAGGCAACCACATAATGATTCACAACCATCTGCCATGAGGTCTTGTGCCCTCTTTTGGCTACAGTAAGAAAAGCTGGAGAGATAGGTCAGTGGTTAAGAACATTGGCTGCCCTTCCGAAGGTCAGAAGTTCGATTCCTGGGAACCACGTAATTGCTCTCAAAAGGAGGTTTGGCGCCCTCTAGTGGCACCACAAGGAAGAGGCAAGAGAGATGGCTCTGTGGTAAAGAGCATTGCCTGCTGAGTTTGATGAGACCACATACAGACATAGAGTCAGGGCCAAGGGCCAGGGCCCGCGTTGTTGTGACTGAATGAGGCAAAAGCTTTTGTTAGGATGTTAAAGGCTCACAGCTCTATCACCACGAGCCAGCGTGCTTCAGAGACAACACCAAGGAGAGTAAGGCAAGATGACTAGAAGAAGAAAATACAGGCATGTTCATGTTCCTGAAGAAGAACTCACATCCAAGACATCCAAAGGACGACAAACACCAGCAAAAGGTGTACCAATTTTAAGCCAGAGAAACAATTTATCTAGACCTCCTCTATGAGGTACACGAACGGCCAATAGGTCCACGGAGACCCCTGTACTCCACATGTTAGGGAAATGGAGATGTGATCCACACACCACATTGAGTAAACCTGGTTTAGTAAAAGAAGTTGAAAAACGGGTTGGAGAGATGGCTCAGTGGTTAAGAGCATTGCCTGCTCTTCCAAAGGTCAGAAGTTCGATTCCTGGGAATCACATAGTTGCTCTCAAAATGAGGTTTGGTGCCCTCTACTGGCAACAGAGGGGAGAGGCAGGAGAGATGGCTCAGTGGTTAAGAGCATTGCCTGCTCTTCCAAAGTTCAGAAGTTCGATTCCTGGAAATCACATAATTGCTCTCAAAATGAGGTTTGGTGCCCTCTACTGGCAACAGAAGGGAGAGGCAGGAGAGATGGCTCAGTGGTTAAGAGCATTGCCTGCTGAGGTTGATGAGGCCAAGTGGACACATACAGCCAGGGCCCACGTTGTTGTCTCAGAATCAGGCAAAACATTTTGTTAGGATAATAAAGACTCACAGCTCTATCAGCATGAGCCTGCATGCTTCAGGGACACCACCAAGCAGAATGAGGAAAGATGGTTAGAAGAAGAAAATACAGGCATGTTCATGTTCCTTAAGAAGAACTCACACCCAAGACATCCAAAGGACGACAAACACCAGCAAAAGGTTTACCAATTAAAAGCCAGACAAACAATTTATCTAGACTTCATCTATGAGGTACGCGAACGGCCAATATGTCCATGGAGACCCCTGTACTCCACATGTTAGTGGAATGCAGATATGATCCACACACCACATTGAGTAAACCTGGTTTAGTTCAAGAAGTTGAAAAACGGGTTGGAGAGATGGCTCAGTGGTTAAGAACATTGCCTGCTCTTCCAACCTCCTGAACTGAATTCCAGGCAACCACATAATGGCTCACAACCATCTGCAATGAGGTCTTGTGCCCTCTTTTGGATACAGAAAGAAGAGCTGGGGAGATAGCTCAGTGGTTAAGAGCATTGCCTGCCCTTCCAAAGGTCAGAAGTTCGATTCCTGGCAACCACATAATTGCTCTCAAAAGGAGGTTTGGTGCCCTCTACTGGCAACAGAAGGAAGATGCAAGAGAGATGGCTCAATGGTTAAGAGAATTGCCTGCTCTTCCAACCTCCTGAATTCAATTCCAGGCGCCCAAATAATGGGTCACAACCATCTGCCATCAGGTCTTGTGCCCTCTTTTGGCTACAGTTAGCAGAGCTGGAGAGACAGCTTAGTGGTTAAGAGCATTGGTTGCCCTTCCAAAGGTCAGAAGTTCGATTCCTGGGAACCACGTAATTGCTCTCAAAAGGAGGTTCGGCGCCCTCTATTGGCAACAGAAGGAAGAGGCAGGAAAGATGGCGCTGTGGTAAAGAGCTTTGCCTGCTGAGTTTGATGAGGCCAAGAACAGACATAGAGTCGGGGCACAGGGCCAGGGCCCACGTTGTTGTGACTGAATGAGGCAAAAGCTCTTGTTAGGATGTTAAAGACTCACAGCTCTATCACCACGAGCCAGCGTGCTTCAGAGACAACACCAAGGAGAGTAAGGCAAGATGGCTAGAAGAAGAAAATATTGGCATGTTCATGTGCCTGAAGAAGAACTCATATCCAAGACAATCAAAGGACAACAAACACCAGCAAAATGTTAACCTATTTAAAGCCAGAGAAACAATTTATCTAGACCTCCTCTATGAGGTACATGAATGGCCAATAGGTCCATGCAGACCCCTGTACTTCACATGTCAGGGAAATGGAGATGTGATCCACACACCACATTGACTAAAGCTGGTTTAGTAAAAGAAGTTGAAAAACGGGTTGGAGAGATGGCTCAGTGGTTAAGAGCATTGCCTGCTCTTCCAAAGGTCAGAAGTTCGATTCCTGGAAATCACATAATTGCTCTCAAAAGGAGGTTTGGTGCATCTACTGGCAACATAAGGAAGAGGCATGAGAGATGGCTCCGTGGTTAAGATCATTGCCTCCTCTTCCAACCTCCTGAATTCAATTCCAGGCAACCACATAATGGCTCACAACCATCTGCAATGAGGTCTTGTGCCCTCTTTTGGATACAAAAATAAGAGCTGGGGTGTTAGCTCAGTGGATAAGAGCTTTGGCTGCCCTTCCAAAGGACAGAAGTTCCATTCCTGGCAATCCCATAATTGCTCTCAAAAGGTAGATTTGGTGCCCTTTACTGGCAAAAAAGAAGAGGCATGAGAGATGGTTCAGTGCTTAAGAGCATTGCCTGCTCTTAGAACCTCCTGAAATCAATTGCAGGCAACCACATAATGATTCACAACCATCTGCCATGAGGTCTTGTGCCCTCTTTTGGCTACAGTAAGAAAAGCTGGAGAGATAGGTCAGTGGTTAAGAACATTGGCTGCCCTTCCAAAGGTCAGAAGTTCGATTCCTGGGAACCACGTAATTGCTCTCAAAAGGAGGTTTGGCGCCCTCTAGTGGCACCACAAGGAAGAGGCAAGAGAGATGGCTCTGTGGTAAAGAGCATTGCCTGCTGAGTTTGATGAGACCACATACAGACATAGAGTCAGGGCCAAGGGCCAGGGCCCGCGTTGTTGTGACTGAATGAGGCAAAAGCTTTTGTTAGGATGTTAAAGGCTCACAGCTCTATCACCACGAGCCAGCGTGCTTCAGAGACAACACCAAGGAGAGTAAGGCAAGATGACTAGAAGAAGAAAATACAGGCATGTTCATGTTCCTGAAGAAGAACTCACATCCAAGACATCCAAAGGACGACAAACACCAGCAAAAGGTGTACCAATTTTAAGCCAGAGAAACAATTTATCTAGACCTCCTCTATGAGGTACACGAACGGCCAATAGGTCCACGGAATCCCCTGTACTCCACATGTTAGGGAAATGGAGATGTGATCCACACACCACATTGAGTAAACCTGGTTTAGTAAAAGAAGTTGAAAAACGGGTTGGAGAGATGGCTCAGTGGTTAAGAGCATTGCCTGCTCTTCCAAAGTTCAGAAGTTCGATTCCTGGAAATCACATAGTTGCTCTCAAAATGAGGTTTGGTGCCCTCTACTGGCAACAGACGGGAGAGGCAGGAGAGATGGCTCAGTGGTTAAGAGCATTGCCTGCTCTTCCAAAGTTCAGAAGTTCAATTCCTGGAAATCACATAATCGCTATCAAAATGAGGTTTGGTGCCCTCTACTGGCAACAGAAGGGAGAGGCAGGAGAGATGGCTCAGTGGTTAAGAGCATTGCCTGCTGAGGTTAATGAGGCCAAGTGGACACATACAGCCAGGGCCCATGTTGTTGTCTCAGAATGAGGCAAAACATTTTGTTAGGATAATAAAGACTCACAGCTCTATCAGCATGAGCCTGCATGCTTCAGGGACACCACCAAGCAGAATGAGGAAAGATGGTTAGAAGAAGAAAATACAGGCATGTTCATGTTCCTTAAGAAGAACTCACATCCAAGACATCCAAAGGATGACAAACACCAGCAAAAGGTTTACCAATTTAAAGCCAGACAAACAATTTATCTAGACTTCATCTATGAGGTACGCGAACGGCCAATATGTCCATGGAGACCCCTGTACTCCACATGTTAGTGGAATGCAGATATGATCCACACACCACATTGAGTAAACCTGGTTTAGTTCAAGAAGTTGAAAAACGGTTTGGAGAGATGGCTCAGTGGTTAAGAACATTGCCTGCTCTTCCAACCTCCTGAACTGAATTCCAGGCAACCACATAATGGCTCACAACCATCTGCAATGAGGTCTTGTGCCCTCTTTTGGATACAGAAAGAAGAGCTGGGGAGATAGCTCAGTGGTTAAGAGCTTTGCCTGCCCTTCCAAAGGTCAGAAGTTCGATTCCTGGCAACCACATAATTGCTCTCAAAAGGAGGTTTGGTGCCCTCTACTGGCAACAGAAGGAAGATGCAAGAGAGATGGCTCAATGGTTAAGAGAATTGCCTGCTCTTCCAAACTCCTGAATTCAATTCCAGGCGACCACATAATGGCTCACAACCATCTGCCATCAGATCTTGTGCCCTCTTTTGGCTACAGTAAGAAGAGCTGAAGAGACAGCTCAGTGGTTAAGAGCATTGGTTGCCCTTCCAAAGGTCAGAAGTTCGATTCCTGGGAACCACATAATTGCTCTCAAAAGGAGGTTTGGCGCCCTCTAGTGGCACCACAAGGAAGAGGCAGGAAAGATGGCTCTGTGGTAAAGAGCTTTGCCTGCTGAGTTTGATGAGGCCAAGAACAGACATAGAGTCGGGGCACAGGGCCAGGGCCCACGTTGTTGTGACTGAATGAGGCAAAAGCTCTTGTTAGGATGTTAAAGACTCACAGCTCTATCACCATGAGCCAGCGTGCTTCAGAGACCACACAAGGAGAGTAAGGCAAGATGGCTAGAAGAAGAAAATATTGGCATGTTCATGTGCCTGAAGAAGAACTCATATCCAAGACAATCAAAGGACTACAAACACCAGCAAAATGTTAACCTATTTAAAGCCAGAGAAACAATTTATCTAGACCTCCTCTATGAGGTACATGAATGGACAATAGGTCCATGCCGACCCCTGTACTCCACACGTCAGGGAAATGGAGATGTGATCCACACACCACATTGACTAAAGCTGGTTTAGTAAAAGAAGTTGAAAAACGGGTTGGAGAGATGGCTCAGTGGTTAAGAGCATTGCCTGCTCTTCCAAAGGTCAGAAGTTCGATTCCTGGAAATCACATAATTGCTCTCAAAAGGAGGTTTGGTGCCCTCTACTGGCAACATAAGGAAGAGGCATGAGAGATGGCTCCGTGGTTAAGATCATTGCCTCCTCTTCCAACCTCCTGAATTCAATTCCAGGCAACAACATAATGGCTCACAACCATCTGCAATGAGGTCTTGTGCCCTCTTTTGATACAAAAATAAGAGCTGGGGTGTTAGCTCAGTGGATAAGAGCTTTGGCTGCCCTTCCAAAGGTCAGAAGTTCCATTCCTGGCAATCCCATAATTGCTCTCAAAAGGTAGATTTGGTGCCCTTTACTGGCAAAAAAGAAGAGGCATGAGAGATGGTTCAGTGCTTAAGAGCATTGCCTGCTCTTAGAACCTCCTGAAATCAATTGCAGGCAACCACATAATGATTCACAACCATCTGCCATGAGGTCTTGTGCCCTCTTTTGGCTACAGTAAGAAAAGCTGGAGAGATAGGTCAGTGGTTAAGAACATTGGCTGCCCTTCCGAAGGTCAGAAGTTCGATTCCTGGGAACCACGTAATTGCTCTCAAAAGGAGGTTTGGCGCCCTCTAGTGGCACCACAAGGAAGAGGCAAGAGAGATGGCTCTGTGGTAAAGAGCATTGCCTGCTGAGTTTGATGAGACCACATACAGACATAGAGTCAGGGCCAAGGGCCAGGGCCCGCGTTGTTGTGACTGAATGAGGCAAAAGCTTTTGTTAGGATGTTAAAGGCTCACAGCTCTATCACCATGAGCCAGCGTGCTTCAGAGACAACACCAAGGAGAGTAAGGCAAGATGACTAGAAGAAGAAAATACAGGCATGTTCATGTTCCTGAAGAAGAACTCACATCCAAGACATCCAAAGGACGACAAACACCAGCAAAAGATGTACCAATTTTAAGCCAGAGAAACAATTTATCTAGACCTCCTCTATGAGGTACACGAACGGCCAATAGGTCCACGGAGACCCATGTACTCCACAGGTTAGGGAAATGGAGATGTGATCCACACACCACATTGAGTAAACCTGGTTTAGTAAAAGAAGTTGAAAAACGGGTTGGAGAGATGGCTCAGTGGTTAAGAGCATTGCCTGCTCTTCCAAAGTTCAGAAGTTCGATTCCTGGGAATCACATAGTTGCTCTCAAAATGAAGTTTGGTGCCCTCTACTGGCAACAGAGGGGAGAGGCAGGAGAGATGTCTCAGTGGTTAAGAGCATTGCCTGCTCTTCCAAAGTTCAGAAGTTCGATTCCTGGAAATCACATAATTGCTCTCAAAATGAGGTTTGGTGCCCTCTACTGGCAACAGAAGGAAGAGGCAGGAGAGATGGCTCAGTGGTTAAGAGCATTGCCGGCTGAGGTTGATGAGGCCAAGTGGACACATACAGCCAGGGCGCAAGTGGTTGTCTCAGAATTAGGCAACACATTTTGTTAGGATAATAAAGACTCACAGCTCTATCAGCATGAGCCTGCATGCTTCAGGGACACCACCAAGCAGAATGAGGAAAGATGGTTAGAAGAAGAAAATACAGGCATGTTCATGTTCCTTAAGAAGAACTCACATCCAAGACATCCAAAGGACGACAAACACCAGCAAAAGGTTTACCAATTTAAAGCCAGACAAACAATTTATCTAGACTTCATCTATGAGGTACGCGAACGGCCAATATGTCCATGGAGACCCCTGTACTCCACATGTTAGTGGAATGCAGATATGATCCACACACCACATTGAGTGAACCTGGTTTAGTTCAAGAAGTTGAAAAACGGGTTGGAGAGATGGCTCAGTGGTTAAGAACATTGCCTGCTCTTCCAACCTCCTGAACTGAATTCCAGGCAACCACATAATGGCTCACAACCATCTGCAATGAGGACTTGTGCCCTCTTTTGGATACAGAAAGAAGAGCTGGGGAGATAGCTCAGTGGTTAAGAGCCTTGCCTGCCCTTCCAAAGGTCAGAAGTTCCATTCCTGGCAACCACATAATTGCTCTCAAAAGGATGTTTGGTGCCCTCTACTGGCAACAGAAGGAAGATGCAAGAGAGATGGCTCAATGGTTAAGAGAATGGCCTGCTCTTCCAACCTCCTGAATTCAATTCCAGGCGACTACATATTGGGTCACAACCATCTGCCATGAGGTCTTGTGCCCTCTTTTGGCTACAGTAAGAAGAGCTGGAGAGACAGCTTAGTGGTTAAGAGCATTGTTTGCCCTTCCAAAGGTCAGAAGTTCGATTCCTGGGAACCACGTAATTGCTCTCAACAGGAGGTTCGGCGCCCTCTATTGGCAACAGAAGGAAGAGGCAGGAAAGATGGCGCTGTGGTAAAGAGCTTTGCCTGCTGAGTTTGATGAGGCCAAGAACAGACATAGAGTCGGGGCACAGGGCCAGGGCCCACGTTGTTGTGACTGAATGAGGCAAAAGCTCTTGTTAGGATGTTAAAGACTCACAGCTCTATCACCATGAGCCAGCGTGCTTCAGAGACAACACCAAGGAGAGTAAGGCAAGATGGCTAGAAGAAGAAAATATTGGCATGTTCATGTGCCTGAAGAAGAACTCATATCCAAGACAATCAAAGGACTACAAACACCAGCAAAATGTTAACCTATTTAAAGCCAGAGAAACAATTTATCTAGACCTCCTCTATGAGGTACATGAATGGCCAATAGGTCCATGCAGACCCCTGTACTCCACAGGTCAGGGAAATGGAGATGTGATCCACATACCACATTGACTAAAGCTGGTTTAGTAAAAGAAGTTGAAAAACGGGTTGGAGAGATGGCTCAGTGGTTAAGAGCATTGCCTGCTCTTCCAAAGGTCAGAAGTTCGATTCCTGGAAATCACATAATTGCTCTCAAAAGGAGGTTTGGTGCATCTACTGGCAACATAAGGAAGAGGCATGAGAGATGGCTCTGTGGTTAAGATCATTGCCTCCTCTTCCAACCTCCTGAATTCAATTCCAGGCAACCACATAATGGCTCACAACCATCTGCAATGAGGTCTTGTGCCCTCTTTTGGATACAAAAATAAGAGCTGGGGTGTTAGCTCAGTGGATAAGAGCTTTGGCTGCCCTTCCAAAGGACAGAAGTTCCATTCCTGGCAATCCCATAATTGCTCTCAAAAGGTAGATTTGGTGCCCTTTACTGGCAAAAAAGAAGAGGCATGAGAGATGGTTCAGTGCTTAAGAGCATTGCCTGCTCTTAGAACCTCCTGAAATCAATTGCAGGCAACCACATAATGATTCACAACCATCTGCCATGAGGTCTTGTGCCCTCTTTTGGCTACAGTAAGAAAAGCTGGAGAGATAGGTCAGTGGTTAAGAACATTGGCTGCCCTTCCGAAGGTCAGAAGTTCGATTCCTGGCTACCAAATAATTGCTCTCAAAAGGAGGTTTGGCGCCCTCTAGTGGCACCACAAGGAAGAGGCAAGAGAGATGGCTCTGTGGTAAAGAGCATTGCCTGCTGAGTTTGATGAGACCACATACAGACATAGAGTCAGGGCCAAGGGCCAGGGCCCGCGTTGTTGTGACTGAATGAGGCAAAAGCTTTTGTTAGGATGTTAAAGGCTCACAGCTCTATCACCACGAGCCACCGTGCTTCAGAGACAACACCAAGGAGAGTAAGTAAGGTGACTAGAAGAAGAAAATACAGGCAGGTTCATGTTCCTGAAGAACTCACATCCAAGACATCCAAAGGACGACAAACACCAGCAAAAGGTGTACCAATTTTAAGCCAGAGAAACAATTTATCTAGACCTCCTCTATGAGGTACACGAACGGCCAATAGGTCCACGGAGACCCCTGTACTCCACATGTTAGGGAAATGGAGATGTGATCCACACACCACATTAAGTAAACCTGGTTTAGTAAAAGAAGTTGAAAAACGGGTTGGAGAGATGGCTCAGTGGTTAAGAGCATTGCCTGCTCTTCCAAAGTTCAGAAGTTCGATTCCTGGAAATCACATAGTTGCTCTCAAAATGAGGTTTGGTGCCCTCTACTGGCAACAGACGGGAGAGGCAGGATAGATGGCTCAGTGGTTAAGAGCATTGCCTGCTCTTCCAAAGTTCAGAAGTTCGATTCCTGGAAATCACATAATTGCTCTCAAAATGAGGTTTGGTGCCCTCTACTGGCAACAGAAGGGAGAGGCAGGAGAGATGGCTCAGTGGTTAAGAGCATTGCCTGCTGAGGTTAATGAGGCCAAGTGGACACATACAGCCAGGGCCCACGTTGTTGTCTCAGAATCAGGCAAAACATTTTGTTAGGATAATAAAGACTCACAGCTCTATCAGCATGAGCCTGCATGCTTCAGGGACACCACCAAGCAGAATGAGGAAAGATGGTTAGAAGAAGAAAATACAGGCACTTTCATGTTCCTTAAGAAGAACTCACATCCAAGACATCCAAAGGACGACAAACACCAGCAAAAGGTTTACCAATTTAAAGCCAGACAAACAATTTATCTAGACTTCATCTATGAGGTACGCGAACGGCCAATATGTCCATGGAGACCCCTGTACTCCACATGTTAGTGGAATGCAGATATGATCCACACACCACATTGAGTAAACCTGGTTTAGTTCAAGAAGTTGAAAAACGGGTTGGAGAGATGGCTCACTGGTTAAGAACATTGCCTGCTCTTCCAACCTCCTGAACTGAATTCCAGGCAACCACATAATGGCTCACAACCATCTGCAATGAGGTCTTGTGCCCTCTTTTGGATACAGAAAGAAGAGGTGGGGAGATAGCTCAGTGGTTAAGAGCTTTGCCTGCCCTTCCAAAGGTCAGAAGTTCCATTCCTGGCAACCACATAATTGCTCTCAAAAGGAGGTTTGGTGCCCTCTACTGGCAACAGAAGGAAGATGCAAGAGAGATGGCTCAATGGTTAAGAGAATTGCCTGCTCTTCCAACCTCCTGAATTCAATTCCAGGCGACCACATAATGGGTCACAACCATCTGCCATCAGGTCTTGTGCCCTCTTTTGGCTACAGTAAGAAGAGCTGAAGAGACAGCTAAGTGGTTAAGAGCATTGGTTGCCCTTCCAAATGTCAGAAGTTCGATTCCTGGGAACCACGTAATTGCTCTCAAAAGGAGGTTTGGCGCCCTCTAGTGGCACCACAAGGAAGAGGCAGGAAAGATGGCTCTGTGGTAAAGAGCTTTGCCTGCTGAGTTTGATGAGGCCAAGAACAGACATAGAGTCGGGGCACAGGGCCAGGGCCCACGTTGTTGTGACTGAATGAGGCAAAAGCTCTTGTTAGGATGTTAAAGACTCACAGCTCTATCACCATGAGCCAGCGTGCTTCAGAGACAACACCAAGGAGAGTAAGGCAAGATGGCTAGAAGAAGAAAATATTGGCATGTTCATGTGCCTGAAGAAGAAATCATATCCAAGACAATCAAAGGACTACAAACACCAGCAAAATGTTAACCTATTTAAAGCCAGAGAAACAATTTATCTAGACCTCCTCTATGAGGTACATGAATGGCCAATAGGTCCATGCAGACCCCTGTACTCCACACGTCAGGGAAATGGAGATGTGATCCACACACCACATTGACTAAAGCTGGTTTAGTAAAAGAAGTTGAAAAACGGGTTGGAGAGATGGCTCAGTGGTTAAGAGCATTGCCTGCTCTTCCAAAGGTCAGAAGTTCGATTCCTGGAAATCACATAATTGCTCTCAAAAGGAGGTTTGGTGCCCTCTACTGGCAACATAAGGAAGAGGCATGAGAGATGGCTCCGTGGTTAAGATCATTGCCTCCTCTTCCAACCTCCTGAATTCAATTCCAGGCAACCACATAATGGCTCACAACCATCTGCAATGAGGTCTTGTGCCCTCTTTTGGATACAAAAATAAGAGCTGGGGTGTTAGCTCAGTGGATAAGAGCTTTGGCTGCCCTTCCAAAGGTCAGAAGTTCCATTCCTGGCAATCCCATAATTGCTCTCAAAAGGTAGATTTGGTGCCCTTTACTGGCAAAAAAGAAGAGGCATGAGAGATGGTTCAGTGCTTAAGAGCATTGCCTGCTCTTAGAACCTCCTGAAATCAATTGCAGGCAACCACATAATGATTCACAACCATCTGCCATGAGGTCTTGTGCCCTCTTTTGGCTACAGTATGAAAAGCTGGAGAGATAGGTCAGTGGTTAAGAACATTGGCTGCCCTTCCGAAGGTCAGAAGTTCGATTCCTGGCTACCAAATAATTGCTCTCAAAAGGAGGTTTGGCGCCCTCTAGTGGCACCACAAGGAAGAGGCAAGAGAGATGGCTCTGTGGTAAAGAGCATTGCCTGCTGAGTTTGATGAGACCACAGACAGACATAGAGTCAGGGCCAAGGGCCAGGGCCCGCGTTGTTGTGACTGAATGAGGCAAAAGCTTTTGTTAGGATGTTAAAGGCTCACAGCTCTATCACCACGAGCCAGCGTGCTTCAGAGACAACACCAAGGAGAGTAAGGCAAGATGACTAGAAGAAGAAAATACAGCCATGTTCATGTTCCTGAAGAAGAACTCACATCCAAGACATCCAAAGGACGACAAACACCAGCAAAAGGTGTACCAATTTTAAGCCAGAGAAACAATTTATCTAGACCTCCTCTATGAGGTACACGAACGGCCAATAGGTCCACGGAGACCCCTGTACTCCACAGGTTAGGGAAATGGAGATGTGATCCACACACCACATTGAGTAAACCTGGTTTAGTAAAAGAAGTTGAAAAACGGGTTGGAGAGATGGCTCAGTGGTTAAGAGCATTGCCTGCTCTTCCAAAGTTCAGAAGTTCGATTCCTGGGAATCACATAGTTGCTCTCAAAATGAGGTTTGGTGCCCTCTACTGGCAACAGACGGGAGAGGCAGGAGAGATGGCTCAGTGGTTAAGAGCATTGCCTGCTCTTCCAAAGTTCAGAAGTTCGATTCCTGGAAATCACATAATTGCTCTCAAAAGGAGGTTTGGTGCCCTCTAATGGCAACAGAAGGAAGAGGCAGGAGAGATGGCTAAGTGGTTAAGAGCATTGCCTGCTGAGGTTGATGAGGCCAAGTGGACACATACAGCCAGGGCGCAAGTTGTTGTCTCAGAATTAGGCAACACATTTTGTTAGGATAATAAAGACTCACACCTCTATCAGCATGAGCCTGCATGCTTCAGGGACACCACCAAGCAGAATGAGGAAAGATGTTTAGAAGAAGAAAATACAGGCATGTTCATGTTCCTTAAGAAGAACTCACATCCAAGACATCCAAAGGATGACAAACACCAGCAAAAGGTTTACCAATTTAAAGCCAGACAAACAATTTATCTAGACTTCATCTATGAGGTACGCGAACGGCCAATATGTCCATGGAGACCCCTGTACTCCACATGTTAGTGGAATGCAGATATGATCCACACACCACATTGAGTAAACCTGGTTTAGTTCAAGAAGTTGAAAAACGGGTTGGAGAGATGGCTCAGTGGTTAAGAACATTGCCTGCTCTTCCAACCTCCTGAACTGAATTCCAGGCAACCACATAATGGCTCACAACCATCTGCAATGAGGTCTTGTGCCCTCTTTTGGATACAGAAAGAAGAGCTGGGGAGATAGCTCAGTGGTTAAGAGCCTTGCCTGCCCTTCCAAAGGTCAGAAGTTCCATTCCTGGCAACCACATAATTGCTCTCAAAAGGAGGTTTGGTGCCCTCTACTGGCAACAGAAGGAAGATGCAAGAGAGATGGCTCAATGGTTAAGAGAATTGCCTGCTCTTCCAACCTCCTGAATTCAATTCCAGGCGACTACATAATGGGTCACAACCATCTGCCATGAGGTCTTGTGCCCTCTTTTGGCTACAGTAAGAAGAGCTGGAGAGACAGCTCAGTGGTTAAGAGCATTGGTTGCCCTTCCAAAGGTCAGAAGTTCGATTCCTGAGAACCACGTAATTGCTCTCAAAAGGAGGTTTGGCGCCCTCTAGTGGCACCACAAGGAAGAGGCAGGAAAGATGGCTCTGTGGTAAAGAGCTTTGCCTGCTGAGTTTGATGAGGCCAAGAACAGACATAGAGTCGGGGCACAGGGCCAGGGCCCACGTTGTTGTGACTGAATGAGGCAAAAGCTCTTGTTAGGATATTAAAGACTCACAGCTCTATCACCATGAGCCAGCGTGCTTCAGAGACAACACCAAGGAGAGTAAGGAAAGATGGCTAGAAGAAGAAAATATTGGCATGTTCATGTGCCTGAAGAAGAACTCATATCCAATTCAATCAAAGGACTACATACACCAGCAAAATGTTAACCTATTTAAAGCCAGAGAAACAATTTATCTAGACCTCCTCTATGAGGTACATGAATGGCCAATAGGTCCATGCAGACCCCTGTACTCCACACGTCAGGGAAATGGAGATGTGATCCACACACCACATTGACTAAAGCTGGTTTAGTAAAAGAAGTTGAAAAACGGGTTGGAGAGATGGCTCAGTGGTTAAGAGCATTGCCTGGTCTTTTAAAGGTCAGAAGTTCGATTCCTGGAAATCACATAATTGCTCTCAAAAGGAGGTTTGGTGCCCTCTACTGGCAACATAAGGAAGAGGCATGAGAGATGGCTCCGTGGTTAAGATCATTGCCTCCTCTTCCAACCTCCTGAATTCAATTCCAGGCAACCACATAATGGCTCACAACCATCTGCAATGAGGTCTTGTGCCCTCTTTTGGATACAAAAATAAGAGCTGGGGTGTTAACTCAGTGGATAAGAGCTTTGGCTGCCCTTCCAAAGGTCAGAAGTTCCATTCCTGGCAATCCCATAATTGCTCTCAAAAGGTAGATTTGGTGCCCTTTACTGGCAAAAAAGAAGAGGCATGAGAGATGGTTCAGTGCTTAAGAGCATTGCCTGCTCTTAGAACCTCCTGAAATCAATTGCAGGCAACCACATAATGATTCACAACCATCTGCCATGAGGTCTTGTGCCCTCTTTTGGCTACAGTAAGAAAAGCTGGAGAGATAGGTCAGTGGTTAAGAACATTGGCTGCCCTTCCGAAGGTCAGAAGTTCGATTCCTGGCTACCAAATAATTGCTCTCAAAAGGAGGTTTGGCGCCCTCTCGTGGCACCACAAGGAAGAGGCAAGAGAGATGGCTCTGTGGTAAAGAGCATTGCCTGCTGAGTTTGATGAGACCACAGACAGACATAGAGTCAGGGCCAAGGGCCAGGGCCCGCGTTGTTGTGACTGAATGAGGCAAAAGCTTTTGTTAGGATGTTAAAGGCTCACAGCTCTATCACCACGAGCCAGCGTGCTTCAGAGACAACACCAAGGAGAGTAAGGCAAGATGACTAGAAGAAGAAAATACAGGCATGTTCATGTTCCTGAAGAAGAACTCACATCCAAGACATCCAAAGGACGACAAACACCAGCAAAAGGTGTACCAATTTTAAGCCAGAGAAACAATTTATCTAGACCTCCTCTATGAGGTACACGAACGGCCAATAGGTCCACGGAGACCCCTGTACTCCACATGTTAGGGAAATGGAGATGTGATCCACACACCACATTGAGTAAACCTGGTTTAGTAAAAGAAGTTGAAAAACGGGTTGGAGAGATGGCTCAGTGGTTAATAGCATTGCCTGCTCTTCCAAAGTTCAGAAGTTCGATTCCTGGGGATCACATAGTTGCTCTCAAAATGAGGTTTGGTGCCCTCTACTGGCAACAGAGGGGAGAGCCAGGAGAGATGGCTCAGTGGTTAAGAGCATTGCCTGCTCTTCCAAAGTTCAGAAGTTCGATTCCTGGAAATCACATAATCGCTCTCAAAAGGAGGTTTGGTGCCCTCTACTGGCAACAGAAGGAAGAGGCAGGAGAGATGGCTCAGTGGTTAAGAGCATTGCCTGCTGAGGTTGATGAGGCCAAGTGGACACATACAGCCAGGGCCCACGTTGTTGTCTCAGAATCAGGCAACACATTTTGTTAGGATAATAAAGACTCACAGCTCTATCAGCATGAGCCTGCATGCTTCAGGGACACCACCAAGCAGAATGAGGAAAGATGGTTAGAAGAAGAAAATACAGGCATGTTCATGTTCCTTAAGAAGAACTCACATCCAAGACATCCAAAGGACGACAAACACCAGCAAAAGGTTTACCAATTTAAAGCCAGACAAACAATTTATCTAGACTTCATCTATGAGGTACGCGAACGGCCAATATGTCCATGGAGACCCCTGTACTCCACATGTTAGTGGAATGCAGATATGATCCACACACCACATTGAGTAAACCTGGTTTAGTTAAAGAAGTTGAAAAACGGGTTGGAGAGATGGCTCAGTGGTTAAGAACATTGCCTGCTCTTCCAACCTCCTGAACTGAATTCCAGGCAACCACATAATGGCTCACAACCATCTGCAATGAGGTCTTGTGCCCTCTTTTGGATACAGAAAGAAGAGCTGGGGAGATAGCTCAGAGGTTAAGAGCTTTGCCTGCCCTTCCAAAGGTCAGAAGTTCGATTCCTGGCAACCACATAATTGCTCTCAAAAGGAGGTTTGGTGCCCTCGACTGGCAACAGAAGGAAGATGCAAGAGAGATGGCTCAATGGTTAAGAGAATTGCCTGCTCTTCCAACCTCCTGAATTCAATTCCAGGCAACCAAATAATGGCTCACAACCATCTGCCATGAGGTCTTGTGCCCTCTTTTGGCTACAGTAAGAAGAGCTGGAGAGACAGCTCAGTGGTTAAGAGCATTGGTTGCCCTTCCAAAGGTCAGAAGTTCGATTCCTGGGAACCACGTAATTGCTCTCAAAAGGAGGTTTGGCGCCCTCTAGTGGCACCACAAGGAAGAGGCAGGAAAGATGGCTCTGTGGTAAAGAGCTTTGCCTGCTGAGTTTGATGAGGCCAAGAACAGACATAGAGTCGGGGCACAGGGCCAGGGCCCACGTTGTTGTGACTGAATGAGGCAAAAGCTCTTGTTAGGATGTTAAAGACTCACAGCTCTATCACCATGAGCCAGCGTGCTTCAGAGACAACACCAAGGAGAGTAAGGCAAGATGGCTAGAAGAAGAAAATATTGGCATGTTCATGTGCCTGAAGAAGAACTCATATCCAAGACAATCAAAGGACTACAAACACCAGCAAAATGTTAACCTATTTAAAGCCAGAGAAACAATTTATCTAGACCTCCTCTATGAGGTACATGAATGGCCAATAGGTCCATGCAGACCCCTGTACTCCACACGTAGGGAATTGGAGATGTGATCCGCACACCACATTGACTAAAGCTGGTTTAGTAAAAGAAGTTGAAAAACGGGTTGGAGAGATGGCTCAGTGGTTAAGAGTATTGCCTGCTCTTCCAAAGGTCAGAAGTTCGATTCCTGGAAATCACATAATTGCTCTCAAAAGGAGGTTTGGTGCCCTCTACTGGCAACATAAGGAAGAGGCATGAGAGATGGCTCCGTGGTTAAGATCATTGCCTCCTCTTCCAACCTCCTGAATTCAATTCCAGGCAACCACATAATGGCTCACAACCATCTGCAATGAGGTCTTGTGCCCTCTTTTGGATACAAAAATAAGAGCTGGGGTGTTAGCTCAGTGGATAAGAGCTTTGGCTGCCCTTCCAAAGGTCAGAAGTTCCATTCCTGGCAATCCCATAATTGCTCTCAAAAGGTAGATTTGGTGCCCTTTACTGGCAAAAAAGAAGAGGCATGAGAGATGGTTCAGTGCTTAAGAGCATTGCCTGCTCTTAGAACCTCCTGAAATCAATTGCAGGCAACCACATAATGATTCGCAACCATCTGCCATGAGGTCTTGTGCCCTCTTTTGGCTACAGTAAGAAAAGCTGGAGAGATAGGTCAGTGGTTAAGAACATTGGCTGCCCTTCCGAAGGTCAGAAGTTCGATTCCTGGCTACCAAATAATTGCTCTCAAAAGGAGGTTTGGCGCCCTCTAGTGGCACCACAAGGAAGAGGCAAGAGAGATGGCTCTGTGGTAAAGAGCATTGCCTGCTGAGTTTGATGAGACCACAGACAGACATAGAGTCAGGGCCAAGGGCCAGGGCCCGCGTTGTTGTGACTGAATGAGGCAAAAGCTTTTGTTAGGATGTTAAAGGCTCACAGCTCTATCACCATGAGCCAGCGTGCTTCAGAGACAACACCAAGGAGAGTAAGGCAAGATGACTAGAAGAAGAAAATACAGGCATGTTCATGTTCCTGAAGAAGAACTCACATCCAAGACATCCAAAGGACAACAAACACCAGCAAAAGGTGTACCAATTTTAAGCCAGAGAAACAATTTATCTAGACCTCCTCTATGAGGTACACGAACGGCCAATAGGTCCACGGAGACCCCTGTACTCCACATGTTAGGGAAATGGAGATGTGATCCACACACCACATTGAGTAAACCTGGTTTAGTAAAAGAAGTTGAAAAACGGGTTGGAGAGATGGCTCAGTGGTTAAGAGCATTGCCTGCTCTTCCAAAGGTCAGAAGTTCGATTCCTGGGAATCACATAGTTGCTCTCAAAATGAGGTTTGGTGCCCTCTACTGGCAACAGAGGGGAGAGGCAGGAGAGATGGCTCAGTGGTTAAGAGCATTGCCTGCTCTTCCAAAGTTCAGAAGTTCGATTCCTGGAAATCACATAATTGCTCTCAAAATGAGGTTTGGTGCCCTCTACTGGCAACAGAAGGAAGAGGCAGGAGAGATGTCTCAGTGGTTAAGAGCATTGCCGGCTGAGGTTGATGAGGCCAAGTGGACACATACAGCCAGGGCCCACGTTGTTGTCTCAGAATCAGGCAACACATTTTGTTAGGATAATAAAGACTCACAGCTCTATCAGCATGAGCCTGCATGCTTCAGGGACACCACCAAGCAGAATGAGGAAAGATGGTTAGAAGAAGAAAATACAGGCATGTTCATGTTCCTTAAGAAGAACTCACATCCAAGACATCCAAAGGACGACAAACACCAGCAAAAGGTTTACCAATTTAAAGCCAGACAAACAATTTATCTAGATTTCATCTATGAGGTACGCGAACGGCCAATATGTCCATGGAGACCCCTGTACTCCACATGTTAGTGGAATGCAGATATGATCCACACACCACATTGAGTGAACCTGGTTTAGTTCAAGAAGTTGAAAAACGGGTTGGAGAGATGGCTCAGTGGTTAAGAACATTGCCTGCTCTTCCAACCTCCTGAACTGAATTCCAGGCAACCACATAATGGCTCACAACCATCTGCAATGAGGTCTTGTGCCCTCTTTTGGATACAGAAAGAAGAGCTGGGGAGATAGCTCAGTGGTTAAGAGCTTTGCCTGCCCTTCCAAAGGTCAGAAGTTCGATTCCTGGCAACCACATAATTGCTCTCAAAAGGAGGTTTGGTGCCCTCTACTGGCAACAGAAGGAAGATGCAAGAGAGATGGCTCAATGGTTAAGAGAATTGCCTGCTCTTCCAACCTCCTGAATTCCATTCCAGGCGAACACATAATGGGTCACAACCATCTGCCATGAGGTCTTGTGCCCTCTTTTGGCTACAGTAAGAAGAGCTGGAGAGACAGCTCAGTGGTTAAGAGCATTGTTTGCCCTTCCAAAGGTCAGAAGTTCGATTCCTGGGAACCACGTAATTGCTCTCAAAAGGAGGTTTGGCGCCCTCTAGTGGCAACAGAATGAAGAGGCAGGAAAGATGGCTCTGTGGTAAAGAGCTCTGCCTGCTGAGTTTGATGAGGCCAAGAATAGACATAGAGTCGGGGCACAGGGCCAGGGCCCACGTTGTTGTGATTGAATGAGGCAAAAGCTCTTGTTAGGATGTAAAAGACTCACAACTCTATCACCATGAGCCAGCGTGCTTCAGAGACAACACCAAGGAGAGTAAGGCAAGATGGCTAGAAGAAGAAAATATTGGCATGTTCATGTGCCTGAAGAAGAACTCATATCCAAGACAATCAAAGGACTACAAACACCAGCAAAATGTTAACGTATTTAAAGCCAGAGAAACAATTTATCTAGACCTCCTCTATGAGGTACATGAATGGCCAATAGGTCCATGCAGACCCCTGTACTCCACACGTCAGGGAAATGGAGATGTGATCCACACACCACATTGACTAAAGCTGGTTTAGTAAAAGAAATTGAAAAACGGGTTGGAGAGATGGCTCAGTGGTTAAGAGCATTGCCTGCTCTTCCAAAGGTCAGAAGTTCGATTCCTGGAAATCACATAATTGCTCTCAAAAGGAGGTTTGGTGCCCTCTACTGGCAACATAAGGAAGAGGCATGAGAGATGGCTCCGTGGTTAAGATCATTGCCTCCTCTTCCAACCTCCTGAATTCAATTCCAGGCAACCACATAATGGCTCACAACCATCTGCAATGAGGTCTTGTGCCCTCTTTTGGATACAAAAATAAGAGCTGGGGTGTTAGCTCAGTGGATAAGAGCTTTGGCTGCCCTTCCAAAGGTCAGAAGTTCCATTCCTGGCAATCCCATAATTGCTCTCAAAAGGTAGATTTGGTGCCCTTTACTGGCCAAAAAGAAGAGGCATGAGAGATGGTTCAGTGCTTAAGAGCATTGCCTGCTCTTAGAACCTCCTGAAATCAATTGCAGGCAACCACATAATGATTCACAACCATCTGCCATGAGGTCTTGTGCCCTCTTTTGGCTACAGGAAGAAAAGATGGAGAGATAGGTCAGTGGTTAAGAACATTGGCTGCCCTTCCGAAGGTCAGAAGTTCGATTCCTGGCTACCAAATAATTGCTCTCAAAAGGAGGTTTGGCGCCCTCTAGTGGCACCACAAGGAAGAGGCAAGAGAGATGGCTCTGTGGTAAAGAGCATTGCCTGCTGAGTTTGATGAGACCACAGACAGACATAGAGTCAGGGCCAAGGGCCAGGGCCCGCGTTGTTGTGACTGAATGAGGCAAAAGCTTTTGTTAGGATGTTAAAGGCTCACAGCTCTATCACCACGAGCCAGCGTGCTTCAGAGACAACAGCAAGGACAGTACGGCAAGATGACTAGAAGAAGAAAATACAGGCATGTTCATGTTCCTGAAGAAGAACTCACATCCAAGACATCCAAAGGACAACAAACACCAGCAAAAGGTGTACCAATTTTAAGCCAGAGAAACAATTTATCTAGACCTCCTCTATGAGGTACACGAACGGCCAATAGGTCCACGGAGACCCCTGTACTCCACATGTTAGGGAAATGGAGATGTGATCCACACACCACATTGAGTAAACCTGGTTTAGTAAAAGAAGTTGAAAAACGGGTTGGAGAGATGGCTCAGTGGTTAAGAGCATTGCCTGCTCTTCCAAAGGTCAGAAGTTCGATTCCTGGGAATCACATAGTTGCTCTCAAAATGAGGTTTGGTGCCCTCTACTGGCAACAGAGGGGAGAGGCAGGAGAGATGGCTCAGTGGTTAAGAGCATTGCCTGCTCTTCCAAAGTTCAGAAGTTTGATTCCTGGAAATCACATAATTGCTCTCAAAATGAGGTTTGGTGCCCTCTACTGGCAACAGAATGAAGAGGCAGGAGAGATGGCTCAGTGGTTAAGAGCATTGCCTGCTGAGGTTGATGAGGCCAAGTGGACACATACAGCCAGGGCCCACGTTGTTGTCTCAGAATCAGGCAAAACATTTTGTTAGGATAATAAAGACTCACAGCTCTATCAGCATGAGCCTGCATGCTTCAGGGACACCACCAAGCAGAATGAGGAAAGATGGTTAGAAGAAGAAAATACAGGCATGTTCATGTTCCTTAAGAAGAACTCACATCCAAGACATCCAAAGGACGACAAACACCAGCAAAAGGTTTACCAATTTAAAGCCAGACAAACAATTTATCTAGACTTCATCTATGAGGTACGCGAACGGCCAATATGTCCATGGAGACCCCTGTACTCCACATGTTAGTGGAATGCAGATATGATCCACACACCACATTGAGTAAACCAGGTTTAGTTCAAGAAGTTGAAAAACGGGTTGGAGAGATGGCTCAGTGGTTAAGAACATTGCCTGCTCTTCCAACCTCCTGATCTGAATTCCAGGCAACCACATAATGGCTCACAACCATCTGCAATGAGGTCTTGTGCCCTCTTTTGGATACAGAAAGAAGAGCTGGGGAGATAGCTCAGTGGTTAAGAGCTTTGCCTGCCCTTCCAAAGGACAGAAGTTCGATTCCTGGGAACCACGTAATTGCTCTCAAAAGGAGGTTTGGCGCCCTCTAGTGGCACCACAAGGAAGAGGCAGGAAAGATGGCTCTGTGTTAAAGAGCTTTGCCTGCTGAGTTTGATGAGGTCAAGAACAGACATAGAGTCGGGGCACAGGGCCAGGGCCCACGTTGTTGTGACTGAATGAGGCAAAAGCTCTTGTTAGGATGTTAAAGACTCACAGCTCTATCACCATGAGCCAGCGTGCTTCGGAGACAACACCAAGGAGAGTAAGGCAAGATGGCTAGAAGAAGAAAATATTGGCATGTTCATGTGCCTGAAGAAGAACTCATATCCAAGACAATCAAAGGACTACAAACACCAGCAAAATGTTAACCTATTTTAAAGCCAGAGAAACAATTTATCTAGACCTCCTCTATGAGGTACATGAATGGCCAATAGGTCCATGCAGACCCCTGTACTCCACACGTCAGGGAAATGGAGATGTGATCCACACACCACATTGACTAAAGCTGGTTTAGTAAAAGAAGTTGAAAAACGGGTTGGAGAGATTGCTCAGTGGTTAAGAGCATTGCCTGCTCTTCCAAAGGTCAGAAGTTCGATTCCTGGAAATCACATAATTGCTCTCAAAAGGAGGTTTGGTGCCCTCTACTGGCAACATAAGGAAGAGGCATGAGAGATGGCTCCGTGGTTAAGATCATTGCCTCCTCTTCCAACCTCCTGAATTCAATTCCAGGAAACCACATAATGGCTCACAACCATCTGCACTGAGGTCTTTTGCCCTCTTTTGGATACAAAAATAAGAGCTGGGGTGTTAGCTCAGTGGATAAGAGCTTTGGCTGTCCTTCCAAAGGTCAGAAGTTCCATTCCTGGCAATCCCATAATTGCTCTCAAAAGGTAGATTTGGTGCCCTTTACTGGCAAAAAAGAAGAGGCATGAGAGATGGTTCAGTGCTTAAGAGCATTGCCTGCTCTTAGAACCTCCTGAAATCAATTGCAGGCAACCACATAATGATTCACAACCATCTGCCATGAGGTCTTGTGCCCTCTTTTGGCTACAGGAAGAAAAGCTGGAGAGATAGGTCAGTGGTTAAGAACATTGGCTGCCCTTCCGAAGGTCAGAAGTTCGATTCCTGGCTACCAAATAATTGCTCTCAAAAGGAGGTTTGGCGCCCTCTAGTGGCACCACAAGGAAGAGGCAAGAGAGATGGCTCTGTGGTAAAGAGCATTGCCTGCTGAGTTTGATGAGACCACAGACAGACATAGAGTCAGGGCAAAGGGCCAGGGCCCGCGTTGTTGTGACTGAATGAGGCAAAAGCTTTTGTTAGGATGTTAAAGGCTCACAGCTCTGTCACCACGAGCCAGCGTGCTTCAGAGACAACACCAAGGAGAGTAAGGCAAGATGACTAGAAGAAGAAAATACAGGCATGTTCATGTTCCTGAAGAAGAACTCACATCCAAGACATCCAAAGGACGACAAACACCAGCAAAAGGTGTACCAATTTTAAGCCAGAGAAACAATTTATCTAGACCTCCTCTATGAGGTACACGAACGGCCAATAGGTCCACGGAGACCCCTGTACTCCACATGTTAGGGAAATGGAGATGTGATCCACACACCACATTGAGTAAACCTGGTTTAGTAAAAGAAGTTGAAAAACGGGTTGGAGAGATGGCTCAGTCGTTAAGAGCATTGCCTGCTCTTCCAAAGGTCAGAAGTTCGATTCCTGGGAATCACATAGTTGCTCTCAAAATGAGGTTTGGTGCCCTCTACTGGCAACAGAGGGGAGAGGCAGGAGAGATGGCTCAGTGGTTAAGAGCATTGCCTGCTGAGGTTGATGAGGCCAAGTGGACACATACAGCCAGGGCCCACGTTGTTGTCTCAGAATCAGGCAACACATTTTGTTAGGATAATAAAGACTCACAGCTCTATCAGCATGAGCCTGCATGCTTCAGGGACACCACCAAGCAGAATGAGGAAAGATGGTTAGAAGAAGAAAATACAGGCATGTTCATGTTCCTTAAGAAGAACTCACATTCAAGACATCCAAAGGACGACAAACACAAGCAAAAGGTTTACCAATTTAAAGCCAGACAAACAATTTATCTAGACTTCATCTATGAGGTACGCGAACGGCCAATATGTCCATGGAGACCCCTGTACTCCACATGTTAGTGGAATGCAGATATGATCCACACACCACATTGAGTAAACCTGGTTTAGTTCAAGAAGTTGAAAAACGGGTTGGAGAGATGGCTCAGTGGTTAAGAACATTGCCTGCTCTTCCAACCTCCTGAACTGAATTCCAGGCATCCACATAATGGCTCACAACCATCTGCAATGAGGTCTTGTGCCCTCTTTTGGATACAGAAAGAAGAGCTGGGGAGATAGCTCAGAGGTTAAGAGCTTTGCCTGCCCTTCCAAAGGTCAGAAGTTCGATTCCAGGCAACCACATAATTGCTCTCAAAAGGAGGTTTGGTGCCCTCTACTGGCAACAGAAGGAAGATGCAAGAGAGATGGCTCAATGGTTAAGAGAATTGCCTGCTCTTCCAACTTCCTGAATTCAATTCCAGGCAACCACATAATGGGTCACAACCATCTGCCATGAGGTCTTGTGCCCTCTTTTGGCTACAGTAAGAAGAGCTGGAGAGACAGCTCAGTGGTTAAGAGCATTGGTTGCCCTTCCAAAGGTCAGAAGTTTGATTCCTGGGAACCACGTAATTGCTCTCAAAAGGAGGTTTGGCGCCCTCTAGTGGCACCACAAGGAAGAGGCAGGAAAGATGGCTCTGTGGTAAAGAGCTTTGCCTGCTGAGTTTGATGAAGCCAAGAACAGACATAGAGTCGGGGCACAGGGCCAGGGCCCACGTTGTTGTGACTGAATGAGGCAAAAGCTCTTGTTAGGATGTTAGAGACTCACAGCTCTATCACCATGAGCCAGCCTGCTTCAGAGACAACACCAAGGAGAGTAAGGCAAGATGGCTAGAAGAAGAAAATATTGGCATGTTCATGTGCCTGAAGAAGAACTCATATCCAAGACAATCAAAGGACTACAAACACCAGCAAAATGTTAACCTATTTAAAGCCAGAGAAACAATTTATCTAGACCTCCTCTATGAGGTACATGAATGGCTAATAGGTCCATGCAGACCCCTGTACTCCACACGTCAGGGAAATGGAGATGTGATCCACACACCACATTGACTAAAGCTGGTTTAGGAAAAGAAGTTGAAAAACGGGTTGGAGAGATGGCTCAGTGGTTAAGAGCTTTGCCTGCCCTTCCAAAGGTCAGAAGTTCGATTCCTGGAAATCACATAATTGCTCTCAAAAGGAGGTTTGGTGCCCTCTACTGGCAACATAAGAAAGAGGCATGAGAGATGGCTCCGTTGTTAAGATCATTGCCTCCTCTTCCAACCTCCTGAATTCAATTCCAGGCAACCACATAATGGCACACAACCATCTGCACTGAGGTCTTTTGCCCTCTTTTGGATACAAAAATAAGAGCTGGGGTGTTAGCTCAGTGGATAAGAGCTTTGGCTGCCCTTCCAAAGGTCAGAAGTTCCATTCCTGGCAATCCCATAATTGCTCTCAAAAGGTAGATTTGGTGCCCTTTACTGGCAAAAAAGAAGAGGCATGAGAGATGGTTCAGTGCTTAAGAGCATTGCCTGCTCTTAGAACCTCCTGAAATCAATTGCAGGCAACCACATAATGATTCGCAACCATCTGCCATGAGGTCTTGTGCCCTCTTTTGGCTACAGTAAGAAAACCTGGAGAGATAGGTCAGTGGTTAAGAACATTGGCTGCCCTTCCGAAGGTCAGAAGTTCGATTCCTGGCTACCAAATAATTGCTCTCAAAAGGAGGTTTGGCGCCCTCTAGTGGCACCACAAGGAAGAGGCAAGAGAGATGGCTCTGTGGTAAAGAGCATTGCCTGCTGAGTTTGATGAGACCACAGACAGACATAGAGTCAGGGCCAAGGGCCAGGGCCCGCGTTGTTGTGACTGAATGAGGCAAAAGCTTTTGTTAGGATGTTAAAGGCTCACAGCTCTGTCACCACGAGCCAGCGTGCTTCAGAGACAACACCAAGGAGAGTAAGGCAAGATGACTAGAAGAAGAAAATACAGGCATGTTCATGTTCCTGAAGAAGAACTCACATCCAAGAAATCCTAAGGACGACAAACACCAGCAAAAGGTGTACCAATTTTAAGCCAGAGAAACAATTTATCTAGACCTCCTCTATGAGGTACACGAACGGCCAATAGGTCCACGGAGACCCCTGTACTCCACATGTTAGGGAAATGGAGATGTGATCCACACACCACATTGAGTAAACCTGGTTTAGTAAAAGAAGTTGAAAAACGGGTTGGAGAGATGGCTCAGTGGTTAAGAGCATTGCCTGCTCTTCCAAAGTTCAGAAGTTCGATTCCTGGGAATCACATAGTTGCTCTCAAAATGAGGTTTGGTGCCCTCTACTGGCAACAGAGGGGAGAGGCAGGAGAGATGTCTCAGGGGTTAAGAGCATTGCCTGCTCTTCCAAAGTTCAGAAGTTCGATTCCTGGAAATCACATAATTGCTCTCAAAATGAGGTTTGGTTCCCTCTACTGGCAACAGAAGGAAGAGGCAGGAGAGATGGCTCAGTGGTTAAGAGCATTGCCGGCTGAGGTTGATGAGGCCAAGTGGACACATACAGCAAGGGCCCACGTTGTTGTCTCAGAATCAGGCAACACATTTTGTTAGGATAATAAAGACTCACAGCTCTATCAGCATGAGCCTGCATGCTTCAGGGACACCACCAAGCAGAATGAGGAAAGATGGTTAGAAGAAGAAAATACAGGCATGTTCATGTTCCTTAAGAAGAACTCACATCCAAGACATCCAAAGGACGACAAACACCAGCAAAAGGTTTACCAATTTAAAGCCAGACAAACAATTTATATAGACTTCATCTATGAGGTACGCGAACGGCCAATATTTCCATGGAGACCCCTGTACTCCACATGTTAGTGGAATGCAGATATGATCCACACACCACATTGAGTAAACCTGGTTTAGTTCAAGAAGTTGAAAAACGGGTTGGAGAGATGGCTCAGTGGTTAAGAACATTGCCTGCTCTTCCAACCTCCTGATCTGAATTCCAGGCAACCACATAATGGCTCACAACCATCTGCAATGAGGTCTTGTGCCCTCTTTTGGATACAGAAAGAAGAGCTGGGGAGATAGCTCATTGGTTAAGAGCTTTGCCTGCCCTTCCAAAGGACAGAAGTTCGATTCCTGGGAACCATGTAATTGCTCTCAAAAGGAGGTTTGGCGCCCTCTAGTGGCACCACAAGGAAGAGGCAGGAAAGATGGCTCTGTGTTAAAGAGCTTTGCCTGCTGAGTTTGATGAGGTCAAGAACAGACATAGAGTCGGGGCACAGGGCCAGGGCCCACGTTGTTGTGACTGAATGAGGCAAAAGCTCTTGTTAGGATGTTAAAGACTCACAGCTCTATCACCATGAGCCAGCGTGCTTCGGAGACAACACCAAGGAGAGTAAGGCAAGATGGCTAGAAGAAGAACATATTGGCATGTTCATGTGCCTGAAGAAGAACTCATATCCAAGACAATCAAAGGACTACAAACACCAGCAAAATGTTAACCTATTTTAAAGCCAGAGAAACAATTTATCTAGACCTCCTCTATGAGGTACATGAATGGCCAATAGGTCCATGCAGACCCCTGTACTCCACACGTCAGGGAAATGGAGATGTGATCCACACACCACATTGACTAAAGCTGGTTTAGTAAAAGAAGTTGAAAAACGGGTTGGAGAGATTGCTCAGTGGTTAAGAGCATTGCCTGCTCTTCCAAAGGTCAGAAGTTCGATTCCTGGAAACACATAATTGCTCTCAAATGGAGGTTTGGTGCCCTCTACTGGCAACATAAGGAAGAGGCATGAGAGATGGCTCCGTTGTTAAGATCATTGCCTCCTCTTCCAACCTCCTGAATTCAATTCCAGGCAACCACATAATGGCTCTCAACCATCTGCAATGACGTCTTGTGCCCTCTTTTGGATACAAAAATAAGAGCTGGGGTGTTAGCTCAGTGGATAAGAGCTTTGGCTGCCCTTCCAAAGGTCAGAAGTTCCATTCCTGGCAATCCCATAATTGCTCTCAAAAGGTAGATTTGGTGCCCTTTACTGGCCAAAAAGAAGAGGCATGAAAGATGGTTCAGTGCTTAAGAGCATTGCCTGTTCTTAGAACCTCCTGAAATCAATTGCAGGCAACCACATAATGATTCACAACCATCTGCCATGAGGTCTTGTGCCCTCTTTTGGCTACAGTAAGAAAAGCTGGAGAGATAGGTCAGTGGTTAAGAACATTGGCTGCCCTTCCGAAGGTCAGAAGTTCGATTCCTGGCTACCAAATAATTGCTCTCAAAAGGAGGTTTGGCGCCCTCTCGTGGCACCACAAGGAAGAGGCAAGAGAGATGGCTCTGTGGTAAAGAGCATTGCCTGCTGAGTTTGATGAGACCACAGACAGACATAGAGTCAGGGCCAAGGGCCAGGGCCCGCGTTGTTGTGACTGAATGAGGCAAAAGCTTTTGTTAGGATGTTAACGGCTCACAGCTCTATCACCACGAGCCAGCGTGCTTCAGAGACAACACCAAGGAGAGTAAGGCAAGATGACTAGAAGAAGAAAATACAGGCATGTTCATGTTCCTGAAGAAGAACTCACATCCAAGACATCCAAAGGACGACAAACACCAGCAAAAGGTGTACCAATTTTAAGCCAGAGAAACAATTTATCTAGACCTCCTCTATGAGGTACACGAATGGCCAATAGGTCCACGGAGACCCCTGTACTCCACATGTTAGGGAAATGGAGATGTGATCCACACACCACATTGAGTAAACCTGGTTTAGTAAAAGAAGTTGAAAAACGGGTTGGAGAGATGGCTCAGTGGTTAAGAGCATTGCCTGCTCTTCCAAAGTTCAGAAGTTCGATTCCTGGGAATCACATAGTTGCTCTCAAAATGAGGTTTGGTGCCCTCTACTGGCAACAGAGGGGAGAGGCAGGAGAGATGGCTCAGTGGTTAAGAGCATTGCCTGCTGAGGTTGATGAGGCCAAGTGGACACATACAGCCAGGGCCCACGTTGTTGTCTCAGAATCAGGCAACACATTTTGTTAGGATAATAAAGACTCACAGCTCTATCAGCATGAGCCTGCATGCTTCAGGGACACCACCAAGCAGAATGAGGAAAGATGGTTAGAAGAAGAAAATACAGGCATGTTCATGTTCCTTAAGAAGAACTCACATTCAAGACATCCAAAGGACGACAAACACCAGCAAAAGGTTTACCAATTTAAAGCCAGACAAACAATTTATCTAGACTTCATCTATGAGGTACGCGAACGGCCAATATGTCCATGGAGACCCCTGTACTCCACATGTTAGTGGAATGCAGATATGATCCACACACCACATTGAGTAAACCTGGTTTAGTTCAAGAAGTTGAAAAACGGGTTGGAGAGATGGCTCACTGGTTAAGAACATTGCCTGCTCTTCCAACCTCCTGAACTGAATTCCAGGCATCCACATAATGGCTCACAACCATCTGCAATGAGGTCTTGTGCCCTCTTTTGGATACAGAAAGAAGAGCTGGGGAGATAGCTCAGAGGTTAAGAGCTTTGCCTGCCCTTCCAAAGGTCAGAAGTTCGATTCCAGGCAACCACATAATTGCTCTCAAAAGGAGGTTTGGTGCCCTCTACTGGCAACAGAAGGAAGATGCAAGAGAGATGGCTCAATGGTTAAGAGAATTGCCTGCTCTTCCAACTTCCTGAATTCAATTCCAGGCAACCACATAATGGGTCACAACCATCTGCCATGAGGTCTTGTGCCCTCTTTTGGCTACAGTAAGAAGAGCTGGAGAGACAGCTCAGTGGTTAAGAGCATTGGTTGCCCTTCCAAAGGTCAGAAGTTTGATTCCTGGGAACCACGTAATTGTTCTCAAAAGGAGGTTTGGCGCCCTCTAGTGGCACCACAAGGAAGAGGCAGGAGAGATGGCTCTGTGGTAAAGAGCTTTGCCTGCTGAGTTTGATGAGGCCAAGAACAGACATAGAGTCGGGGCACAGGGCCAGGGCCCAGGTTGTTGTGACTGAATGAGGCAAAAGCTCTTGTTAGGATGTTAGAGACTCACAGCTTTATCACCATGAGCCAGCGTGCTTCAGAGACAACACCAAGGAGAGTAAGGCAAGATGGCTAGAAGAAGAAAATATTGGCATGTTCATGTGCCTGAAGAAGAACTCATATCCAAGACAATCAAAGGACTACAAACACCAGCAAAATGTTAACCTATTTAAAGCCAGAGAAACAATTTATCTAGACCTCCTCTATGAGGTACATGAATGGCCAATAGGTCCATGCAGACCCCTGTACTCCACACGTCAGGGAAATGGAGATGTGATCCACACACCACATTGACTAAAGCTGGTTTAGTAAAAGAAGTTGAAAAACGGGTTGGAATGATGGCTCAGTGGTTAAGAGCTTTGCCTGCCCTTCCAAAGGTCAGAAGTTCGATTCCTGGAAATCACATAATTGCTCTCAAAAGGAGGTTTGGTGCCCTCTACTGGCAACATAAGGAAGAGGCATGAGAGATGGCTCCGTTGTTAAGATCATTGCCTCCTCTTCCAACCTCCTGAATTCAATTCCAGGCAACCACATAATGGCTCACAACCATCTGCACTGAGGTCTTTTGCCCTCTTTTGGATACAAAAATAAGAGCTGGGGTGTTAGCTCAGTGGATAAGAGCTTTGGCTGCCCTTCCAAAGGTCAGAAGTTCCATTCCTGGCAATCCCATAATTGCTCTCAAAAGGTAGATTTGGTGCCCTTTACTGGCAAAAAAGAAGAGGCATGAGAGATGGTTCAGTGCTTAAGAGCATTGCCTGCTCTTAGAACCTCCTGAAATCAATTGCAGGCAACCACATAATGATTCACAACCATCTGCCATGAGGTCTTGTGCCCTCTTTTGGCTACAGGAAGAAAAGCTGGAGAGATAGGTCAGTGGTTAAGAACATTGGCTGCCCTTCCGAAGGTCAGAAGTTCGATTCCTGGCTACCAAATAATTGCTCTCAAAAGGAGGTTTGGCGCCCTCTAGTGGCACCACAAGGAAGAGGCAAGAGAGATGGCTCTGTGGTAAAGAGCATTGTCTGCTGATTTTGATGAGACCACAGACAGACATAGAGTCAGGGCCAAGGGCCAGGGCCCGCGTTGTTGTGACTGAATGAGGCAAAAGCTTTTGTTAGGATGTTAAAGGCTCACAGCTCTGTCACCACGAGCCAGCGTGCTTCAGAGACAACACCAAGGAGAGTAAGGCAAGATGACTAGAAGAAGAAAATACAGGCATGTTCATGTTCCTGAAGAAGAACTCACATCCAAGACATCCAAAGGACGACAAACACCAGCAAAAGGTGTACCAATTTTAAGCCAGAGAAACAATTTATCTAGACCTCCTCTATGAGGTACACGAACGGCCAATATGTCCACGGAGACCCCTGTACTCCACATGTTAGGGAAATGGAGATGTGATCCACACACCACATTGAGTAAACCTGGTTTAGTAAAAGAAGTTGAAAAACGGGTTGGAGAGATGGCTCAGTGGTTAAGAGCATTGCCTGCTCTTCCAAAGGTCAGAAGTTCGATTCCTGGGAATCACATAGTTGCTCTCAAAATGAGGTTTGGTGCCCTCTACTGGCAACAGAGGGGAGAGGCAGGAGAGATGGCTCAGTGGTTAAGAGCATTGCCTGCTCTTCCAAAGTTCAGAAGTTCGATTCCTGGAAATCACATAATTGCTCTCAAAATGATGTTTGGTGCCCTCTACTGGCAACAGAAGGAAGAGGCAGGAGAGATGGCTCAGTGGTTAAGAGCATTGCCGGCTGAGGTTGATGAGGCCAAGTGGACACATACAGCCAGGGCCCACGTTGTTGTCTCAGAATCAGGCAACACATTTTGTTAGGATAATAAAGACTCACAGCTCTATCAGCATGAGCCTGCATGCTTCAGGGACACCACCAAGCAGAATGAGGAAAGATGGTTAGAAGAAGAAAATACAGGCATGTTCATGTTCCTTAAGAAGAACTCACATCCAAGACATCCAAAGGACGACAAACACCAGCAAAAGGTTTACCAATTTAAAGCCAGACAAACAATTTATCTAGATTTCATCTATGAGGTACGCGAACGGCCAATATGTCCATGGAGACCCCTGTACTCCACATGTTAGTGGAATGCAGATATGATCCACACACCACATTGAGTAAACCTGGTTTAGTTCAAGAAGTTGAAAAACGGGTGGGAGAGATGGCTCAGTGGTTAAGAACATTGCCTGCTCTTCCAACCTCCTGAACTGAATTCCAGGCAACCACATAATGGCTCACAACCATCTGCAATGAGGTCTTGTGCCCTCTTTTGGATACAGAAAAAAGAGCTGGGGAGATAGCTCAGTGGTTAAGAGCTTTGCCTGCCCTTCCAAAGGTCAGAAGTTCGATTCCTGGCAACCACATAATTGCTCTCAAAAGGAGGTTTGGTGCCCTCTACTGGCAACAGAAGGAAGATGCAAGAGAGATGGCTCAATGGTTAAGAGAATTGCCTGCTCTTCCAACCTCCTGAATTCCATTCCAGGCGAACACATAATGGGTCACAACCATCTGCCATGAGGTCTTGTGCCCTCTTTTGGCTACAGTAAGAAAAGCTGGAGAGATAGGTCAGTGGTTAAGAACATTGGCTGCCCTTCCGAAGGTCAGAAGTTCGATTCCTGGCTACCAAATAATTGCTCTCAAAAGGAGGTTTGGCGCCCTCTAGTGGCACCACAAGGAAGAGGCAAGAGAGATGGCTCTGTGGTAAAGAGCATTGCCTGCTGAGTTTGATGAGACCACAGACAGACATAGAGTCAGGGCCAAGGGCCAGGGCCCGCGTTGTTGTGACTGAATGAGGCAAAAGCTTTTGTTAGGATGTTAAAGGCTCACAGCTCTGTCACCACGAGCCAGCGTGCTTCAGAGACAACAGCAAGGAGAGTACGGCAAGATGACTAGAAGAAGAAAATACAGGCATGTTCATGTTCCTGAAGAAGAACTCACATCCAAGACATCCAAAGGACGACAAACACCAGCAAAAGGTGTACCAATTTTAAGCCAGAGAAACAATTTATCTAGACCTCCTCTATGAGGTACACGAACGGCCAATAGGTCCACGGAGACCCCTGTACTCCAGATGTTAGGGAAATGGAGATGTGATCCACACACCACATTGAGTAAACCTGGTTTAGTAAAAGAAGTTGAAAAACGGGTTGGAGAGATGGCTCAGTGGTTAAGAGCATTGCCTGCTCTTCCAAAGGTCAGAAGTTCGATTCCTGGGAATCACATAGTTGCTCTCAAAATGAGGTTTGGTGCCCTCTACTGGCAACAGAGGGGAGAGGCAGGAGAGATGGCTCAGTGGTTAAGAGCATTGCCTGCTCTTCCAAAGTTCAGAAGTTCGATTCCTGGAAATCACATAATTGCTCTCAAAATGAGGTTTGGTGCCCTCTACTGGCAACAGAAGGAAGAGGCAGGAGAGATGGCTCAGTGGTTAAGAGCATTGCCTGCTGAGGTTGATGAGGCCAAGTGGACACATACAGCCAGGGCCCACGTTGTTGTCTCAGAATCAGGCAAAACATTTTGTTAGGAAAATAAAGACTCACAGCTCTATCAGCATGAGCCTGCATGCTTCAGGGACACCACCAAGCAGAATGAGGAAAGATGGTTAGAAGAAGAAAATACAGGCATGTTCATGTTCCTTAAGAAGAACTCACATCCAAGACATCCAAAGGACGACAAACACCAGCAAAAGGTTTACCAATTTAAAGCCAGACAAACAATTTATCTAGACTTCATCTATGAGGTACGCGAACGGCCAATATGTCCATGGAGACCCCTGTACTCCACATGTTAGTGGAATGCAGATATGATCCACACACCACATTGAGTAAACCAGGTTTAGTTCAAGAAGTTGAAAAACGGGTTGGAGAGATGGCTCAGTGGTTAAGAACATTGCCTGCTCTTCCAACCTCCTGATCTGAATTCCAGGCAACCACATAATGGCTCACAACCATCTGCAATGAGGTCTTGTGCCCTCTTTTGGATACAGAAAGAAGAGCTGGGGAGATAGCTCAGTGGTTAAGAGCTTTGCCTGCCCTTCCAAAGGACAGAAGTTCGATTCCTGGGAACCACGTAATTGCTCTCAAAAGGAGGTTTGGCGCCCTCTAGTGGCACCACAAGGAAGAGGCAGGAAAGATGGCTCTGTGTTAAAGAGCTTTGCCTGCTGAGTTTGATGAGGTCAAGAACAGACATAGAGTCGGGGCACAGGGCCAGGGCCCACGTTGTTGTGACTGAATGAGGCAAAAGCTCTTGTTAGGATGTTAAAGACTCACAGCTCTATCACCATGAGCCAGCGTGCTTCAGAGACAACACCAAGGAGAGTAAGGCAAGATGGCTAGAAGAAGAACATATTGGCATGTTCATGTGCCTGAAGAAGAACTCATATCCAAGACAATCAAAGGACTACAAACACCAGCAAAATGTTAACCAATTTTAAAGCCAGAGAAACAATTTATCTAGACCTCCTCTATGAGGTACATGAATGGCCGATAGGTCCATGCAGACCCCTGTACTCCACACGTCAGGGAAATGGAGATGTGATCCACACACCACATTGACTAAAGCTGGTTTAGTAAAAGAAGTTGAAAAACGGGTTGGAGAGATTGCTCAGTGGTTAAGAGCATTGCCTGCTCTTCCAAAGGTCAGAAGTTCGATTCCTGGAAACACATAATTGCTCTCAAAAGGAGGTTTGGTGCCCTCTACTGACAACATAAGGAAGAGGCATGAGAGATGGCTCCGTTGTTAAGATCATTGCCTCCTCTTCCAACCTCCTGAATTCAATTCCAGGCAACCACATAATGGCACACAACCATCTGCAATGAGGTCTTGTGCCCTCTTTTGGATACAAAAATAAGAGCTGGGGTGTTAGCTCAGTGGATAAGAGCTTTGGCTGCCCTTCCAAAGGTCAGAAGTTCCATTCCTGGCAATCCCATAATTGCTCTCAAAAGGTAGATTTGGTGCCCTTTACTGGCAAAAAAGAAGAGGCATGAGAGATGGTTCAGTGCTTAAGAGCATTGCCTGCTCTTAGAACCTCCTGAAATCAATTGCAGGCAACCACATAATGATTCACAACCATCTGCCATGAGGTCTTGTGCCCTCTTTTTGCTACAGGAAGAAAAGCTGGAGAGATAGGTCAGTGGTTAAGAACATTGGCTGCCCTTCCGAAGGTCAGAAGTTCGATTCCTGGCTACCAAATAATTGCTCTCAAAAGGAGGTTTGGCGCCCTCTCGTGGCACCACAAGGAAGAGGCAAGAGAGATGGCTCTGTGGTAAAGAGCATTGCCTGCTGAGTTTGATGAGACCACAGACAGACATAGAGTCAGGGCCAAGGGCCAGGGCCCGCGTTGTTGTGACTGAATGAGGCAAAAGCTTTTGTTAGGATGTTAAAGGCTCACAGCTCTATCACCACGAGCCAGCGTGCTTCAGAGACAACACCAAGGAGAGTAAGGCAAGATGACTAGAAGAAGAAAATACAGGCATGTTCATGTTCCTGAAGAAGAACTCACATCCAAGACATCCAAAGGACGACAAACACCAGCAAAAGGTGTACCAATTTTAAGCCAGAGAAACAATTTATCTAGACCTCCTCTATGAGGTACACGAACGGCCAATAGGTCCACGGAGACCCCTGTACTCCACATGTTAGGGAAATGGAGATGTGATCCACACACCACATTGAGTAAACCTGGTTTAGTAAAAGAAGTTGAAAAACGGGTTGGAGAGATGGCTCAGTGGTTAAGAGCATTGCCTGCTCTTCCAAAGGTCAGAAGTTCGATTCCTGGGAATCACATAGTTGCTCTCAAAATGAGGTTTGGTGCCCTCTACTGGCAACAGAGGGGAGAGGCAGGAGAGATGGCTCAGTGGTTAAGAGCATTGCCTGCTCTTCCAAAGTTCAGAAGTTCGATTCCTGGAAATCACATAATTGCTCTCAAAATGAGGTTTGGTGCCCTCTACTGGCAACAGAAGGAAGAGGCAGGAGAGATGGCTCAGTGGTTAAGAGCATTGCCTGCTGAGGTTGATGAGGCCAAGTGGACACATACAGCAAGGGCCCACGTTGTTGTCTCAGAATCAGGCAAAACATTTTGTTAGGAAAATAAAGACTCACAGCTCTATCAGCATGAGCCTGCATGCTTCAGGGACACCACCAAGCAGAATGAGGAAAGATGGTTAGAAGAAGAAAATACAGGCATGTTCATGTTCCTTAAGAAGAACTCACATCCAAGACATCCAAAGGACGACAAACACCAGCAAAAGGTTTACCAATTTAAAGCCAGACAAACAATTTATCTAGACTTCATCTATGAGGTACGCGAACGGCCAATATGTCCATGGAGACCCCTGTACTCCACATGTTAGTGGAATGCAGATATGATCCACACACCACATTGAGTAAACCAGGTTTAGTTCAAGAAGTTGAAAAACGGGTTGGAGAGATGGCTCAGTGGTTAAGAACATTGCCTGCTCTTCCAACCTCCTGATCTGAATTCCAGGCAACCACATAATGGCTCACAACCATCTGCAATGAGGTCTTGTGCCCTCTTTTGGATACAGAAAGAAGAGCTGGGGAGATAGCTCAGTGGTTAAGAGCTTTGCCTGCCCTTCCAAAGGACAGAAGTTCGATTCCTGGGAACCACGTAATTGCTCTCAAAAGGAGGTTTGGCGCCCTCTAGTGGCACCACAAGGAAGAGGCAGGAAAGATGGCTCTGTGTTAAAGAGCTTTGCCTGCTGAGTTTGATGAGGTCAAGAACAGACATAGAGTCGGGGCACAGGGCCAGGGCCCACGTTGTTGTGACTGAATGAGGCAAAAGCTCTTGTTAGGATGTTAAAGACTCACAGCTCTATCACCATGAGCCAGCGTGCTTCAGAGACAACACCAAGGAGAGTAAGGCAAGATGGCTAGAAGAAGAACATATTGGCATGTTCATGTGCCTGAAGAAGAACTCATATCCAAGACAATCAAAGGACTACAAACACCAGCAAAATGTTAACCTATTTTAAAGCCAGAGAAACAATTTATCTAGACCTCCTCTATGAGGTACATGAATGGCCGATAGGTCCATGCAGACCCCTGTACTCCACACGTCAGGGAAATGGAGATGTGATCCACACACCACATTGACTAAAGCTGGTTTAGTAAAAGAAGTTGAAAAACGGGTTGGAGAGATTGCTCAGTGGTTAAGAGCATTGCCTGCTCTTCCAAAGGTCAGAAGTTCGATTCCTGGAAACACATAATTGCTCTCAAAAGGAGGTTTGGTGCCCTCTACTGACAACATAAGGAAGAGGCATGAGAGATGGCTCCGTTGTTAAGATCATTGCCTCCTCTTCCAACCTCCTGAATTCAATTCCAGGCAACCACATAATGGCACACAACCATCTGCAATGAGGTCTTGTGCCCTCTTTTGGATACAAAAATAAGAGCTGGGGTGTTAGCTCAGTGGATAAGAGCTTTGGCTGCCCTTCCAAAGGTCAGAAGTTCCATTCCTGGCAATCCCATAATTGCTCTCAAAAGGTAGATTTGGTGCCCTTTACTGGCAAAAAAGAAGAGGCATGAGAGATGGTTCAGTGCTTAAGAGCATTGCCTGCTCTTAGAACCTCCTGAAATCAATTGCAGGCAACCACATAATGATTCACAACCATCTGCCATGAGGTCTTGTGCCCTCTTTTTGCTACAGGAAGAAAAGCTGGAGAGATAGGTCAGTGGTTAAGAACATTGGCTGCCCTTCCGAAGGTCAGAAGTTCGATTCCTGGCTACCAAATAATTGCTCTCAAAAGGAGGTTTGGCGCCCTCTCGTGGCACCACAAGGAAGAGGCAAGAGAGATGGCTCTGTGGTAAAGAGCATTGCCTGCTGAGTTTGATGAGACCACAGACAGACATAGAGCAGGGCCAAGGGCCAGGGCCCGCGTTGTTGTGACTGAATGAGGCAAAAGCTTTTGTTAGGATGTTAAAGGCTCACAGCTCTATCACCAGGAGCCAGCGTGCTTCAGAGACAACACCAAGGAGAGTAAGGCAAGATGACTAGAAGAAGAAAATACAGGCATGTTCATGTTCCTGAAGAAGAACTCACATCCAAGACATCCAAAGGACGACAAACACCAGCAAAAGGTGTACCAATTTTAAGCCAGAGAAACAATTTATCTAGACCTCCTCTATGAGGTACACGAATGGCCAATAGGTCCACGGAGACCCCTGTACTCCACATGTTAGGGAAATTTAGATGTGATCCACACACCACATTGAGTAAACCTGGTTTAGTAAAAGAAGTTGAAAAACGGGTTGGAGAGATGGCTCAGTGGTTAAGAGCATTGCCTGCTCTTCCAAAGGTCAGAAGTTCGATTCCTGGAAATCACATAATTGCTCTCAAAATGAGGTTTGGTGCCCTCTACTGGCAACAGAGGGGAGAGGCAGGAGAGATGTCTCAGTGGTTAAGAGCATTGCCGGCTGAGGTTGATGAGGCCAAGTGGACACATACAGCCAGGGCCCACGTTGTTGTCTCAGAATCAGGCAACACATTTTGTTAGGATAATAAAGACTCACAGCTCTATCAGCATGAGCCTGCATGCTTCAGGGACACCACCAAGCAGAATGAGGAAAGATGGTTAGAAGAAGAAAATACAGGCATGTTCATGTTCCTTAAGAAGAACTCACATCCAAGACATCCAAAGGACGACAAACACCAGCAAAAGGTTTACCAATTAAAAGCCAGACAAACAATTTATCTAGATTTCATCTATGAGGTACGCGAACGGCCAATATGTCCATGGAGACCCCTGTACTCCACATGTTAGTGGAATGCAGATATGATCCACACACCACATTGAGTAAACCTGGTTTAGTTCAAGAAGTTGAAAAACGGGTTGGAGAGATGGCTCAGTGGTTAAGAACATTGCCTGCTCTTCCAACCTCCTGAACTGAATTCCAGGCAACCACATAATGGCTCACAACCATCTGCAATGAGGTCTTGTGCCCTCTTTTGGATACAGAAAGAAGAGCTGGGGAGATAGCTCAGTGGTTAAGAGCTTTGCCTGCCCTTCCAAAGGTCAGAAGTTCGATTCCTGGCAACCACATAATTGCTCTCAAAAGGAGGTTTGGTGCCCTCTACTGGCAACAGAAGGAAGATGCAAGAGAGATGGCTCAATGGTTAAGAGAATTGCCTGCTCTTCCAACCTCCTGAATTCCATTCCAGGCGAACACATAATGGGTCACAACCATCTGCCATGAGGTCTTGTGCCCTCTTTTGGCTACAGTAAGAAGAGCTGGAGAGACAGCTCCGTGGTTAAGAGCATTGTTTGCCCTTCCAAAGGTCAGAAGTTCGATTCCTGGGAACCACGTAATTGCTCTCAAAAGGAGGTTTGGCGCCCTCTAGTGGCAACAGAAGGAAGAGGCAGGAAAGATGGCTCTGTGGTAAAGAGCTCTGCCTGCTGAGTTTGATGAGGCCAAGAACAGACATAGAGTCGGGGCACAGGGCCAGGGCCCACGTTGTTGTGACTGAATGAGGCAAAAGCTCTTGTTAGGATGTAAAAGACTCACAACTCTATCACCATGAGCCAGCGTGCTTCAGAGACAACACCAAGGAGAGTAAGGCAAGATGGCTAGAAGAAGAAAATATTGGCATGTTCATGTGCCTGAAGAAGAACTCATATCCAAGACAATCAAAGGACTACAAACACCAGCAAAATGTTAACCTATTTAAAGCCAGAGAAACAATTTATCTAGACCTCCTCTATGAGGTACATGAATGGCTAATAGGTCCATGCAGACCCCTGTACTCCACACGTCAGGGAAATGGAGATGTGATCCACACACCACATTGACTAAAGCTGGTTTAGTAAAAGAAGTTGAAAAACGGGTTGGAGAGATGGCTCAGTGGTTAAGAGCTTTGCCTGCCCTTCCAAAGGTCAGAAGTTCGATTCCTGGAAATCACATAATTGCTCTCAAAAGGAGGTTTGGTGCCCTCTACTGGCAACATAAGGAAGAGGCATGAGAGATGGCTCCGTTGTTAAGATCATTGCCTCCTCTTCCAACCTCCTGAATTCAATTCCAGGCAACCACATAATGGCTCACAACCATCTGCACTGAGGTCTTTTGCCCTCTTTTGGATACAAAAATAAGAGCTGGGGTGTTAGCTCAGTGGATAAGAGCTTTGGCTGCCCTTCCAAAGGTCAGAAGTTCCATTCCTGGCAATCCCATAATTGCTCTCAAAAGGTAGATTTGGTGCCCTTTACTGGCAAAAAAGAAGAGGCATGAGAGATGGTTCAGTGCTTAAGAGCATTGCCTGCTCTTAGAACCTCCTGAAATCAATTGCAGGCAACCACATAATGATTCACAACCATCTGCCATGAGGTCTTGTGCCCTCTTTTGGCTACAGTAAGAAAAGCTGGAGAGATAGGTCAGTGGTTAAGAACATTGGCTGCCCTTCCGAAGGTCAGAAGTTCGATTCCTGGCTACCAAATAATTGCTCTCAAAAGGAGGTTTGGCGCCCTCTAGTGGCACCACAAGGAAGAGGCAAGAGAGATGGCTCTGTGGTAAAGAGCATTGCCTGCTGAGTTTGATGAGACCACAGACAGACATAGAGTCAGGGCCAAGGGCCAGGGCCCGCGTTGTTGTGACTGAATGAGGCAAAAGCTTTTGTTAGGATGTTAAAGGCTCACAGCTCTGTCACCACGAGCCAGCGTGCTTCAGAGACAACAGCAAGGAGAGTACGGCAAGATGACTAGAAGAAGAAAATACAGGCATGTTCATGTTCCTGAAGAAGAACTCACATCCAAGACATCCAAAGGACGACAAACACCAGCAAAAGGTGTACCAATTTTAAGCCAGAGAAACAATTTATCTAGACCTCCTCTATGAGGTACACGAACGGCCAATAGGTCCACGGAGACCCCTGTACTCCACATGTTAGGGAAATGGAGATGTGATCCACACACCACATTGAGTAAACCTGGTTTAGTAAAAGAAGTTGAAAAACGGGTTGGAGAGATGGCTCAGTGGTTAAGAGCATTGCCTGCTCTTCCAAAGGTCAGAAGTTCGATTCCTGGGAATCACATAGTTGCTCTCAAAATGAGGTTTGGTGCCCTCTACTGGCAACAGAGGGGAGAGGCAGGAGAGATGGCTCAGTGGTTAAGAGCATTGCCTGCTCTTCCAAAGTTCAGAAGTTCGATTCCTGGAAATCACATAATTGCTCTCAAAATGAGGTTTGGTGCCCTCTACTGGCAACAGAAGGAAGAGGCAGGAGAGATGGCTCAGTGGTTAAGAGCATTGCCTGCTGAGGTTGATGAGGCCAAGTGGACACATACAGCCAGGGCCCACGTTGTTGTCTCAGAATCAGGCAAAACATTTTGTTAGGAAAATAAAGACTCACAGCTCTATCAGCATGAGCCTGCATGCTTCAGGGACACCACCAAGCAGAATGAGGAAAGATGGTTAGAAGAAGAAAATACAGGCATGTTCATGTTCCTTAAGAAGAACTCACATCCAAGACATCCAAAGGACGACAAACACCAGCAAAAGGTTTACCAATTTAAAGCCAGACAAACAATTTATCTAGACTTCATCTATGAGGTACGCGAACGGCCAATATGTCCATGGAGACCCCTGTACTCCACATGTTAGTGGAATGCAGATATGATCCACACACCACATTGAGTAAACCAGGTTTAGTTCAAGAAGTTGAAAAACGGGTTGGAGAGATGGCTCAGTGGTTAAGAACATTGCCTGCTCTTCCAACCTCCTGATCTGAATTCCAGGCAACCACATAATGGCTCACAACCATCTGCAATGAGGTCTTGTGCCCTCTTTTGGATACAGAAAGAAGAGCTGGGGAGATAGCTCAGTGGTTAAGAGCTTTGCCTGCCCTTCCAAAGGACAGAAGTTCGATTCCTGGGAACCACGTAATTGCTCTCAAAAGGAGGTTTGGCGCCCTCTAGTGGCACCACAAGGAAGAGGCAGGAAAGATGGCTCTGTGTTAAAGAGCTTTGCCTGCTGAGTTTGATGAGGTCAAGAACAGACATAGAGTCGGGGCACAGGGCCAGGGCCCACGTTGTTGTGACTGAATGAGGCAAAAGCTCTTGTTAGGATGTTAAAGACTCACAGCTCTATCACCATGAGCCAGCGTGCTTCAGAGACAACACCAAGGAGAGTAAGGCAAGATGGCTAGAAGAAGAAAATATTGGCATGTTCATGTGCCTGAAGAAGAACTCATATCCAAGACAATCAAAGGACTACAAACACCAGCAAAATGTTAACCTATTTTAAAGCCAGAGAAACAATTTATCTAGACCTCCTCTATGAGGTACATGAATGGCCGATAGGTCCATGCAGACCCCTGTACTCCACACGTCAGGGAAATGGAGATGTGATCCACACACCACATTGACTAAAGCTGGTTTAGTAAAAGAAGTTGAAAAACGGGTTGGAGAGATTGCTCAGTGGTTAAGAGCATTGCCTGCTCTTCCAAAGGTCAGAAGTTCGATTCCTGGAAACACATAATTGCTCTCAAAAGGAGGTTTGGTGCCCTCTACTGACATAAGGAAGAGGCATGAGAGATGGCTCCGTTGTTAAGATCATTGCCTCCTCTTCCAACCTCCTGAATTCAATTCCAGGCAACCACATAATGGCACACAACCATCTGCAATGAGGTCTTGTGCCCTCTTTTGGATACAAAAATAAGAGCTGGGGTGTTAGCTCAGTGGATAAGAGCTTTGGCTGCCCTTCCAAAGGTCAGAAGTTCCATTCCTGGCAATCCCATAATTGCTCTCAAAAGGTAGATTTGGTGCCCTTTACTGGCAAAAAAGAAGAGGCATGAGAGATGGTTGAGTGCTTAAGAGCATTGCCTGCTCTTAGAACCTCCTGAAATCAATTGCAGGCAACCACATAATGATTCACAACCATCTGCCATGAGGTCTTGTGCCCTCTTTTTGCTACAGGAAGAAAAGCTGGAGAGATAGGTCAGTGGTTAAGAACATTGGCTGCCCTTCCGAAGGTCAGAAGTTCGATTCCTGGCTACCAAATAATTGCTCTCAAAAGGAGGTTTGGCGCCCTCTCGTGGCACCACAAGGAAGAGGCAAGAGAGATGGCTCTGTGGTAAAGAGCATTGCCTGCTGAGTTTGATGAGACCACAGACAGACATAGAGTCAGGGCCAAGGGCCAGGGCCCGCGTTGTTGTGACTGAATGAGGCAAAAGCTTTTGTTAGGATGTTAAAGGCTCACAGCTCTATCACCACGAGCCAGCGTGCTTCAGAGACAACACCAAGGAGAGTAAGGCAAGATGACTAGAAGAAGAAAATACAGGCATGTTCATGTTCCTGAAGAAGAACTCACATCCAAGACATCCAAAGGACGACAAACACCAGCAAAAGGTGTACCAATTTTAAGCCAGAGAAACAATTTATCTAGACCTCCTCTATGAGGTACACGAATGGCCAATAGGTCCACGGAGACCCCTGTACTCCACATGTTAGGGAAATGGAGATGTGATCCACACACCACATTGAGTAAACCTGGTTTAGTAAAAGAAGTTGAAAAACGGGTTGGAGAGATGGCTCAGTGGTTAAGAGCATTGCCTGCTCTTCCAAAGGTCAGAAGTTCGATTCCTGGGAATCACATAGTTGCTCTCAAAATGAGGTTTGGTGCCCTCTACTGGCAACAGAGGGGAGAGGCAGGAGAGATGGCTCAGTGGTTAAGAGCATTGCCTGCTGAGGTTGATGAGGCCAAGTGGACACATACAGCCAGGGCCCAAGTTGTTGTCTCAGAATCAGGCAACACATTTTGTTAGGATAATAAAGACTCACAGCTCTATCAGCATGAGCCTGCATGCTTCAGGGACACCACCAAGCAGAATGAGGAAAGATGGTTAGAAGAAGAAAATACAGGCATGTTCATGTTCCTTAAGAAGAACTCACATTCAAGACATCCAAAGGACGACAAACACAAGCAAAAGGTTTACCAATTTAAAGCCAGACAAACAATTTATCTGGACTTCATCTATGAGGTACGCGAACGGCCAATATGTCCATGGAGACCCCTGTACTCCACATGTTAGTGGAATGCAGATATGATCCACACACCACATTGAGTAAACCTGGTTTAGTTCAAGAAGTTGAAAAACGGGTTGGAGAGATGGCTCAGTGGTTAAGAACATTGCCTGCTCTTCCAACCTCCTGAACTGAATTCCAGGCATCCACATAATGGCTCACAACCATCTGCAATGAGGTCTTGTGCCCTCTTTTGGATACAGAAAGAAGAGCTGGGGAGATAGCTCAGAGGTTAAGAGCTTTGCCTGCCCTTTCAAAGGTCAGAAGTTCGATTCCAGGCAACCACATAATTGCTCTCAAAAGGAGGTTTGGTGCCCTCTACTGGCAACAGAAGGAAGATGCAAGAGAGATGGCTCAATGGTTAAGAGAATTGCCTGCTCTTCCAACTTCCTGAATTCAATTCCAGGCAACCACATAATGGGTCACAACCATCTGCCATGAGGTCTTGTGCCCTCTTTTGGCTACAGTAAGAAGAGCTGGAGAGACAGCTCAGTCGTTAAGAGCATTGGTTGCCCTTCCAAAGGTCAGAAGTTCGATTCCTGGGAACCACGTAATTGCTCTCAAAAGGAGGTTTGGCGCCCTCTAGTGGCACCACAAGGAAGAGGCAGGAAAGATGGCTCTGTGGTAAAGAGCATTGCCTGCTGAGTTTGATGAGGCCAAGAACAGACATAGAGTCGGGGCACAGGGCCAGGGCCCACGTTGTTGTGACTGAATGAGGCAAAAGCTCTTGTTAGGATGTTAAAGACTCACAGCTCTATCACCATGAGCCAGCGTGCTTCAGAGACAACACCAAGGAGAGTAAGGCAAGATGGCTTGAAGAAGAAAATATTGGCATGTTCATTTGCCAGAAGAAGAACTCATATCCAAGACAATCAAAGGACTACAAACACCAGCAAAATGTTAACCTATTTAAAGCCAGAGAAACAATTTATCTAGACCTCCTCTATGAGGTACATGAATGGCCAATAGGTCCATGCAGACCCCTGTACTCCACACGTCAGGGAAATGGACATGTGATCCACACACCACATTGAGTAAACCTGGTTTAGTAAAAGAAGTTGAAAAACGGGTTGGAGAGATGGCTCAGTGGTTAAGAGCATTGCCTGCTCTTCCAAAGGTCAGAAGTTCGATTCCTGGGAATCACATAGTTGCTCTCAAAATGAGGTTTGGTGCCCTCTACTGGCAACAGAGGGGAGAGGCAGGAGAGATGGCTCAGTGGTTAAGAGCATTGCCTGCTCTTCCAAAGTTCAGAAGTTCGATTCCTGGAAATCACATAATTGCTCTCAAAATGATGTTTGGTGCCCTCTACTGGCAACAGAAGGAAGAGGCAGGAGAGATGGCTCAGTGGTTAAGAGCATTGCCGGCTGAGGTTGATGAGGCCAAGTGGACACATACAGCCAGGGCCCACGTTGTTGTCTCAGAATCAGGCAACACATTTTGTTAGGATAATAAAGACTCACAGCTCTATCAGCATGAGCCTGCATGCTTCAGGGACACCACCAAGCAGAATGAGGAAAGATGGTTAGAAGAAGAAAATACAGGCATGTTCATGTTCCTTAAGAAGAACTCACATCCAAGACATCCAAAGGACGACAAACACCAGCAAAAGTTTACCAATTTAAAGCCAGACAAACAATTTATCTAGACTTCATCTATGAGGTACGCGAACGGCCAATATGTCCATGGAGACCCCTGTACTCCACATGTTAGTGGAATGCAGATATGATCCACACACCACATTGAGTAAACCTGGTTTAGTTCAAGAAGTTGAAAAACGGGTTGGAGAGATGGCTCAGTGGTTAAGAACATTGCCTGCTCTTCCAACCTCCTGAACTGAATTCCAGGCAACCACATAATGGCTCACAACCATCTGCAATGAGGTCTTGTGCCCTCTTTTGGATACAGAAAGAAGAGCTGGGGAGATAGCTCAGTGGTTAAGAGCTTTGTCTGCCCTTCCAAAGGTCAGAAGTTCGATTCCTGGCAACCACATAATTGCTCTCAAAAGGAGGTTTGGTGCCCTCTACTGGCAACAGAAGGAAGATGCAAGAGAGATGGCTCAATGGTTAAGAGAATTGCCTGCTCTTCCAACCTCCTGAATTCCATTCCAGGCGAACACATAATGGGTCACAACCATCTGCCATGAGGTCTTGTGCCCTCTTTTGGCTACAGTAAGAAGAGCTGGAGAGACAGCTCAGTGGTTAAGAGCATTGTTTGCCCTTCCAAAGGTCAGAAGTTCGATTCCTGGGAACCACGTAATTGCTCTCAAAAGGAGGTTTGGCGCCCTCTAGTGGCAACAGAAGGAAGAGGCAGGAAAGATGGCTCTGTGGTAAAGAGCTCTGCCTGCTGAGTTTGATGAGGCCAAGAACAGACATAGAGTCGGGGCACAGGGCCAGGGCCCACGTTGTTGTGACTGAATGAGGCAAAAGCTCTTGTTAGGATGTAAAAGACTCACAACTCTATCACCATGAGCCAGCGTGCTTCAGAGACAACACCAAGGAGAGTAAGGCAAGATGGCTAGAAGAAGAAAATATTGGCATGTTCATGTGCCTGAAGAAGAACTCATATCCAAGACAATCAAAGGACTACAAACACCAGCAAAATGTTAACCTATTTAAAGCCAGAGAAACAATTTATCTAGACCTCCTCTATGAGGTACATGAATGGCCAATAGGTCCATGCAGACCCCTGTACTCCACACGTCAGGGAAATGGAGATGTGATCCACACACCACATTGACTAAAGCTGGTTTAGTAAAAGAAGTTGAAAAACGGGTTGGAGAGATGGCTCAGTGGTTAAGAGCATTGCCTGCTCTTCCAAAGGTCAGAAGTTCGATTCCTGGAAATCACATAATTGCTCTCAAAAGGAGGTTTGGTGCCCTCTACTGGCAACATAAGGAAGAGGCATGAGAGATGGCTCCGTGGTTAAGATCATTGCCTCCTCTTCCAACCTCCTGAATTCAATTCCAGGCAACCACATAATGGCTCACAACCATCTGCACTGAGGTCTTGTGCCCTCTTTTGGATACAAAAATAAGAGCTGGGGTGTTAGCTCAGTGGATAAGAGCTTTGGCTGTCCTTCCAAAGGTCAGAAGTTCCATTCCTGGCAATACCATAATTGCTCTCAAAAGGTAGATTTGGTGCCCTTTACTGGCCAAAAAGAAGAGGCATGAGAGATGGTTCAGTGCTTAAGAGCATTGCCTGCTCTTAGAACCTCCTGAAATCAATTGCAGGCAACCACATAATGATTCACAACCATCTGCCATGAGGTCTTGTGCCCTCTTTTGGCTACAGTAAGAAAAGATGGAGAGATAGGTCAGTGGTTAAGAACATTGGCTGCCCTTCCGAAGGTCAGAAGTTCGATTCCTGGCTACCAAATAATTGCTCTCAAAAGGAGGTTTGGCGCCCTCTAGTGGCACCACAAGGAAGAGGCAAGAGAGATGGCTCTGTGGTAAAGAGCATTGCCTGCTGAGTTTGATGAGACCACAGACAGACATAGAGTCAGGGCCAAGGGCCAGGGCCCGCGTTGTTGTGACTGAATGAGGCAAAAGCTTTTGTTAGGATGTTAAAGGCTCACAGCTCTATCACCACGAGCCAGCGTGCTTCAGAGACAACACCAAGGAGTGTAAGGCAAGATGACTAGAAGAAGAAAATACAGGCATGTTCATGTTCCTGAAGAAGAACTCACATCCAAGACATCCAAAGGACAACAAACACCAGCAAAAGGTGTACCAATTTTAAGCCAGAGAAACAATTTATCTAGACCTCCTCTATGAGGTACACGAACGGCCAATAGGTCCACGGAGACCCCTGTACTCCACATGTTAGGGAAATGGAGATGTGATCCACACACCACATTGAGTAAACCTGGTTTAGTAAAAGAAGTTAAAAAACGGGTTGGAGAGATGGCTCAGTGGTTAAGAGCATTGCCTGCTCTTCCAAAGGTCAGAAGTTCGATTCCTGGGAATCACATAGTTGCTCTCAAAATGAGGTTTGGTGCCCTCTACTGGCAACAGAGGGGAGAGGCAGGAGAGATGGCTCAGTGGTTAAGAGCATTGCCTGCTGAGGTTGATGAGGCCAAGTGGACACATACAGCCAGGGCCCACGTTGTTGTCTCAGAATCAGGCAACACATTTTGTTAGTATAATAAAGACTCACAGCTCTATCAGCATGAGCCTGCATGCTTCAGGGACACCACCAAGCAGAATGAGGAAAGATGGTTAGAAGAAGAAAATACAGGCATGTTCATGTTCCTTAAAAAGAACTCACATTCAAGACATCCAAAGGACGACAAACACAAGCAAAAGGTTTACCAATTTAAAGCCAGACAAACAGTTTATCTAGACTTCATCTATGAGGTACGCGAACGGCCAATATGTCCATGGAGACTCCTGTACTCCACATGTTAGTGGAATGCAGATATGATCCACACACCACATTGAGTAAACCTGGTTTACTTCAAGAAGTTGAAAAACGGGTTGGAGAGATGGCTCAGTGGTTAAGAACATTGCCTGCCCTTTCAACCTCCTGAACTGAATTCCAGGCAACCACATAATGGCTCACAACCATCTGCAATGAGGTCTTGTGCCCTCTTTTGGATACAGAAAGAAGAGCTGGGGAGATAGCTCAGAGGTTAAGAGCTTTGCCTGCCCTTCCAAAGGTCAGAAGTTCGATTCCAGGCAACCACATAATTGCTCTCAAAAGGAGGTTTGGTGCCCTCTACTGGCAACAGAAGGAAGATGCAAGAGAGATGGCTCAATGGTTAAGAGAATTGCCTGCTCTTCCAACCTCCTGAATTCAATTCCACGCAACCACATAATGGGTCACAACCATCTGCCATGAGGTCTTGTGCCCTCTTTTGGCTACAGTAAGAAGACCTGGAGAGACAGCTCAGTGGTTAAGAGCATTGGTTGCCCTTCCAAAGGTCAGAAGTTCGATTCCTGGGAACCACGTAATTGCTCTCAAAAGGAGGTTTGGCGCCCTCTAGTGGCACCACAAGGAAGAGGCAGGAAAGATGGCTCTGTGGTAAAGAGCTTTGCCTGCTGAGTTTGATGAGGCCAAGAACAGACATAGAGTCGGGGCACAGGGCCAGGGCCCACGTTGTTGTGACTGAATGAGGCAAAAGCTCTTGTTAGGATGTTAAAGACTCACAGCTCTATCACCATGAGCCAGCGTGCTTCAGAGACAACACCAAGGAGAGTAAGGCAAGATGGCTTGAAGAAGAAAATATTGGCATGTTCATTTGCCAGAAGAAGAACTCATATCCAAGACAATCAAAGGACTACAAACACCAGCAAAATGTTAACCTATTTAAAGCCAGAGAAACAATTTATCTAGACCTCCTCTATGAGGTACATGAATGGCCAATAGGTCCATGCAGACCCCTGTACTCCACACGTCAGGGAAATGGAGATGTGATCCACACACCACATTGACTAAAGCTGGTTTAGAAAAAGAAGTTGAAAAACGGGTTGGAGAGATGGCTCAGTGGTTAAGAGCATTGCCTGCTCTTCCAAAGGTCAGAAGTTCGATTCCTGGAAATCACATAATTGCTCTCAAAAGGAGGTTTGGTGCCCTCTACTGGCAACATAAGGAAGAGGCATGAGAGATGGCTCCGTGGTTAAGATCATTGCCTCCTCTTCCAACCTCCTGAATTCAATTCCAGGCAACCACATAATGGCTCACAACCATCTGCACTGAGGTCTTTTGCCCTCTTTTGGATAAAAAATAAGAGCTGGGGTGTTAGCTCAGTGGATAAGAGCTTTGGCTGTCCTTCCAAAGGTCAGAAGTTCCATTCCTGGCAATCCCATAATTGCTCTCAAAAGGTAGATTTGGTGCCCTTTACTGGCAAAAAAGAAGAGGCATGAGAGATGGTTCAGTGCTTAAGAGCATTGCCTGCTCTTAGAACCTCCTGAAATCAATTGCAGGCAACCACATAATGATTCACAACCATCTGCCATGAGGTCTTGTGCCCTCTTTTGGCTACAGTAAGAAAAGCTGGAGAGATAGGTCAGTGGTTAAGAACATTGGCTGCCCTTCCGAAGGTCAGAAGTTCGATTCCTGGCTACCAAATAATTGCTCTCAAAAGGAGGTTTGGCGCCCTCTAGTGGCACCACAAGGAAGAGGCAAGAGAGATGGCTCTGTGGTAAAGAGCATTGCCTGCTGAGTTTGATGAGACCACAGACAGACATAGAGTCAGGGCCAAGGGCCAGGGCCCGCGTTGTTGTGACTGAATGAGGCAAAAGCTTTTGTAGGATGTTAAAGGCTCACAGCTCTGTCACCACGAGCCAGCGTGCTTCAGAGACAACACCAAAAAGAGTAAGGCAAGATGACTAGAAGAAGAAAATACAGGCATGTTCATGTTCCTGAAGAAGAACTCACATCCAAGACATCCAAAGGACGACAAACACCAGCAAAAGGTGTACCAATTTTAAGCCAGAGAACAATTTATCTAGACCTCCTCTATGAGGTACACGAACGGCCAATAGGTCCACGGAGACCCCTGTACTCCACATGTTAGGGAAATGGAGATGTGATCCACACACCACATTGAGTAAACCTGGTTTAGTAAAAGAAGTTGAAAAACGGGTTGGAGAGATGGCTCAGTGGTTAAGAGCATTGCCTGCTCTTCCAAAGTTCAGAAGTTCGATTCCTGGGAATCACATAGTTGCTCTCAAAATGAGGTTTGGTGCCCTCTACTGGCAACAGAGGGGAGAGGCAGGAGAGATGGCTCAGTGGTTAAGAGCATTGCCTGCTCTTCCAAAGTTCAGAAGTTCGATTCCTGGAAATCACATAATTGCTCTCAAAATGAGGTTTGGTGCCCTCTACTGGCAACAGAAGGAAGAGGCAGGAGAGATGGCTCAGTGGTTAAGAGCATTGCCGGCTGAGGTTGATGAGGCCAAGTGGACACATACAGCCAGGGCCCACGTTGTTGTCTCAGAATCAGGCAACACATTTTGTTAGGATAATAAAGACTCACAGCTCTATCAGCATGAGCCTGCATGCTTCAGGGACACCACCAAGCAGAAAGGAAAGATGGTTAGAAGAAGAAAATACAGGCATGTTCATGTTCCTTAAGAAGAACTCACATCCAAGACATCCAAAGGACGACAAACACCAGCAAAAGGTTTACCAATTTAAAGCCAGACAAACAATTTATCTAGACTTCATCTATGAGGTACGCGAACGGCCAATATGTCCATGGAGACCCCTGTACTCCACATGTTAGTGGAATGAAGATATGATCCACACACCACATTGAGTAAACCTGGTTTAGTTCAAGAAGTTGAAAAACGGGTTGGAGAGATGGCTCAGTGGTTAAGAACATTGCCTGCTCTTCCAACCTCCTGAACTGAATTCCAGGCAACCACATAATGGCTCACAACCATCTGCAATGAGGTCTTGTGCCCTCTTTTGGATACAGAAAGAAGAGCTGGGGAGATAGCTCAGAGGTTAAGAGCTTTGCCTGCCCTTCCAAAGGTCAGAAGTTCGATTCCAGGCAACCACATAATTGCTCTCAAAAGGAGGTTTGGTGCCCTCTACTGGCAACAGAAGGAAGATGCAAGAGAGATGGCTCAATGGTTAAGAGAATTGCCTGCTCTTCCAACCTCCTGAATTCAATTCCACGCAACCACATAATGGGTCACAACCATCTGCCATGAGGTCTTGTGCCCTCTTTTGGCTACAGTAAGAAGACCTGGAGAGACAGCTCAGTGGTTAAGAGCATTGGTTGCCCTTCCAAAGGTCAGAAGTTCGATTCCTGGGAACCACGTAATTGCTCTCAAAAGGAGGTTTGGCGCCCTCTAGTGGCACCACAAGGAAGAGGCAGGAAAGATGGCTCTGTGGTAAAGAGCTTTGCCTGCTGAGTTTGATGAGGCCAAGAACAGACATAGAGTCGGGGCACAGGGCCAGGGCCCACGTTGTTGTGACTGAATGAGGCAAAAGCTCTTGTTAGGATGTTAAAGACTCACAGCTCTATCACCATGAGCCAGCGTGCTTCAGAGACAACACCAAGGAGAGTAAGGCAAGATGGCTTGAAGAAGAAAATATTGGCATGTTCATTTGCCAGAAGAAGAACTCATATCCAAGACAATCAAAGGACTACAAACACCAGCAAAATGTTAACCTATTTAAAGCCAGAGAAACAATTTATCTAGACCTCCTCTATGAGGTACATGAATGGCCAATAGGTCCATGCAGACCCCTGTACTCCACACGTCAGGGAAATGGAGATGTGATCCACACACCACATTGAGTAAACCTGGTTTAGAAAAAGAAGTTGAAAAACGGGTTGGAGAGATGGCTCAGTGGTTAAGAGCATTGCCTGCTCTTCCAAAGGTCAGAAGTTCGATTCCTGGAAATCACATAATTGCTCTCAAAAGGAGGTTTGGTGCCCTCTACTGGCAACATAAGGAAGAGGCATGAGAGATGGCTCCGTGGTTAAGATCATTGCCTCCTCTTCCAACCTCCTGAATTCAATTCCAGGCAACCACATAATGGCTCACAACCATCTGCACTGAGGTCTTTTGCCCTCTTTTGGATAAAAAATAAGAGCTGGGGTGTTAGCTCAGTGGATAAGAGCTTTGGCTGCCCTTCCAAAGGTCAGAAGTTCCATTCCTGGCAATCCCATAATTGCTCTCAAAAGGTAGATTTGGTGCCCTTTACTGGCAAAAAAGAAGAGGCATGAGAGATGGTTCAGTGCTTAAGAGCATTGCCTGCTCTTAGAACCTCCTGAAATCAATTGCAGGCAACCACATAATGATTCACAACCATCTGCCATGAGGTCTTGTGCCCTCTTTTGGCTACAGTAAGAAAAGCTGGAGAGATAGGTCAGTGGTTAAGAACATTGGCTGCCCTTCCGAAGGTCAGAAGTTCGATTCCTGGCTACCAAATAATTGCTCTCAAAAGGAGGTTTGGCGCCCTCTAGTGGCACCACAAGGAAGAGGCAAGAGAGATGGCTCTGTGGTAAAGAGCATTGCCTGCTGAGTTTGATGAGACCACAGACAGACATAGAGTCAGGGCCAAGGGCCAGGGCCCGCGTTGTTGTGACTGAATGAGGCAAAAGCTTTTGTTAGGATGTTAAAGGCTCACAGCTCTGTCACCACGAGCCAGCGTGCTTCAGAGACAACACCAAAAAGAGTAAGGCAAGATGACTAGAAGAAGAAAATACAGGCATGTTCATGTTCCTGAAGAAGAACTCACATCCAAGACATCCAAAGGACGACAAACACCAGCAAAAGGTGTACCAATTTTAAGCCAGAGAACAATTTATCTAGACCTCCTCTATGAGGTACACGAACAGCCAATAGGTCCACGGAGACCCCTGTACTCCACATGTTAGGGAAATGGAGATGTGATCCACACACCACATTGAGTAAACCTGGTTTAGTAAAAGAAGTTGAAAAACGGGTTGGAGAGATGGCTCAGTGGTTAAGAGCATTGCCTGCTCTTCCAAAGGTCAGAAGTTCGATTCCTGGGAATCACATAGTTGCTCTCAAAATGAGGTTTGGTGCCCTCTACTGGCAACAGAGGGGAGAGGCAGGAGAGATGGCTCAGTGGTTAAGAGCATTGCCGGCTGAGGTTGATGAGGCCAAGTGGACACATACAGCCAGGGCCCACGTTGTTGTCTCAGAATCAGGCAACACATTTTGTTAGGATAATAAAGACTCACAGCTCTATCAGCATGAGCCTGCATGCTTCAGGGACACCACCAAGCAGAAAGGAAAGATGGTTAGAAGAAGAAAATACAGGCATGTTCATGTTCCTTAAGAAGAACTCACATCCAAGACATCCAAAGGACGACAAACACCAGCAAAAGGTTTACCAATTTAAAGCCAGACAAACAATTTATCTAGACTTCATCTATGAGGTACGCGAACGGCCAATATGTCCATGGAGACCCCTGTACTCCACATGTTAGTGGAATGAAGATATGATCCACACACCACATTGAGTAAACCTGGTTTAGTTCAAGAAGTTGAAAAACGGGTTGGAGAGATGGCTCAGTGGTTAAGAACATTGCCTGCTCTTCCAACCTCCTGAACTGAATTCCAGGCAACCACATAATGGCTCACAACCATCTGCAATGAGGTCTTGTGCCCTCTTTTGGATACAGAAAGAAGAGCTGGGGAGATAGCTCAGTGGTTAAGAGCTTTGCCTGCCCTTCCAAAGGTCAGAAGTTCGATTCCTGGCAACCACATAATTGCTCTCAAAAGGAGGTTTGGTGCCCTCTACTGGCAACAGAAGGAAGATGCAAGAGAGATGGCTCAATGGTTAAGAGAATTGCCTGCTCTTCCAACCTCCTGAATTCAATTCCAGGCAACCACATAATGGCTCACAACCATCTGCCATGAGGTCTTGTGCCCTCTTTTGGCTACAGTAAGAAGAGCTGGAGAGACAGCTCAGTGGTTAAGAGCATTGGTTGCCCTTCCAAAGGTCAGAAGTTCGATTCCTTGGAACCACGTAATTGCTCTCAAAAGGAGGTTTGGCGCCCTCTAGTGGCACCACAAGGAAGAGGCAGGAAAGATGGCTCTGTGGTAAAGAGCTTTGCCTGCTCAGTTTGATGAGGCCAAGAACAGACATAGAGTCGGGGCACAGGGCCAGGGCCCACGTTGTTGTGACTGAATGAGGCAAAAGCTCTTGTTAGGATGTTAAAGAGTCACAGCTCTATCACCATGAGCCAGCGTGCTTCAGAGACAACACCAAGGAGAGTAAGGCAAGATGGCTAGAAGAAGAAAATATTGGCATGTTCATGTGCCTGAAGAACTCATATCCAAGACAATCAAAGGACTACAAACACCAGCAAAATGTTAACCTATTTAAAGCCAGAGAAACAATTTATCTAGACCTCCTCTATGAGGTACATGAATGGCCAATAGGTCCATGCAGACCCCTGTACTCCACACGTCAGGGAAATGGAGATGTGATCCACACACCACATTGACTAAAGCTGGTTTAGTAAAAGAAGTTGAAAAACGGGTTGGAGAGATGGCTCAGTGGTTAAGAGCATTGCCTGCTCTTCCAAAGGTCAGAAGTTCGATTCCTGGAAATCACATAATTGCTCTCAAAAGGAGGTTTGGTGCCCTCTACTGGCAACATAAGGAAGAGGCATGGGAGATGGCTCCGTGGTTAAGATCATTGCCTCCTCTTCCAACCTCCTGAATTGTATTCCAGGCAACCACATAATGGCTCACAACCATCTGCAATGAGGTCTTGTGCCCTCTTTTGGATACAAAAATAAGAGCTGGGGTGTTAGCTCAGTGGATAAGAGCTTTGGCTGCCCTTCCAAAGGTCAGAAGTTCCATTCCTGGCAATCCCATAATTGCTCTCAAAAGGTAGATTTGGTGCCCTTTACTGGCAAAAAAGAAGAGGCATGAGAGATGGTTCAGTGCTTAAGAGCATTGCCTGCTCTTAGAACCTCCTGAAATCAATTGCAGGCAACCACATAATGATTCACAACCATCTGCCATGAGGTCTTGTGCCCTCTTTTGGCTAAGGTAAGAAAAGCTGGAGAGATAGGTCAGTGGTTAAGAACATTGGCTGCCCTTCCGAAGGTCAGAAGTTCGATTCCTGGCTACCAAATAATTGCTCTCAAAAGGAGGTTTGGCGCCCTCTAGTGGCACCACAAGGAAGAGGCAAGAGAGATGGCTCTGTGGTAAAGAGCATTGCCTGCTGAGTTTGATGAGACCACAGACAGACATAGAGTCAGGGCCAAGGGCCAGGGCCCGCGTTGTTGTGACTGAATGAGGCAAAAGCTTTTGTTAGGATGTTAAAGGCTCACAGCTCTGTCACCACGAGCCAGCGTGCTTCAGAGACAACACCAAGGAGAGTAAGGCAAGATGACTAGAAGAAGAAAATACAGGCATGTTCATGTTCCTGAAGAAGAACTCACATCCAAGACATCCAAAGGACGACAAACACCAGCAAAAGGTGTACCAATTTTAAGCCAGAGAAACAATTTATCTAGACCTCCTCTATGAGGTACACGAACGGCCAATAGGTCCACGGAGACCCCTGTACTCCACATGTTAGGGAAATGGAGATGTGATCCACACACCACATTGAGTAAACCTGGTTTAGTAAAAGAAGTTGAAAAACGAGTTGGAGAGATGGCTCAGTGGTTAAGAGCATTGCCTGCTCTTCCAAAGGTCAGAAGTTCGATTCCTGGGAATCACATAGTTGCTCTCAAAATGAGGTTTGGTGCCCTCTACTGGCAACAGAGGGGAGAGGCAGGAGAGATGGCTCAGTGGTTAAGAGCATTGCCTGCTCTTCCAAAGTTCAGAAGTTCGATTCCTGGAAATCACATAATTGCTCTCAAAATGAGGTTTGGTGCCCTCTACTGGCAACAGAAGGAAGAGGCAGGAGAGATGGCTCAGTGGTTAAGAGCATTGCCGGCTGAGGTTGATGAGGCCAAGTGGACACATACAGCCAGGGCCCACGTTGTTGTCTCAGAATCAGGCAACACATTTTGTTAGGATAATAAAGACTCACAGCTCTATCAGCATGAGCCTGCATGCTTCAGGGACACCACCAAGCAGAATGAGGAAAGATGGTTAGAAGAAGAAAATACAGGCATGTTCATGTTCCTTAAGAAGAACTCACATCCAAGACATCCAAAGGACGACAAACACCAGCAAAAGGTTTACCAATTTAAAGCCAGACAAACAATTTATCTAGACTTCATCTATGAGGTACGCGAACGGCCAATATGTCCATGGAGACCCCTGTACTCCAGATGTTAGTGGAATGCAGATATGATACACACACCACATTGAGTAAACCTGGTTTAGTTCAAGAAGTTGAAAAACGGGTTGGAGAGATGGCTCAGTGGTTAAGAACATTGCCTGCTCTTCCAACCTCCTGAACTGAATTCCAGGCAACCACATAATGGCTCACAACCATCTGCAATGAGGTCTTGTGCCCTCTTTTGGATACAGAAAGAAGAGCTGGGGAGATAGCTCATTGGTTAAGAGCTTTGCCTGCCCTTCCAAAGGTCAGAAGTTCGATTCCTGGCAACCACATAATTGCTCTCAAAAGGAGGTTTGGTGCCCTCTACTGGCAACAGAAGGAAGATGCAAGAGAGATGGCTCAATGGTTAAGAGAATTGCCTGCTCTTCCAACCTCCTGAATTCCATTCCAGGCGACCACATAATGGGTCACAACCATCTGCCATGAGGTCTTGTGCCCTCTTTTGGCTACAGTAAGAAGAGCTGGAGAGACAGCTCAGTGGTTAAGAGCATTGTTTGCCCTTCCAAAGGTCAGAAGTTCGATTCCTGGGAACCACGTAATTGCTCTCAAAAGGAGGTTTGGCGCCCTCTAGTGGCAACAGAAGGAAGAGGCAGGAAAGATGGCTCTGTGGTAAAGAGCTCTGCCTGCTGAGTTTGATGAGGCCAAGAACAGACATAGAGTCGGGGCACAGGGCCAGGGCCCACTTTGTTGTGACTGAATGAGGCAAAAGCTCTTGTTAGGATGTAAAAGACTCACAACTCTATCACCATGAGCCAGCGTGCTTCAGAGACAACACCAAGGAGAGTAAGGCAAGATGGCTAGAAGAAGAAAATATTGGCATGTTCATGTGCCTGAAGAAGAACTCATATCCAAGACAATCAAAGGACTACAAACACCAGCAAAATGTTAACCTATTTAAAGCCAGAGAAACAATTTATCTAGACCTCCTCTATGAGGTACATGAATGGCCAATAGGTCCATGCAGACCCCTGTACTCCACACGTCAGGGAAATGGAGATGTGATCCACACACCACATTGACTAAAGCTGGTTTAGTAAAAGAAGTTGAAAAACGGGTTGGAGAGATGGCTCAGTGGTTAAGAGCATTGCCTGCTCTTCCAAAGGTCAGAAGTTCGATTCCTGGAAATCACATAATTGCTCTCAAAAGGAGGTTTGTTGCCCTCTACTGGCAACATAAGGAAGAGGCATGAGAGATGGCTCCGTGGTTAAGATCATTGCCTCCTCTTCCAACCTCCTGAATTCAATTCCAGGCAACCACATAATGGCTCACAACCATCTGCAATGAGGTCTTGTGCCCTCTTTTGGATACAAAAATAAGAGCTGGGGTGTGAGCTCAGTGGATAAGAGCTTTGGCTGTCCTTCCAAAGGTCAGAAGTTCCATTCCTGGCAATCCCATAATTGCTCTCAAAAGGTAGATTTGGTGCCCTTTACTGGCAAAAAAGAAGAGGCATGAGAGATGGTTCAGTGCTTAAGAGCATTGCCTGCTCTTAGAACCTCCTGAAATCAATTGCAGGCAACCACATAATGATTCACAACCATCTGCCATGAGGTCTTGTGCCCTCTTTTGGCTACAGTAAGAAAAGCTGGAGAGATAGGTCAGTGGTTAAGAACATTGGCTGCCCTTCCGAAGGTCAGAAGTTCGATTCCTGGCTACCAAATAATTGCTCTCAAAAGGAGGTTTGGCGCCCTCTAGTGGCACCACAAGGAAGAGGCAAGAGAGATGGCTCTGTGGTAAAGAGCATTGCCTGCTGAGTTTGATGAGACCACAGACAGACATAGAGTCAGGGCCAAGGGCCAGGGCCCGCGTTGTTGTGACTGAATGAGGCAAAAGCGTTTGTTAGGATGTTAAAGGCTCACAGCTCTGTCACCACGAGCCAGCGTGCTTCAGAGACAACACCAAGGAGAGTAAGGCAAGATGACTAGAAGAAGAAAATACAGGCATGTTCATGTTCCTGAAGAAGAACACACATCCAAGACATCCAAAGGACGACAAACACCAGCAAAAGGTGTACCAATTTTAAGCCAGAGAAACAATTTATCTAGACCTCCTCTATGAGGTACACGAACGGCCAATAGGTCCACGGAGACCCCTGTACTCCACATGTTAGGGAAATGGAGATGTGATCCACACACCACATTGAGTAAACCTGGTTTAGTAAAAGAAGTTGAAAAACGGGTTGGAGAGATGGCTCAGTGGTTAAGAGCATTGCCTGCTCTTCCAAAGTTCAGAAGTTCGATTCCTGGGAATCACATAGTTGCTCTCAAAATGAGGTTTGGTGCCCTCTACTGGCAACAGAGGGGAGAGGCAGGAGAGATGGCTCAGTGGTTAAGAGCATTGCCTGCTCTTCCAAAGTTCAGAAGTTCGATTCCTGGAAATCACATAATTGCTCTCAAAATGAGGTTTGGTGCCCTCTACTGGCAACAGAAGGAAGAGGCAGGAGAGATGGCTCAGTGGTTAAGAGCATTGCCGGCTGAGGTTGATGAGGCCAAGTGGACACATACAGCCAGGGCCCACGTTGTTGTCTCAGAATCAGGCAACACATTTTGTTAGGATAATAAAGACTCACAGCTCTATCAGCATGAGCCTGCATGCTTCAGGGACACCACCAAGCAGAATGAGGAAAGATGGTTAGAAGAAGAAAATACAGGCATGTTCATGTTCCTTAAGAAGAACTCACATCCAAGACATCCAAAGGACGACAAACACAAGCAAAAGGTTTACCAATTTAAAGCCAGAAAAACAATTTATCTAGACTTCATCTATGAGGTACGCAAACGGCCAATATGTCCATGGAGACCCCTGTACTCCACATGTTAGTGGAATGCAGATATGATCCACACACCACATTGAGTAAACCTGGTTTAGTTCAAGAAGTTGAAAAACGGGTTGGAGAGATGGCTCAGTGGTTAAGAACATTGCCTGCTCTTCCAACCTCCTGAACTGAATTCCAGGCAACCACATAATGGCTCACAACCATCTGCAATGAGGTCTTGTGCCCTCTTTTGGATACAGAAAGAAGAGCTGGGGAGATAGCTCAGTGGTTAAGAGCTTTGCCTGCCCTTCCAAAGGTCAGAAGTTCGATTCCTGGCAACCACATAATTGCTCTCAAAAGGAGGTTTGGTGCCCTCTACTGGCAACAGAAGGAAGATGCAGGAGAGATGGCTCAATGGTTAAGAGAATTGCCTGCTCTTCCAACCTCCTGAATTCCATTCCAGGCGAACACATAATGGGTCACAACCATCTGCCATGAGGTCTTGTGCCCTCTTTTGGCTACAGTAAGAAGAGCTGGAGAGACAGCTCAGTGGTTAAGAGCATTGTTTGCCCTTCCAAAGGTCAGAAGTTCGATTCCTGGGAACCACGTAATTGCTCTCAAAAGGAGGTTTGGCGCCCTCTAGTGGCAACAGAAGGAAGAGGCAGGAAAGATGGCTCTGTGGTAAAGAGCTCTGCCTGCTGAGTTTGATGAGGCCAAGAACAGACATAGAGTCGGGGCACAGGGCCAGGGACACGTTGTTGTGACTGAATGAGGCAAAAGCTCTTGTTAGGATGTAAAAGACTCACAACTCTATCACCATGAGCCAGCGTGCTTCAGAGACAACACCAAGGAGAGTAAGGCAAGATGGCTAGAAGAAGAAAATATTGGCATGTTCATGTGCCTGAAGAAGAACTCATATCCAAGACAATCAAAGGACTACAAACACCAGCAAAATGTTAACCTATTTAAAGCCAGAGAAACAGTTTATCTAGACCTCCTCTATGAGGTACATGAATGGCCAATAGGTCCATGCAGACCCCTGTACTCCACACGTCAGGGAAATGGAGATGTGATCCACACACCACATTGACTAAAGCTGGTTTAGTAAAAGAAGTTGAAAAACGGGTTGGAGAGATGGCTCAGTGGTTAAGAGCATTGCCTGCTCTTCCAAAGTTCAGAAGTTCGATTCCTGGAAATCACATAATTGCTCTCAAAAGGAGGTTTGGTGCCCTCTACTGGCAACAGAAGGAAGAGGCAGGAGAGATGGCTCAGTGGTTAAGAGCATTGCCGGCTGAGGTTGATGAGGCCAAGTGGACACATACAGCCAGGGCCCACGTTGTTGTCTCAGAATCAGGCAACACATTTTGTTAGGATAATAAAGACTCACAGCTCTATCAGCATGAGCCTGCATGCTTCAGGGACACCACCAAGCAGAATGAGGAAAGATGGTTAGAAGAAGAAAATACAGGCATGTTCATGTTCCTTAAGAAGAACTCACATCCAAGACATCCAAAGGACGACAAACACCAGCAAAAGGTTTACCAATTTAAAGCCAGACAAACAATTTATCTAGACTTCATCTATGAGGTACGCGAACGGCCAATATGTCCATGGAGACCCCTGTACTCCACATGTTAGTGGAATGCAGATATGATCCACACACCACATTGAGTAAACCTGGTTTAGTTCAAGAAGTTGAAAAACGGGTTGGAGAGATGGCTCAGTGGTTAAGAACATTGCCTGCTCTTCCAACCTCCTGAACTGAATTCCAGGCAACCACATAATGGCTCACAACCATCTGCAATGAGGTCTTGTGCCCTCTTTTGGATACAGAAAGAAGAGCTGGGGAGATAGCTCAGTGCTTAAGAGCTTTGCCTGCCCTTCCAAAGGTCAGAAGTTCGATTCCTGGCAACCACATAATTGCTCTCAAAAGGAGGTTTGGTGCCCTCTACTGGCAACAGAAGGAAGATGCAAGAGAGATGGCTCAATGTTTAAGAGAATTGCCTGCTCTTCCAAAGGTCAGAAGTTCGATTCCTGGAAATCACATAATTGCTCTCAAAAGGAGGTTTGGTGCCCTCTACTGGCAACAGAAGGAAGATGCAAGAGAGATGGCTCAATGGTTATGAGAATTGCCTGCTCTTCCAACCTCCTGAATTCCATTCCAGGCGACCACATAATGGGTCACAACCTTCTGCCATGAGGTCTTGTGCCCTCTTTTGGCTACAGTAAGAAGAGCTGGAGAGACAGCTCAGTGGTTAAGAGCATTGTTTGCCCTTCCAAAGGTCAGAAGTTCGATTCCTGGGAACCACGTAATTGCTCTCAAAAGGAGGTTTGGCGCCCTCTAGTGGCAACAGAAGGAAGAGGCAGGAAAGATGGCTCTGTGGTAAAGAGCTCTGCCTGCTGAGTTTGATGAGGCCAAGAACAGACATAGAGTCGGGGCACAGGGCCAGGGCCCACGTTGTTGTGACTGAATGAGGCAAAAGCTCTTGTTAGGATGTAAAAGACTCACAACTCTATCACCATGAGCCAGCGTGCTTCAGAGACAACACCAAGGAGAGTAAGGCAAGATGGCTAGAAGAAGAAAATATTGGCATGTTCATGTGCCTGAAGAAGAACTCATATCCAAGACAATCAAAGGACTACAAACACCAGCAAAATGTTAACCTATTTAAAGCCAGAGAAACAATTTATCTAGACCTCCTCTATGAGGTACATGAATGGCCAATAGGTCCATGCAGACCCCTGTACTCCACACGTCAGGGAAATGGAGATGTGATCCACACACCACATTGACTAAAGCTGGTTTAGTAAAAGAAGTTGAAAAACGGGTTGGAGAGATGGCTCAGTGGTTAAGAGCATTGCCTGCTCTTCCAAAGGTCAGAAGTTCGATTCCTGGAAATCACATAATTGCTCTCAAAAGGAGGTTTGGTGCCCTCTACTGGCAACATAAGGAAGAGGCATGAGAGATGGCTCCGTGGTTAAGATCATTGCTTCCTCTTCCAACCTCCTGAATTCAATTCCAGTTAACCACATAATGGCTCACAACCATCTGCAATGAGGTCTTGTGCCCTCTTTTGGATACAAAAATAAGAGCTGGGGTGTTAGCTCAGTGGATAAGAGCTTTGGCTGCCCTTCCAAAGGTCAGAAGTTCCATTCCTGGCAATCCCATAATTGCTCTCAAAAGGTAGATTTGGTGCCCTTTACTGGCAAAAAAGAAGAGGCATGAGAGATGGTTCAGTGCTTAAGAGCATTGCCTGCTCTTAGAACCTCCTGAAATCAATTGCAGGCAACCACATAATGATTCACAACCATCTGCCATGAGGTCTTGTGCCCTCTTTTGGCTACAGTAAGAAAAGCTGGAGAGATAGGTCAGTGGTTAAGAACATTGGCTGCCCTTCCGAAGGTCAGAAGTTCGATTCCTGGCTACCAAATAATTGCTCTCAAAAGGAGGTTTGGCGCCCTCTAGTGGCACCACAAGGAAGAGGCAAGAGAGATGGCTCTGTGGTAAAGAGCATTGCCTGCTGAGTTTGATGGGACCACAGACAGACATAGAGTCAGGGCCAAGGGCCAGGGCCCGCGTTGTTGTGACTGAATGAGGCAAAAGCTTTTGTTAGGATGTTAAAGGCTCACAGCTCTGTCACCACGAGCCAGCGTGCTTCAGAGACAACACCAAGGAGAGTAAGGCAAGATGACTAGAAGAAGAAAATACAGGCATGTTCATGTTCCTGAAGAAGAACTCACATCCAAGACATCCAAAGGACGACAAACACCAGCAAAAGTGTACCAATTTTAAGCCAGAGAAACAATTTATCTAGACCTCCTCTATGAGGTACACGAACGGCCAATAGGTCCACGGAGACCCCTGTACTCCACATGTTAGGGAAATGGAGATGTGATCCACACACCACATTGAGTAAACCTGGTTTAGTAAAAGAAGTTGAAAAACGGGTTGGAGAGATGGCTCAGTGGTTAAGAGCATTGCCTGCTCTTCCAAAGGTCAGAAGTTCGATTCCTGGGAATCACATAGTTGCTCTCAAAATGAGGTTTGGTGCCCTCTACTGGCAACAGAGGGGAGAGGCAGGAGAGATGGCTCAGTGGTTAAGAGCATTGCCTGCTCTTCCAAAGTTCAGAAGTTCGATTCCTGGAAATCACATAATTGCTCTCAAAATGAGGTTTGGTGCCCTCTACTGGCAACAGAAGGAAGAGGCAGGAGAGATGGCTCAGTGGTTAAGAGCATTGCCGGCTGAGGTTGATGAGGCCAAGTGGACACATACAGCCAGGGCCCACGTTGTTGTCTCAGAATCAGGCAACACATTTTGTTAGGATAATAAAGACTCACAGCTCTATCAGCATGAGCCTGCATGCTTCAGGGACACCACCAAGCAGAATGAGGAAAGATGGTTAGAAGAAGAAAATACAGGCATGTTCATGTTCCTTAAGAAGAACTCACATCCAAGACATCCAAAGGATGACAAACACCAGCAAAAGGATTACCAATTTAAAGCCAGACAAACAATTTATCTAGACTTCATCTATGAGGTACGCGAACGGCCAATATGTCCATGGAGACCCCTGTACTCCACATGTTAGTGGAATGAAGATATGATCCACACACCACATTGAGTAAACCTGGTTTAGTTCAAGAAGTTGAAAAACGGGTTGGAGAGATGGCTCAGTGGTTAAGAACATTGCCTGCTCTTCCAACCTCCTGAACTGAATTCCAGGCAACCACATAATGGCTCACAACCATCTGCAATGAGGTCTTGTGCCCTCTTTTGGATACAGAAAGAAGAGCTGGGGAGATAGCTCATTGGTTAAGAGCTTTGCCTGCCCTTCCAAAGGTCAGAAGTTCGATTCCTGGCAACCACATAATTGCTCTCAAAAGGAGGTTTGGTGCCCTCTACTGGCAACAGAAGGAAGATGCAAGAGAGATGGCTCAATGGTTAAGAGAATTGCCTGCTCTTCCAACCTCCTGAATTCAATTCCAGGCAACCACATAATGGCTCACAACCATCTGCCATGAGGTCTTGTGCCCTCTTTTGGCTACAGTAAGAAGAGCTGGAGAGACAGCTCAGTGGTTAAGAGCATTGGTTGCCCTTCCAAAGGTCAGAAGTTCGATTCCAGGGAACCACGTAATTGCTCTCAAAAGGAGGTTGGGCGCCCTCTAGTGGCACCACAAGGAAGAGGCAGGAAAGATGGCTCTGTGGTAAAGAGCTTTGCCTGCTGAGTTTGATGAGGCCAAGAATAGACATAGAGTCGGGGCACAGGGCCAGGGCCCACGTTGTTGTGACTGAATGAGGCAAAAGCTCTTGTTAGGATGTTAAAGAGTCACAGCTCTATCACCATGAGCCAGCGTGCTTCAGAGACAACACCAAGGAGAGTAAGGCAAGATGGCTAGAAGAAGAAAATATTGGCATGTTCATGTGCCTGAAGAACTCATATCCAAGACAATCAAAGGACTACAAAAACCAGCAAAATGTTAACCTATTTAAAGCCAGAGAAACAATTTATCTAGACCTCCTCTATGAGGTACATGAATGGCCAATAGGTCCATGCAGACCCCTGTACTCCACACGTCAGGGAAATGGAGATGTGATCCACACACCACATTGACTAAAGCTGGTTTAGTAAAAGAAGTTGAAAAACGGGTTGGAGAGATGGCTCAGTGGTTAAGAGCATTGCCTGCTCTTCCAAAGGTCAGAAGTTCGATTCCTGGAAATCACATAATTGCTCTCAAAAGGAGGTTTGGTGCCCTCTACTGGCAACATAAGGAAGAGGCATGGGAGATGGCTCCGTGGTTAAGATCATTGCCTCCTCTTCCAACCTCCTGAATTCTATTCCAGGCAACCACATAATGGCTCACAACCATCTGCAATGAGGTCTTGTGCCCTCTTTTGGATACAAAAATAAGAGCTGGGGTGTTAGCTCAGTGGATAAGAGCTTTGGCTGCCCTTCCAAAGGTCAGAAGTTCCATTCCTGGCAATCCCATAATTGCTCTCAAAAGGTAGATTTGGTGCCCTTTACTGGCCAAAAAGAAGAGGCATGAGAGATGGTTCAGTGCTTAAGAGCATTGCCTGCTCTTAGAACCTCCTGAAATCAATTGCAGGCAACCACATAATGATTCACAACCATCTGCCATGAGGTCTTGTGCCCTCTTTTGGCTACAGTAAGAAAAGCTGGAGAGATAGGTCAGTGGTTAAGAACATTGGCTGCCCTTCCGAAGGTCAGAAGTTCGATTCCTGGCTACCAAAAATTGCTCTCAAAAGGAGGTTTGGCGCCCTCTAGTGGCACCACAAGGAAGAGGCAAGAGAGATGGCTCTGTGGTAAAGAGCATTGCCTGCTGAGTTTGATGAGACCACAGACAGACATAGAGTCAGGGCCAAGGGCCAGGGCCCGCGTTGTTGTGACTGAATGAGGCAAAAGCTTTTGTTAGGATGTTAAAGGCTCACAGCTCTGTCACCACGAGCCAGCGTGCTTCAGAGACAACACCAAGGAGAGTAAGGCAAGATGACTAGAAGAAGAAAATACAGGCATGTTCATGTTCCTGAAGAAGAACTCACATCCAAGACATCCAAAGGACGACAAAAACCAGCAAAAGGTGTACCAATTTTAAGCCAGAGAAACAATTTATCTAGACCTCCTCTATGAGGTACACGAACGGCCAATAGGTCCACGGAGACCCCTGTACTCCACATGTTAGGGAAATGGAGATGTGATCCACACACCACATTGAGTAAACCTGGTTTAGTAAAAGAAGTTGAAAAACGGGTTGGAGAGATGGCTCAGTGGTTAAGAGCATTGCCTGCTCTTCCAAAGTTCAGAAGTTCGATTCCTGGGAATCACATAGTTGCTCTCAAAATGAGGTTTGGTGCCCTCTACTGGCAACAGAGGGGAGAGGCAGGAGAGATGGCTCAGTGGTTAAGAGCATTGCCTGCTCTTCCAAAGTTCAGAAGTTCGATTCCTGGAAATCACATAATTGCTCTCAAAATGAGGTTTGGTGCCCTCTACTGGCAACAGAAGGAAGAGGCAGGAGAGATGGCTCAGTGGTTAAGAGCATTGCCTGCTGAGGTTGATGAGGCCAAGTGGACACATACAGCCAGGGCCCACGTTGTTGTCTCAGAATCAGGCAACACATTTTGTTAGGATAATAAAGACTCACAGCTCTATCAGCATGAGCCTGCATGCTTCAGGGACACCACCAAGCAGAATGAGGAAAGATGGTTAGAAGAAGAAAATACAGGCATGTTCATGTTCCTTAAGAAGAACTCACATCCAAGACATCCAAAGGACGACAAACACCAGCAAAAGGTTTACCAATTTAAAGCCAGACAAACAATTTATCTAGACTTCATCTATGAGGTACGCGAACGGCCAATATGTCCATGGAGACCCCTGTACTCCACATGTTAGTGGAATGAAGATATGATCCACACACCACATTGAGTAAACCTGGTTTAGTTCAAGAAGTTGAAAAACGGGTTGGAGAGATGGCTCAGTGGTTAAGAACATTGCCTGCTCTTCCAACCTCCTGAACTGAATTCCAGGCAACCACATAATGGCTCACAACCATCTGCAATGAGGTCTTGTGCCCTCTTTTGGATACAGAAAGAAGAGCTGGGGAGATAGCTCAGTGGTTAAGAGCTTTGCCTGCCCTTCCAAAGGTCAGAAGTTCGATTCCTGGCAACCACATAATTGTCTCAAAAGGAGGTTTGGTGCCCTCTACTGGCAACAGAAGGAAGATGCAAGAGAGATGGCTCAATGGTTAAGAGAATTGCCTGCTCTTCCAACCTCCTGAATTCAATTCCAGGCAACCACATAATGGGTCACAACCATCTGCCATGAGGTCTTGTGCCCTCTTTTGGCTACAGTAAGAAGAGCTGGAGAGACAGCTCAGTGGTTAAGAGCATTGGTTGCCCTTCCAAAGGTCAGAAGTTCGATTCCAGGGAACCACGTAATTGCTCTCAAAAGGAGGTTTGGCGCCCTCTAGTGGCACCACAAGGAAGAGGCAGGAAAGATGGCTCTGTGGTAAAGAGCTTTGCCTGCTGAGTTTGATGAGGCCAAGAACAGACATAGAGTTGGGGCACAGGGCCAGGGCCCACGTTGTTGTGACTGAATGAGGCAAAAGCTCTTGTTAGGATGTTAAAGAGTCACAGCTCTATCACCATGAGCCAGCGTGCTTCAGAGACAACACCAAGGAGAGTAAGGCAAGATGGCTAGAAGAATAAAATATTGGCATGTTCATGTGCCAGAAGAAGAACTCATATCCAAGACAATCAAAGGACTACAAAAACCAGCAAAATGTTAACCTATTTAAAGCCAGAGAAACAATTTATCTAGACCTCCTCTATGAGGTACATGAATGGCCAATAGGTCCATGCAGACCCCTGTACTCCACACGTCAGGGAAATGGAGATGTGATCCACACACCACATTGACTAAAGCTGGTTTAGTAAAAGAAGTTGAAAAACGGGTTGGAGAGATGGCTCAGTGGTTAAGAGCATTGCCTGCTCTTCCAAAGGTCAGAAGTTCGATTCCTGGAAATCACATAATTGCTCTCAAAAGGAGGTTTGGTGCCCTCTACTGGCAACATAAGGAAGAGGCATGGGAGATGGCTCCGTGGTTAAGATCATTGCCTCCTCTTCCAACCTCCTGAATTCTATTCCAGGCAACCACATAATGGCTCACAACCATCTGCAATGAGGCCTTGTGCCCTCTTTTGGATACAAAAATAAGAGCTGGGGTGTTAGCTCAGTGGATAAGAGCTTTGGCTGCCCTTCCAAAGGTCAGAAGTTCCATTCCTGGCAATCCCATAATTGCTCTCAAAAGGTAGATTTGGTGCCCTTTACTGGCAAAAAAGAAGAGGCATGAGAGATGGTTCAGTGCTTAAGAGCATTGCCTGCTCTTAGAACCTCCTGAAATCAATTGCAGGCAACCACATAATGATTCACAACCATCTGCCATGAGGTCTTGTGCCCTCTTTTGGCTACAGTAAGAAAAGCTGGAGAGATAGGTCAGTGGTTAAGAACATTGGCTGCCCTTCCGAAGGTCAGAAGTTCGATTCCTGGCTACCAAATAATTGCTCTCAAAAGGAGGTTTGGCGCCCTCTAGTGGCACCACAAGGAAGAGGCAAGAGAGATGGCTCTGTGGTAAAGAGCATTGCCTGCTGAGTTTGATGAGACCACAGACAGACATAGAGTCAGGGCCAAGGGCCAGGGCCCGCGTTGTTGTGACTGAATGAGGCAAAAGCTTTTGTTAGGATGTTAAAGGCTCACAGCTCTATCACCACGAGCCAGCGTGCTTCAGAGACAACACCAAGGAGAGTTAGGCAAGATGACTAGAAGAAGAAAATACAGGCATGTTCATGTTCCTGAAGAAGAACTCACATCCAAGATATCCAAAGGACGACAAACACCAGCAAAAGGTGTACCAATTTTAAGCCAGAGAAACAATTTATCTAGACCTCCTCTATGAGGTACACGAATGGCCAATAGGTCCACGGAGACCCCTGTACTCCACATGTTAGGGAAATGGAGATGTGATCCACACACCACATTGAGTAAACCTGGTTTAGTAAAAGAAGTTGAAAAACGGGTTGGAGAGATGGCTCAGTGGTTAAGAGCATTGCCTGCTCTTCCAAAGGTCAGAAGTTCGATTCCTGGGAATCACATAGTTGCTCTCAAAATGAGGTTTGGTGCCCTCTACTGGCAACAGAGGGGAGAGGCAGGAGAGATGGCTCAGTGGTTAAGAGCATTGCCTGCTCTTCCAAAGTTCAGAAGTTCGATTCCTGGAAATCACATAATTGCTCTCAAAATGAGGTTTGGTGACCTCTACTGGCAACAGAAGGAAGAGGCAGGAGAGATGGCTCAGTGGTTAAGAGCATTGCCTGCTGAGGTTGATGAGGCCAAGTGGACACATACAGCCAGGGCCCACGTTGTTGTCTCAGAATCAGGCAAAACATTTTGTTAGGATAATAAAGACTCACAGCTCTATCAGCATGAGCCTGCATGCTTCAGGGACACCACCAAGCAGAATGAGGAAAGATGGTTAGAAGAAGAAAATACAGGCATGTTCATGTTCCTTAAGAAGAACTCACATCCAAGACATCCAAAGGACGACAAACACCAGCAAAAGGTTTACCAATTTAAAGCCAGACAAACAATTTATCTAGACTTCATCTATGAGGTACGCGAACGGCCAATATGTCCATGGAGACCCCTGTACTCCACATGTTAGTGGAATGCAGATATGATCCACACACCACATTGAGTAAACCAGGTTTAGTTCAAGAAGTTGAAAAACGGGTTGGAGAGATGGCTCAGTGGTTAAGAACATTGCCTGCTCTTCCAACCTCCTGATCTGAATTCCAGGCAACCACATAATGGCTCACAACCATCTGCAATGAGGTCTTGTGCCCTCTTTTGGATACAGAAAGAAGAGCTGGGGAGATAGCTCAGTGGTTAAGAGCTTTGCCTGCCCTTCCAAAGGACAGAAGTTCGATTCCTGGGAACCACGTAATTGCTCTCAAAAGGAGGTTTGTCGCCCTCTAGTGGCACCACAAGGAAGAGGCAGGAAAGATGGCTCTGTGTTAAAGAGCTTTGCCTGCTGAGTTTGATGAGGTCAAGAACAGACATAGAGTCGGGGCACAGGGCCAGGGCCCACGTTGTTGTGACTGAATGAGGCAAAAGCTCTTGTTAGGATGTTAAAGACTCACAGCTCTATCACCATGAGCCAGCGTGCTTCGGAGACAACACCAAGGAGAGTAAGGCAAGATGGCTAGAAGAAGAAAATATTGGCATGTTCATGTGCCTGAAGAAGAACTCATATCCAAGACAATCAAAGGACTACAAACACCAGCAAAATGTTAACCTATTTTAAAGCCAGAGAAACAATTTATCTAGACCTCCTCTATGAGGTACATGAATGGCCAATAGGTCCATGCAGACCCCTGTACTCCACACGTCAGGGAAATGGAGATGTGATCCACACACCACATTGACTAAAGCTGGTTTAGTAAAAGAAGTTGAAAAACGGGTTGGAGAGATTGCTCAGTGGTTAAGAGCATTGCCTGCTCTTCCAAAGGTCAGAAGTTCGATTCCTGGAAACACATAATTGCTCTCAAAAGGAGGTTTGGTGCCCTCTACTGGCAACATAAGGAAGAGGCATGAGAGATGTCTCCGTTGTTAAGATCATTGCCTCCTCTTCCAACCTCCTGAATTCAATTCCAGGCAACCACATAATGGCTCACAACCATCTGCAATGAGGTCTTGTGCCCTCTTTTGGATACAAAAATAAGAGCTGGGGTGTTAGCTCAGTGGATAAGAGCTTTGGCTGCCCTTCCAAAGGTCAGAAGTTCCATTCCTGGCAATCCCATAATTGCTCTCAAAAGGTAGATTTGGTGCCCTTTACTGGCCAAAAAGAAGAGGCATGAGAGATGGTTCAGTGCTTAAGAGCATTGCCTGCTCTTAGAACCTCCTGAAATCAATTGCAGGCAACCACATAATGATTCACAACCATCTGCCATGAGGTCTTGTGCCCTCTTTTGGCTACAGGAAGAAAAGCTGGAGAGATAGGTCAGTGGTTAAGAACATTGGCTGCCCTTCCGAAGGTCAGAAGTTCGATTCCTGGCTACCAAATAATTGCTCTCAAAAGGAGGTTTGGCGCCCTATCGTGGTACCACAAGGAAGAGGCAAGAGAGATGGCTCTGTGGTAAAGAGCATTGCCTGCTGAGTTTGATGAGACCACAGACAGACATAGAGTCAGGGCCAAGGGCCAGGGCCCGCGTTGTTGTGACTGAATGAGGCAAAAGCTTTTGTAGGATGTTAAAGGCTCACAGCTCTATCACCACGAGCCAGCGTGCTTCAGAGACAACACCAAGGAGAGTAAGGCAAGATGACTAGAAGAAGAAAATACAGGCATGTTCATGTTCCTGAAGAAGAACTCACATCCAAGACATCCAAAGGACGACAAACACCAGCAAAAGGTGTACCAATTTTAAGCCAGAGAAACAATTTATCTAGACCTCCTCTATGAGGTACACGAACGGCCAATAGGTCCACGGAGACCCCTGTACTCCACATGTTAGGGAAATGGAGATGTGATCCACACACCACATTGAGTAAACCTGGTTTAGTAAAAGAAGTTGAAAAACGGGTTGGAGAGATGGCTCAGTGGTTAAGAGCATTGCCTGCTCTTCCAAAGGTCAGAAGTTCGATTCCTGGGAATCACATAGTTGCTCTCAAAATGAGGTTTGGTGCCCTCTACTGGCAACAGAGGGGAGAGGCAGGAGAGATGGCTCAGTGGTTAAGAGCATTGCCTGCTGAGGTTGATGAGGCCAAGTGGACACATACAGCCAGGGCGCAAGTGGTTGTCTCAGAATTAGGCAACACATTTTGTTAGGATAATAAAGACTCACAGCTCTATCAGCATGAGCCTGCATGCTTCAGGGACACCACCAAGCAGAATGAGGAAAGATGGTTAGAAGAAGAAAATACAGGCATGTTCATGTTCCTTAAGAAGAACTCACATCCAAGACATCCAAAGGACGACAAACACCAGCAAAAGGTTTACCAATTTAAAGCCAGACAAACAATTTATCTAGACTTCATCTATGAGGTACGCGAACGGCCAATATGTCCATGGAGACCCCTGTACTCCACAATTTAGTGGAATGCAGATATGATCCACACACCACATTGAGTAAACCTGGTTTAGTTCAAGAAGTTGAAAAACGGGTTGGAGAGATGGCTCAGTGGTTAAGAGCATTGCCTGCTCTTCCAAAGGTCAGAAGTTCGATTCCTGGGAATCACATAGTTGCTCTCAAAATGAGGTTTGGTGCCCTCTACTGGCAACAGAGGGGAGAGGCAGGAGAGATGGCTCAGTGGTTAAGAGCATTGCCTGCTGAGGTTGATGAGGCCAAGTGGACACATACAGCCAGGGCCCACGTTGTTGTCTCAGAATCAGGCAACACATTTTGTTAGGATAATAAAGACTCACAGCTCTATCAGCATGAGCCTGCATGCTTCAGGGACACCACCAAGCAGAATGAGGAAAGATGGTTAGAAGAAGAAAATACAGGCATGTTCATGTTCCTTAAGAAGAACTCACATTCAAGACATCCAAAGGACGACAAACACAAGCAAAAGGTTTACCAATTCAAAGCCAGACAAACAATTTATCTAGACTTCATCTATGAGGTACGCGAACGGCCAATATGTCCATGGAGACTCCTGTACTCCACAATTTAGTGGAATGCAGATATGATCCACACACCACATTGAGTAAACCTGGTTTAGTTCAAGAAGTTGAAAAACGGGTTGGAGAGATGGCTCAGTGGTTAAGAACATTGCCTGCTCTTCCAACCTCCTGAACTGAATTCCACGCAACCACATAATGGCTCACAACCATCTGCAATGAGGTCTTGTGCCCTCTTTTGGATACAGAAAGAAGAGCTGGGGAGATAGCTCAGAGGTTAAGAGCTTTGCCTGCCCTTCCAAAGGTCAGAAGTTCGATTCCAGGCAACCACATAATTGCTCTCAAAAGGAGGTTTGGTGCCCTCTACTGGCAACAGAAGGAAGATGCAAGAGAGATGGCTCAATGGTTAAGAGAATTGCCTGCTCTTCCAACCTCCTGAATTCAATTCCAGGCAACCACATAATGGGTCACAACCATCTGCCATGAGGTCTTGTGCCCTCTTTTGGCTACAGTAAGAAGAGCTGGAGAGACAGCTCAGTGGTTAAGAGCATTGGTTGCCCTTCCAAAGGTCAGAAGTTCGATTCCTGGGAACCACGTAATTGCTCTCAAAAGGAGGTTTGGCGCCCTCTAGTGGCACCACAAGGAAGAGGCAGGAAACATGGCTCTGTGGTAAAGAGCTTTGCCTGCTGAGTTTGATGAGGCCAAGAACAGACATAGAGTCGGGGCACAGGGCCAGGGCCCACGTTGTTGTGACTGAATGAGGCAAAAGCTCTTGTTAGGATGTTAAAGACTCACAGCTCTATCACCATGAGCCAGCCTGCTTCAGAGACAACACCAAGGAGAGTAAGGCAAGATGGCTAGAAGAAGAAAATATTGGCATGTTCATGTGCCAGAAGAAGAACTCATATCCAAGACAATCAAAGGACTACAAACACCAGCAAAATGTTAACCTATTTAAAGCCAGAGAAACAATTTATCTAGACCTCCTCTATGAGGTACATGAATGGCCAATAGGTCCATGCAGACCCCTGTACTCCACACGTCAGGGAAATGGAGATGTGATCCACACACCACATTGACTAAAGCTGGTTTAGTAAAAGAAGTTGAAAAACGGGTTGGAGAGATGGCTCAGTGGTTAAGAGCATTGCCTGCTCTTCCAAAGGTCAGAAGTTCGATTCCTGGAAATCACATAATTGCTCTCAAAAGGAGGTTTGGTGCCCTCTACTGGCAACATAAGGAAGAGGCATGAGAGATGGCTCCGTGGTTAAGATCATTGCCTCCTCTTCCAACCTCCTGAATTCAATTCCAGGCAACCACATAATGGCTCACAACCATCTGCAATGAGGTCTTGTGCCCTCTTTTGGATACAAAAATAAGAGCTGGGGTGTTAGCTCAGTGGATAAGAGCTTTGGCTGCCCTTCCAAAGGTCAGAAGTTCCATTCCTGGCAATCCCATAATTGCTCTCAAAAGGTAGATTTGGTGCCCTTTACTGGCCAAAAAGAAGAGGCATGAGAGATGGTTCAGTGCTTAAGAGCATTGCCTGCTCTTAGAACCTCCTGAAATCAATTGCAGGCAACCACATAATGATTCACAACCATCTGCCATGAGGTCTTGTGCCCTCTTTTGGCTACAGTAAGAAAAGCTGGAGAGATAGGTCAGTGGTTAAGAACATTGGCTGCCCTTCCGAAGGTCAGAAGTTCGATTCCTGGCTACCAAATAATTGCTCTCAAAAGGAGGTTTGGCGCCCTCTAGTGGCACCACAAGGAAGAGGCAAGAGAGATGGCTCTGTGGTAAAGAGCATTGCCTGTTGAGTTTGATGAGACCACAGACAGACATAGAGTCAGGGCCAAGGGCCAGGGCCCGCGTTGTTGTGACTGAATGAGGCAAAAGCTTTTGTTAGGATGTTAAAGGCTCACAGCTCTATCACCACGAGCCAGCGTGCTTCAGAGACAACACCAAGGAGAGTAAGGCAAGATGACTAGAAGAAGAAAATACAGGCATGTTCATGTTCCTGAAGAAGAACTCACATCCAAGACATCCAAAGGACGACAAACACCAGCAAAAGGTGTACCAATTTTAAGCCAGAGAAACAATTTATCTAGACCTCCTCTATGAGGTACACGAACGGCCAATAGGTCCACGGAGACCCCTGTACTCCACATGTTAGGGAAATGGAGATGTGATCCACACACCACATTGAGTAAACCTGGTTTAGTAAAAGAAGTTGAAAAACGGGTTGGAGAGATGGCTCAGTGGTTAAGAGCATTGCCTGCTCTTCCAAAGGTCAGAAGTTCGATTCCTGGGAATCACATAGTTGCTCTCAAAATGAGGTTTGGTGCCCTCTACTGGCAACAGAGGGGAGAGGCAGGAGAGATGGCTCAGTGGTTAAGAGCATTGCCTGCTCTTCCAAAGTTCAGAAGTTCGATTCCTGGAAATCACATAATTGCTCTCAAAATGAGGTTTGGTGCCCTCTACTGGCAACAGAAGGAAGAGGCAGGAGAGATGGCTCAGTGGTTAAGAGCATTGCCGGCTGAGGTTGATGAGGCCAAGTGGACACATACAGCCAGGGCCCACGTTGTTGTCTCAGAATCAGGCAACACATTTTGTTAGGATAATAAAGACTCACAGCTCTATCAGCATGAGCCTGCATGCTTCAGGGACACCACCAAGCAGAATGAGGAAAGATGGTTAGAAGAAGAAAATACAGGCATGTTCATGTTCCTTAAGAAGAACTCACATCCAAGACATCCAAAGGACGACAAACACCAGCAAAAGGTTTACCAATTTAAAGCCAGACAAACAATTTATCTAGACTTCATCTATGAGGTACGCGAACGGCCAATATGTCCATGGAGACCCCTGTACTCCACATGTTAGTGGAATGCAGATATGATCCACACACCACATTGAGTAAACCTGGTTTAGTTCAAGAAGTTGAAAAACGGGTTGGAGAGATGGCTCAGTGGTTAAGAACATTGCCTGCTCTTCCAACCTCCTGAACTGAATTCCAGGCAACCACATAATGGCTCACAACCATCTGCAATGAGGTCTTGTGCCCTCTTTTGGATACAGAAAGAAGAGCTGGGGAGATAGCTCAGTGCTTAAGAGCTTTGCCTGCCCTTCCAAAGGTCAGAAGTTCGATTCCTGGCAACCACATAATTGCTCTCAAAAGGAGGTTTGGTGCCCTCTACTGGCAACAGAAGGAAGATGCAAGAGAGATGGCTCAATGGTTAAGAGAATTGCCTGCTCTTCCAACCTCCTGAATTCAATTCCAGGCAACCACATAATGGCTCACAACCATCTGCCATGAGGTCTTGTGCCCTCTTTTGGCTACAGTAAGAAGAGCTGGAGAGACAGCTCAGTGGTTAAGAGCATTGGTTGCCCTTCCAAAGGTCAGAAGTTCGATTCCAGGGAACCACGTAATTGCTCTCAAAAGGAGGTTGGGCGCCCTCTAGTGGCACCACAAGGAAGAGGCAGGAAAGATGGCTCTGTGGTAAAGAGCTTTGCCTGCTGAGTTTGATGAGGCCAAGAATAGACATAGAGTCGGGGCACAGGGCCAGGGCCCACGTTGTTGTGACTGAATGAGTCAAAAGCTCTTGTTAGGATGTTAAAGAGTCACAGCTCTATCACCATGAGCCAGCGTGCTTCAGAGACAACACCAAGGAGAGTAAGGCAAGATGGCTAGAAGAATAAAATATTGGCATGTTCATGTGCCAGAAGAAGAACTCATATCCAAGACAATCAAAGGACTACAAAAACCAGCAAAATGTTAACCTATTTAAAGCCAGAGAAACAATTTATCTAGACCTCCTCTATGAGGTACATGAATGGCCAATAGGTCCATGCAGACCCCTGTACTCCACACGTCAGGGAAATGGAGATGTGATCCACACACCACATTGACTAAAGCTGGTTTAGTAAAAGAAGTTGAAAAACGGGTTGGAGAGATGGCTCAGTGGTTAAGAGCATTGCCTGCTCTTCCAAAGGTCAGAAGTTCGATTCCTGGAAATCACATAATTGCTCTCAAAAGGAGGTTTGGTGCCCTCTACTGGCAACATAAGGAAGAGGCATGGGAGATGGCTCCGTGGTTAAGATCATTGCCTCCTCTTCCAACCTCCTGAATTCTATTCCAGGCAACCACATAATGGCTCACAACCATCTGCAATGAGGTCTTGTGCCCTCTTTTGGATACAAAAATAAGAGCTGGGGTGTTAGCTCAGTGGATAAGAGCTTTGGCTGCCCTTCCAAAGGTCAGAAGTTCCATTCCTGGCAATCCCATAATTGCTCTCAAAAGGTAGATTTGGTGCCCTTTACTGGCCAAAAAGAAGAGGCATGAGAGATGGTTCAGTGCTTAAGAGCATTGCCTGCTCTTAGAACCTCCTGAAATCAATTGCAGGCAACCACATAATGATTCACAACCATCTGCCATGAGGTCTTGTGCCCTCTTTTGGCTACAGTAAGAAAAGCTGGAGAGATAGGTCAGTGGTTAAGAACATTGGCTGCCCTTCCGAAGGTCAGAAGTTCGATTCCTGGCTACCAAAAATTGCTCTCAAAAGGAGGTTTGGCGCCCTCTAGTGGCACCACAAGGAAGAGGCAAGAGAGATGGCTCTGTGGTAAAGAGCATTGCCTGCTGAGTTTGATGAGACCACAGACAGACATAGAGTCAGGGCCAAGGGCCAGGGCCCGCGTTGTTGTGACTGAATGAGGCAAAAGCTTTTGTTAGGATGTTAAAGGCTCACAGCTCTGTCACCACGAGCCAGCGTGCTTCAGAGACAACACCAAGGAGAGTAAGGCAAGATGACTAGAAGAAGAAAATACAGGCATGTTCATGTTCCTGAAGAAGAACTCACATCCAAGACATCCAAAGGACGACAAACACCAGCAAAAGGTGTACCAATTTTAAGCCAGAGAAACAATTTATCTAGACCTCCTCTATGAGGTACACGAACGGCCAATAGGTCCACGGAGACCCCTGTACTCCACATGTTAGGGAAATGGAGATGTGATCCACACACCACATTGAGTAAACCTGGTTTAGTAAAAGAAGTTGAAAAACGGGTTGGAGAGATGGCTCAGTGGTTAAGAGCATTGCCTGCTCTTCCAAAGTTCAGAAGTTCGATTCCTGGGAATCACATAGTTGCTCTCAAAATGAGGTTTGGTGCCCTCTACTGGCAACAGAGGGGAGAGGCAGGAGAGATGGCTCAGTGGTTAAGAGCATTGCCTGCTCTTCCAAAGTTCAGAAGTTCGATTCCTGGAAATCACATAATTGCTCTCAAAATGAGGTTTGGTGCCCTCTACTGGCAACAGAAGGAAGAGGCAGGAGAGATGGCTCAGTGGTTAAGAGCATTGCCTGCTGAGGTTGATGAGGCCAAGTGGACACATACAGCCAGGGCCCACGTTGTTGTCTCAGAATCAGGCAACACATTTTGTTAGGATAATAAAGACTCACAGCTCTATCAGCATGAGCCTGCATGCTTCAGGGACACCACCAAGCAGAATGAGGAAAGATGGTTAGAAGAAGAAAATACAGGCATGTTCATGTTCCTTAAGAAGAACTCACATCCAAGACATCCAAAGGACGACAAACACCAGCAAAAGGTTTACCAATTTAAAGCCAGACAAACAATTTATCTAGACTTCATCTATGAGGTACGCGAACGGCCAATATGTCCATGGAGACCCCTGTACTCCACATGTTAGTGGAATGAAGATATGATCCACACACCACATTGAGTAAACCAGGTTTAGTTCAAGAAGTTGAAAAACGGGTTGGAGAGATGGCTCAGTGGTTAAGAACATTGCCTGCTCTTCCAACCTCCTGAACTGAATTCCAGGCAACCACATAATGGCTCACAACCATCTGCAATGAGGTCTTGTGCCCTCTTTTGGATACAGAAAGAAGAGCTGGGGAGATAGCTCAGTGGTTAAGAGCTTTGCCTGCCCTTCCAAAGGTCAGAAGTTCGATTCCTGGCAACCACATAATTGTCTCAAAAGGAGGTTTGGTGCCCTCTACTGGCAACAGAAGGAAGATGCAAGAGAGATGGCTCAATGGTTAAGAGAATTGCCTGCTCTTCCAACCTCCTGAATTCAATTCCAGGCAACCACATAATGGGTCACAACCATCTGCCATGAGGTCTTGTGCCCTCTTTTGGCTACAGTAAGAAGAGCTGGAGAGACAGCTCAGTGGTTAAGAGCATTGGTTGCCCTTCCAAAGGTCAGAAGTTCGATTCCAGGGAACCACGTAATTGCTCTCAAAAGGAGGTTTGGCGCCCTCTAGTGGCACCACAAGGAAGAGGCAGGAAAGATGGCTCTGTGGTAAAGAGCTTTGCCTGCTGAGTTTGATGAGGCCAAGAACAGACATAGAGTTGGGGCACAGGGCCAGGGCCCACGTTGTTGTGACTGAATGAGGCAAAAGCTCTTGTTAGGATGTTAAAGAGTCACAGCTCTATCACCATGAGCCAGCGTGCTTCAGAGACAACACCAAGGAGAGTAAGGCAAGATGGCTAGAAGAATAAAATATTGGCATGTTCATGTGCCAGAAGAAGAACTCATATCCAAGACAATCAAAGGACTACAAAAACCAGCAAAATGTTAACCTATTTAAAGCCAGAGAAACAATTTATCTAGACCTCCTCTATGAGGTACATGAATGGCCAATAGGTCCATGCAGACCCCTGTACTCCACACGTCAGGGAAATGGAGATGTGATCCACACACCACATTGACTAAAGCTGGTTTAGTAAAAGAAGTTGAAAAACGGGTTGGAGAGATGGCTCAGTGGTTAAGAGCATTGCCTGCTCTTCCAAAGGTCAGAAGTTCGATTCCTGGAAATCACATAATTGCTCTCAAAAGGAGGTTTGGTGCCCTCTACTGGCAACATAAGGAAGAGGCATGGGAGATGGCTCCGTGGTTAAGATCATTGCCTCCTCTTCCAACCTCCTGAATTCTATTCCAGGCAACCACATAATGGCTCACAACCATCTGCAATGAGGCCTTGTGCCCTCTTTTGGATACAAAAATAAGAGCTGGGGTGTTAGCTCAGTGGATAAGAGCTTTGGCTGCCCTTCCAAAGGTCAGAAGTTCCATTCCTGGCAATCCCATAATTGCTCTCAAAAGGTAGATTTGGTGCCCTTTACTGGCAAAAAAGAAGAGGCATGAGAGATGGTTCAGTGCTTAAGAGCATTGCCTGCTCTTAGAACCTCCTGAAATCAATTGCAGGCAACCACATAATGATTCACAACCATCTGCCATGAGGTCTTGTGCCCTCTTTTGGCTACAGTAAGAAAAGCTGGAGAGATAGGTCAGTGGTTAAGAACATTGGCTGCCCTTCCGAAGGTCAGAAGTTCGATTCCTGGCTACCAAATAATTGCTCTCAAAAGGAGGTTTGGCGCCCTCTAGTGGCACCACAAGGAAGAGGCAAGAGAGATGGCTCTGTGGTAAAGAGCATTGCCTGCTGAGTTTGATGAGACCACAGACAGACATAGAGTCAGGGCCAAGGGCCAGGGCCCGCGTTGTTGTGACTGAATGAGGCAAAAGCTTTTGTTAGGATGTTAAAGGCTCACAGCTCTATCACCACGAGCCAGCGTGCTTCAGAGACAACACCAAGGAGAGTTAGGCAAGATGACTAGAAGAAGAAAATACAGGCATGTTCATGTTCCTGAAGAAGAACTCACATCCAAGATATCCAAAGGACGACAAACACCAGCAAAAGGTGTACCAATTTTAAGCCAGAGAAACAATTTATCTAGACCTCCTCTATGAGGTACACGAATGGCCAATAGGTCCACGGAGACCCCTGTACTCCACATGTTAGGGAAATGGAGATGTGATCCACACACCACATTGAGTAAACCTGGTTTAGTAAAAGAAGTTGAAAAACGGGTTGGAGAGATGGCTCAGTGGTTAAGAGCATTGCCTGCTCTTCCAAAGGTCAGAAGTTCGATTCCTGGGAATCACATAGTTGCTCTCAAAATGAGGTTTGGTGCCCTCTACTGGCAACAGAGGGGAGAGGCAGGAGAGATGGCTCAGTGGTTAAGAGCATTGCCTGCTCTTCCAAAGTTCAGAAGTTCGATTCCTGGAAATCACATAATTGCTCTCAAAATGAGGTTTGGTGACCTCTACTGGCAACAGAAGGAAGAGGCAGGAGAGATGGCTCAGTGGTTAAGAGCATTGCCTGCTGAGGTTGATGAGGCCAAGTGGACACATACAGCCAGGGCCCACGTTGTTGTCTCAGAATCAGGCAAAACATTTTGTTAGGATAATAAAGACTCACAGCTCTATCAGCATGAGCCTGCATGCTTCAGGGACACCACCAAGCAGAATGAGGAAAGATGGTTAGAAGAAGAAAATACAGGCATGTTCATGTTCCTTAAGAAGAACTCACATCCAAGACATCCAAAGGACGACAAACACCAGCAAAAGGTTTACCAATTTAAAGCCAGACAAACAATTTATCTAGACTTCATCTATGAGGTACGCGAACGGCCAATATGTCCATGGAGACCCCTGTACTCCACATGTTAGTGGAATGCAGATATGATCCACACACCACATTGAGTAAACCAGGTTTAGTTCAAGAAGTTGAAAAACGGGTTGGAGAGATGGCTCAGTGGTTAAGAACATTGCCTGCTCTTCCAACCTCCTGATCTGAATTCCAGGCAACCACATAATGGCTCACAACCATCTGCAATGAGGTCTTGTGCCCTCTTTTGGATACAGAAAGAAGAGCTGGGGAGATAGCTCAGTGGTTAAGAGCTTTGCCTGCCCTTCCAAAGGACAGAAGTTCGATTCCTGGGAACCACGTAATTGCTCTCAAAAGGAGGTTTGTCGCCCTCTAGTGGCACCACAAGGAAGAGGCAGGAAAGATGGCTCTGTGTTAAAGAGCTTTGCCTGCTGAGTTTGATGAGGTCAAGAACAGACATAGAGTCGGGGCACAGGGCCAGGGCCCACGTTGTTGTGACTGAATGAGGCAAAAGCTCTTGTTAGGATGTTAAAGACTCACAGCTCTATCACCATGAGCCAGCGTGCTTCGGAGACAACACCAAGGAGAGTAAGGCAAGATGGCTAGAAGAAGAAAATATTGGCATGTTCATGTGCCTGAAGAAGAACTCATATCCAAGACAATCAAAGGACTACAAACACCAGCAAAATGTTAACCTATTTTAAAGCCAGAGAAACAATTTATCTAGACCTCCTCTATGAGGTACATGAATGGCCAATAGGTCCATGCAGACCCCTGTACTCCACACGTCAGGGAAATGGAGATGTGATCCACACACCACATTGACTAAAGCTGGTTTAGTAAAAGAAGTTGAAAAACGGGTTGGAGAGATTGCTCAGTGGTTAAGAGCATTGCCTGCTCTTCCAAAGGTCAGAAGTTCGATTCCTGGAAACACATAATTGCTCTCAAAAGGAGGTTTGGTGCCCTCTACTGGCAACATAAGGAAGAGGCATGAGAGATGTCTCCGTTGTTAAGATCATTGCCTCCTCTTCCAACCTCCTGAATTCAATTCCAGGCAACCACATAATGGCTCACAACCATCTGCAATGAGGTCTTGTGCCCTCTTTTGGATACAAAAATAAGAGCTGGGGTGTTAGCTCAGTGGATAAGAGCTTTGGCTGCCCTTCCAAAGGTCAGAAGTTCCATTCCTGGCAATCCCATAATTGCTCTCAAAAGGTAGATTTGGTGCCCTTTACTGGCCAAAAAGAAGAGGCATGAGAGATGGTTCAGTGCTTAAGAGCATTGCCTGCTCTTAGAACCTCCTGAAATCAATTGCAGGCAACCACATAATGATTCACAACCATCTGCCATGAGGTCTTGTGCCCTCTTTTGGCTACAGGAAGAAAAGCTGGAGAGATAGGTCAGTGGTTAAGAACATTGGCTGCCCTTCCGAAGGTCAGAAGTTCGATTCCTGGCTACCAAATAATTGCTCTCAAAAGGAGGTTTGGCGCCCTATCGTGGTACCACAAGGAAGAGGCAAGAGAGATGGCTCTGTGGTAAAGAGCATTGCCTGCTGAGTTTGATGAGACCACAGACAGACATAGAGTCAGGGCCAAGGGCCAGGGCCCGCGTTGTTGTGACTGAATGAGGCAAAAGCTTTTGTAGGATGTTAAAGGCTCACAGCTCTATCACCACGAGCCAGCGTGCTTCAGAGACAACACCAAGGAGAGTAAGGCAAGATGACTAGAAGAAGAAAATACAGGCATGTTCATGTTCCTGAAGAAGAACTCACATCCAAGACATCCAAAGGACGACAAACACCAGCAAAAGGTGTACCAATTTTAAGCCAGAGAAACAATTTATCTAGACCTCCTCTATGAGGTACACGAACGGCCAATAGGTCCACGGAGACCCCTGTACTCCACATGTCAGGGAAATGGAGATGTGATCCACACACCACATTGAGTAAACCTGGTTTAGTAAAAGAAGTTGAAAAACGGGTTGGAGAGATGGCTCAGTGGTTAAGAGCATTGCCTGCTCTTCCAAAGGTCAGAAGTTCGATTCCTGGGAATCACATAGTTGCTCTCAAAATGAGGTTTGGTGCCCTCTACTGGCAACAGAGGGGAGAGGCAGGAGAGATGGCTCAGTGGTTAAGAGCATTGCCTGCTGAGGTTGATGAGGCCAAGTGGACACATACAGCCAGGGCGCAAGTGGTTGTCTCAGAATTAGGCAACACATTTTGTTAGGATAATAAAGACTCACAGCTCTATCAGCATGAGCCTGCATGCTTCAGGGACACCACCAAGCAGAATGAGGAAAGATGGTTAGAAGAAGAAAATACAGGCATGTTCATGTTCCTTAAGAAGAACTCACATCCAAGACATCCAAAGGACGACAAACACCAGCAAAAGGTTTACCAATTTAAAGCCAGACAAACAATTTATCTAGACTTCATCTATGAGGTACGCGAACGGCCAATATGTCCATGGAGACCCCTGTACTCCACAATTTAGTGGAATGCAGATATGATCCACACACCACATTGAGTAAACCTGGTTTAGTTCAAGAAGTTGAAAAACGGGTTGGAGAGATGGCTCAGTGGTTAAGAGCATTGCCTGCTCTTCCAAAGGTCAGAAGTTCGATTCCTGGGAATCACATAGTTGCTCTCAAAATGAGGTTTGGTGCCCTCTACTGGCAACAGAGGGGAGAGGCAGGAGAGATGGCTCAGTGGTTAAGAGCATTGCCTGCTGAGGTTGATGAGGCCAAGTGGACACATACAGCCAGGGCCCACGTTGTTGTCTCAGAATCAGGCAACACATTTTGTTAGGATAATAAAGACTCACAGCTCTATCAGCATGAGCCTGCATGCTTCAGGGACACCACCAAGCAGAATGAGGAAAGATGGTTAGAAGAAGAAAATACAGGCATGTTCATGTTCCTTAAGAAGAACTCACATTCAAGACATCCAAAGGACGACAAACACAAGCAAAAGGTTTACCAATTCAAAGCCAGACAAACAATTTATCTAGACTTCATCTATGAGGTACGCGAACGGCCAATATGTCCATGGAGACTCCTGTACTCCACAATTTAGTGGAATGCAGATATGATCCACACACCACATTGAGTAAACCTGGTTTAGTTCAAGAAGTTGAAAAACGGGTTGGAGAGATGGCTCAGTGGTTAAGAACATTGCCTGCTCTTCCAACCTCCTGAACTGAATTCCACGCAACCACATAATGGCTCACAACCATCTGCAATGAGGTCTTGTGCCCTCTTTTGGATACAGAAAGAAGAGCTGGGGAGATAGCTCAGAGGTTAAGAGCTTTGCCTGCCCTTCCAAAGGTCAGAAGTTCGATTCCAGGCAACCACATAATTGCTCTCAAAAGGAGGTTTGGTGCCCTCTACTGGCAACAGAAGGAAGATGCAAGAGAGATGGCTCAATGGTTAAGAGAATTGCCTGCTCTTCCAACCTCCTGAATTCAATTCCAGGCAACCACATAATGGGTCACAACCATCTGCCATGAGGTCTTGTGCCCTCTTTTGGCTACAGTAAGAAGAGCTGGAGAGACAGCTCAGTGGTTAAGAGCATTGGTTGCCCTTCCAAAGGTCAGAAGTTCGATTCCTGGGAACCACGTAATTGCTCTCAAAAGGAGGTTTGGCGCCCTCTAGTGGCACCACAAGGAAGAGGCAGGAAACATGGCTCTGTGGTAAAGAGCTTTGCCTGCTGAGTTTGATGAGGCCAAGAACAGACATAGAGTCGGGGCACAGGGCCAGGGCCCACGTTGTTGTGACTGAATGAGGCAAAAGCTCTTGTTAGGATGTTAAAGACTCACAGCTCTATCACCATGAGCCAGCCTGCTTCAGAGACAACACCAAGGAGAGTAAGGCAAGATGGCTAGAAGAAGAAAATATTGGCATGTTCATGTGCCAGAAGAAGAACTCATATCCAAGACAATCAAAGGACTACAAACACCAGCAAAATGTTAACCTATTTAAAGCCAGAGAAACAATTTATCTAGACCTCCTCTATGAGGTACATGAATGGCCAATAGGTCCATGCAGACCCCTGTACTCCACACGTCAGGGAAATGGAGATGTGATCCACACACCACATTGACTAAAGCTGGTTTAGTAAAAGAAGTTGAAAAACGGGTTGGAGAGATGGCTCAGTGGTTAAGAGCATTGCCTGCTCTTCCAAAGGTCAGAAGTTCGATTCCTGGAAATCACATAATTGCTCTCAAAAGGAGGTTTGGTGCCCTCTACTGGCAACATAAGGAAGAGGCATGAGAGATGGCTCCGTGGTTAAGATCATTGCCTCCTCTTCCAACCTCCTGAATTCAATTCCAGGCAACCACATAATGGCTCACAACCATCTGCAATGAGGTCTTGTGCCCTCTTTTGGATACAAAAATAAGAGCTGGGGTGTTAGCTCAGTGGATAAGAGCTTTGGCTGCCCTTCCAAAGGTCAGAAGTTCCATTCCTGGCAATCCCATAATTGCTCTCAAAAGGTAGATTTGGTGCCCTTTACTGGCCAAAAAGAAGAGGCATGAGAGATGGTTCAGTGCTTAAGAGCATTGCCTGCTCTTAGAACCTCCTGAAATCAATTGCAGGCAACCACATAATGATTCACAACCATCTGCCATGAGGTCTTGTGCCCTCTTTTGGCTACAGTAAGAAAAGCTGGAGAGATAGGTCAGTGGTTAAGAACATTGGCTGCCCTTCCGAAGGTCAGAAGTTCGATTCCTGGCTACCAAATAATTGCTCTCAAAAGGAGGTTTGGCGCCCTCTAGTGGCACCACAAGGAAGAGGCAAGAGAGATGGCTCTGTGGTAAAGAGCATTGCCTGTTGAGTTTGATGAGACCACAGACAGACATAGAGTCAGGGCCAAGGGCCAGGGCCCGCGTTGTTGTGACTGAATGAGGCAAAAGCTTTTGTTAGGATGTTAAAGGCTCACAGCTCTATCACCACGAGCCAGCGTGCTTCAGAGACAACACCAAGGAGAGTAAGGCAAGATGACTAGAAGAAGAAAATACAGGCATGTTCATGTTCCTGAAGAAGAACTCACATCCAAGACATCCAAAGGACGACAAACACCAGCAAAAGGTGTACCAATTTTAAGCCAGAGAAACAATTTATCTAGACATCCTCTATGAGGTACACGAACGGCCAATAGGTCCACGGAGACCCCTGTACTCCACATGTTAGGGAAATGGAGATGTGATCCACACACCACATTGAGTAAACCTGGTTTAGTAAAAGAAGTTGAAAAACGGGTTGGAGAGATGGCTCAGTGGTTAAGAGCATTGCCTGCTCTTCCAAAGGTCAGAAGTTCGATTCCTGGGAATCACATAGTTGCTCTCAAAATGAGGTTTGGTGCCCTCTACTGGCAACAGAGGGGAGAGGCAGGAGAGATGGCTCAGTGGTTAAGAGCATTGCCTGCTCTTCCAAAGTTCAGAAGTTCGATTCCTGGAAATCACATAATTGCTCTCAAAATGAGGTTTGGTGCCCTCTACTGGCAACAGAAGGAAGAGGCAGGAGAGATGGCTCAGTGGTTAAGAGCATTGCCGGCTGAGGTTGATGAGGCCAAGTGGACACATACAGCCAGGGCCCACGTTGTTGTCTCAGAATCAGGCAACACATTTTGTTAGGATAATAAAGACTCACAGCTCTATCAGCATGAGCCTGCATGCTTCAGGGACACCACCAAGCAGAATGAGGAAAGATGGTTAGAAGAAGAAAATACAGGCATGTTCATGTTCCTTAAGAAGAACTCACATCCAAGACATCCAAAGGACGACAAACACCAGCAAAAGGTTTACCAATTTAAAGCCAGACAAACAATTTATCTAGACTTCATCTATGAGGTACGCGAACGGCCAATATGTCCATGGAGACCCCTGTACTCCACATGTTAGTGGAATGCAGATATGATCCACACACCACATTGAGTAAACCTGGTTTAGTTCAAGAAGTTGAAAAACGGGTTGGAGAGATGGCTCAGTGGTTAAGAACATTGCCTGCTCTTCCAACCTCCTGAACTGAATTCCAGGCAACCACATAATGGCTCACAACCATCTGCAATGAGGTCTTGTGCCCTCTTTTGGATACAGAAAGAAGAGCTGGGGAGATAGCTCAGTGCTTAAGAGCTTTGCCTGCCCTTCCAAAGGTCAGAAGTTCGATTCCTGGCAACCACATAATTGCTCTCAAAAGGAGGTTTGGTGCCCTCTACTGGCAACAGAAGGAAGATGCAAGAGAGATGGCTCAATGGTTAAGAGAATTGCCTGCTCTTCCAACCTCCTGAATTCAATTCCAGGCAACCACATAATGGCTCACAACCATCTGCCATGAGGTCTTGTGCCCTCTTTTGGCTACAGTAAGAAGAGCTGGAGAGACAGCTCAGTGGTTAAGAGCATTGGTTGCCCTTCCAAAGGTCAGAAGTTCGATTCCAGGGAACCACGTAATTGCTCTCAAAAGGAGGTTGGGCGCCCTCTAGTGGCACCACAAGGAAGAGGCAGGAAAGATGGCTCTGTGGTAAAGAGCTTTGCCTGCTGAGTTTGATGAGGCCAAGAATAGACATAGAGTCGGGGCACAGGGCCAGGGCCCACGTTGTTGTGACTGAATGAGGCAAAAGCTCTTGTTAGGATGTTAAAGAGTCACAGCTCTATCACCATGAGCCAGCGTGCTTCAGAGACAACACCAAGGAGAGTAAGGCAAGATGGCTAGAAGAAGAAAATATTGGCATGTTCATGTGCCTGAAGAACTCATATCCAAGACAATCAAAGGACTACAAAAACCAGCAAAATGTTAACCTATTTAAAGCCAGAGAAACAATTTATCTAGACCTCCTCTATGAGGTACATGAATGGCCAATAGGTCCATGCAGACCCCTGTACTCCACACGTCAGGGAAATGGAGATGTGATCCACACACCACATTGACTAAAGCTGGTTTAGTAAAAGAAGTTGAAAAACGGGTTGGAGAGATGGCTCAGTGGTTAAGAGCATTGCCTGCTCTTCCAAAGGTCAGAAGTTCGATTCCTGGAAATCACATAATTGCTCTCAAAAGGAGGTTTGGTGCCCTCTACTGGCAACATAAGGAAGAGGCATGGGAGATGGCTCCGTGGTTAAGATCATTGCCTCCTCTTCCAACCTCCTGAATTCTATTCCAGGCAACCACATAATGGCTCACAACCATCTGCAATGAGGTCTTGTGCCCTCTTTTGGATACAAAAATAAGAGCTGGGGTGTTAGCTCAGTGGATAAGAGCTTTGGCTGCCCTTCCAAAGGTCAGAAGTTCCATTCCTGGCAATCCCATAATTGCTCTCAAAAGGTAGATTTGGTGCCCTTTACTGGCCAAAAAGAAGAGGCATGAGAGATGGTTCAGTGCTTAAGAGCATTGCCTGCTCTTAGAACCTCCTGAAATCAATTGCAGGCAACCACATAATGATTCACAACCATCTGCCATGAGGTCTTGTGCCCTCTTTTGGCTACAGTAAGAAAAGCTGGAGAGATAGGTCAGTGGTTAAGAACATTGGCTGCCCTTCCGAAGGTCAGAAGTTCGATTCCTGGCTACCAAAAATTGCTCTCAAAAGGAGGTTTGGCGCCCTCTAGTGGCACCACAAGGAAGAGGCAAGAGAGATGGCTCTGTGGTAAAGAGCATTGCCTGCTGAGTTTGATGAGACCACAGACAGACATAGAGTCAGGGCCAAGGGCCAGGGCCCGCGTTGTTGTGACTGAATGAGGCAAAAGCTTTTGTTAGGATGTTAAAGGCTCACAGCTCTGTCACCACGAGCCAGCGTGCTTCAGAGACAACACCAAGGAGAGTAAGGCAAGATGACTAGAAGAAGAAAATACAGGCATGTTCATGTTCCTGAAGAAGAACTCACATCCAAGACATCCAAAGGACGACAAACACCAGCAAAAGGTGTACCAATTTTAAGCCAGAGAAACAATTTATCTAGACCTCCTCTATGAGGTACACGAACGGCCAATAGGTCCACGGAGACCCCTGTACTCCACATGTTAGGGAAATGGAGATGTGATCCACACACCACATTGAGTAAACCTGGTTTAGTAAAAGAAGTTGAAAAACGGGTTGGAGAGATGGCTCAGTGGTTAAGAGCATTGCCTGCTCTTCCAAAGTTCAGAAGTTCGATTCCTGGGAATCACATAGTTGCTCTCAAAATGAGGTTTGGTGCCCTCTACTGGCAACAGAGGGGAGAGGCAGGAGAGATGGCTCAGTGGTTAAGAGCATTGCCTGCTCTTCCAAAGTTCAGAAGTTCGATTCCTGGAAATCACATAATTGCTCTCAAAATGAGGTTTGGTGCCCTCTACTGGCAACAGAAGGAAGAGGCAGGAGAGATGGCTCAGTGGTTAAGAGCATTGCCTGCTGAGGTTGATGAGGCCAAGTGGACACATACAGCCAGGGCCCACGTTGTTGTCTCAGAATCAGGCAACACATTTTGTTAGGATAATAAAGACTCACAGCTCTATCAGCATGAGCCTGCATGCTTCAGGGACACCACCAAGCAGAATGAGGAAAGATGGTTAGAAGAAGAAAATACAGGCATGTTCATGTTCCTTAAGAAGAACTCACATCCAAGACATCCAAAGGACGACAAACACCAGCAAAAGGTTTACCAATTTAAAGCCAGACAAACAATTTATCTAGACTTCATCTATGAGGTTCGCGAACGGCCAATATGTCCATGGAGACCCCTGTACTCCACATGTTAGTGGAATGAAGATATGATCCACACACCACATTGAGTAAACCTGGTTTAGTTCAAGAAGTTGAAAAACGGGTTGGAGAGATGGCTCAGTGGTTAAGAACATTGCCTGCTCTTCCAACCTCCTGAACTGAATTCCAGGCAACCACATAATGGCTCACAACCATCTGCAATGAGGTCTTGTGCCCTCTTTTGGATACAGAAAGAAGAGCTGGGGAGATAGCTCAGTGGTTAAGAGCTTTGCCTGCCCTTCCAAAGGTCAGAAGTTCGATTCCTGGCAACCACATAATTGTCTCAAAAGGAGGTTTGGTGCCCTCTACTGGCAACAGAAGGAAGATGCAAGAGAGATGGCTCAATGGTTAAGAGAATTGCCTGCTCTTCCAACCTCCTGAATTCAATTCCAGGCAACCACATAATGGGTCACAACCATCTGCCATGAGGTCTTGTGCCCTCTTTTGGCTACAGTAAGAAGAGCTGGAGAGACAGCTCAGTGGTTAAGAGCATTGGTTGCCCTTCCAAAGGTCAGAAGTTCGATTCCAGGGAACCACGTAATTGCTCTCAAAAGGAGGTTTGGCGCCCTCTAGTGGCACCACAAGGAAGAGGCAGGAAAGATGGCTCTGTGGTAAAGAGCTTTGCCTGCTGAGTTTGATGAGGCCAAGAACAGACATAGAGTTGGGGCACAGGGCCAGGGCCCACGTTGTTGTGACTGAATGAGGCAAAAGCTCTTGTTAGGATGTTAAAGAGTCACAGCTCTATCACCATGAGCCAGCGTGCTTCAGAGACAACACCAAGGAGAGTAAGGCAAGATGGCTAGAAGAATAAAATATTGGCATGTTCATGTGCCAGAAGAAGAACTCATATCCAAGACAATCAAAGGACTACAAAAACCAGCAAAATGTTAACCTATTTAAAGCCAGAGAAACAATTTATCTAGACCTCCTCTATGAGGTACATGAATGGCCAATAGGTCCATGCAGACCCCTGTACTCCACACGTCAGGGAAATGGAGATGTGATCCACACACCACATTGACTAAAGCTGGTTTAGTAAAAGAAGTTGAAAAACGGGTTGGAGAGATGGCTCAGTGGTTAAGAGCATTGCCTGCTCTTCCAAAGGTCAGAAGTTCGATTCCTGGAAATCACATAATTGCTCTCAAAAGGAGGTTTGGTGCCCTCTACTGGCAACATAAGGAAGAGGCATGGGAGATGGCTCCGTGGTTAAGATCATTGCCTCCTCTTCCAACCTCCTGAATTCTATTCCAGGCAACCACATAATGGCTCACAACCATCTGCAATGAGGCCTTGTGCCCTCTTTTGGATACAAAAATAAGAGCTGGGGTGTTAGCTCAGTGGATAAGAGCTTTGGCTGCCCTTCCAAAGGTCAGAAGTTCCATTCCTGGCAATCCCATAATTGCTCTCAAAAGGTAGATTTGGTGCCCTTTACTGGCAAAAAAGAAGAGGCATGAGAGATGGTTCAGTGCTTAAGAGCATTGCCTGCTCTTAGAACCTCCTGAAATCAATTGCAGGCAACCACATAATGATTCACAACCATCTGCCATGAGGTCTTGTGCCCTCTTTTGGCTACAGTAAGAAAAGCTGGAGAGATAGGTCAGTGGTTAAGAACATTGGCTGCCCTTCCGAAGGTCAGAAGTTCGATTCCTGGCTACCAAATAATTGCTCTCAAAAGGAGGTTTGGCGCCCTCTAGTGGCACCACAAGGAAGAGGCAAGAGAGATGGCTCTGTGGTAAAGAGCATTGCCTGCTGAGTTTGATGAGACCACAGACAGACATAGAGTCAGGGCCAAGGGCCAGGGCCCGCGTTGTTGTGACTGAATGAGGCAAAAGCTTTTGTTAGGATGTTAAAGGCTCACAGCTCTATCACCACGAGCCAGCGTGCTTCAGAGACAACACCAAGGAGAGTTAGGCAAGATGACTAGAAGAAGAAAATACAGGCATGTTCATGTTCCTGAAGAAGAACTCACATCCAAGATATCCAAAGGACGACAAACACCAGCAAAAGGTGTACCAATTTTAAGCCAGAGAAACAATTTATCTAGACCTCCTCTATGAGGTACACGAATGGCCAATAGGTCCACGGAGACCCCTGTACTCCACATGTTAGGGAAATGGAGATGTGATCCACACACCACATTGAGTAAACCTGGTTTAGTAAAAGAAGTTGAAAAACGGGTTGGAGAGATGGCTCAGTGGTTAAGAGCATTGCCTGCTCTTCCAAAGGTCAGAAGTTCGATTCCTGGGAATCACATAGTTGCTCTCAAAATGAGGTTTGGTGCCCTCTACTGGCAACAGAGGGGAGAGGCAGGAGAGATGGCTCAGTGGTTAAGAGCATTGCCTGCTCTTCCAAAGTTCAGAAGTTCGATTCCTGGAAATCACATAATTGCTCTCAAAATGAGGTTTGGTGACCTCTACTGGCAACAGAAGGAAGAGGCAGGAGAGATGGCTCAGTGGTTAAGAGCATTGCCTGCTGAGGTTGATGAGGCCAAGTGGACACATACAGCCAGGGCCCACGTTGTTGTCTCAGAATCAGGCAAAACATTTTGTTAGGATAATAAAGACTCACAGCTCTATCAGCATGAGCCTGCATGCTTCAGGGACACCACCAAGCAGAATGAGGAAAGATGGTTAGAAGAAGAAAATACAGGCATGTTCATGTTCCTTAAGAAGAACTCACATCCAAGACATCCAAAGGACGACAAACACCAGCAAAAGGTTTACCAATTTAAAGCCAGACAAACAATTTATCTAGACTTCATCTATGAGGTACGCGAACGGCCAATATGTCCATGGAGACCCCTGTACTCCACATGTTAGTGGAATGCAGATATGATCCACACACCACATTGAGTAAACCAGGTTTAGTTCAAGAAGTTGAAAAACGGGTTGGAGAGATGGCTCAGTGGTTAAGAACATTGCCTGCTCTTCCAACCTCCTGATCTGAATTCCAGGCAACCACATAATGGCTCACAACCATCTGCAATGAGGTCTTGTGCCCTCTTTTGGATACAGAAAGAAGAGCTGGGGAGATAGCTCAGTGGTTAAGAGCTTTGCCTGCCCTTCCAAAGGACAGAAGTTCGATTCCTGGGAACCACGTAATTGCTCTCAAAAGGAGGTTTGTCGCCCTCTAGTGGCACCACAAGGAAGAGGCAGGAAAGATGGCTCTGTGTTAAAGAGCTTTGCCTGCTGAGTTTGATGAGGTCAAGAACAGACATAGAGTCGGGGCACAGGGCCAGGGCCCACGTTGTTGTGACTGAATGAGGCAAAAGCTCTTGTTAGGATGTTAAAGACTCACAGCTCTATCACCATGAGCCAGCGTGCTTCGGAGACAACACCAAGGAGAGTAAGGCAAGATGGCTAGAAGAAGAAAATATTGGCATGTTCATGTGCCTGAAGAAGAACTCATATCCAAGACAATCAAAGGACTACAAACACCAGCAAAATGTTAACCTATTTTAAAGCCAGAGAAACAATTTATCTAGACCTCCTCTATGAGGTACATGAATGGCCAATAGGTCCATGCAGACCCCTGTACTCCACACGTCAGGGAAATGGAGATGTGATCCACACACCACATTGACTAAAGCTGGTTTAGTAAAAGAAGTTGAAAAACGGGTTGGAGAGATTGCTCAGTGGTTAAGAGCATTGCCTGCTCTTCCAAAGGTCAGAAGTTCGATTCCTGGAAACACATAATTGCTCTCAAAAGGAGGTTTGGTGCCCTCTACTGGCAACATAAGGAAGAGGCATGAGAGATGTCTCCGTTGTTAAGATCATTGCCTCCTCTTCCAACCTCCTGAATTCAATTCCAGGCAACCACATAATGGCTCACAACCATCTGCAATGAGGTCTTGTGCCCTCTTTTGGATACAAAAATAAGAGCTGGGGTGTTAGCTCAGTGGATAAGAGCTTTGGCTGCCCTTCCAAAGGTCAGAAGTTCCATTCCTGGCAATCCCATAATTGCTCTCAAAAGGTAGATTTGGTGCCCTTTACTGGCCAAAAAGAAGAGGCATGAGAGATGGTTCAGTGCTTAAGAGCATTGCCTGCTCTTAGAACCTCCTGAAATCAATTGCAGGCAACCACATAATGATTCACAACCATCTGCCATGAGGTCTTGTGCCCTCTTTTGGCTACAGGAAGAAAAGCTGGAGAGATAGGTCAGTGGTTAAGAACATTGGCTGCCCTTCCGAAGGTCAGAAGTTCGATTCCTGGCTACCAAATAATTGCTCTCAAAAGGAGGTTTGGCGCCCTATCGTGGTACCACAAGGAAGAGGCAAGAGAGATGGCTCTGTGGTAAAGAGCATTGCCTGCTGAGTTTGATGAGACCACAGACAGACATAGAGTCAGGGCCAAGGGCCAGGGCCCGCGTTGTTGTGACTGAATGAGGCAAAAGCTTTTGTAGGATGTTAAAGGCTCACAGCTCTATCACCACGAGCCAGCGTGCTTCAGAGACAACACCAAGGAGAGTAAGGCAAGATGACTAGAAGAAGAAAATACAGGCATGTTCATGTTCCTGAAGAAGAACTCACATCCAAGACATCCAAAGGACGACAAACACCAGCAAAAGGTGTACCAATTTTAAGCCAGAGAAACAATTTATCTAGACCTCCTCTATGAGGTACACGAACGGCCAATAGGTCCACGGAGACCCCTGTACTCCACATGTCAGGGAAATGGAGATGTGATCCACACACCACATTGAGTAAACCTGGTTTAGTAAAAGAAGTTGAAAAACGGGTTGGAGAGATGGCTCAGTGGTTAAGAGCATTGCCTGCTCTTCCAAAGGTCAGAAGTTCGATTCCTGGGAATCACATAGTTGCTCTCAAAATGAGGTTTGGTGCCCTCTACTGGCAACAGAGGGGAGAGGCAGGAGAGATGGCTCAGTGGTTAAGAGCATTGCCTGCTGAGGTTGATGAGGCCAAGTGGACACATACAGCCAGGGCGCAAGTGGTTGTCTCAGAATTAGGCAACACATTTTGTTAGGATAATAAAGACTCACAGCTCTATCAGCATGAGCCTGCATGCTTCAGGGACACCACCAAGCAGAATGAGGAAAGATGGTTAGAAGAAGAAAATACAGGCATGTTCATGTTCCTTAAGAAGAACTCACATCCAAGACATCCAAAGGACGACAAACACCAGCAAAAGGTTTACCAATTTAAAGCCAGACAAACAATTTATCTAGACTTCATCTATGAGGTACGCGAACGGCCAATATGTCCATGGAGACCCCTGTACTCCACAATTTAGTGGAATGCAGATATGATCCACACACCACATTGAGTAAACCTGGTTTAGTTCAAGAAGTTGAAAAACGGGTTGGAGAGATGGCTCAGTGGTTAAGAGCATTGCCTGCTCTTCCAAAGGTCAGAAGTTCGATTCCTGGGAATCACATAGTTGCTCTCAAAATGAGGTTTGGTGCCCTCTACTGGCAACAGAGGGGAGAGGCAGGAGAGATGGCTCAGTGGTTAAGAGCATTGCCTGCTGAGGTTGATGAGGCCAAGTGGACACATACAGCCAGGGCCCACGTTGTTGTCTCAGAATCAGGCAACACATTTTGTTAGGATAATAAAGACTCACAGCTCTATCAGCATGAGCCTGCATGCTTCAGGGACACCACCAAGCAGAATGAGGAAAGATGGTTAGAAGAAGAAAATACAGGCATGTTCATGTTCCTTAAGAAGAACTCACATTCAAGACATCCAAAGGACGACAAACACAAGCAAAAGGTTTACCAATTCAAAGCCAGACAAACAATTTATCTAGACTTCATCTATGAGGTACGCGAACGGCCAATATGTCCATGGAGACTCCTGTACTCCACAATTTAGTGGAATGCAGATATGATCCACACACCACATTGAGTAAACCTGGTTTAGTTCAAGAAGTTGAAAAACGGGTTGGAGAGATGGCTCAGTGGTTAAGAACATTGCCTGCTCTTCCAACCTCCTGAACTGAATTCCACGCAACCACATAATGGCTCACAACCATCTGCAATGAGGTCTTGTGCCCTCTTTTGGATACAGAAAGAAGAGCTGGGGAGATAGCTCAGAGGTTAAGAGCTTTGCCTGCCCTTCCAAAGGTCAGAAGTTCGATTCCAGGCAACCACATAATTGCTCTCAAAAGGAGGTTTGGTGCCCTCTACTGGCAACAGAAGGAAGATGCAAGAGAGATGGCTCAATGGTTAAGAGAATTGCCTGCTCTTCCAACCTCCTGAATTCAATTCCAGGCAACCACATAATGGGTCACAACCATCTGCCATGAGGTCTTGTGCCCTCTTTTGGCTACAGTAAGAAGAGCTGGAGAGACAGCTCAGTGGTTAAGAGCATTGGTTGCCCTTCCAAAGGTCAGAAGTTCGATTCCTGGGAACCACGTAATTGCTCTCAAAAGGAGGTTTGGCGCCCTCTAGTGGCACCACAAGGAAGAGGCAGGAAACATGGCTCTGTGGTAAAGAGCTTTGCCTGCTGAGTTTGATGAGGCCAAGAACAGACATAGAGTCGGGGCACAGGGCCAGGGCCCACGTTGTTGTGACTGAATGAGGCAAAAGCTCTTGTTAGGATGTTAAAGACTCACAGCTCTATCACCATGAGCCAGCCTGCTTCAGAGACAACACCAAGGAGAGTAAGGCAAGATGGCTAGAAGAAGAAAATATTGGCATGTTCATGTGCCAGAAGAAGAACTCATATCCAAGACAATCAAAGGACTACAAACACCAGCAAAATGTTAACCTATTTAAAGCCAGAGAAACAATTTATCTAGACCTCCTCTATGAGGTACATGAATGGCCAATAGGTCCATGCAGACCCCTGTACTCCACACGTCAGGGAAATGGAGATGTGATCCACACACCACATTGACTAAAGCTGGTTTAGTAAAAGAAGTTGAAAAACGGGTTGGAGAGATGGCTCAGTGGTTAAGAGCATTGCCTGCTCTTCCAAAGGTCAGAAGTTCGATTCCTGGAAATCACATAATTGCTCTCAAAAGGAGGTTTGGTGCCCTCTACTGGCAACATAAGGAAGAGGCATGAGAGATGGCTCCGTGGTTAAGATCATTGCCTCCTCTTCCAACCTCCTGAATTCAATTCCAGGCAACCACATAATGGCTCACAACCATCTGCAATGAGGTCTTGTGCCCTCTTTTGGATACAAAAATAAGAGCTGGGGTGTTAGCTCAGTGGATAAGAGCTTTGGCTGCCCTTCCAAAGGTCAGAAGTTCCATTCCTGGCAATCCCATAATTGCTCTCAAAAGGTAGATTTGGTGCCCTTTACTGGCCAAAAAGAAGAGGCATGAGAGATGGTTCAGTGCTTAAGAGCATTGCCTGCTCTTAGAACCTCCTGAAATCAATTGCAGGCAACCACATAATGATTCACAACCATCTGCCATGAGGTCTTGTGCCCTCTTTTGGCTACAGTAAGAAAAGCTGGAGAGATAGGTCAGTGGTTAAGAACATTGGCTGCCCTTCCGAAGGTCAGAAGTTCGATTCCTGGCTACCAAATAATTGCTCTCAAAAGGAGGTTTGGCGCCCTCTAGTGGCACCACAAGGAAGAGGCAAGAGAGATGGCTCTGTGGTAAAGAGCATTGCCTGTTGAGTTTGATGAGACCACAGACAGACATAGAGTCAGGGCCAAGGGCCAGGGCCCGCGTTGTTGTGACTGAATGAGGCAAAAGCTTTTGTTAGGATGTTAAAGGCTCACAGCTCTATCACCACGAGCCAGCGTGCTTCAGAGACAACACCAAGGAGAGTAAGGCAAGATGACTAGAAGAAGAAAATACAGGCATGTTCATGTTCCTGAAGAAGAACTCACATCCAAGACATCCAAAGGACGACAAACACCAGCAAAAGGTGTACCAATTTTAAGCCAGAGAAACAATTTATCTAGACATCCTCTATGAGGTACACGAACGGCCAATAGGTCCACGGAGACCCCTGTACTCCACATGTTAGGGAAATGGAGATGTGATCCACACACCACATTGAGTAAACCTGGTTTAGTAAAAGAAGTTGAAAAACGGGTTGGAGAGATGGCTCAGTGGTTAAGAGCATTGCCTGCTCTTCCAAAGGTCAGAAGTTCGATTCCTGGGAATCACATAGTTGCTCTCAAAATGAGGTTTGGTGCCCTCTACTGGCAACAGAGGGGAGAGGCAGGAGAGATGGCTCAGTGGTTAAGAGCATTGCCTGCTCTTCCAAAGTTCAGAAGTTCGATTCCTGGAAATCACATAATTGCTCTCAAAATGAGGTTTGGTGCCCTCTACTGGCAACAGAAGGAAGAGGCAGGAGAGATGGCTCAGTGGTTAAGAGCATTGCCGGCTGAGGTTGATGAGGCCAAGTGGACACATACAGCCAGGGCCCACGTTGTTGTCTCAGAATCAGGCAACACATTTTGTTAGGATAATAAAGACTCACAGCTCTATCAGCATGAGCCTGCATGCTTCAGGGACACCACCAAGCAGAATGAGGAAAGATGGTTAGAAGAAGAAAATACAGGCATGTTCATGTTCCTTAAGAAGAACTCACATCCAAGACATCCAAAGGACGACAAACACCAGCAAAAGGTTTACCAATTTAAAGCCAGACAAACAATTTATCTAGACTTCATCTATGAGGTACGCGAACGGCCAATATGTCCATGGAGACCCCTGTACTCCACATGTTAGTGGAATGCAGATATGATCCACACACCACATTGAGTAAACCTGGTTTAGTTCAAGAAGTTGAAAAACGGGTTGGAGAGATGGCTCAGTGGTTAAGAACATTGCCTGCTCTTCCAACCTCCTGAACTGAATTCCAGGCAACCACATAATGGCTCACAACCATCTGCAATGAGGTCTTGTGCCCTCTTTTGGATACAGAAAGAAGAGCTGGGGAGATAGCTCAGTGCTTAAGAGCTTTGCCTGCCCTTCCAAAGGTCAGAAGTTCGATTCCTGGCAACCACATAATTGCTCTCAAAAGGAGGTTTGGTGCCCTCTACTGGCAACAGAAGGAAGATGCAAGAGAGATGGCTCAATGTTTAAGAGAATTGCCTGCTCTTCCAAATGTCAGAAGTTCGATTCCTGGAAATCACATAATTGCTCTCAAAAGGAGGTTTGGTGCCCTCTACTGGCAACAGAAGGAAGATGCAAGAGAGATGGCTCAATGGTTAAGAGAATTGCCTGCTCTTCCAACCTCCTGAATTCCATTCCAGGCGACCACATAATGGGTCACAACCTTCTGCCATGAGGTCTTGTGCCCTCTTTTGGCTACAGTAAGAAGAGCTGGAGAGACAGCTCAGTGGTTAAGAGCATTGTTTGCCCTTCCAAAGGTCAGAAGTTCGATTCCTGGGAACCACGTAATTGCTCTCAAAAGGAGGTTTGGCGCCCTCTAGTGGCAACAGAAGGAAGAGGCAGGAAAGATGGCTCTGTGGTAAAGAGCTCTGCCTGCTGAGTTTGATGAGGCCAAGAACAGACATAGAGTCGGGGCACAGGGCCAGGGCCCACGTTGTTGTGACTGAATGAGGCAAAAGCTCTTGTTAGGATGTAAAAGACTCACAACTCTATCACCATGAGCCAGCGTGCTTCAGAGACAACACCAAGGAGAGTAAGGCAAGATGGCTAGAAGAAGAAAATATTGGCATGTTCATGTGCCTGAAGAAGAACTCATATCCAAGACAATCAAAGGACTACAAACACCAGCAAAATGTTAACCTATTTAAAGCCAGAGAAACAATTTATCTAGACCTCCTCTATGAGGTACATGAATGGCCAATAGGTCCATGCAGACCCCTGTACTCCACACGTCAGGGAAATGGAGATGTGATCCACACACCACATTGACTAAAGCTGGTTTAGTAAAAGAAGTTGAAAAACGGGTTGGAGAGATGGCTCAGTGGTTAAGAGCATTGCCTGCTCTTCCAAAGGTCAGAAGTTCGATTCCTGGAAATCACATAATTGCTCTCAAAAGGAGGTTTGGTGCCCTCTACTGGCAACATAAGGAAGAGGCATGAGAGATGGCTCCGTGGTTAAGATCATTGCCTCCTCTTCCAACCTCCTGAATTCAATTCCAGTTAACCACATAATGGCTCACAACCATCTGCAATGAGGTCTTGTGCCCTCTTTTGGATACAAAAATAAGAGCTGGGGTGTTAGCTCAGTGGATAAGAGCTTTGGCTGCCCTTCCAAAGGTCAGAAGTTCCATTCCTGGCAATCCCATAATTGCTCTCAAAAGGTAGATTTGGTGCCCTTTACTGGCCAAAAAGAAGAGGCATGAGAGATGGTTCAGTGCTTAAGAGCATTGCCTGCTCTTAGAACCTCCTGAAATCAATTGCAGGCAACCACATAATGATTCACAACCATCTGCCATGAGGTCTTGTGCCCTCTTTTGGCTACAGTAAGAAAAGATGGAGAGATAGGTCAGTGGTTAAGAACATTGGCTGCCCTTCCCAAGGTCAGAAGTTCGATTCCTGGCTACCAAATAATTGCTCTCAAAAGGAGGTTTGGCGCCCTCTAGTGGCACCACAAGGAAGAGGCAAGAGAGATGGCTCTGTGGTAAAGAGCATTGCCTGCTGAGTTTGATGAGACCACAGACAGACATAGAGTCAGGGCCAAGGGCCAGGGCCCGCGTTGTTGTGACTGAATGAGGCAAAAGCTTTTGTTAGGATGTTAAAGGCTCACAGCTCTGTCACCACGAGCCGGCGTGCTTCAGAGACAACACCAAGGAGAGTAAGGCAAGATGACTAGAAGAAGAAAATACAGGCATGTTCATGTTCCTGAAGAAGAACTCACATCCAAGACATCCAAAGGACGACAAACACCAGCAAAAGGTGTACCAATTTTAAGCCAGAGAAACAATTTATCTAGACCTCCTCTATGAGGTACACGAACGGCCAATAGGTCCACGGAGACCCCTGTACTCCACATGTTAGGGAAATGGAGATGTGATCCACACACCACATTGAGTAAACCTGGTTTAGTAAAAGAAGTTGAAAAACGGGTTGGAGAGATGGCTCAGTGGTTAAGAGCATTGCCTGCTCTTCCAAAGGTCAGAAGTTCGATTCCTGGGAATCACATAGTTGCTCTCAAAATGAGGTTTGGTGCCCTCTACTGGCAACAGAGGGGAGAGGCAGGAGAGATGGCTCAGTGGTTAAGAGCATTGCCTGCTCTTCCAAAGTTCAGAAGTTCGATTCCTGGAAATCACATAATTGCTCTCAAAATGAGGTTTGGTGCCCTCTACTGGCAACAGAAGGAAGAGGCAGGAGAGATGGCTCAGTGGTTAAGAGCATTGCCGGCTGAGGTTGATGAGGCCAAGTGGACACATACAGCCAGGGCCCACGTTGTTCTCTCAGAATCAGGCAACACATTTTGTTAGGATAATAAAGACTCACAGCTCTATCAGCATGAGCCTGCATGCTTCAGGGACACCACCAAGCAGAATGAGGAAAGATGGTTAGAAGAAGAAAATACAGGCATGTTCATGTTCCTTAAGAAGAACTCACATCCAAGACATCCAAAGGATGACAAACACTAGCAAAAGGATTACCAATTTAAAGCCAGACAAACAATTTATCTAGACTTCATCTATGAGGTACGTGAACGGCCAATATGTCCATGGAGACCCCTGTACTCCACATGTTAGTGGAATGCAGATATGATCCACACACCACATTGAGTAAACCTGGTTTAGTTCAAGAAGTTGAAAAACGGGTTGGAGAGATGGCTCAGTGGTTAAGAACATTGCCTGCTCTTCCAACCTCCTGAACTGAATTCCAGGCAACCACATAATGGCTCACAACCATCTGCAATGAGGTCTTGTGCCCTCTTTTGGATACAGAAAGAAGAGCTGGGGAGATAGCTCATTGGTTAAGAGCTTTGCCTGCCCTTCCAAAGGTCAGAAGTTCGATTCCTGGCAACCACATAATTGCTCTCAAAAGGAGGTTTGGTGCCCTCTACTGGCAACAGAAGGAAGATGCAAGAGAGATGGCTCAATGGTTAAGAGAATTGCCTGCTCTTCCAACCTCCTGAATTCAATTCCAGGCAACCACATAATGGCTCACAACCATCTGCCATGAGGTCTTGTGCCCTCTTTTGGCTACAGTAAGAAGAGCTGGAGAGACAGCTCAGTGGTTAAGAGCATTGGTTGCCCTTCCAAAGGTCAGAAGTTCGATTCCAGGGAACCACGTAATTGCTCTCAAAAGGAGGTTGGGCGCCCTCTAGTGGCACCACAAGGAAGAGGCAGGAAAGATGGCTCTGTGGTAAAGAGCTTTGCCTGCTGAGTTTGATGAGGCCAAGAATAGACATAGAGTCGGGGCACAGGGCCAGGGCCCACGTTGTTGTGACTGAATGAGGCAAAAGCTCTTATTAGGATGTTAAAGAGTCACAGCTCTATCACCATGAGCCAGCGTGCTTCAGAGACAACACCAAGGAGAGTAAGGCAAGATGGCTGGAAGAAGAAAATATTGGCATGTTCATGTGCCTGAAGAACTCATATCCAAGACAATCAAAGGACTACAAAAACCAGCAAAATGTTAACCTATTTAAAGCCAGAGAAACAATTTATCTAGACCTCCTCTATGAGGTACATGAATGGCCAATAGGTCCATGCAGACCCCTGTACTCCACACGTCAGGGAAATGGAGATGTGATCCACACACCACATTGACTAAAGCTGGTTTAGTAAAAGAAGTTGAAAAACGGGTTGGAGAGATGGCTCAGTGGTTAAGAGCATTGCCTGCTCTTCCAAAGGTCAGAAGTTCGATTCCTGGAAATCACATAATTGCTCTCAAAAGGAGGTTTGGTACCCTCTACTGGCAACATAAGGAAGAGGCATGGGAGATGGCTCCGTGGTTAAGATCATTGCCTCCTCTTCCAACCTCCTGAATTCTATTCCAGGCAACCACATAATGGCTCACAACCATCTGCAATGAGGTCTTGTGCCCTCTTTTGGATACAAAAATAAGAGCTGGGGTGTTAGCTCAGTGGATAAGAGCTTTGGCTGCCCTTCCAAAGGTCAGAAGTTCCATTCCTGGCAATCCCATAATTGCTCTCAAAAGGTAGATTTGGTGCCCTTTACTGGCAAAAAAGAAGAGGCATGAGAGATGGTTCAGTGCTTAAGAGCATTGCCTGCTCTTAGAACCTCCTGAAATCAATTGCAGGCAACCACATAATGATTCACAACCATCTGCCATGAGGTCTTGTGCCCTCTTTTGGCTACAGTAAGAAAAGCTGGAGAGATAGGTCAGTGGTTAAGAACATTGGCTGCCCTTCCGAAGGTCAGAAGTTCGATTCCTGGCTACCAAAAATTGCTCTCAAAAGGAGGTTTGGCGCCCTCTAGTGGCACCACAAGGAAGAGGCAAGAGAGATGGCTCTGTGGTAAAGAGCATTGCCTGCTGAGTTTGATGAGACCACAGACAGACATAGAGTCAGGGCCAAGGGCCAGGGCCCGCGTTGTTGTGACTGAATGAGGCAAAAGCTTTTGTTAGGATGTTAAAGGCTCACAGCTCTGTCACCACGAGCCAGCGTGCTTCAGAGACAACACCAAGGAGAGTAAGGCAAGATGACTAGAAGAAGAAAATACAGGCATGTTCATGTTCCTGAAGAAGAACTCACATCCAAGACATCCAAAGGACGACAAACACCAGCAAAAGGTGTACCAATTTTAAGCCAGAGAAACAATTTATCTAGACCTCCTCTATGAGGTACACGAACGGCCAATAGGTCCACGGAGACCCCTGTACTCCACATGTTAGGGAAATGGAGATGTGATCCACACACCACATTGAGTAAACCTGGTTTAGTAAAAGAAGTTGAAAAACGGGTTGGAGAGATGGCTCAGTGGTTAAGAGCATTGCCTGCTCTTCCAAAGGTCAGAAGTTCGATTCCTGGGAATCACATAGTTGCTCTCAAAATGAGGTTTGGTGCCCTCTACTGGCAACAGAGGGGAGAGGCAGGAGAGATGGCTCAGTGGTTAAGAGCATTGCCTGCTCTTCCAAAGTTCAGAAGTTCGATTCCTGGAAATCACATAATTGCTCTCAAAATGAGGTTTGGTGCCCTCTACTGGCAACAGAAGGAAGAGGCAGGAGAGATGGCTCAGTGGTTAAGAGCATTGCCGGCTGAGGTTGATGAGGCCAAGTGGACACATACAGCCAGGGCCCACGTTGTTGTCTCAGAATCAGGCAACACATTTTGTTAGGATAATAAAGACTCACAGCTCTATCAGCATGAGCCTGCATGCTTCAGGGACACCACCAAGCAGAATGAGGAAAGATGGTTAGAAGAAGAAAATACAGGCATGTTCATGTTCCTTAAGAAGAACTCACATCCAAGACATCCAAAGGACGACAAACACCAGCAAAAGGTTTACCAATTTAAAGCCAGACAAACAATTTATCTAGACTTCATCTATGAGGTACGCGAACGGCCAATATGTCCATGGAGACCCCTGTACTCCACATGTTAGTGGAATGAAGATATAATCCACACACCACATTGAGTAAACCTGGTTTAGTTCAAGAAGTTGAAAAACGGGTTGGAGAGATGGCTCAGTGGTTAAGAACATTGCCTGCTCTTCCAACCTCCTGAACTGAATTCCAGGCAACCACATAATGGCTCACAACCATCTGCAATGAGGTCTTGTGCCCTCTTTTGGATACAGAAAGAAGAGCTGGGGAGATAGCTCAGTGGTTAAGAGCTTTGCCTGCCCTTCCAAAGGTCAGAAGTTCGATTCCTGGCAACCACATAATTGTCTCAAAAGGAGGTTTGGTGCCCTCTACTGGCAACAGAAGGAAGATGCAAGAGAGATGGCTCAATGGTTAAGAGAATTGCCTGCTCTTCCAACCTCCTGAATTCAATTCCAGGCAACCACATAATGGGTCACAACCATCTGCCATGAGGTCTTGTGCCCTCTTTTGGCTACAGTAAGAAGAGCTGGAGAGACAGCTCAGTGGTTAAGAGCATTGGTTGCCCTTCCAAAGGTCAGAAGTTCGATTCCTGGGAACCACGTAATTGCTCTCAAAAGGAGGTTTGGCGCCCTCTAGTGGCACCACAAGGAAGAGGCAGGAAACATGGCTCTGTGGTAAAGAGCTTTGCCTGCTGAGTTTGATGAGGCCAAGAACAGACATAGAGTCGGGGCACAGGGCCAGGGCCCACGTTGTTGTGACTGAATGAGGCAAAAGCTCTTGTTAGGATGTTAAAGACTCACAGCTCTATCACCATGAGCCAGCCTGCTTCAGAGACAACACCAAGGAGAGTAAGGCAAGATGGCTAGAAGAAGAAAATATTGGCATGTTCATGTGCCAGAAGAAGAACTCATATCCAAGACAATCAAAGGACTACAAACACCAGCAAAATGTTAACCTATTTAAAGCCAGAGAAACAATTTATCTAGACCTCCTCTATGAGGTACATGAATGGCCAATAGGTCCATGCAGACCCCTGTACTCCACACGTCAGGGAAATGGAGATGTGATCCACACACCACATTGACTAAAGCTGGTTTAGTAAAAGAAGTTGAAAAACGGGTTGGAGAGATGGCTCAGTGGTTAAGAGCATTGCCTGCTCTTCCAAAGGTCAGAAGTTCGATTCCTGGAAATCACATAATTGCTCTCAAAAGGAGGTTTGGTGCCCTCTACTGGCAACATAAGGAAGAGGCATGAGAGATGGCTCCGTGGTTAAGATCATTGCCTCCTCTTCCAACCTCCTGAATTCAATTCCAGGCAACCACATAATGGCTCACAACCATCTGCAATGAGGTCTTGTGCCCTCTTTTGGATACAAAAATAAGAGCTGGGGTGTTAGCTCAGTGGATAAGAGCTTTGGCTGCCCTTCCAAAGGTCAGAAGTTCCATTCCTGGCAATCCCATAATTGCTCTCAAAAGGTAGATTTGGTGCCCTTTACTGGCCAAAAAGAAGAGGCATGAGAGATGGTTCAGTGCTTAAGAGCATTGCCTGCTCTTAGAACCTCCTGAAATCAATTGCAGGCAACCACATAATGATTCACAACCATCTGCCATGAGGTCTTGTGCCCTCTTTTGGCTACAGTAAGAAAAGCTGGAGAGATAGGTCAGTGGTTAAGAACATTGGCTGCCCTTCCGAAGGTCAGAAGTTCGATTCCTGGCTACCAAATAATTGCTCTCAAAAGGAGGTTTGGCGCCCTCTAGTGGCACCACAAGGAAGAGGCAAGAGAGATGGCTCTGTGGTAAAGAGCATTGCCTGTTGAGTTTGATGAGACCACAGACAGACATAGAGTCAGGGCCAAGGGCCAGGGCCCGCGTTGTTGTGACTGAATGAGGCAAAAGCTTTTGTTAGGATGTTAAAGGCTCACAGCTCTATCACCACGAGCCAGCGTGCTTCAGAGACAACACCAAGGAGAGTAAGGCAAGATGACTAGAAGAAGAAAATACAGGCATGTTCATGTTCCTGAAGAAGAACTCACATCCAAGACATCCAAAGGACGACAAACACCAGCAAAAGGTGTACCAATTTTAAGCCAGAGAAACAATTTATCTAGACCTCCTCTATGAAATACACGAACGGCCAATAGGTCCACGGAGACCCCTGTACTCCACATGTTAGGGAAATGGAGATGTGATCCACACACCACATTGAGTAAACCTGGTTTAGTAAAAGAAGTTGAAAAACGGGTTGGAGAGATGGCTCAGTGGTTAAGAGCATTGCCTGCTCTTCCAAAGGTCAGAAGTTCGATTCCTGGGAATCACATAGTTGCTCTCAAAATGAGGTTTGGTGCCCTCTACTGGCAACAGAGGGGAGAGGCAGGAGAGATGGCTCAGTGGTTAAGAGCATTGCCTGCTCTTCCAAAGTTCAGAAGTTCGATTCCTGGAAATCACATAATTGCTCTCAAAATGAGGTTTGGTGCCCTCTACTGGCAACAGAAGGAAGAGGCAGGAGAGATGGCTCAGTGGTTAAGAGCATTGCCGGCTGAGGTTGATGAGGCCAAGTGGACACATACAGCCAGGGCCCACGTTGTTGTCTCAGAATCAGGCAACACATTTTGTTAGGATAATAAAGACTCACAGCTCTATCAGCATGAGCCTGCATGCTTCAGGGACACCACCAAGCAGAATGAGGAAAGATGGTTAGAAGAAGAAAATACAGGCATGTTCATGTTCCTTAAGAAGAACTCACATCCAAGACATCCAAAGGACGACAAACACCAGCAAAAGGTTTACCAATTTAAAGCCAGACAAACAATTTATCTAGACTTCATCTATGAGGTACGCGAACGGCCAATATGTCCATGGAGACCCCTGTACTCCACATGTTAGTGGAATGCAGATATGATCCACACACCACATTGAGTAAACCTGGTTTAGTTCAAGAAGTTGAAAAACGGGTTGGAGAGATGGCTCAGTGGTTAAGAACATTGCCTGCTCTTCCAACCTCCTGAAATGAATTCCAGGCAACCACATAATGGCTCACAACCATCTGCAATGAGGTCTTGTGCCCTCTTTTGGATACAGAAAGAAGAGCTGGGGAGATAGCTCAGTGCTTAAGAGCTTTGCCTGCCCTTCCAAAGGTCAGAAGTTCGATTCCTGGCAACCACATAATTGCTCTCAAAAGGAGGTTTGGTGCCCTCTACTGGCAACAGAAGGAAGATGCAAGAGAGATGGCTCAATGTTTAAGAGAATTGCCTGCTCTTCCAAATGTCAGAAGTTCGATTCCTGGAAATCACATAATTGCTCTCAAAAGGAGGTTTGGTGCCCTCTACTGTCAACAGAAGGAAGATGCAAGAGAGATGGCTCAATGGTTAAGAGAATTGCCTGCTCTTCCAACCTCCTGAATTCCATTCCAGGCGACCACATAATGGGTCACAACCTTCTGCCATGAGGTCTTGTGCCCTCTTTTGGCTACAGTAAGAAGAGCTGGAGAGACAGCTCAGTGGTTAAGAGCATTGTTTGCCCTTCCAAAGGTCAGAAGTTCGATTCCTGGGAACCACGTAATTGCTCTCAAAAGGAGGTTTGGCGCCCTCTAGTGGCAACAGAAGGAAGAGGCAGGAAAGATGGCTCTGTGGTAAAGAGCTCTGCCTGCTGAGTTTGATGAGGCCAAGAACAGACATAGAGTCGGGGCACAGGGCCAGGGCCCACGTTGTTGTGACTGAATGAGGCAAAAGCTCTTGTTAGGATGTAAAAGACTCACAACTCTATCACCATGAGCCAGCGTGCTTCAGAGACAACACCAAGGAGAGTAAGGCAAGATGGCTAGAAGAAGAAAATATTGGCATGTTCATGTGCCTGAAGAAGAACTCATATCCAAGACAATCAAAGGACTACAAACACCAGCAAAATGTTAACCTATTTAAAGCCAGAGAAACAATTTATCTAGACCTCCTCTATGAGGTACATGAATGGCCAATAGGTCCATGCAGACCCCTGTACTCCACACGTCAGGGAAATGGAGATGTGATCCACACACCACATTGACTAAAGCTGGTTTAGTAAAAGAAGTTGAAAAACGGGTTGGAGAGATGGCTCAGTGGTTAAGAGCATTGCCTGCTCTTCCAAAGGTCAGAAGTTCGATTCCTGGAAATCACATAATTGCTCTCAAAAGGAGGTTTGGTGCCCTCTACTGGCAACATAAGGAAGAGGCATGAGAGATGGCTCCGTGGTTAAGATCACTGCCTCCTCTTCCAACCTCCTGAATTCAATTCCAGTTAACCACATAATGGCTCACAACCATCTGCAATGAGGTCTTGTGCCCTCTTTTGGATACAAAAATAAGAGCTGGGGTGTTAGCTCAGTGGATAAGAGCTTTGGCTGCCCTTCCAAAGGTCAGAAGTTCCATTCCTGGCAATCCCATAATTGCTCTCAAAAGGTAGATTTGGTGCCCTTTACTGGCAAAAAAGAAGAGGCATGAGAGATGGTTCAGTGCTTAAGAGCATTGCCTGCTCTTAGAACCTCCTGAAATCAATTGCAGGCAACCACATAATGATTCACAACCATCTGCCATGAGGTCTTGTGCCCTCTTTTGGCTACAGTAAGAAAAGATGGAGAGATAGGTCAGTGGTTAAGAACATTGGCTGCCCTTCCGAAGGTCAGAAGTTCGATTCCTGGCTACCAAATAATTGCTCTCAAAAGGAGGTTTGGCGCCCTCTAGTGGCACCACAAGGAAGAGGCAAGAGAGATGGCTCTGTGGTAAAGAGCATTGCCTGCTGAGTTTGATGAGACCACAGACAGACATAGAGTCAGGGCCAAGGGCCAGGGCCCGCGTTGTTGTGACTGAATGAGGCAAAAGCTTTTGTTAGGATGTTAAAGGCTCACAGCTCTGTCACCACGAGCCGGCGTGCTTCAGAGACAACACCAAGGAGAGTAAGGCAAGATGACTAGAAGAAGAAAATACAGGCATGTTCATGTTCCTGAAGAAGAACTCACATCCAAGACATCCAAAGGACGACAAACACCAGCAAAAGGTGTACCAATTTTAAGCCAGAGAAACAATTTATCTAGACCTCCTCTATGAGGTACACGAACGGCCAATAGGTCCACGGAGACCCCTGTACTCCACATGTTAGGGAAATGGAGATGTGATCCACACACCACATTGAGTAAACCTGGTTTAGTAAAAGAAGTTGAAAAACGGGTTGGAGAGATGGCTCAGTGGTTAAGAGCATTGCCTGCTCTTCCAAAGGTCAGAAGTTCGATTCCTGGGAATCACATAGTTGCTCTCAAAATGAGGTTTGGTGCCCTCTACTGGCAACAGAGGGGAGAGGCAGGAGAGATGGCTCAGTGGTTAAGAGCATTGCCTGCTCTTCCAAAGTTCAGAAGTTCGATTCCTGGAAATCACATAATTGCTCTCAAAATGAGGTTTGGTGCCCTCTACTGGCAACAGAAGGAAGAGGCAGGAGAGATGGCTCAGTGGTTAAGAGCATTGCCGGCTGAGGTTGATGAGGCCAAGTGGACACATACAGCCAGGGCCCACGTTGTTCTCTCAGAATCAGGCAACACATTTTGTTAGGATAATAAAGACTCACAGCTCTATCAGCATGAGCCTGCATGCTTCAGGGACACCACCAAGCAGAATGAGGAAAGATGGTTAGAAGAAGAAAATACAGGCATGTTCATGTTCCTTAAGAAGAACTCACATCCAAGACATCCAAAGGATGACAAACACTAGCAAAAGGATTACCAATTTAAAGCCAGACAAACAATTTATCTAGACTTCATCTATGAGGTACGTGAACGGCCAATATGTCCATGGAGACCCCTGTACTCCACATGTTAGTGGAATGCAGATATGATCCACACACCACATTGAGTAAACCTGGTTTAGTTCAAGAAGTTGAAAAACGGGTTGGAGAGATGGCTCAGTGGTTAAGAACATTGCCTGCTCTTCCAACCTCCTGAACTGAATTCCAGGCAACCACATAATGGCTCACAACCATCTGCAATGAGGTCTTGTGCCCTCTTTTGGATACAGAAAGAAGAGCTGGGGAGATAGCTCATTGGTTAAGAGCTTTGCCTGCCCTTCCAAAGGTCAGAAGTTCGATTCCTGGCAACCACATAATTGCTCTCAAAAGGAGGTTTGGTGCCCTCTACTGGCAACAGAAGGAAGATGCAAGAGAGATGGCTCAATGGTTAAGAGAATTGCCTGCTCTTCCAACCTCCTGAATTCAATTCCAGGCAACCACATAATGGCTCACAACCATCTGCCATGAGGTCTTGTGCCCTCTTTTGGCTACAGTAAGAAGAGCTGGAGAGACAGCTCAGTGGTTAAGAGCATTGGTTGCCCTTCCAAAGGTCAGAAGTTCGATTCCAGGGAACCACGTAATTGCTCTCAAAAGGAGGTTGGGCGCCCTCTAGTGGCACCACAAGGAAGAGGCAGGAAAGATGGCTCTGTGGTAAAGAGCTTTGCCTGCTGAGTTTGATGAGGCCAAGAATAGACATAGAGTCGGGGCACAGGGCCAGGGCCCACGTTGTTGTGACTGAATGAGGCAAAAGCTCTTATTAGGATGTTAAAGAGTCACAGCTCTATCACCATGAGCCAGCGTGCTTCAGAGACAACACCAAGGAGAGTAAGGCAAGATGGCTGGAAGAAGAAAATATTGGCATGTTCATGTGCCTGAAGAACTCATATCCAAGACAATCAAAGGACTACAAAAACCAGCAAAATGTTAACCTATTTAAAGCCAGAGAAACAATTTATCTAGACCTCCTCTATGAGGTACATGAATGGCCAATAGGTCCATGCAGACCCCTGTACTCCACACGTCAGGGAAATGGAGATGTGATCCACACACCACATTGACTAAAGCTGGTTTAGTAAAAGAAGTTGAAAAACGGGTTGGAGAGATGGCTCAGTGGTTAAGAGCATTGCCTGCTCTTCCAAAGGTCAGAAGTTCGATTCCTGGAAATCACATAATTGCTCTCAAAAGGAGGTTTGGTACCCTCTACTGGCAACATAAGGAAGAGGCATGGGAGATGGCTCCGTGGTTAAGATCATTGCCTCCTCTTCCAACCTCCTGAATTCTATTCCAGGCAACCACATAATGGCTCACAACCATCTGCAATGAGGTCTTGTGCCCTCTTTTGGATACAAAAATAAGAGCTGGGGTGTTAGCTCAGTGGATAAGAGCTTTGGCTGCCCTTCCAAAGGTCAGAAGTTCCATTCCTGGCAATCCCATAATTGCTCTCAAAAGGTAGATTTGGTGCCCTTTACTGGCAAAAAAGAAGAGGCATGAGAGATGGTTCAGTGCTTAAGAGCATTGCCTGCTCTTAGAACCTCCTGAAATCAATTGCAGGCAACCACATAATGATTCACAACCATCTGCCATGAGGTCTTGTGCCCTCTTTTGGCTACAGTAAGAAAAGCTGGAGAGATAGGTCAGTGGTTAAGAACATTGGCTGCCCTTCCGAAGGTCAGAAGTTCGATTCCTGGCTACCAAAAATTGCTCTCAAAAGGAGGTTTGGCGCCCTCTAGTGGCACCACAAGGAAGAGGCAAGAGAGATGGCTCTGTGGTAAAGAGCATTGCCTGCTGAGTTTGATGAGACCACAGACAGACATAGAGTCAGGGCCAAGGGCCAGGGCCCGCGTTGTTGTGACTGAATGAGGCAAAAGCTTTTGTTAGGATGTTAAAGGCTCACAGCTCTGTCACCACGAGCCAGCGTGCTTCAGAGACAACACCAAGGAGAGTAAGGCAAGATGACTAGAAGAAGAAAATACAGGCATGTTCATGTTCCTGAAGAAGAACTCACATCCAAGACATCCAAAGGACGACAAACACCAGCAAAAGGTGTACCAATTTTAAGCCAGAGAAACAATTTATCTAGACCTCCTCTATGAGGTACACGAACGGCCAATAGGTCCACGGAGACCCCTGTACTCCACATGTTAGGGAAATGGAGATGTGATCCACACACCACATTGAGTAAACCTGGTTTAGTAAAAGAAGTTGAAAAACGGGTTGGAGAGATGGCTCAGTGGTTAAGAGCATTGCCTGCTCTTCCAAAGGTCAGAAGTTCGATTCCTGGGAATCACATAGTTGCTCTCAAAATGAGGTTTGGTGCCCTCTACTGGCAACAGAGGGGAGAGGCAGGAGAGATGGCTCAGTGGTTAAGAGCATTGCCTGCTCTTCCAAAGTTCAGAAGTTCGATTCCTGGAAATCACATAATTGCTCTCAAAATGAGGTTTGGTGCCCTCTACTGGCAACAGAAGGAAGAGGCAGGAGAGATGGCTCAGTGGTTAAGAGCATTGCCGGCTGAGGTTGATGAGGCCAAGTGGACACATACAGCCAGGGCCCACGTTGTTGTCTCAGAATCAGGCAACACATTTTGTTAGGATAATAAAGACTCACAGCTCTATCAGCATGAGCCTGCATGCTTCAGGGACACCACCAAGCAGAATGAGGAAAGATGGTTAGAAGAAGAAAATACAGGCATGTTCATGTTCCTTAAGAAGAACTCACATCCAAGACATCCAAAGGACGACAAACACCAGCAAAAGGTTTACCAATTTAAAGCCAGACAAACAATTTATCTAGACTTCATCTATGAGGTACGCGAACGGCCAATATGTCCATGGAGACCCCTGTACTCCACATGTTAGTGGAATGCAGATATGATCCACACACCACATTGAGTAAACCTGGTTTAGTTCAAGAAGTTGAAAAACGGGTTGGAGAGATGGCTCAGTGGTTAAGAACATTGCCTGCTCTTCCAACCTCCTGAACTGAATTCCAGGCAACCACATAATGGCTCACAACCATCTGCAATGAGGTCTTGTGCCCTCTTTTGGATACAGAAAGAAGAGCTGGGGAGATAGCTCAGTGGTTAAGAGCTTTGCCTGCCCTTCCAAAGGTCAGAAGTTCGATTCCTGGCAACCACATAATTGTCTCAAAAGGAGGTTTGGTGCCCTCTACTGGCAACAGAAGGAAGATGCAAGAGAGATGGCTCAATGGTTAAGAGAATTGCCTGCTCTTCCAACCTCCTGAATTCAATTCCAGGCAACCACATAATGGCTCACAACCATCTGCCATGAGGTCTTGTGCCCTCTTTTGGCTACAGTAAGAAGAGCTGGAGAGACAGCTCAGTGGTTAAGAGCATTGGTTGCCCTTCCAAAGGTCAGAAGTTTGATTCCTGGGAACCACGTAATTGCTCTCAAAAGGAGGTTTGTCGCCCTCTAGTGGCACCACAAGGAAGAGGCAGGAAAGATGGCTCTGTGGTAAAGAGCTTTGCCTGCTGAGTTTGATGAGGCCAAGAACAGACATAGAGTTGGGGCACAGGGCCAGGGCCCACGTTGTTGTGACTGAATGAGGCAAAAGCTCTTGTTAGGATGTTAAAGAGTCACAGCTCTATCACCATGAGCCAGCGTGCTTCAGAGACAACACCAAGGAGAGTAAGGCAAGATGGCTAGAAGAAGAAAATATTGGCATGTTCATGTGCCTGAAGAACTCATATCCAAGACAATCAAAGGACTACAAAAACCAGCAAAATGTTAACCTATTTAAAGCCAGAGAAACAATTTATCTAGACCACCTCTATGAGGTACATGAATGGCCAATAGGTCCATGCAGACCCCTGTACTCCACACGTCAGGGAAATGGAGATGTGATCCACACACCACATTGACTAAAGCTGGTTTAGTAAAAGAAGTTGAAAAACGGGTTGGAGAGATGGCTCAGTGGTTAAGAGCATTGCCTGCTCTTCCAAAGGTCAGAAGTTCGATTCCTGGAAATCACATAATTGCTCTCAAAAGGAGGTTTGGTGCCCTCTACTGGCAACATAAGGAAGAGGCATGGGAGATGGCTCCGTGGTTAAGATCATTGCCTCCTCTTCCAACCTCCTGAATTCTATTCCAGGCAACCACATAATGGCTCACAACCATCCGCAATGAGGTCTTGTGCCCTCTTTTGGATACAAAAATAAGAGCTGGGGTGTTAGCTCAGTGGATAAGAGCTTTGGCTGCCCTTCCAAAGGTCAGAAGTTCCATTCCTGGCAATCCCATAATTGCTCTCAAAAGGTAGATTTGGTGCCCTTTACTGGCCAAAAAGAAGAGGCATGAGAGATGGTTCAGTGCTTAAGAGCATTGCCTGCTCTTAGAACCTCCTGAAATCAATTGCAGGCAACCACATAATGATTCACAACCATCTGCCATGAGGTCTTGTGCCCTCTTTTGGCTACAGTAAGAAAAGCTGGAGAGATAGGTCAGTGGTTAAGAACATTGGCTGCCCTTCCGAAGGTCAGAAGTTCGATTCCTGGCTACCAAATAATTGCTCTCAAAAGGAGGTTTGGCGCCCTCTAGTGGCACCACAAGGAAGAGGCAAGAGAGATGGCTCTGTGGTAAAGAGCATTGCCTGTTGAGTTTGATGAGACCACAGACAGACATAGAGTCAGGGCCAAGGGCCAGGGCCCGCGTTGTTGTGACTGAATGAGGCAAAAGCTTTTGTTAGGATGTTAAAGGCTCACAGCTCTATCACCACGAGCCAGCGTGCTTCAGAGACAACACCAAGGAGAGTAAGGCAAGATGACTAGAAGAAGAAAATACAGGCATGTTCATGTTCCTGAAGAAGAACTCACATCCAAGACATCCAAAGGACGACAAACACCAGCAAAAGGTGTACCAATTTTAAGCCAGAGAAACAATTTATCTAGACCTCCTCTATGAGGTACACGAACGGCCAATAGGTCCACGGAGACCCCTGTACTCCACATGTTAGGGAAATGGAGATGTGATCCACACACCACATTGAGTAAACCTGGTTTAGTAAAAGAAGTTGAAAAACGGGTTGGAGAGATGGCTCAGTGGTTAAGAGCATTGCCTGCTCTTCCAAAGGTCAGAAGTTCGATTCCTGGGAATCACATAGTTGCTCTCAAAATGAGGTTTGGTGCCCTCTACTGGCAACAGAGGGGAGAGGCAGGAGAGATGGCTCAGTGGTTAAGAGCATTGCCTGCTCTTCCAAAGTTCAGAAGTTCGATTCCTGGAAATCACATAATTGCTCTCAAAATGAGGTTTGGTGCCCTCTACTGGCAACAGAAGGAAGAGGCAGGAGAGATGGCTCAGTGGTTAAGAGCATTGCCGGCTGAGGTTGATGAGGCCAAGTGGACACATACAGCCAGGGCCCACGTTGTTGTCTCAGAATCAGGCAACACATTTTGTTAGGATAATAAAGACTCACAGCTCTATCAGCATGAGCCTGCATGCTTCAGGGACACCACCAAGCAGAATGAGGAAAGATGGTTAGAAGAAGAAAATACAGGCATGTTCATGTTCCTTAAGAAGAACTCACATCCAAGACATCCAAAGGACGACAAACACCAGCAAAAGGTTTACCAATTTAAAGCCAGACAAACAATTTATCTAGACTTCATCTATGAGGTACGCGAACGGCCAATATGTCCATGGAGACCCCTGTACTCCACATGTTAGTGGAATGCAGATATGATCCACACACCACATTGAGTAAACCTGGTTTAGTTCAAGAAGTTGAAAAACGGGTTGGAGAGATGGCTCAGTGGTTAAGAACATTGCCTGCTCTTCCAACCTCCTGAACTGAATTCCAGGCAACCACATAATGGCTCACAACCATCTGCAATGAGGTCTTGTGCCCTCTTTTGGATACAGAAAGAAGAGCTGGGGAGATAGCTCAGTGCTTAAGAGCTTTGCCTGCCCTTCCAAAGGTCAGAAGTTCGATTCCTGGCAACCACATAATTGCTCTCAAAAGGAGGTTTGGTGCCCTCTACTGGCAACAGAAGGAAGATGCAAGAGAGATGGCTCAATGTTTAAGAGAATTGCCTGCTCTTCCAAATGTCAGAAGTTCGATTCCTGGAAATCACATAATTGCTCTCAAAAGGAGGTTTGGTGCCCTCTACTGGCAACAGAAGGAAGATGCAAGAGAGATGGCTCAATGGTTAAGAGAATTGCCTGCTCTTCCAACCTCCTGAATTCCATTCCAGGCGACCACATAATGGGTCACAACCTTCTGCCATGAGGTCTTGTGCCCTCTTTTGGCTACAGTAAGAAGAGCTGGAGAGACAGCTCAGTGGTTAAGAGCATTGTTTGCCCTTCCAAAGGTCAGAAGTTCGATTCCTGGGAACCACGTAATTGCTCTCAAAAGGAGGTTTGGCGCCCTCTAGTGGCAACAGAAGGAAGAGGCAGGAAAGATGGCTCTGTGGTAAAGAGCTCTGCCTGCTGAGTTTGATGAGGCCAAGAACAGACATAGAGTCGGGGCACAGGGCCAGGGCCCACGTTGTTGTGACTGAATGAGGCAAAAGCTCTTGTTAGGATGTAAAAGACTCACAACTCTATCACCATGAGCCAGCGTGCTTCAGAGACAACACCAAGGAGAGTAAGGCAAGATGGCTAGAAGAAGAAAATATTGGCATGTTCATGTGCCTGAAGAAGAACTCATATCCAAGACAATCAAAGGACTACAAACACCAGCAAAATGTTAACCTATTTAAAGCCAGAGAAACAATTTATCTAGACCTCCTCTATGAGGTACATGAATGGCCAATAGGTCCATGCAGACCCCTGTACTCCACACGTCAGGGAAATGGAGATGTGATCCACACACCACATTGACTAAAGCTGGTTTAGTAAAAGAAGTTGAAAAACGGGTTGGAGAGATGGCTCAGTGGTTAAGAGCATTGCCTGCTCTTCCAAAGGTCAGAAGTTCGATTCCTGGAAATCACATAATTGCTCTCAAAAGGAGGTTTGGTGCCCTCTACTGGCAACATAAGGAAGAGGCATGAGAGATGGCTCCGTGGTTAAGATCACTGCCTCCTCTTCCAACCTCCTGAATTCAATTCCAGTTAACCACATAATGGCTCACAACCATCTGCAATGAGGTCTTGTGCCCTCTTTTGGATACAAAAATAAGAGCTGGGGTGTTAGCTCAGTGGATAAGAGCTTTGGCTGCCCTTCCAAAGGTCAGAAGTTCCATTCCTGGCAATCCCATAATTGCTCTCAAAAGGTAGATTTGGTGCCCTTTACTGGCAAAAAAGAAGAGGCATGAGAGATGGTTCAGTGCTTAAGAGCATTGCCTGCTCTTAGAACCTCCTGAAATCAATTGCAGGCAACCACATAATGATTCACAACCATCTGCCATGAGGTCTTGTGCCCTCTTTTGGCTACAGTAAGAAAAGATGGAGAGATAGGTCAGTGGTTAAGAACATTGGCTGCCCTTCCGAAGGTCAGAAGTTCGATTCCTGGCTACCAAATAATTGCTCTCAAAAGGAGGTTTGGCGCCCTCTAGTGGCACCACAAGGAAGAGGCAAGAGAGATGGCTCTGTGGTAAAGAGCATTGCCTGCTGAGTTTGATGAGACCACAGACAGACATAGAGTCAGGGCCAAGGGCCAGGGCCCGCGTTGTTGTGACTGAATGAGGCAAAAGCTTTTGTTAGGATGTTAAAGGCTCACAGCTCTGTCACCACGAGCCGGCGTGCTTCAGAGACAACACCAAGGAGAGTAAGGCAAGATGACTAGAAGAAGAAAATACAGGCATGTTCATGTTCCTGAAGAAGAACTCACATCCAAGACATCCAAAGGACGACAAACACCAGCAAAAGGTGTACCAATTTTAAGCCAGAGAAACAATTTATCTAGACCTCCTCTATGAGGTACACGAACGGCCAATAGGTCCACGGAGACCCCTGTACTCCACATGTTAGGGAAATGGAGATGTGATCCACACACCACATTGAGTAAACCTGGTTTAGTAAAAGAAGTTGAAAAACGGGTTGGAGAGATGGCTCAGTGGTTAAGAGCATTGCCTGCTCTTCCAAAGGTCAGAAGTTCGATTCCTGGGAATCACATAGTTGCTCTCAAAATGAGGTTTGGTGCCCTCTACTGGCAACAGAGGGGAGAGGCAGGAGAGATGGCTCAGTGGTTAAGAGCATTGCCTGCTCTTCCAAAGTTCAGAAGTTCGATTCCTGGAAATCACATAATTGCTCTCAAAATGAGGTTTGGTGCCCTCTACTGGCAACAGAAGGAAGAGGCAGGAGAGATGGCTCAGTGGTTAAGAGCATTGCCGGCTGAGGTTGATGAGGCCAAGTGGACACATACAGCCAGGGCCCACGTTGTTCTCTCAGAATCAGGCAACACATTTTGTTAGGATAATAAAGACTCACAGCTCTATCAGCATGAGCCTGCATGCTTCAGGGACACCACCAAGCAGAATGAGGAAAGATGGTTAGAAGAAGAAAATACAGGCATGTTCATGTTCCTTAAGAAGAACTCACATCCAAGACATCCAAAGGATGACAAACACTAGCAAAAGGATTACCAATTTAAAGCCAGACAAACAATTTATCTAGACTTCATCTATGAGGTACGTGAACGGCCAATATGTCCATGGAGACCCCTGTACTCCACATGTTAGTGGAATGCAGATATGATCCACACACCACATTGAGTAAACCTGGTTTAGTTCAAGAAGTTGAAAAACGGGTTGGAGAGATGGCTCAGTGGTTAAGAACATTGCCTGCTCTTCCAACCTCCTGAACTGAATTCCAGGCAACCACATAATGGCTCACAACCATCTGCAATGAGGTCTTGTGCCCTCTTTTGGATACAGAAAGAAGAGCTGGGGAGATAGCTCATTGGTTAAGAGCTTTGCCTGCCCTTCCAAAGGTCAGAAGTTCGATTCCTGGCAACCACATAATTGCTCTCAAAAGGAGGTTTGGTGCCCTCTACTGGCAACAGAAGGAAGATGCAAGAGAGATGGCTCAATGGTTAAGAGAATTGCCTGCTCTTCCAACCTCCTGAATTCAATTCCAGGCAACCACATAATGGCTCACAACCATCTGCCATGAGGTCTTGTGCCCTCTTTTGGCTACAGTAAGAAGAGCTGGAGAGACAGCTCAGTGGTTAAGAGCATTGGTTGCCCTTCCAAAGGTCAGAAGTTCGATTCCAGGGAACCACGTAATTGCTCTCAAAAGGAGGTTGGGCGCCCTCTAGTGGCACCACAAGGAAGAGGCAGGAAAGATGGCTCTGTGGTAAAGAGCTTTGCCTGCTGAGTTTGATGAGGCCAAGAATAGACATAGAGTCGGGGCACAGGGCCAGGGCCCACGTTGTTGTGACTGAATGAGGCAAAAGCTCTTATTAGGATGTTAAAGAGTCACAGCTCTATCACCATGAGCCAGCGTGCTTCAGAGACAACACCAAGGAGAGTAAGGCAAGATGGCTGGAAGAAGAAAATATTGGCATGTTCATGTGCCTGAAGAACTCATATCCAAGACAATCAAAGGACTACAAAAACCAGCAAAATGTTAACCTATTTAAAGCCAGAGAAACAATTTATCTAGACCTCCTCTATGAGGTACATGAATGGCCAATAGGTCCATGCAGACCCCTGTACTCCACACGTCAGGGAAATGGAGATGTGATCCACACACCACATTGACTAAAGCTGGTTTAGTAAAAGAAGTTGAAAAACGGGTTGGAGAGATGGCTCAGTGGTTAAGAGCATTGCCTGCTCTTCCAAAGGTCAGAAGTTCGATTCCTGGAAATCACATAATTGCTCTCAAAAGGAGGTTTGGTACCCTCTACTGGCAACATAAGGAAGAGGCATGGGAGATGGCTCCGTGGTTAAGATCATTGCCTCCTCTTCCAACCTCCTGAATTCTATTCCAGGCAACCACATAATGGCTCACAACCATCTGCAATGAGGTCTTGTGCCCTCTTTTGGATACAAAAATAAGAGCTGGGGTGTTAGCTCAGTGGATAAGAGCTTTGGCTGCCCTTCCAAAGGTCAGAAGTTCCATTCCTGGCAATCCCATAATTGCTCTCAAAAGGTAGATTTGGTGCCCTTTACTGGCAAAAAAGAAGAGGCATGAGAGATGGTTCAGTGCTTAAGAGCATTGCCTGCTCTTAGAACCTCCTGAAATCAATTGCAGGCAACCACATAATGATTCACAACCATCTGCCATGAGGTCTTGTGCCCTCTTTTGGCTACAGTAAGAAAAGCTGGAGAGATAGGTCAGTGGTTAAGAACATTGGCTGCCCTTCCGAAGGTCAGAAGTTCGATTCCTGGCTACCAAAAATTGCTCTCAAAAGGAGGTTTGGCGCCCTCTAGTGGCACCACAAGGAAGAGGCAAGAGAGATGGCTCTGTGGTAAAGAGCATTGCCTGCTGAGTTTGATGAGACCACAGACAGACATAGAGTCAGGGCCAAGGGCCAGGGCCCGCGTTGTTGTGACTGAATGAGGCAAAAGCTTTTGTTAGGATGTTAAAGGCTCACAGCTCTGTCACCACGAGCCAGCGTGCTTCAGAGACAACACCAAGGAGAGTAAGGCAAGATGACTAGAAGAAGAAAATACAGGCATGTTCATGTTCCTGAAGAAGAACTCACATCCAAGACATCCAAAGGACGACAAACACCAGCAAAAGGTGTACCAATTTTAAGCCAGAGAAACAATTTATCTAGACCTCCTCTATGAGGTACACGAACGGCCAATAGGTCCACGGAGACCCCTGTACTCCACATGTTAGGGAAATGGAGATGTGATCCACACACCACATTGAGTAAACCTGGTTTAGTAAAAGAAGTTGAAAAACGGGTTGGAGAGATGGCTCAGTGGTTAAGAGCATTGCCTGCTCTTCCAAAGGTCAGAAGTTCGATTCCTGGGAATCACATAGTTGCTCTCAAAATGAGGTTTGGTGCCCTCTACTGGCAACAGAGGGGAGAGGCAGGAGAGATGGCTCAGTGGTTAAGAGCATTGCCTGCTCTTCCAAAGTTCAGAAGTTCGATTCCTGGAAATCACATAATTGCTCTCAAAATGAGGTTTGGTGCCCTCTACTGGCAACAGAAGGAAGAGGCAGGAGAGATGGCTCAGTGGTTAAGAGCATTGCCGGCTGAGGTTGATGAGGCCAAGTGGACACATACAGCCAGGGCCCACGTTGTTGTCTCAGAATCAGGCAACACATTTTGTTAGGATAATAAAGACTCACAGCTCTATCAGCATGAGCCTGCATGCTTCAGGGACACCACCAAGCAGAATGAGGAAAGATGGTTAGAAGAAGAAAATACAGGCATGTTCATGTTCCTTAAGAAGAACTCACATCCAAGACATCCAAAGGACGACAAACACCAGCAAAAGGTTTACCAATTTAAAGCCAGACAAACAATTTATCTAGACTTCATCTATGAGGTACGCGAACGGCCAATATGTCCATGGAGACCCCTGTACTCCACATGTTAGTGGAATGCAGATATGATCCACACACCACATTGAGTAAACCTGGTTTAGTTCAAGAAGTTGAAAAACGGGTTGGAGAGATGGCTCAGTGGTTAAGAACATTGCCTGCTCTTCCAACCTCCTGAACTGAATTCCAGGCAACCACATAATGGCTCACAACCATCTGCAATGAGGTCTTGTGCCCTCTTTTGGATACAGAAAGAAGAGCTGGGGAGATAGCTCAGTGGTTAAGAGCTTTGCCTGCCCTTCCAAAGGTCAGAAGTTCGATTCCTGGCAACCACATAATTGTCTCAAAAGGAGGTTTGGTGCCCTCTACTGGCAACAGAAGGAAGATGCAAGAGAGATGGCTCAATGGTTAAGAGAATTGCCTGCTCTTCCAACCTCCTGAATTCAATTCCAGGCAACCACATAATGGCTCACAACCATCTGCCATGAGGTCTTGTGCCCTCTTTTGGCTACAGTAAGAAGAGCTGGAGAGACAGCTCAGTGGTTAAGAGCATTGGTTGCCCTTCCAAAGGTCAGAAGTTTGATTCCTGGGAACCACGTAATTGCTCTCAAAAGGAGGTTTGTCGCCCTCTAGTGGCACCACAAGGAAGAGGCAGGAAAGATGGCTCTGTGGTAAAGAGCTTTGCCTGCTGAGTTTGATGAGGCCAAGAACAGACATAGAGTTGGGGCACAGGGCCAGGGCCCACGTTGTTGTGACTGAATGAGGCAAAAGCTCTTGTTAGGATGTTAAAGAGTCACAGCTCTATCACCATGAGCCAGCGTGCTTCAGAGACAACACCAAGGAGAGTAAGGCAAGATGGCTAGAAGAAGAAAATATTGGCATGTTCATGTGCCTGAAGAACTCATATCCAAGACAATCAAAGGACTACAAAAACCAGCAAAATGTTAACCTATTTAAAGCCAGAGAAACAATTTATCTAGACCACCTCTATGAGGTACATGAATGGCCAATAGGTCCATGCAGACCCCTGTACTCCACACGTCAGGGAAATGGAGATGTGATCCACACACCACATTGACTAAAGCTGGTTTAGTAAAAGAAGTTGAAAAACGGGTTGGAGAGATGGCTCAGTGGTTAAGAGCATTGCCTGCTCTTCCAAAGGTCAGAAGTTCGATTCCTGGAAATCACATAATTGCTCTCAAAAGGAGGTTTGGTGCCCTCTACTGGCAACATAAGGAAGAGGCATGGGAGATGGCTCCGTGGTTAAGATCATTGCCTCCTCTTCCAACCTCCTGAATTCTATTCCAGGCAACCACATAATGGCTCACAACCATCCGCAATGAGGTCTTGTGCCCTCTTTTGGATACAAAAATAAGAGCTGGGGTGTTAGCTCAGTGGATAAGAGCTTTGGCTGCCCTTCCAAAGGTCAGAAGTTCCATTCCTGGCAATCCCATAATTGCTCTCAAAAGGTAGATTTGGTGCCCTTTACTGGCCAAAAAGAAGAGGCATGAGAGATGGTTCAGTGCTTAAGAGCATTGCCTGCTCTTAGAACCTCCTGAAATCAATTGCAGACAACCACATAATGATTCACAACCATCTGCCATGAGGTCTTGTGCCCTCTTTTGGCTACAGTAAGAAAAGCTGGAGAGATAGGTCAGTGGTTAAGAACATTGGCTGCCCTTCCGAAGGTCAGAAGTTCGATTCCTGGCTACCAAATAATTGCTCTCAAAAGGAGGTTTGGCGCCCTCTAGTGGCACCACAAGGAAGAGGCAAGAGAGATGGCTCTTGGTAAAGAGCATTGCCTGCTGAGTTTGATGAGACCACAGACAGACATAGAGTCAGGGCCAAGGGCCAGGGCCCGCGTTGTTGTGACTGAATGAGGCAAAAGCTTTTGTTAGGATGTTAAAGGCTCACAGCTCTATCACCACGAGCCAGCGTGCTTCAGAGACAACACCAAGGAGAGTAAGGCAAGATGACTAGAAGAAGAAAATACAGGCATGTTCATGTTCCTGAAGAAGAACTCACATCCAAGACATCCAAAGGACGACAAACACCAGCAAAAGGTGTACCAATTTTAAGCCAGAGAAACAATTTATCTAGACCTCCTCTATGAGGTACACGAACGGCCAATAGGTCGACGGAGACCCCTGTACTCCACATGTTAGGGAAATGGAGATGTGATCCACACACCACATTGAGTAAACCTGGTTTAGTAAAAGAAGTTGAAAAACGGGTTGGAGAGATGGCTCAGTGGTTAAGAGCATTGCCTGCTCTTCCAAAGGTCAGAAGTTCGATTCCTGGGAATCACATAGTTGCTCTCAAAATGAGGTTTGGTGCCCTCTACTGGCAACAGAGGGGAGAGGCAGGAGAGATGGCTCAGTGGTTAAGAGCATTGCCTGCTCTTCCAAAGTTCAGAAGTTCGATTCCTGGAAATCACATAATTGCTCTCAAAATGAGGTTTGGTGCCCTCTACTGGCAACAGAAGGAAGAGGCAGGAGAGATGGCTCAGTGGTTAAGAGCATTGCCGGCTGAGGTTGATGAGGCCAAGTGGACACATACAGCCAGGGCCCACGTTGTTGTCTCAGAATCAGGCAACACATTTTGTTAGGATAATAAAGACTCACAGCTCTATCAGCATGAGCCTGCATGCTTCAGGGACACCACCAAGCAGAATGAGGAAAGATGGTTAGAAGAAGAAAATACAGGCATGTTCATGTTCCTTAAGAAGAACTCACATCCAAGACATCCAAAGGACGACAAACACCAGCAAAAGGTTTACCAATTTAAAGCCAGACAAACAATTTATCTAGACTTCATCTATGAGGTACGCGAACGGCCAATATGTCCATGGAGACCCCTGTACTCCACATGTTAGTGGAATGCAGATATGATCCACACACCACATTGAGTAAACCTGGTTTAGTTCAAGAAGTTGAAAAACGGGTTGGAGAGATGGCTCAGTGGTTAAGAACATTGCCTGCTCTTCCAACCTCCTGAACTGAATTCCAGGCAACCACATAATGGCTCACAACCATCTGCAATGAGGTCTTGTGCCCTCTTTTGGATACAGAAAGAAGAGCTGGGGAGATAGCTCAGTGGTTAAGAGCTTTGCCTGCCCTTCCAAAGGTCAGAAGTTCGATTCCTGGCAACCACATAATTGCTCTCAAAAGGAGGTTTGGTGCCCTCTACTGGCAACAGAAGGAAGATGCAAGAGAGATGGCTCAATGGTTAAGAGAATTGCCTGCTCTTCCAACCTCCTGAATTCCATTCCAGGCAACCACATAATGGCTCACAACCATCTGCCATGAGGTCTTGTGCCCTCTTTTGGCTACAGTAAGAAGAGCTGGAGAGACAGCTCAGTGGTTAAGAGCATTGTTTGCCCTTCCAAAGGTCAGAAGTTCGATTCCTGGGAACCACGTAATTGCTCTCAAAAGGAGGTTTGGCGCCCTCTAGTGGCAACAGAAGGAAGAGGCAGGAAAGATGGCTCTCTGGTAAAGAGCTCTGCCTGCTGAGTTTGATGAGGCCAAGAACAGACATAGAGTCGGGGCACAGGGCCAGGGCCCACGTTGTTGTGACTGAATGAGGCAAAAGCTCTTGTTAGGATGTAAAAGACTCACAAGTCTATCACCATGAGCCAGCGTGCTTCAGAGACAACACCAAGGAGAGTAAGGCAAGATGGCTAGAAGAAGAAAATATTGGCATGTTCATGTGCCTGAAGAAGAACTCATATCCAAGACAATCAAAGGACTACAAACACCAGCAAAATGTTAACCTATTTAAAGCCAGAGAAACAATTTATCTAGACCTCCTCTATGAGGTACATGAATGGCCAATAGGTCCATGCAGACCCCTGTACTCCACACGTCAGGGAAATGGAGATGTGATCCACACACCACATTGACTAAAGCTGGTTTAGTAAAAGAAGTTGAAAAACGGGTTGGAGAGATGGCTCAGTGGTTAAGAGCATTGCCTGCTCTTCCAAAGGTCAGAAGTTCGATTCCTGGAAATCACATAATTGCTCTCAAAAGGAGGTTTGGTGCCCTCTACTGGCAACATAAGGAAGAGGCATGAGAGATGGCTCCGTGGTTAAGATCATTGCCTCCTCTTCCAACCTCCTGAATTCAATTCCAGGCAACCACATAATGGCTCACAACCATCTGCACTGAGGTCTTGTGCCCTCTTTTGGATACAAAAATAAGAGCTGGGGTGTTAGCTCAGTGGATAAGAGCTTTGGCTGTCCTTCCAAAGGTCAGAAGTTCCATTCCTGGCAATCCCATAATTGCTCTCAAAAGGTAGATTTGGTGCCCTTTACTGGCCAAAAAGAAGAGGCATGAGAGATGGTTCAGTGCTTAAGAGCATTGCCTGCTCTTAGAACCTCCTGAAATCAATTGCAGGCAACCACATAATGATTCACAACCATCTGCCATGAGGTCTTGTGCCCTCTTTTGGCTACAGTAAGAAAAGCTGGAGAGATAGGTCAGTGGTTAAGAACATTGGCTGCCCTTCCGAAGGTCAGAAGTTCGATTCCTGGCTACCAAATAATTGCTCTCAAAAGGAGGTTTGGCGCCCTCTAGTGGCACCACAAGGAAGAGGCAAGAGAGATGGCTCTGTGGTAAAGAGCATTGCCTGCTGAGTTTGATGAGACCACAGACAGACATAGAGTCATGGCCAAGGGCCAGGGCCCGCGTTGTTGTGACTGAATGAGGCAAAAGCTTTTCTTAGGATGTTAAAGGCTCACAGCTCTATCACCACGAGCCAGCGTGCTTCAGAGACAACACCAAGGAGAGTAAGGCAAGATGACTAGAAGAAGAAAATACAGGCATGTTCATGTTCCTGAAGAAGAACTCACATCCAAGACATCCAAAGGACGACAAACACCAGCAAAATGTGTACCAATTTTAAGCCAGAGAAACAATTTATCTAGACCTCCTCTATGAGGTACACGAACGGCCAATAGGTCCACGGAGACCCCTGTACTCCACATGTTAGGGAAATGGAGATGTGATCCACACACCACATTGAGTAAACCTGGTTTAGTAAAAGAAGTTGAAAAACGGGTTGGAGAGATGGCTCAGTGGTTAAGAGCATTGCCTGCTCTTCCAAAGGTCAGAAGTTCGATTCCTGGGAATCACATAGTTGCTCTCAAAATGAGGTTTGGTGCCCTCTACTGGCAACAGAGGGGAGAGGCAGGAGAGATGGCTCAGTGGTTAAGAGCATTGCCTGCTCTTCCAAAGTTCAGAAGTTCGATTCCTGGAAATCACATAATTGCTCTCAAAATGAGGTTTGGTGCCCTCTACTGGCAACAGAAGGAAGAGGCAGGAGAGATGGCTCAGTGGTTAAGAGCATTGCCTGCTGAGGTTGATGAGGCCAAGTGGACACATACAGCCAGGGCCCACGTTGTTGTCTCAGAATCAGGCAAAACATTTTGTTAGGATAATAAAGACTCACAGCTCTATCAGCATGAGCCTGCATGCTTCAGGGACACCACCAAGCAGAATGAGGAAAGATGGTTAGAAGAAGAAAATACAGGCATGTTCATGTTCCTTAAGAAGAACTCACATCCAAGACATCCAAAGGACGACAAACACCAGCAAAAGGTTTACCAATTTAAAGCCAGACAAACAATTTATCTAGACTTCATCTATGAGGTACGCGAACGGCCAATATGTCCATGGAGACCCCTGTACTCCACATGTTAGTGGAATGCAGATATGATCCACACACCACATTGAGTAAACCAGGTTTAGTTCAAGAAGTTGAAAAACGGGTTGGAGAGATGGCTCAGTGGTTAAGAACATTGCCTGCTCTTCCAACCTCCTGATCTGAATTCCAGGCAACCACATAATGGCTCACAACCATCTGCAATGAGGTCTTGTGCCCTCTTTTGGATACAGAAAGAAGAGCTGGGGAGATAGCTCAGTGGTTAAGAGCTTTGCCTGCCCTTCCAAAGGACAGAAGTTCGATTCCTGGGAACCACGTAATTGCTCTCAAAAGGAGGTTTGGCGCCCTCTAGTGGCACCACAAGGAAGAGGCAGGAAAGATGGCTCTGTGTTAAAGAGCTTTGCCTGCTGAGTTTGATGAGGTCAAGAACAGACATAGAGTCGGGGCACAGGGCCAGGGCCCACGTTGTTGTGACTGAATGAGGCAAAAGCTCTTGTTAGGATGTTAAAGACTCACAGCTCTATCACCATGAGCCAGCGTGCTTCGGAGACAACACCAAGGAGAGTAAGGCAAGATGGCTAGAAGAAGAAAATATTGGCATGTTCATGTGCCTGAAGAAGAACTCATATCCAAGACAATCAAAGGACTACAAACACCAGCAAAATGTTAACCTATTTTAAAGCCAGAGAAACAATTTATCTAGACCTCCTCTATGAGGTACATGAATGGCCAATAGGTCCATGCAGACCCCTGTACTCCACACGTCAGGGAAATGGAGATGTGATCCACACACCACATTGACTAAAGCTGGTTTAGTAAAAGAAGTTGAAAAACGGGTTGGAGAGATTGCTCAGTGGTTAAGAGCATTGCCTCCTCTTCCAAAGGTCAGAAGTTCGATTCCTGGAAACACATAATTGCTCTCAAAAGGAGGTTTGGTGCCCTCTACTGGCAACATAAGGAAGAGGCATGAGAGATGGCTCCGTTGTTAAGATCATTGCCTCCTCTTCCAACCTCCTGAATTCAATTCCAGGCAACCACATAATGGCTCACAACCATCTGCAATGAGGTCTTGTGCCCTCTTTTGGATACAAAAATAAGAGCTGGGGTGTTAGCTCAGTGGATAAGAGCTTTGGCTGCCCTTCCAAAGGTCAGAAGTTCCATTCCTGGCAATCCCATAATTGCTCTCAAAAGGTAGATTTGGTGCCCTTTACTGGCAAAAAAGAAGAGGCTTGAGAGATGGTTCAGTGCTTAAGAGCATTGCCTGCTCTTAGAACCTCCTGAAATCAATTGCAGGCAACCACATAATGATTCACAACCATCTGCCATGAGGTCTTGTGCCCTCTTTTGGCTACAGTAAGAAAAGCTGGAGAGATAGGTCAGTGGTTAAGAACATTGGCTGCCCTTCCGAAGGTCAGAAGTTCGATTCCTGGCTACCAAATAATTGCTCTCAAAAGGAGGTTTGTCGCCCTCTCGTGGCACCACAAGGAAGAGGCAAGAGAGATGGCTCTGTGGTAAAGAGCATTGCCTGCTGAGTTTGATGAGACCACAGACAGACATAGAGTCAGGGCCAAGGGCCAGGGCCCGCGTTGTTGTGACTGAATGAGGCAAAAGCTTTTGTTAGGATGTTAAAGGCTCACAGCTCTATCACCACGAGCCAGCGTGCTTCAGAGACAACACCAAGGAGAGTAAGGCAAGATGACTAGAAGAAGAAAATACAGGCATGTTCATGTTCCTGAAGAAGAACTCACATCCAAGACATCCAAAGGACGACAAACACCAGCAAAAGGTGTACCAATTTTAAGCCAGAGAAACAATTTATCTAGACATCCTCTATGAGGTACACGAACGGCCAATAGGTCCACGGAGACCCCTGTACTCCACATGTTAGGGAAATGGAGATGTGATCCACACACCACATTGAGTAAACCTGGTTTAGTAAAAGAAGTTGAAAAACGGGTTGGAGAGATGGCTCAGTGGTTAAGAGCATTGCCTGCTCTTCCAAAGGTCAGAAGTTCGATTCCTGGGAATCACATAGTTGCTCTCAAAATGAGGTTTGGTGCCCTCTACTGGCAACAGAGGGGAGAGGCAGGAGAGATGGCTCAGTGGTTAAGAGCATTGCCTGCTCTTCCAAAGTTCAGAAGTTCGATTCCTGGAAATCACATAATTGCTCTCAAAATGAGGTTTGGTGCCCTCTACTGGCAACAGAAGGAAGAGGCAGGAGAGATGGCTCAGTGGTTAAGAGCATTGCCGGCTGAGGTTGATGAGGCCAAGTGGACACATACAGCCAGGGCCCACGTTGTTGTCTCAGAATCAGGCAACACATTTTGTTAGGATAATAAAGACTCACAGCTCTATCAGCATGAGCCTGCATGCTTCAGGGACACCACCAAGCAGAATGAGGAAAGATGGTTAGAAGAAGAAAATACAGGCATGTTCATGTTCCTTAAGAAGAACTCACATCCAAGACATCCAAAGGACGACAAACACCAGCAAAAGGTTTACCAATTTAAAGCCAGACAAACAATTTATCTAGACTTCATCTATGAGGTATGCGAACGGCCAATATGTCCATGGAGACCCCTGTACTCCAGATGTTAGTGGAATGCAGATATGATCCACACACCACATTGAGTAAACCTGGTTTAGTTCAAGAAGTTGAAAAACGGGTTGGAGAGATGGCTCAGTGGTTAAGAACATTGCCTGCTCTTCCAACCTCCTGAACTGAATTCCAGGCAACCACATAATGGCTCACAACCATCTGCAATGAGGTCTTGTGCCCTCTTTTGGATACAGAAAGAAGAGCTGGGGAGATAGCTCAGTGGTTAAGAGCTTTGCCTGCCCTTCCAAAGGTCAGAAGTTCGATTCCTGGCAACCACATAATTGCTCTCAAAAGGAGGTTTGGTGCCCTCTACTGGCAACAGAAGGAAGATGCAAGAGAGATGGCTCAATGTTTAAGAGAATTGCCTGCTCTTCCAAAGGTCAGAAGTTCGATTCCTGGAAATCACATAATTGCTCTCAAAAGGAGGTTTGGTGCCCTCTACTGGCAACATAAGGAAGAGGCATGGGAGATGGCTCCGTGGTTAAGATCATTGCCTCCCCTTCCAACCTCCTGAATTCTATTCCAGGCAACCACATAATGGCTCACAACCATCTGCAATGAGGTCTTGTGCCCGCTTTTGGATACAAAAATAAGAGCTGGGGTGTTAGCTCAGTGGATAAGAGCTTTGGCTGTCCTTCCAAAGGTCAGAAGTTCCATTCCTGTCAATCCCATAATTGCTCTCAAAAGGTAGATTTGGTGCCCTTTACTGGCCAAAAAGAAGAGGCATGAGAGATGGTTCAGTGCTTAAGAGCATTGCCTGCTCTTAGAACCTCCTGAAATCAATTGCAGGCAACCACATAATGATTCACAACCATCTGCCATGAGGTCTTGTGCCCTCTTTTGGCTACAGTAAGAAAAGATGGAGAGATAGGTCAGTGGTTAAGAACATTGGCTGCCCTTCCGAAGGTCAGAAGTTCGATTCCTGGCTACCAAATAATTGCTCTCAAAAGGAGGTTTGGCGCCCTCTAGTGGCACCACAAGGAAGAGGCAAGAGAGATGGCTCTGTGGTAAAGAGCATTGCCTGCTGAGTTTGATGAGACCACAGACAGACATAGAGTCAGGGCCAAGGGCCAGGGCCCGCGTTGTTGTGACTGAATGAGGCAAAAGCTTTTGTTAGGATGTTAAAGGCTCACAGCTCTATCACCACGAGCCAGCGTGCTTCAGAGACAACACCAAGGAGAGTAAGGCAAGATGACTAGAAGAAGAAAATACAGGCATGTTCATGTTCCTGAAGAAGAACTCACATCCAAGACATCCAAAGGACGACAAACACCAGCAAAAGGTGTACCAATTTTAAGCCAGAGAAACAATTTATCTAGACCTCCTCTATGAGGTACACGAACGGCCAATAGGTCCACGGAGACCCCTGTACTCCACATGTTAGGGAAATGGAGATGTGATCCACACACCACATTGAGTAAACCTGGTTTAGTAAAAGAAGTTGAAAAACGGGTTGGAGAGATGGCTCAGTGGTTAAGAGCATTGCCTGCTCTTCCAAAGTTCAGAAGTTCGATTCCTGGGAATCACATAGTTGCTCTCAAAATGAGGTTTGGTGCCCTCTACTGGCAACAGAGGGGAGAGGCAGGAGAGATGGCTCAGTGGTTAAGAGCATTGCCTGCTCTTCCAAAGTTCAGAAGTTCGATTCCTGGAAATCACATAATTGCTCTCAAAATGAGGTTTGGTGCCCTCTACTGGCAACAGAAGGAAGAGGCAGGAGAGATGGCTCAGTGGTTAAGAGCATTGCCGGCTGAGGTTGATGAGGCCAAGTGGACACATACAGCCAGGGCCCACGTTGTTGTCTCAGAATCAGGCAACACATTTTGTTAGGATAATAAAGACTCACAGCTCTATCAGCATGAGCCTGCATGCTTCAGGGACACCACCAAGCAGAATGAGGAAAGATGGTTAGAAGAAGAAAATACAGGCATGTTCATGTTCCTTAAGAAGAACTCACATCCAAGACATCCAAAGGACGACAAACACCAGCAAAAGGTTTACCAATTTAAAGCCAGACAAACAATTTATCTAGACTTCATCTATGAGGTACGCGAACGGCCAATATGTCCATGGAGACCCCTGTACTCCACATGTTAGTGGAATGCAGATATGATCCACACACCACATTGAGTAAACCTGGTTTAGTTCAAGAAGTTGAAAAACGGGTTGGAGAGATGGCTCAGTGGTTAAGAACATTGCCTGCTCTTCCAACCTCCTGAACTGAATTCCAGGCAACCACATAATGGCTCACAACCATCTGCAATGAGGTCTTGTGCCCTCTTTTGGATACAGAAAGAAGAGCTGGGGAGATAGCTCAGTGGTTAAGAGCTTTGCCTGCCCTTCCAAAGGTCAGAAGTTCGATTCCTGGGAACCACGTAATTGCTCTCAAAAGGAGGTTTGGTGCCCTCTACTGGCAACAGAAGGAAGATGCAAGAGAGATGGCTCAATGGTTAAGAGAATTGCCTGCTCTTCCAACCTCCTGAATTCCATTCCAGGCGACCACATAATGGGTCACAACCATCTGCCATGAGGTCTTGTGCCCTCTTTTGGCTACAGTAAGAAGAGCTGGAGAGACAGCTCAGTGGTTAAGAGCATTGTTTGCCCTTCCAAAGGTCAGAAGTTCGATTCCTGGGAACCACGTAATTGCTCTCAAAAGGAGGTTTGGCGCCCTCTAGTGGCAACATAAGGAAGAGGCAGGAAAGATGGCTCTCTGGTAAAGAGCTCTGCCTGCTGAGTTTGATGAGGCCAAGAACAGACATAGAGTCGGGGCACAGGGCCAGGGCCCACGTTGTTGTGACTGAATGAGGCAAAAGCTCTTGTTAGGATGTAAAAGACTCACAACTCTATCACCATGAGCCAGCGTGCTTCAGAGACAACACCAAGGAGAGTAAGGCAAGATGGCTAGAAGAAGAAAATATTGGCATGTTCATGTGCCTGAAGAAGAACTCATATCCAAGACAATCAAAGGACTACAAACACCAGCAAAATGTTAACCTATTTAAAGCCAGAGAAACAATTTATCTAGACCTCCTCTATGAGGTACATGAATGGCCAATAGGTCCATGCAGACCCCTGTACTCCACACGTCAGGGAAATGGAGATGTGATCCACACACCACATTGACTAAAGCTGGTTTAGTAAAAGAAGTTGAAAAACGGGTTGGAGAGATTGCTCAGTGGTTAAGAGCATTGCCTGCTCTTCCAAAGGTCAGAAGTTCGATTCCTGGAAACACATAATTGCTCTCAAAAGGAGGTTTGGTGCCCTCTACTGGCAACATAAGGAAGAGGCATGAGAGATGGCTCCGTTGTTAAGATCATTGCCTCCTCTTCCAACCTCCTGAATTCTATTCCAGGCAACCACATAATGGCTCACAACCATCTGCAATGAGGTCTTGTGCCCTCTTTTGGATACAAAAATAAGAGCTGGGGTGTTAGCTCAGTGGATAAGAGCTTTGGCTGCCCTTCCAAAGGTCAGAAGTTCCATTCCTGGCAATCCCATAATTGCTCTCAAAAGGTAGATTTGGTGCCCTTTACTGGCAAAAAAGAAGAGGCATGAGAGATGGTTCAGTGCTTAAGAGCATTGCCTGCTCTTAGAACCTCCTGAAATCAATTGCAGGCAACCACATAATGATTCACAACCATCTGCCATGAGGTCTTGTGCCCTCTTTTGGCTACAGTAAGAAAAGCTGGAGAGATAGGTCAGTGGTTAAGAACATTGGCTGCCCTTCCGAAGGTCAGAAGTTCGATTCCTGGCTACCAAATAATTGCTCTCAAAAGGAGGTTTGGCGCACTCTCGTGGCACCACAAGGAAGAGGCAAGAGAGATGGCTCTGTGGTAAAGAGCATTGCCTGCTGAGTTTGATGAGACCACAGACAGACATAGAGTCAGTGCCAAGGGCCAGGGCCCGCGTTGTTGTGACTGAATGAGGCAAAAGCTTTTGTTAGGATGTTAAAGGCTCACAGCTCTGTCACCACGAGCCAGCGTGCTTCAGAGACAACACCAAGGAGAGTAAGGCAAGATGACTAGAAGAAGAAAATACAGGCATGTTCATGTTCCTGAAGAAGAACTCACATCCAAGACATCCAAAGGACGACAAACACCAGCAAAAGGTGTACCAATTTTAAGCCAGAGAAACAATTTATCTAGACCTCCTCTATGAGGTACACGAACGGCCAATAGGTCCACGGAGACCCCTGTACTCCACATGTTAGGGAAATGGAGATGTGATCCACACACCACATTGAGTAAACCTGGTTTAGTAAAAGAAGTTGAAAAACGGGTTGGAGAGATGGCTCAGTGGTTAAGAGCATTGCCTGCTCTTCCAAAGGTCAGAAGTTCGATTCCTGGGAATCACATAGTTGCTCTCAAAATGAGGTTTGGTGCCCTCTACTGGCAACAGAGGGGAGAGGCAGGAGAGATGGCTCAGTGGTTAAGAGCATTGCCTGCTCTTCCAAAGTTCAGAAGTTCGATTCCTGGAAATCACATAATTGCTCTCAAAATGAGGTTTGGTGCCCTCTACTGGCAACAGAAGGAAGAGGCAGGAGAGATGGCTCAGTGGTTAAGAGCATTGCCGGCTGAGGTTGATGAGGCCAAGTGGACACATACAGCCAGGGCCCACGTTGTTGTCTCAGAATCAGGCAACACATTTTGTTAGGATAATAAAGACTCACAGCTCTATCAGCATGAGCCTGCATGCTTCAGGGACACCACCAAGCAGAATGAGGAAAGATGGTTAGAAGAAGAAAATACAGGCATGTTCATGTTCCTTAAGAAGAACTCACATCCAAGACATCCAAAGGACGACAAACACCAGCAAAAGGTTTACCAATTTAAAGCCAGACAAACAATTTATCTAGACTTCATCTATGAGGTACGCGAACGGCCAATATGTCCATGGAGACCCCTGTACTCCACATGTTAGTGGAATGCAGATATGATCCACACACCACATTGAGTAAACCTGGTTTAGTTCAAGAAGTTGAAAAACGGGTTGGAGAGATGGCTCAGTGGTTAAGAACATTGCCTGCTCTTCCAACCTCCTGAACTGAATTCCAGGCAACCACATAATGGCTCAGAACCATCTGCAATGAGGTCTTGTGCCCTCTTTTGGATACAGAAAGAAGAGCTGGGGAGATAGCTCAGTGGTTAAGAGCTTTGCCTGCCCTTCCAAAGGTCAGAAGTTCGATTAATGGCAACCACATAATTGCTCTCAAAAGGAGGTTTGGTGCCCTCTACTGGCAACAGAAGGAAGATGCAAGAGAGATGGCTCAATGGTTAAGAGAATTGCCTGCTCTTCCAACCTCCTGAATTCCATTCCAGGCAACCACATAATGGCTCACAACCATCTGCCATGAGGTCTTGTGCCCTCTTTTGGCTACAGTAAGAAGAGCTGGAGAGACAGCTCAGTGGTTAAGAGCATTGTTTGCCCTTCCAAAGGTCAGAAGTTCGATTCCTGGGAACCACGTAATTGCTCTCAAAAGGAGGTTTGGCGCCCTCTAGTGGCAACAGAAGGAAGAGGCAGGAAAGATGGCTCTCTGGTAAAGAGCTCTGCCTGCTGAGTTTGATGAGGCCAAGAACAGACATAGAGTCGGGGCACAGGGCCAGGGCCCACGTTGTTGTGACTGAATGAGGCAAAAGCTCTTGTTAGGATGTAAAAGACTCACAACTCTATCACCATGAGCCAGCGTGCTTCAGAGACAACACCAAGGAGAGTAAGGCAAGATGGCTAGAAGAAGAAAATATTGGCATGTTCATGTGCCTGAAGAAGAACTCATATCCAAGACAATCAAAGGACTACAAACACCAGCAAAATGTTAACCTATTTAAAGCCAGAGAAACAATTTATCTAGACCTCCTCTATGAGGTACATGAATGGCCAATAGGTCCATGCAGACCCCTGTACTCCACACGTCAGGGAAATGGAGATGTGATCCACACACCACATTGACTAAAGCTGGTTTAGTAAAAGAAGTTGAAAAACGGGTTGGAGAGATGGCTCAGTGGTTAAGAGCATTGCCTGCTCTTCCAAAGGTCAGAAGTTCGATTCCTGGAAATCACATAATTGCTCTCAAAAGGAGGTTTGGTGCCCTCTACTGGCAACATAAGGAAGAGGCATGAGAGATGGCTCCGTGGTTAAGATCATTGCCTCCTCTTCCAACCTCCTGAATTCAATTCCAGGCAACCACATAATGGCTCACAACCATCTGCACTGAGGTCTTGTGCCCTCTTTTGGATACAAAAATAAGAGCTGGGGTGTTAGCTCAGTGGATAAGAGCTTTGGCTGTCCTTCCAAAGGTCAGAAGTTCCATTCCTGGCAATCCCATAATTGCTCTCAAAAGGTAGATTTGGTGCCCTTTACTGGCCAAAAAGAAGAGGCATGAGAGATGGTTCAGTGCTTAAGAGCATTGCCTGCTCTTAGAACCTCCTGAAATCAATTGCAGGCAACCACATAATGATTCACAACCATCTGCCATGAGGTCTTGTGCCCTCTTTTGGCTACAGTAAGAAAAGATGGAGAGATAGGTCAGTGGTTAAGAACATTGGCTGCCCTTCCGAAGGTCAGAAGTTCGATTCCTGGCTACCAAATAATTGCTCTCAAAAGGAGGTTTGGCGCCCTCTAGTGGCACCACAAGGAAGAGGCAAGAGAGATGGCTCTGTGGTAAAGAGCATTGCCTGCTGAGTTTGATGAGACCACAGACAGACATAGAGTCATGGCCAAGGGCCAGGGCCCGCGTTGTTGTGACTGAATGAGGCAAAAGCTTTTCTTAGGATGTTAAAGGCTCACAGCTCTATCACCACGAGCCAGCGTGCTTCAGAGACAACACCAAGGAGAGTAAGGCAAGATGACTAGAAGAAGAAAATACAGGCATGTTCATGTTCCTGAAGAAGAACTCACATCCAAGACATCCAAAGGACGACAAACACCAGCAAAATGTGTACCAATTTTAAGCCAGAGAAACAATTTATCTAGACCTCCTCTATGAGGTACACGAACGGCCAATAGGTCCACGGAGACCCCTGTACTCCACATGTTAGGGAAATGGAGATGTGATCCACACACCACATTGAGTAAACCTGGTTTAGTAAAAGAAGTTGAAAAACGGGTTGGAGAGATGGCTCAGTGGTTAAGAGCATTGCCTGCTCTTCCAAAGGTCAGAAGTTCGATTCCTGGGAATCACATAGTTGCTCTCAAAATGAGGTTTGGTGCCCTCTACTGGCAACAGAGGGGAGAGGCAGGAGAGATGGCTCAGTGGTTAAGAGCATTGCCTGCTCTTCCAAAGTTCAGAAGTTCGATTCCTGGAAATCACATAATTGCTCTCAAAATGAGGTTTGGTGCCCTCTACTGGCAACAGAAGGAAGAGGCAGGAGAGATGGCTCAGTGGTTAAGAGCATTGCCTGCTAAGGTTGATGAGGCCAAGTGGACACATACAGCCAGGGCCCACGTTGTTGTCTCAGAATCAGGCAAAACATTTTGTTAGGATAATAAAGACTCACAGCTCTATCAGCATGAGCCTGCATGCTTCAGGGACACCACCAAGCAGAATGAGGAAAGATGGTTAGAATAAGAAAATACAGGCATGTTCATGTTCCTTAAGAAGAACTAACATCCAAGACATCCAAAGGACGACAAACACCAGCAAAAGGTTTACCAATTTAAAGCCAGACAAACAATTTATCTAGACTTCATCTATGAGGTACGCGAACGGCCAATATGTCCATGGAGACCCCTGTACTCCACATGTTAGTGGAATGCAGATATGATCCACACACCACATTGAGTAAACCAGGTTTAGTTCAAGAAGTTGAAAAACGGGTTGGAGAGATGGCTCAGTGGTTAAGAACATTGCCTGCTCTTCCAACCTCCTGATCTGAATTCCAGGCAACCACATAATGGCTCACAACCATCTGCAATGAGGTCTTGTGCCCTCTTTTGGATACAGAAAGAAGAGCTGGGGAGATAGCTCAGTGGTTAAGAGCTTTGCCTGCCCTTCCAAAGGACAGAAGTTCGATTCCTGGGAACCACGTAATTGCTCTCAAAAGGAGGTTTGGCGCCCTCTAGTGGCACCACAAGGAAGAGGCAGGAAAGATGGCTCTGTGTTAAAGAGCTTTGCCTGCTGAGTTTGATGAGGTCAAGAACAGACATAGAGTCGGGGCACAGGGCCAGGGCCCACGTTGTTGTGACTGAATGAGGCAAAAGCTCTTGTTAGGATGTTAAAGACTCACAGCTCTATCACCATGAGCCAGCGTGCTTCGGAGACAACACCAAGGAGAGTAAGGCAAGATGGCTAGAAGAAGAAAATATTGGCATGTTCATGTGCCTGAAGAAGAACTCATATCCAAGACAATCAAAGGACTACAAACACCAGCAAAATGTTAACCTATTTTAAAGCCAGAGAAACAATTTATCTAGACCTCCTCTATGAGGTACATGAATGGCCAATAGGTCCATGCAGACCCCTGTACTCCACACGTCAGGGAAATGGAGATGTGATCCACACACCACATTGACTAAAGCTGGTTTAGTAAAAGAAGTTGAAAAACGGGTTGGAGAGATTGCTCAGTGGTTAAGAGCATTGCCTCCTCTTCCAAAGGTCAGAAGTTCGATTCCTGGAAACACATAATTGCTCTCAAAAGGAGGTTTGGTGCCCTCTACTGGCAACATAAGGAAGAGGCATGAGAGATGGCTCCGTTGTTAAGATCATTGCCTCCTCTTCCAACCTCCTGAATTCAATTCCAGGCAACCACATAATGGCTCACAACCATCTGCAATGAGGTCTTGTGCCCTCTTTTGGATACAAAAATAAGAGCTGGGGTGTTAGCTCAGTGGATAAGAGCTTTGGCTGCCCTTCCAAAGGTCAGAAGTTCCATTCCTGGCAATCCCATAATTGCTCTCAAAAGGTAGATTTGGTGCCCTTTACTGGCAAAAAAGAAGAGGCATGAGAGATGGTTCAGTGCTTAAGAGCATTGCCTGCTCTTAGAACCTCCTGAAATCAATTGCAGGCAACCACATAATGATTCACAACCATCTGCCATGAGGTCTTGTGCCCTCTTTTGGCTACAGTAAGAAAAGCTGGAGAGATAGGTCAGTGGTTAAGAACATTGGCTGCCCTTCCGAAGGTCAGAAGTTCGATTCCTGGCTACCAAATAATTGCTCTCAAAAGGAGGTTTGGCGCCCTCTCGTGGCACCACAAGGAAGAGGCAAGAGAGATGGCTCTGTGGTAAAGAGCATTGCCTGCTGAGTTTGATGAGACCACAGACAGACATAGAGTCAGGGCCAAGGGCCAGGGCCCGCGTTGTTGTGACTGAATGAGGCAAAAGCTTTTGTTAGGATGTTAAAGGCTCACAGCTCTATCACCACGAGCCAGCGTGCTTCAGAGACAACACCAAGGAGAGTAAGGCAAGATGACTAGAAGAAGAAAATACAGGCATGTTCATGTTCCTGAAGAAGAACTCACATCCAAGACATCCAAAGGACGACAAACACCAGCAAAAGGTGTACCAATTTTAAGCCAGAGAAACAATTTATCTAGACATCCTCTATGAGGTACACGAACGGCCAATAGGTCCACGGAGACCCCTGTACTCCACATGTTAGGGAAATGGAGATGTGATCCACACACCACATTGAGTAAACCTGGTTTAGTAAAAGAAGTTGAAAAACGGGTTGGAGAGATGGCTCAGTGGTTAAGAGCATTGCCTGCTCTTCCAAAGGTCAGAAGTTCGATTCCTGGGAATCACATAGTTGCTCTCAAAATGAGGTTTGGTGCCCTCTACTGGCAACAGAGGGGAGAGGCAGGAGAGATGGCTCAGTGGTTAAGAGCATTGCCTGCTCTTCCAAAGTTCAGAAGTTCGATTCCTGGAAATCACATAATTGCTCTCAAAATGAGGTTTGGTGCCCTCTACTGGCAACAGAAGGAAGAGGCAGGAGAGATGGCTCAGTGGTTAAGAGCATTGCTGGCTGAGGTTGATGAGGCCAAGTGGACACATACAGCCAGGGCCCACGTTGTTGTCTCAGAATCAGGCAACACATTTTGTTAGGATAATAAAGACTCACAGCTCTATCAGCATGAGCCTGCATGCTTCAGGGACACCACCAAGCAGAATGAGGAAAGATGGTTAGAAGAAGAAAATACAGGCATGTTCATGTTCCTTAAGAAGAACTCACATCCAAGACATCCAAAGGACGACAAACACCAGCAAAAGGTTTACCAATTTAAAGCCAGACAAACAATTTATCTAGACTTCATCTATGAGGTATGCGAACGGCCAATATGTCCATGGAGACCCCTGTACTCCAGATGTTAGTGGAATGCAGATATGATCCACACACCACATTGAGTAAACCTGGTTTAGTTCAAGAAGTTGAAAAACGGGTTGGAGAGATGGCTCAGTGGTTAAGAACATTGCCTGCTCTTCCAACCTCCTGAACTGAATTCCAGGCAACCACATAATGGCTCACAACCATCTGCAATGAGGTCTTGTGCCCTCTTTTGGATACAGAAAGAAGAGCTGGGGAGATAGCTCAGTGGTTAAGAGCTTTGCCTGCCCTTCCAAAGGTCAGAAGTTCGATTCCTGGCAACCACATAATTGCTCTCAAAAGGAGGTTTGGTGCCCTCTACTGGCAACAGAAGGAAGATGCAAGAGAGATGGCTCAATGTTTAAGAGAATTGCCTGCTCTTCCAAAGGTCAGAAGTTCGATTCCTGGAAATCACATAATTGCTCTCAAAAGGAGGTTTGGTGCCCTCTACTGGCAACATAAGGAAGAGGCATGGGAGATGGCTCCGTGGTTAAGATCATTGCCTCCCCTTCCAACCTCCTGAATTCTATTCCAGGCAACCACATAATGGCTCACAACCATCTGCAATGAGGTCTTGTGCCCGCTTTTGGATACAAAAATAAGAGCTGGGGTGTTAGCTCAGTGGATAAGAGCTTTGGCTGTCCTTCCAAAGGTCAGAAGTTCCATTCCTGTCAATCCCATAATTGCTCTCAAAAGGTAGATTTGGTGCCCTTTACTGGCCAAAAAGAAGAGGCATGAGAGATGGTTCAGTGCTTAAGAGCATTGCCTGCTCTTAGAACCTCCTGAAATCAATTGCAGGCAACCACATAATGATTCACAACCATCTGCCATGAGGTCTTGTGCCCTCTTTTGGCTACAGTAAGAAAAGATGGAGAGATAGGTCAGTGGTTAAGAACATTGGCTGCCCTTCCGAAGGTCAGAAGTTCGATTCCTGGCTACCAAATAATTGCTCTCAAAAGGAGGTTTGGCGCCCTCTAGTGGCACCACAAGGAAGAGGCAAGAGAGATGGCTCTGTGGTAAAGAGCATTGCCTGCTGAGTTTGATGAGACCACAGACAGACATAGAGTCAGGGCCAAGGGCCAGGGCCCGCGTTGTTGTGACTGAATGAGGCAAAAGCTTTTGTTAGGATGTTAAAGGCTCACAGCTCTATCACCACGAGCCAGCGTGCTTCAGAGACAACACCAAGGAGAGTAAGGCAAGATGACTAGAAGAAGAAAATACAGGCATGTTCATGTTCCTGAAGAAGAACTCACATCCAAGACATCCAAAGGACGACAAACACCAGCAAAAGGTGTACCAATTTTAAGCCAGAGAAACAATTTATCTAGACCTCCTCTATGAGGTACACGAACGGCCAATAGGTCCACGGAGACCCCTGTACTCCACATGTTAGGGAAATGGAGATGTGATCCACACACCACATTGAGTAAACCTGGTTTAGTAAAAGAAGTTGAAAAACGGGTTGGAGAGATGGCTCAGTGGTTAAGAGCATTGCCTGCTCTTCCAAAGGTCAGAAGTTCGATTCCTGGGAATCACATAGTTGCTCTCAAAATGAGGTTTGGTGCCCTCTACTGGCAACAGAGGGGAGAGGCAGGAGAGATGGCTCAGTGGTTAAGAGCATTGCCTGCTCTTCCAAAGTTCAGAAGTTCGATTCCTGGAAATCACATAATTGCTCTCAAAATGAGGTTTGGTGCCCTCTACTGGCAACAGAAGGAAGAGGCAGGAGAGATGGCTCAGTGGTTAAGAGCATTGCCGGCTGAGGTTGATGAGGCCAAGTGGACACATACAGCCAGGGCCCACGTTGTTGTCTCAGAATCAGGCAACACATTTTGTTAGGATAATAAAGACTCACAGCTCTATCAGCATGAGCCTGCATGCTTCAGGGACACCACCAAGCAGAATGAGGAAAGATGGTTAGAAGAAGAAAATACAGGCATGTTCATGTTCCTTAAGAAGAACTCACATCCAAGACATCCAAAGGACGACAAACACCAGCAAAAGGTTTACCAATTTAAAGCCAGACAAACAATTTATCTAGACTTCATCTATGAGGTACGCGAACGGCCAATATGTCCATGGAGACCCCTGTACTCCACATGTTAGTGGAATGCAGATATGATCCACACACCACATTGAGTAAACCTGGTTTAGTTCAAGAAGTTGAAAAACGGGTTGGAGAGATGGCTCAGTGGTTAAGAACATTGCCTGCTCTTCCAACCTCCTGAACTGAATTCCAGGCAACCACATAATGGCTCACAACCATCTGCAATGAGGTCTTGTGCCCTCTTTTGGATACAGAAAGAAGAGCTGGGGAGATAGCTCAGTGGTTAAGAGCTTTGCCTGCCCTTCCAAAGGTCAGAAGTTCGATTCCTGGCAACCACATAATTGCTCTCAAAAGGAGGTTTGGTGCCCTCTACTGGCAACAGAAGGAAGATGCAAGAGAGATGGCTCAATGGTTAAGAGAATTGCCTGCTCTTCCAACCTCCTGAATTCCATTCCAGGCGACCACATAATGGGTCACAACCATCTGCCATGAGGTCTTGTGCCCTCTTTTGGCTACAGTAAGAAGAGCTGGAGAGACAGCTCAGTGGTTAAGAGCATTGTTTGCCCTTCCAAAGGTCAGAAGTTCGATTCCTGGGAACCACGTAATTGCTCTCAAAAGGAGGTTTGGCGCCCTCTAGTGGCAACATAAGGAAGAGGCAGGAAAGATGGCTCTCTGGTAAAGAGCTCTGCCTGCTGAGTTTGATGAGGCCAAGAACAGACATAGAGTCGGGGCACAGGGCCAGGGCCCACGTTGTTGTGACTGAATGAGGCAAAAGCTCTTGTTAGGATGTAAAAGACTCACAACTCTATCACCATGAGCCAGCGTGCTTCAGAGACAACACCAAGGAGAGTAAGGCAAGATGGCTAGAAGAAGAAAATATTGGCATGTTCATGTGCCTGAAGAAGAACTCATATCCAAGACAATCAAAGGACTACAAACACCAGCAAAATGTTAACCTATTTAAAGCCAGAGAAACAATTTATCTAGACCTCCTCTATGAGGTACATGAATGGCCAATAGGTCCATGCAGACCCCTGTACTCCACACGTCAGGGAAATGGAGATGTGATCCACACACCACATTGACTAAAGCTGGTTTAGTAAAAGAAGTTGAAAAACGGGTTGGAGAGATTGCTCAGTGGTTAAGAGCATTGCCTGCTCTTCCAAAGGTCAGAAGTTCGATTCCTGGAAACACATAATTGCTCTCAAAAGGAGGTTTGGTGCCCTCTACTGGCAACATAAGGAAGAGGCATGAGAGATGGCTCCGTTGTTAAGATCATTGCCTCCTCTTCCAACCTCCTGAATTCTATTCCAGGCAACCACATAATGGCTCACAACCATCTGCAATGAGGTCTTGTGCCCTCTTTTGGATACAAAAATAAGAGCTGGGGTGTTAGCTCAGTGGATAAGAGCTTTGGCTGCCCTTCCAAAGGTCAGAAGTTCCATTCCTGGCAATCCCATAATTGCTCTCAAAAGGTAGATTTGGTGCCCTTTACTGGCAAAAAAGAAGAGGCATGAGAGATGGTTCAGTGCTTAAGAGCATTGCCTGCTCTTAGAACCTCCTGAAATCAATTGCAGGCAACCACATAATGATTCACAACCATCTGCCATGAGGTCTTGTGCCCTCTTTTGGCTACAGTAAGAAAAGCTGGAGAGATAGGTCAGTGGTTAAGAACATTGGCTGCCCTTCCGAAGGTCAGAAGTTCGATTCCTGGCTACCAAATAATTGCTCTCAAAAGGAGGTTTGGCGCACTCTCGTGGCACCACAAGGAAGAGGCAAGAGAGATGGCTCTGTGGTAAAGAGCATTGCCTGCTGAGTTTGATGAGACCACAGACAGACATAGAGTCAGTGCCAAGGGCCAGGGCCCGCGTTGTTGTGACTGAATGAGGCAAAAGCTTTTGTTAGGATGTTAAAGGCTCACAGCTCTGTCACCACGAGCCAGCGTGCTTCAGAGACAACACCAAGGAGAGTAAGGCAAGATGACTAGAAGAAGAAAATACAGGCATGTTCATGTTCCTGAAGAAGAACTCACATCCAAGACATCCAAAGGACGACAAACACCAGCAAAAGGTGTACCAATTTTAAGCCAGAGAAACAATTTATCTAGACCTCCTCTATGAGGTACACGAACGGCCAATAGGTCCACGGAGACCCCTGTACTCCACATGTTAGGGAAATGGAGATGTGATCCACACACCACATTGAGTAAACCTGGTTTAGTAAAAGAAGTTGAAAAACGGGTTGGAGAGATGGCTCAGTGGTTAAGAGCATTGCCTGCTCTTCCAAAGGTCAGAAGTTCGATTCCTGGGAATCACATAGTTGCTCTCAAAATGAGGTTTGGTGCCCTCTACTGGCAACAGAGGGGAGAGGCAGGAGAGATGGCTCAGTGGTTAAGAGCATTGCCTGCTCTTCCAAAGTTCAGAAGTTCGATTCCTGGAAATCACATAATTGCTCTCAAAATGAGGTTTGGTGCCCTCTACTGGCAACAGAAGGAAGAGGCAGGAGAGATGGCTCAGTGGTTAAGAGCATTGCCGGCTGAGGTTGATGAGGCCAAGTGGACACATACAGCCAGGGCCCACGTTGTTGTCTCAGAATCAGGCAACACATTTTGTTAGGATAATAAAGACTCACAGCTCTATCAGCATGAGCCTGCATGCTTCAGGGACACCACCAAGCAGAATGAGGAAAGATGGTTAGAAGAAGAAAATACAGGCATGTTCATGTTCCTTAAGAAGAACTCACATCCAAGACATCCAAAGGACGACAAACACCAGCAAAAGGTTTACCAATTTAAAGCCAGACAAACAATTTATCTAGACTTCATCTATGAGGTACACGAACGGCCAATATGTCCAAGGAGACCCCTGTACTCCAGATGTTAGTGGAATGCAGATATGATCCACACACCACATTGAGTAAACCTGGTTTAGTTCAAGAAGTTGAAAAACGGGTTGGAGAGATGGCTCAGTGGTTAAGAACATTGCCTGCTCTTCCAACCTCCTGAACTGAATTCCAGGCAACCACATAATGGCTCACATCCATCTGCAATGAGGTCTTGTGCCCTCTTTTGGATACAGAAAGAAGAGCTGGGGAGATAGCTCATTGGTTAAGAGCTTTGCCTGCCCTTCCAAAGGTCAGAAGTTCGATTCCTGGCAACCACATAATTGCTCTCAAAAGGAGGTTTGGTGCCCTCTACTGGCAACAGAAGGAAGATGCAAGAGAGATGGCTCAATGGTTAAGAGAATTGCCTGCTCTTCCAACCTCCTGAATTCCATTCCAGGCGACCACATAATGGGTCACAACCTTCTGCCATGAGGTCTTGTGCCCTCTTTTGGCTACAGTAAGAAGAGCTGGAGAGACAGCTCAGTGGTTAAGAGCATTGTTTGCCCTTCCAAAGGTCAGAAGTTCGATTCCTGGGAACCACGTAATTGCTCTCAAAAGGAGGTTTGGCGCCCTCTAGTGGCAACAGAAGGAAGAGGCAGGAAAGATGGCTCTGTGGTAAAGAGCTCTGCCTGCTGAGTTTGATGAGGCCAAGAACAGACATAGAGTCGGGGCACAGGGCCAGGGCCCACGTTGTTGTGACTGAATGAGGCAAAAGCTCTTGTTAGGATGTAAAAGACTCACAACTCTATCACCATGAGCCAGCGTGCTTCAGAGACAACACCAAGGAGAGTAAGGCAAGATGGCTAGAAGAAGAAAATATTGGCATGTTCATGTGCCTGAAGAAGAACTCATATCCAAGACAATCAAAGGACTACAAACACCAGCAAAATGTTAACCTATTTAAAGCCAGAGAAACAATTTATCTAGACCTCCTCTATGAGGTACATGAATGGCCAATAGGTCCATGCAGACCCCTGTACTCCACACGTCAGGGAAATGGAGATGTGATCCACACACCACATTGACTAAAGCTGGTTTAGTAAAAGAAGTTGAAAAACGGGTTGGAGAGATGGCTCAGTGGTTAAGAGCATTGCCTGCTCTTCCAAAGGTCAGAAGTTCGATTCCTGGAAATCACATAATTGCTCTCAAAAGGAGGTTTGGTGCCCTCTACTGGCAACATAAGGAAGAGGCATGAGAGATGGCTCCATGGTTAAGATCATTGCCTCCTCTTCCAACCTCCTGAATTCAATTCCAGTTAACCACATAATGGCTCACAACCATCTGCAATGAGGTCTTGTGCCCTCTTTTGGATACAAAAATAAGAGCTGGGGTATTAGCTCAGTGGATAAGAGCTTTGGCTGCCCTTCCAAAGGTCAGAAGTTCCATTCCTGGCAATCCCATAATTGCTCTCAAAAGGTAGATTTGGTGCCCTTTACTGGCCAAAAAGAAGAGGCATGAGAGATGGTTCAGTGCTTAAGAGCATTGCCTGCTCTTAGAACCTCCTGAAATCAATTGCAGGCAACCACATAATGATTCACAACCATCTGCCATGAGGTCTTGTGCCCTCTTTTGTCTACAGTAAGAAAAGCTGGAGAGATAGGTCAGTGGTTAAGAACATTGGCTGCCCTTCCGAAGGTCAGAAGTTCGATTCCTGGCTACCAAATAATTGCTCTCAAAAGGAGGTTTGGCGCCCTCTAGTGGCACCACAAGGAAGAGGCAAGAGAGATGGCTCTGTGGTAAAGAGCATTGCCTGCTGAGTTTGATGAGACCACAGACAGACATAGAGTCAGGGCCAAGGGCCAGGGCCCGCATTGTTGTGACTGAATGAGGCAAAAGCTTTTGTTAGGATGTTAAAGGCTCACAGCTCTGTCACCACGAGCCAGCGTGCTTCAGAGACAACACCAAGGAGAGTAAGGCAAGATGACTAGAAGAAGAAAATACAGGCATGTTCATGTTCCTGAAGAAGAACTCACATCCAAGACATCCAAAGGACGACAAACACCAGCAAAAGGTGTACCAATTTTAAGCCAGAGAAACAATTTATCTAGACCTCCTCTATGAGGTACACGAACGGCCAATAGGTCCACAGAGACCCCTGTACTCCACATGTTAGGGAAATGGAGATGTGATCCACACACCACATTGAGTAAACCTGGTTTAGTAAAAGAAGTTGAAAAACGGGTTGGAGAGATGGCTCAGTGGTTAAGAGCATTGCCTGCTCTTCCAAAGGTCAGAAGTTCGATTCCTGGGAATCACATAGTTGCTCTCAAAATGAGGTTTGGTGCCCTCTACTGGCAACAGAGGGGAGAGGCAGGAGAGATGGCTCAGTGGTTAAGAGCATTGCCTGCTCTTCCAAAGTTCAGAAGTTCGATTCCTGGAAATCACATAATTGCTCTCAAAATGAGGTTTGGTGCCCTCTACTGGCAACAGAAGGAAGAGGCAGGAGAGATGGCTCAGTGGTTAAGAGCATTGCCGGCTGAGGTTGATGAGGCCAAGTGGACACATACAGCCAGGGCCCACGTTGTTGTCTCAGAATCAGGCAACACATTTTGTTAGGATAATAAAGACTCACAGCTCTATCAGCATGAGCCTGCATGCTTCAGGGACACCACCAAGCAGAATGAGGAAAGATGGTTAGAAGAAGAAAATACAGGCATGTTCATGTTCCTTAAGAAGAACTCACATCCAAGACATCCAAAGGACGACAAACACCAGCAAAAGGTTTACCAATTTAAAGCCAGACAAACAATTTATCTAGACTTCATCTATGAGGTACGCGAACGGCCAATATGTCCATGGAGACCCCTGTACTCCACATGTTAGTGGAATGCAGATATGATCCACACACCACATTGAGTAAACCTGGTTTAGTTCAAGAAGTTGAAAAACGGGTTGGAGAGATGGCTCAGTGGTTAAGAACATTGCCTGCTCTTCCAACCTCCTGAACTGAATTCCAGGCAACCACATAATGGCTCACAACCATCTGCAATGAGGTCTTGTGCCCTCTTTTGGATACAGAAAGAAGAGCTGGGGAGATAGCTCAGTGGTTAAGAGCTTTGCCTGCCCTTCCAAAGGTCAGAAGTTCGATTAATGGCAACCACATAATTGCTCTCAAAAGGAGGTTTGGTGCCCTCTACTGGCAACAGAAGGAAGATGCAAGAGAGATGGCTCAATGGTTAAGAGAATTGCCTGCTCTTCCAAAGGTCAGAAGTTCGATTCCTGGAAATCACATAATTGCTCTCAAAAGGAGGTTTGGTGCCCTCTACTGGCAACATAAGGAAGAGGCATGGGAGATGGCTCCGTGGTTAAGATCATTGCCTCCTCTTCCAACCTCCTGAATTCTATTCCAGGCAACCACATAATGGCTCACAACCATCTGCACTGAGGTCTTGTGCCCTCTTTTGGATACAAAAATAAGAGCTGGGGTGTTAGCTCAGTGGATAAGAGCTTTGGCTGTCCTTCCAAAGGTCAGAAGTTCCATTCCTGGCAATCCCATATTTGCTCTCAAAAGGAAGATTTGGTGCCCTTTACTGGCCAAAAAGAAGAGGCATGAGAGATGGTTCAGTGCTTAAGAGCATTGCCTGCTCTTAGAACCTCCTGAAATCAATTTCAGGCAACCACATAATGATTCACAACCATCTGCCATGAGGTCTTGTGCCCTCTTTTGGCTACAGTAAGAAAAGATGGAGAGATAGGTCAGTGGTTAAGAACATTGGCTGCCCTTCCGAAGGTCAGAAGTTCGATTCCTGGCTACCAAATAATTGCTCTCAAAAGGAGGTTTGGCGCCCTCTAGTGGCACCACAAGGAAGAGACAAGAGAGATGGCTCTGTGGTAAAGAGCATTGCCTGCGGAGTTTGATGAGACCACATACAGACATAGAGTCAGGGCCAAGGGCCAGGGCCCGCGTTGTTGTGACTGAATGAGGCAAAAGCTTTTGTTAGGATGTTAAAGGCTCACAGCTCTATCACCACGAGCCAGCGTGCTTCAGAGACAACACCAAGGAGAGTAAGGCAAGATGACTAGAAGAAGAAAATACAGGCATGTTCATGTTCCTGAAGAAGAACTCACATCCAAGACATCCAAAGGACGACAAACACCAGCAAAAGGTGTACCAATTTTAAGCCAGAGAAACATTTTATCTAGACCTCCTCTATGAGGTACACGAACGGCCAATAGGTCCACGGAGACCCCTGTACTCCACATGTTAAGGAAATGGAGATGTGATCCACACACCACATTGAGTAAACCTGGTTTAGTAAAATAAGTTGAAAAACGGGTTGGAGAGATGGCTCAGTGGTTAAGAGCATTGCCTGCTCTTCCAAAGTTCAGAAGTTCGATTCCTGGGAATCACATAGTTGCTCTCAAAATGAGGTTTGGTGCCCTCTACTGGCAACAGAGGGGAGAGGCAGGAGAGATGTCTCAGTGGTTAAGAGCATTGCCTGCTCTTCCAAAATTCAGAAGTTCGATTCCTGGAAATCACATAATTGCTCTCAAAATGAGGTTTGGTGCCCTCTACTGGCAACAGAAGGAAGAGGCAGTAGAGATGGCTCAGTGGTTAAGAGCATTGCCTGCTGAGGTTGATGAGGCCAAGTGGACACATACAGCCAGGGCCCACGTTGTTGTCTCAGAATCATGCAAAACATTTTGTTAGGATAATAAAGACTCACAGCTCTATCAGCATGAGCCTGCATGCTTCAGGGACACCACCAAGCAGAATGAGGAAAGATGGTTAGAAGAAGAAAATACAGGCATGTTCATGTTCCTTAAGAAGATCTCACATCCAAGACATCCAAAGGACGACAAACACCAGCAAAAGGTTTACCAATTTAAAGCCAGACAAACAATTTATCTAGACTTCATCTATGAGGTACGCGAACGGCCAATATGTCCACGGAGACCCCTGTACTCCACATGTTAGTGGAATGAAGATATGATCCACACACCACATTGAGTAAACCTGGTTTAGTTCAAGAAGTTGAAAAACGGGTTGGAGAGATGGCTCAGTGGTTAAGAACATTGCCTGCTCTTCCAACCTCCTGAACTGAATTCCAGGCAACCACATAATGGCTCACAACCATCTGCAATGAGGTCTTGTGCCCTCTTTTGGATACAGAAAGAAGAGCTGGGGAGAGAGCTCAGTGGTTAAGAGCTTTGCCTGCCCTTCCAAAGGTCAGAAGTTCGATTCCTGGCAACCACATAATTGCTCCCAAAAGGAGGTTTGGTGCCCTCTACTGGCAACAGAAGGAAGATGCAAGAGAGATGGCTCAATGGTTAAGAGAATTGCCTGCTCTTCCAACCTCCTGAATTCAATTCCAGGCGACCACATAATGGGTCACAACCATCTGCCATGAGGTCTTGTGCCCTCTTTTGGCTACAGTAAGAAGAGCTGGAGAGACAGCTCAGTGGTTAAGAGCATTGTTTGCCCTTCCAAAGGTCAGAAGTTCGATTCCTGGGAACCACGTAATTGCTCTCAAAAGGAGGTTTGGCGCCCTCTATTGGCAACAGAAGGAAGAGGCAGGAAAGATGGCTCTGTGGTAAAGAGCTCTGCCTGCTGAGTTTGATGAGGCCAAGAACAGACATAGAGTCGGGGCACAGGGCCAGGGCCCACGTTGTTGTGACTGAATGAGGCAAAAGCTCTTGTTAGGATGTAAAAGACTCACAACTCTATCACCATGAGCCAGCGTGCTTCAGAGACAACACCAAGGAGAGTAAGGCAAGATGGCTAGAAGCAGAAAATATTGGCATGTTCATGTGCCTGAAGAAGAACTCATATCCAAGACAATCAAAGGACTACAAACACCAGCAAAATGTTAACCTATTTAAAGCCAGAGAAACAATTTATCTAGACCTCCTCTATGAGGTACATGAATGGCTAATAGGTCCATGCAGACCCCTGTACTCCACACGTCAGGGAAATGGAGATGTGATCCACACACCACATTGACTAATGCTGGTTTAGTAAAAGAAGTTGAAAAACGGGTTGGAGAGTTGGCTCAGTGGTTAAGAGCATTGCCTGCTCTTCCAAAGGTCAGAAGTTCGATTCCTGGAAATCACATAATTGCTCTCAAAAGGAGGTTTGGTGCCCTCTACTGGCAACATAAGGAAGAGGCATGGGAGATGGCTCCGTGGTTAAGATCATTGCCTCCTCTTCCAACCTCCTGAATTCTATTCCAGGCAACCACATAATGGCTCACAACCATCTGCAATGAGGTCTTGTGCCCTCTTTTGGATACAAAAATAAGAGCTGGGGTGTTAGCTCAGTGGATAAGAGCTTTGGCTGTCCTTCCAAAGGTCAGAAGTTCCATTCCTGGCAATCCCATAATTGCTCTCAAAAGGTAGATTTGGTGCCCTTTACTGGCCAAAAAGAAGAGGCATGAGAGATGGTTCAGTGCTTAAGAGCATTGCCTGCTCTTAGAACCTCCTGAAATCAATTGCAGGCAACCACATAATGATTCACAACCATCTGCCATGAGGTCTTGTGCCCTCTTTTGGCTACAGTAAGAAAAGATGGAGAGATAGGTCAGTGGTTAAGAACATTGGCTGCCCTTCCGAAGGTCAGAAGTTCGATTCCTGGCTACCAAATAATTGCTCTCAAAAGGAGGTTTGGTGCCCTCTACTGGCACCACAAGGAAGAGGCAAGAGAGATGGCTCTGTGGTAAAGACCATTGCCTGCTGAGTTTGATGAGACCACATACAGACATAGAGTCAGGGCCAAGGGCCAGGGCCCGCGTTGTTGTGACTGAATGAGGCAAAAGCTTTTGTTAGGATGTTAAAGGCTCACAGCTCTATCACCACGAGCCAGCGTGCTTCAGAGACAACACCAAGGAGAGTAAGGCAAGATGACTAGAAGAAGAAAATACAGGCATGTTCATGTTCCTGAAGAAGAACTCACATGCAAGACATCCAAAGGACGACAAACACCAGCAAAAGGTGTACCAATTTTAAGCCAGAGAAACATTTTATCTAGACCTCCTCTATGAGGTACACGAACGGCCAATAGGTCCACGGAGACCCCTGTACTCCACATGTTAAAGAAATGGAGATGTGATCCACACACCACATTGAGTAAACCTGGTTTAGTAAAAGAAGTTGAAAAACGGGTTGGAGAGATGGCTCAGTGGTTAAGAGCATTGCCTGCTCTTCCAAAGTTCAGAAGTTCAATTCCTGGGAATCACATAGTTGCTCTCAAAATGAGGTTTGGTGCCCTCTACTGGCAACAGAGGGGAGAGGCAGGAGAGATGTCTCAGTGGTTAAGAGCATTGCCTGCTCTTCCAAAGTTCAGAAGTTCGATTCCTGGAAATCACATAATTGCTCTCAAAATGAGGTTTGGTGCCCACTACTGGCAACAGAAGGAAGAGGCAGGAGAGATGGCTCAGTGGTTAAGAGCATTGCCTGCTGAGGTTGATGAGGCCAAGTGGACACATACAGCCAGGGCCCACGTTGTTGTCTCAGAATCATGCAAAACATTTTGTTAGGATAATAAAGACTCACAGCTCTATCAGCATGAGCCTGCATTCTTCAGGGACACCACCAAGCAGAATGAGGAAAGATGGTTAGAAGAAGAAAATACAGGCATGTTCATGTTCCTTAAGAAGAACTCACATCCAAGACATCCAAAGGACGACAAACACCAGCAAAAGGTTTACCAATTTAAAGGCAGACCAACAATTTATCTAGACTTCATCTATGAGGTACGCAAACGGCCAATATGTCCATGGAGACCCCTGTACTCCACATGTTAGTGGAATGCAGATATGATCCACACACCACATTGAGTAAACCTGGTTTAGTTCAAGAAGTTGAAAAACGGGTTGGAGAGATGGCTCAGTGGTTAAGAACATTGCCTGCTCTTCCAACCTCCTGAACTGAATTCCAGGCAACCACATAATGGCTCACAACCATCTGCAATGAGGTCTTGTGCCCTCTTTTGGATACAGAAAGAAGAGCTGGGGAGATAGCTCAATGGTTAAGAGCTTTGCCTGCCCTTCCAAAGGTCAGAAGTTCGATTCCTGGCAACCACATAATTGCTCCCAAAAGGATGTTTGGTGCCCTCTACTGGCAACAGAAGGAAGATGCAAGAGAGATGGCTCAATGGTTAAGAGAATTGCCTGCTCTTCCAACCTCCTGAATTCAATTCCAGGCGACCACATAATGGGTCACAACCATCTGCCATGAGGTCTTGTGCCCTCTTTTGGCTACAGTAAGAAGAGCTGGAGAGACAGCTCAGTGGTTAAGAGCATTGGTTGCCCTTCCAAAGGTCAGAAGTTCGATTCCTGGGAACCACGTAATTGCTCTCAAAAGGAGGTTTGGCACCCTCTATTGGCAACAGAAGGAAGAGGCAGGAAAGATGGCTCTGTGGTAAAGAGCTTTGCCTGCTGAGTTTGATGAGGCCAAGAACAGACATAGAGTCGCGGCACAGGGCCAGGGCCCACGTTTTTGTGAGTGAATGAGGCAAAAGCTCTTGGTAGGATGTTAAAGAATCACAGCTCTATCACCATGAGCCAGCGTGCTTCAGAGACAACACCAAGGAGAGTAAGGCAAGATGGCTAGAAGAAGAAAATATTGGCATGTTCATGTGCCTGAAGAAGAACTTATATCCAAGACAATCAAAGGACTACAAACACCAGCAAAATGTTAACCTATTTAACGCCAGAGAAACAATTTATCTAGACCTCCTCTATGAGGTACATGAATGGCCAATAGGTCCATGCAGACCCCTGTACTCCACACGTCAGGGAAATGGAGATGTGATCCACACACCACATTGACTAAAGCTGGTTTAGTAAAAGAAGTTGAAAAACGGGTTGGAGAGATGGCTCAGTGGTTAAGAGCATTGCCTGCTCTTCCAAAGGTCAGAAGTTCAATTCCGGGAAATCACATAATTGCTCTCAAAAGGAGGTTTGGTGCCCTCTACTGGCAACATAAGGAAGAGGCATTAGAGATGGCTCCGTGGTTAAGATCATTGCCTCCTCTTCCAACCTCCTGAATTCAATTCCAGGCAACCACATAATGGCTCACAACCATCTGCAATGAGGTCTTGTGCCCTCTTTTGGATACAAAAATAAGAGCTGGGGTGTTAGCTCAGTGGATAAGAGCTTTGGCTGCCCTTCCAAAGGTCAGAAGTTCCATTCCTGGCAATCCCATAATTGCTCTCAAAAGGTAGATTTGGTGCCCTTTACTGGCAATAAAGAAGAAGCATGAGAGATGGTTCAGTGCTTAAGAGCATTTCCTGCTCTTAGAACCTCCTGAAATCAATTGCAGGCAACCACATAATGATTCAAAACCATCTGCCATGAGGTCTTGTGCCCTCTTTTGGCTACAGTAAGAAAAGCTGGAGAGATAGGTCAGTGGTTAAGAACATTGGCTGCCCTTCCGAAGGTCAGAAGTTCGATTCCTGGCTACCAAATAATTGCTCTCAAAAGGAGGTTTGGCGCCCTCTAGTGGCACCACAAGGAAGAGGCAAGAGAGATGGCTCTGTGGTAAAGAGAATTGCCTGCTGAGTTTGATGAGACCACATACAGACATAGAGTCAGGGCCAAGAGCCAGGGCCCGCGTTGTTGTGACTGAATGAGGCAAAAGCTTTTGTTAGGATGTTAAAGGCTCACAGCTCTATCACCACGAGCCAGCGTGCTTCAGAGACAACACCAAGGAGAGTAAGGCAAGATGACTAGAAGAAGAAAATACAGGCATGTTCATGTTCCTGAAGAAGAACTCACATCCAAGACATCCAAAGGACGACAAACACCAGCAAAAGGTGTACCAATTTTAAGCCAGAGAAACAATTTTTCTAGACCTCCTCTCTGAGGTACACGAACGGCCAATAGGTCCATGGAGACCCCTGTACTCCACATGTTAGGGAAATGGAGATGTGATCCACACACCACATTGAGTAAACCTGGTTTAGTAAAAGAAGTTGAAAAACGGGTTGGAGAGATGGCTCAGTGGTTAAGAGCATTGCCTGCTCTTCCAAAGGTCAGAAGTTCGATTCCTGGAAATCACATATTTGCTCTCAAAAGGAGGTTTGGTGCCCTCTACTGGCAACATAAGGAAGAGGCATGAGAGATGGCTCCGTGGTTAAGATCATTGCCTCATCTTCCAACCTCCTGAATTCAATTCCCTGCAACCACATAATGGCTCACAACCATCTGCAATGAGGTCTTGTGCCCTCTTTTGGATACAAAAATAAGAGCTGGGGTGTTAGCTCAGTGGATAAGAGCTTTGGATGCCCTTCCAAAGGTCAGAAGTTCCATTCCTGGCAATCCCATAATTGCTCTCAAAAGGTAGATTTGGTGCCCTTTACTGGCAAAAAAGAAGAGGCATGAGATATGGTTCAGTGCTTAAGAGCATTGCCTGCTCTTAGAACCACCTGAAATCTATTGCAGGCAACCACGCAATGATTCACAACCATCTGCCATGAGGTCTTGTGCCTCCTTTTGGCTACAGTAGGAAAAGCTGGAGAGATAGGTCAGTGTTTAAGAACATTGCCTGCCGAAGGTCAGAAGTTCGATTCCTGGCTACCAAATAATTACTCTTAAAAGGAAGTTTGGCGTCCTCTAGTGGCACCACAAGGAAGAGGCAAGAGAGATGGCTCTGTGGTAAAGAGCATTGCCTGGTGAGTTTGATGAGACCACATACAGACATAGAGTCAGGGCCAAGGGCCAGGGCCCGCGTTGTTGTGACTGAATGAGGCAAAAGCTTTTGTTAGGATGTTAAAGGCTCACAGCTCTATCACCACGAGCCAGCGTGCTTCAGAGACAACACCAAGGAGAGTAAGGCAATATGACTAGAAGAAGAAAATACAGGCATGTTCATGTTCCTGAAGAAGAACTCACATCCAAGACATCCAAAGGACGACAAACACCAGCAAAAGGTGTACCAATTTTAAGCCAGAGAAACAATTTATCTAGACCTCCTCTATGAGGTACACGAACGGCCAATAGGTCGACGGAGACCCCTGTACTCCACATGTTAGGGAAATGGAGATGTGATCCACACACCACATTGAGTAAACCTGGTTTAGTAAAAGAAGTTGAAAAACGGGTTGGAGAGATGGCTCAGTGGTTAAGAGCATTGCCTGCTCTTCCAAAGTTCAGAAGTTCGATTTCTGGAAATCACATAATTGCTCTCAAAATGAGGTTTGGTGCCCTCTACTGGCAACAGAAGGAAGAGGCAGGAGAGATGGCTCAGTGATTATGAGCATTTCCTGCTGAGGTTGATGAGGCCAAGTGGACACATACAGCCAGTGCCCACGTTGTTGTCTCAGAATCAGGCAAAACATTTTGTTAGGATAATAAAGACTCACAGCTCTATCAGCATGAGCCTGCATGCTTCAGGGACACCACCAAGCAGAATGAGGAAAGATGGTTAGAAGAAGAAAATACAGGCATGTTCATGTTCCTTAAGAAGAACTCACATCCAAGACATCCAAAGGACTACAAACACCAGCAAAAGGTTTACCAATTTAAAGGCAGACCAACAATTTATCTAGACTTCATCTATGAGGTACGCAAACGGCCAATATGTCCATGGAGACCCCTGTACTCCACATGTTAGTGGAATGCAGATATGATCCACACACCACATTGAGTAAACCTGGTTTAGTTCAAGAAGTTGAAAAATGGGTTGGAGAGATGGCTCAGTGGTTAAGAACATTGCCTGCTCTTCCAACCTCCTGAACTGAATTCCAGGCAACCACATAATGGCTCACAACCATCTGCAATGAGGTCTTGTGCCCTCTTTTGGATACAGAAAGAAGAGCTGGGGAGATAGTTCAATGGTTAAGAGCTTTGCCTGTTCTTCCAAAGGTCAGAAGTTCGATTCCTTGCAACCACATAATTGCTCTCAAAAGGAGGTTTGGTGCCCTCTACTGGCAACAGAAGGAAGATGCAAGAGAGATGGCTCAATGGTTAAGAGAATTGCCTGCTCTTCCAACCTCCTGAATTCAATTCCAGGCGACCACATAATGGGTCACAACCATCTGCCATGAGGTCTTGTGCCCTCTTTTGGCTACAGTAAGAAGAGCTGGAGAGACAGCTCAGTGGTTAAGAGCATTGGTTGCCCTTCCAAAGGTCAGAAGTTCGATTCCTGGGAACCACGTAATTGCTCTCAAAAGGAGGTTTGGCGCCCTCTATTGGCAACAGAAGGAAGAGGCAGGAAAGATGGCTCTGTGGTAAAGAGCTTTGCCTGCTGAGTTTGATGAGGCCAAGAACAGACATAGAGTCGCGGCACAGGGCCAGGGCCCACGTTTTTGTGAGTGAATGAGGCAAAAGCTCTTGGTAGGATGTTAAAGAATCACAGCTCTATCACCATGAGCCAGCGTGCTTCAGAGACAACACCAAGGAGAGTAAGGCAAGATGGCTAGAAGAAGAAAATATTGGCATGTTCATGTGCCTGAAGAAGAACTTATATCCAAGACAATCAAAGGACTACAAACACCAGCAAAATGTTAACCTATTTAACGCCAGAGAAACAATTTATCTAGACCTCCTCTATGAGGTACATGAATGGCCAATAGGTCCATGCAGACCCCTGTACTCCACACGTCAGGGAAATGGAGATGTGATCCACACACCACATTGACTAAAGCTGGTTTAGTAAAAGAAGTTGAAAAACGGGTTGGAGAGATGGCTCAGTGGTTAAGAGCATTGCCTGCTCTTCCAAAGGTCAGAAGTTCAATTCCGGGAAATCACATAATTGCTCTCAAAAGGAGGTTTGGTGCCCTCTACTGGCAACATAAGGAAGAGGCATTAGAGATGGCTCCGTGGTTAAGATCATTGCCTCCTCTTCCAACCTCCTGAATTCAATTCCAGGCAACCACATAATGGCTCACAACCATCTGCAATGAGGTCTTGTGCCCTCTTTTGGATACAAAAATAAGAGCTGGGGTGTTAGCTCAGTGGATAAGAGCTTTGGCTGCCCTTCCAAAGGTCAGAAGTTCCATTCCTGGCAATCCCATAATTGCTCTCAAAAGGTAGATTTGGTGCCCTTTACTGGCAAAAAAGAAGAGGCATGAGAGATAGTTCAGTGCTTAAGAGCATTGCCTGCTCTTAGAACCTTTGAAATCAATTGCAGGCATCCACATAATGATTCACAAACATGTGCCATGAGGTCTTGTGCCCTCTTTTGGATACAGTAAGAAAAGCTGGAGAGATAGGTCAGTGGTTAAGAACATTGGCTGCCCTTCCGAAGGTCAGAAGTTCGATTCCTGGCTACCAAATAATTGCTCTCAAAAGGAGGTTTGGCGCCCTCTAGTGGCACCACAAGGAAGAGGCAAGAGACATGGCTCTGTGGTTAAGAGCATTGCCTGCTCTTCCAAAGTTCAGAAGTTCGATTCCTGGAAATCACATAATTGCTCTCAAAATGAGGTTTGGTGCCCTCTACTGGCAACAGAAGGAAGAGGCAGGAGAGATGGCGCAGTCGTTAAGAGCATTGCATGCTGAGGTTGATGAGGCCAAGTGGACACATACAGCCAGGGCCCACGTTGTTGTCTCAGAATCAGGAAAAACATTTTGTTAGGATAATAAAGACTCACAGCTCTATCAGCATTAGCCTGCATGCTTCAGGGACACCAAAAAGCAGAATGAGGAAAGATGGTTAGAAGAAGAAAATACAGGCATGTTCATGTTCCTTAAAAAGAACTCACATCCAAGATCCAAAGGACGACAAACACCAGCAAAAGGTTTACCAATTTAAAGCCAGACAAACAATTTATCTAGACTTCATCTATGAGGTACGCGAATGGCCAATATGTCCATGGAGACCCCTGTACTCCACATGTTAGTGGAATGCAGATATGATCCACACACCACATTGAGTAAACCTGGTTTAGTTCAAGAAGTTGAAAAACGGGTTGGAGAGATGGCTCAGTGGTTAAGAGCATTGCCTGCTCTTCCAAAGGTCAGAAGTTCGATTCCTGGAAATCACATAATTGCTCTCAAAAGGAGGTTTGATGCCCTCTACTGGCAACATAAGGAAGAGGCATGAGAGATGGCTCCGTGGTTAAGATCATTGCCTCCTCTTCCAACCTCCTGAATTCAATTCCAGGCAACCACATAATGGCTCACAACCATCTGCAATGAGGTCTTGTGCCCTCTTTTATATACAAAAATAAGAGCTGGGGTGTTAGTTCAGTGGATAAGAGCTTTGGCTGCCCTTCCAAAGGTCAGAAGTTCCATTCCTGGCAATCCCATAATTGCTCTCAAAAGGTAGATTTGGTGCCCTTTACTGGCAAAAAAGAAGAGGCATGAGAGATGGTTCAGTGCTTAAGAGCATTGCCTGCTCTTAGAACCTCCTGAAATCAATTGCAGGCAACCACATAATGATTCACAACCATCTGCCATGAGGTCTTGTGCCCTCTTTTGGCTACAGTAAGAAAAGCTGGAGAGATAGGTCAGTGGTTAAGAACATTGGCTGCCCTTCCGAAGGTCAGAAGTTCGATTCCTGGCTACCAAATAATTGCTCTCAAAAGGAGGTTTGGCGCCCTCTAGTGGCACCACAAGGAAGAGGCAAGAGAGATGGCTCTGTGGTAAAGAGCATTGCCTGCTGAGTTTGATGAGACCACATACAGACATAGAGTCAGGGCCAAGGGCCAGGGCCCGCGTTGTTGTGACTGAATGAGGCAAAAACTTTTGTTAGGATGTTAAAGCCTCACAGCTGTATCACCACGAGCCAGCGTGCTTCAGAGACAACACCAAGGAGAGTAAGGCAAGATGACTAGAAGAAGAAAATACAGGCATGTTCATGTTCCTGAAGAAGAACTCACATCCAAGACATCCAAAGGACGACAAACACCAGCAAAAGGTGTACCAATTTTAAGCCAGAGAAACAATTTATCTAGACCTCCTCTATGAGGTACACGAACGGCCAATGGGTCCACGGAGACCCCTGTACTCCACATGTTAGGGAAATGGAGATGTGATCCACACACCACATTGAGTAAACCTGGTTTAGTAAAAGAAGTTGAAAAACGGGTTGGAGAGATGGCTCAGTGGTTAAGAGCATTGCCTGCTCTTCCAAAGGTCAGAAGTTCGATTCCTGGGAATCACATAGTTGCTCTCAAAATGAGGTTTGGTGCCCTCTACTGGCAACAGAGGGGAGAGGCAGGAGAGATGTCTCAGTGGTTAAGAGCATTGCCTGCTCTTCCAAAGTTCAGAAGTTCGATTCCTGGAAATCACATAATTGCTCTCAAAATGAGGTTTGGTGCCCTCTACTGGCAACAGAAGGAAGAGGCAGGAGAGATGGCTCAGTGGTTAAGAGCATTGCCGGCTGAGGTTGATGAGGCCAAGTGGACACATACAGCCAGGGCCCACGTTGTTGTCTCAGAATCAGGCAACACATTTTGTTAGGATAATAAAGACTCACAGCTCTATCAGCATGAGCCTGCATGCTTCAGGGACACCACCAAGCAGAATGAGGAAAGATGGTTAGAAGAAGAAAATACAGGCATGTTCATGTTCCTTAAGAAGAACTCACATCCAAGACATCCAAAGGACGACAAACACCAGCAAAAGGTTTACCAATTTAAGCCAGACAAACAATTTATCTAGACTTCATCTATGAGGTACGCGAACGGCCAATATGTCCATGGAGACCCCTGTACTCCACATGTTAGTGGAATGCAGATATGATCCACACACCACATTGAGTAAACCTGGTTTAGTTCAAGAAGTTGAAAAACGGGTTGGAGAGATGGCTCAGTGGTTAAGAACATTGCCTGCTCTTCCAACCTCCTGAACTGAATTCCAGGCAACCACATAATGGCTCACAACCATCTGCAATGAGGTCTTGTGCCCTCTTTTGGCTACAGTAAGAAGAGCTGGAGAGACAGCTCAGTGGTTAAGAGCATTGTTTGCCCTTCCAAAGGTCAGAAGTTCGATTCCTGGGAACCACGTAATTGCTCTCAAAAGGAGGTTTGGCGCCCTCTAGTGGCAACAGAAGGAAGAGGCAGGAAAGATGGCTCTGTGGTAAAGAGCTCTGCCTGCTGAGTTTGATGAGGCCAAGAACAGACATAGAGTCGGGGCACAGAGCCAGGGCCCACGTTGTTGTGACTGAATGAGGCAAAAGCTCTTGTTAGGATGTAAAAGACTCACAACTCTATCACCATGAGCCAGCGTGCTTCAGAGACAACACCAAGGAGAGTACGGCAAGATGGCTAGAAGAAGAAAATATTGGCATGTTCATGTGCCAGAAGAAGAACTCATATCCAAGACAATCAAAGGACTACAAACACCAGCAAAATGTTAACCTATTTAAAGCCAGAGAAACAATTTATCTAGACCTCCTCTATGAGGTACATGAATGGCCAATAGGTCCATGCAGACCCCTGTACTCCACACGTCAGGGAAATGGAGATGTGATCCACACACCACATTGACTAAAGCTGGTTTAGTAAAAGAAGTTGAAAAACGGGTTGGAGAGATGGCTCAGTGGTTAAGAGCATTGCCTGCTCTTCCAAAGGTCAGAAGTTCGATTCCTGGAAATCACATAATTGCTCTCAAAAGGAGGTTTGGTGCCCTCTACTGGCAACATAAGGAAGAGGCATGAGAGATGGCTCCGTGGTTAAGATCATTGCCTCCTCTTCCAACCTCCTGAATTCAATTCCAGGCAACCACATAATGGCTCACAACCATCTGCACTGAGGTCTTGTGCCCTCTTTTGGATACAAAAATAAGAGCTGGGGTGTTAGCTCAGTGGATAAGAGCTTTGGATGCCCTTCCAAAGGTCAGAAGTTCGATTCCTGGGAATCACATAGTTGCTCTCAAAATGAGGTTTGGTGCCCTCTACTGGCAACAGAGGGGAGAGGCAGGAGAGATGGCTCAGTGGTTAAGAGCATTGCCTGCTCTTCCAAAGTTCAGAAGTTCGATTCCTGGAAATCACATAATTGCTCTCAAAATGAGGTTTGGTGCCCTCTACTGGCAACAGAAGGAAGAGGCAGGAGAGATGGCTCAGTGGTTAAGAGCATTGCCGGCTGAGGTTGATGAGGCCAAGTGGACACATACAGCCAGGGCCCACGTTGTTGTCTCAGAATCAGGCAACACATTTTGTTAGGATAATAAAGACTCACAGCTCTATCAGCATGAGCCTGCATGCTTCAGGGACACCACCAAGCAGAATGAGGAAAGATGGTTAGAAGAAGAAAATACAGGCATGTTCATGTTCCTTAAGAAGAACTCACATCCAAGACATCCAAAGGACGACAAACACCAGCAAAAGGTTTACCAATTTAAAGCCAGACAAACAATTTATCTAGACTTCATCTATGAGGTACGCGAACGGCCAATATGTCCATGGAGACCCCTGTACTCCACATGTTAGTGGAATGCAGATATGATCCACACACCACATTGAGTAAACCTGGTTTATTCAAGAAGTTGAAAAACGGGTTGGAGAGATGGCTCAGTGGTTAAGAACATTGCCTGCTCTTCCAACCTCCTGAACTGAATTCCAGGCAACCACATAATGGCTCACAACCATCTGCAATGAGGTCTTGTGCCCTCTTTTGGATACAGAAAGAAGAGCTGGGGAGATAGCTCAGTGGTTAAGAGCTTTGCCTGCCCTTCCAAAGGTCAGAAGTTCGATTAATGGCAACCACATAATTGCTCTCAAAAGGAGGTTTGGTGCCCTCTACTGGCAACAGAAGGAAGATGCAAGAGAGATGGCTCAATGGTTAAGAGAATTGCCTGCTCTTCCAAAGGTCAGAAGTTCGATTCCTGGAAATCACATAATTGCTCTCAAAAGGAGGTTTGGTGCCCTCTACTGGCAACATAAGGAAGAGCCATGGGAGATGGCTCCGTGGTTAAGATCATTGCCTCCTCTTCCAACCTCCTGAATTCTATTCCAGGCAAACACATAATGGCTCACAACCATCTGCACTGAGGTCTTGTGCCCTCTTTTGGATACAAAAATAAGAGCTGGGGTGTTAGCTCAGTGGATAAGAGCTTTGGCTGTCCTTCCAAAGGTCAGAAGTTCCATTCCTGGCAATCCCATAATTGCTCTCAAAAGGTAGATTTGGTGCCCTTTACTGCCCAAAAAGAAGAGGCATGAGAGATGGTTCAGTGCTTAAGAGCATTGCCTGCTCTTAGAACCTCCTGAAATCAATTGCAGGCAACCACATAATGATTCACAACCATCTGCCATGAGGTCTTGTGCCCTCTTTTGGCTACAGTAAGAAAAGCTGGAGAGATAGGTCAGTGGTTAAGAACATTGGCTGCCCTTCCGAAGGTCAGAAGTTCGATTCCTGGCTACCAAATAATTGCTCTCAAAAGGAGGTTTGGCGCCCTCTAGTGGCACCACAAGGAAGAGGCAAGAGAGATGGCTCTGTGGTAAAGAGCATTGCCTGCTGATTTTGATGAGACCACAGACAGACATAGAGTCAGGGCCAAGGGCCAGGGCCCGCGTTGTTGTGACTGAATGAGGCAAAAGCTTTTGTTAGGATGTTAAAGGCTCACAGCTCTATCACCACGAGCCAGCGTGCTTCAGAGACAACACCAAGGAGAGTAAGGCAAGATGACTAGAAGAAGAAAATACAGGCATGTTCATGTTCCTGAAGAAGAACTCACATCCAAGACATCCAAAGGACGACAAACACCAGCAAAAGGTGTACCAATTTTAAGCCAGAGAAACAATTTATCTAGACCTCCTCTATGAGGTACACGAACGGCCAATAGGTCCACGGAGACCCCTGTACTCCACATGTTAGGGAAATGGAGACGTGATCCACACACCACATTGAGTAAACCTGGTTTAGTAAAAGAAGTTGAAAAACGGGTTGGAGAGATGGCTCAGTGGTTAAGAGCATTGCCTGCTCTTCCAAAGGTCAGAAGTTCGATTCCTGGGAATCACATAGTTGCTCTCAAAATGAGGTTTGGTGCCCTCTACTGGCAACAGAGGGGAGAGGCAGGAGAGATGGCTCAGTGGTTAAGAGCATTGCCTGCTCTTCCAAAGTTCAGAAGTTCGATTCCTGGAAATCACATAATTGCTCTCAAAATGAGGTTTGGTGCCCTCTACTGGCAACAGAAGGAAGAGGCAGGAGAGATGGCTCAGTGGTTAAGAGCATTGCCGGCTGAGGTTGATGAGGCCAAGTGGACACATACAGCCAGGGCCCACGTTGTTGTCTCAGAATCAGGCAACACATTTTGTTAGGATAATAAAGACTCACAGCTCTATCAGCATGAGCCTGCATGCTTCAGGGACACCACCAAGCAGAATGAGGAAAGATGGTTAGAAGAAGAAAATACAGGCATGTTCATGTTCCTTAAGAAGAACTCACATCCAAGACATCCAAAGGACGACAAACACCAGCAAAAGGTTTACCAATTTAAAGCCAGACAAACAATTTATCTAGACTTCATCTATGAGGTACGCGAACGGCCAATATGTCCATGGAGACCCCTGTACTCCACATGTTAGTGGAATGCAGATATGATCCACACACCACATTGAGTAAACCTGGTTTAGTTCAAGAAGTTGAAAAACGGGTTGGAGAGATGGCTCAGTGGTTAAGAACATTGCCTGCTCTTCCAACCTCCTGAACTGAATTCCAGGCAACCACATAATGGCTCACAACCATCTGCAATGAGGTCTTGTGCCCTCTTTTGGATACAGAAAGAAGAGCTGGGGAGATAGCTCAGTGGTTAAGAGCTTTGCCTGCCCTTCCAAAGGTCAGAAGTTCGATTAATGGCAACCACATAATTGCTCTCAAAAGGAGGTTTGGTGCCCTCTACTGGCAACAGAAGGAAGATGCAAGAGAGATGGCTCAATGGTTAAGAGAATTGCCTGCTCTTCCAAAGGTCAGAAGTTCGATTCCTGGAAATCACATAATTGCTCTCAAAAGGAGGTTTGGTGCCCTCTACTGGCAACATAAGGAAGAGCCATGGGAGATGGCTCCGTGGTTAAGATCATTGCCTCCTCTTCCAACCTCCTGAATTCTATTCCAGGCAACCACATAATGGCTCACAACCATCTGCACTGAGGTCTTGTGCCCTCTTTTGGATACAAAAATAAGAGCTGGGGTGTTAGCTCAGTGGATAAGAGCTTTGGCTGTCCTTCCAAAGGTCAGAAGTTCCATTCCTGGCAATCCCATAATTGCTCTCAAAAGGTAGATTTGGTGCCCTTTACTGCCCAAAAAGAAGAGGCATGAGAGATGGTTCAGTGCTTAAGAGCATTGCCTGCTCTTAGAACCTCCTGAAATCAATTGCAGGCAACCACATAATGATTCACAACCATCTGCCATGAGGTCTTGTGCCCTCTTTTGGCTACAGTAAGAAAAGCTGGAGAGATAGGTCAGTGGTTAAGAACATTGGCTGCCCTTCCGAAGGTCAGAAGTTCGATTCCTGGCTACCAAATAATTGCTCTCAAAAGGAGGTTTGGCGCCCTCTAGTGGCACCACAAGGAAGAGGCAAGAGAGATGGCTCTGTGGTAAAGAGCATTGCCTGCTGAGTTTGATGAGACCACAGACAGACATAGAGTCAGGGCCAAGGGCCAGGGCCCGCGTTGTTGTGACTGAATGAGGCAAAAGCTTTTGTTAGGATGTTAAAGGCTCACAGCTCTATCACCACGAGCCAGCGTGCTTCAGAGACAACACCAAGGAGAGTAAGGCAAGATGACTAGAAGAAGAAAATACAGGCATGTTCATGTTCCTGAAGAAGAACTCACATCCAAGACATCCAAAGGACGACAAAACCAGCAAAAGGTGTACCAATTTTAAGCCAGAGAAACATTTTATCTAGACCTCGTCTATGAGGTACACGAAAGGCCAATAGGTCCACGGAGACCCCTGTACTCCACATGTTAAGGAAATGGAGATGTGATCCACAAACCACATTGAGTAAACCTGGTTTAGTAAAAGAAGTTGAAAAACGGGTTGGAGGGATTGCTCAGTGGTTAAGAGCATTGCCTGCTCTTCCAAAGTTCAGAAATTCGATTCCTGGGAATCACATAGTTGCTCTCAAAATGAGGTTTGGTGCCCTCTACTGGCAACAGAGGGGAGAGGCAGGAGAGATGGCTCAGTGGTTAAGAGCATTGCCTGCTCTTCCAAAGTTCAGAAGTTCGATTCCTGGAAATCACATAATTGCTCTCAAAATGAGGTTTGGTGCCCTCTACTGGCAACAGAAGGAAGAGGCAGGAGAGATGGCTCAGTGGTTAAGAGCATTGCCTGCTGAGGTTGATGGGGCCAAGTGGACACATACAGCCAGGGCCCACGTTGTTGTCTCAGAATCAGGCAACACATTTTGTTAGGATAATAAAGACTCACAGCTCTATCAGCATGAGCCTGCATGCTTCAGGGACACCACCAAGCAGAATGAGGAAAGATGGTTAGAAGAAGAAAATACAGGCATGTTCATGTTCCTTAAGAAGAACTCACATCCAAGACATCCAAAGGACGACAAACACCAGCAAAAGGTTTACCAATTTAAAGCCAGACAAACAATTTATCTAGACTTCATCTATGAGGTACGCGAACGGCCAATATTTCCACGGAGACCCCTGTACTCCACATGTTAGTGGAATGAAGATATGATCCACACACCACATTGAGTAAACCTGGTTTAGTTCAAGAAGTTGAAAAACGGGTTGGAGAGATGGCTCAGTGGTTAAGAACAGTGCCTGCTCTTCCAACCTCCTGAACTGAATTCCAGGCAACCACATAATGGCTCACAACCATCTGCAATGAGGTCTTGTGCCCTCTTTTGGATACAGAAAGAAGAGCTGGGGAGAGAGCTCAGTGGTTAAGAGCTTTGCCTGCCCTTCCAAAGGTCAGAAGTTCGATTCCTGGCAACCACATAATTGCTCCCAAAAGGAGGTTTGGTGCCCTCTACTGGCAACAGAAGGAAGATGCAAGAGAGATGGCTCAATGGTTAAGAGAATTGCCTGCTCTTCCAACCTCCTGAATTCAATTCCAGGCGACCACATAATGGGTCACAACCATCTGCCATGAGGTCTTGTGCCCTCTTTTGGCTACAGTAAGAAGAGCTGGAGAGACAGCTCAGTGGTTAAGAGCATTGGTTGCCATTCCAAAGGTCAGAAGTTCGATTCCTGGGAACCACGTAATTGCTCTCAAAAGGAGGTTTGGCGCCCTCTAGTGGCAACAGAAGGAAGAGGCAGGAAAGATGGCTCTGTGGTAAAGAGCTCTGCCTGCTGAGTTTGATGAGGCCAAGAACAGACATAGAGTCGGGGCACAGGGCCAGGGCCCACGTTGTTGTGACTGAATGAGGCAAAAGCTCTTGTTAGGATGTAAAAGACTCACAACTCTATCACCATGAGCCAGCGTGCTTCAGAGACAACACCAAGGAGAGTAAGGCAAGATGGCTAGAAGAAGAAAATATTGGCATGTTCATGTGCCTGAAGAAGAACTCATATCCAAGACAATCAAAGGACTACAAACACCAGCAAAATGTTAACCTATTTAAAGCCAGAGAAACAATTTATCTAGACCTCCTCTATGAGGTACATGAATGGCTAATAGGTCCATGCAGTCCCCTGTACTCCACACGTCAGGGAAATGGAGATGTGATCCACACACCACATTGACTAATGTTGGTTTAGTAAAAGAAGTTGAAAAACGGGTTGGAGAGTTGGCTCAGTGGTTAAGAGCATTGCCTGCTCTTCCAAAGGTCAGAAGTTCGATTCCTGGAAATCACATAATTGCTCTCAAAAGGAGGTTTGGTGCCCTCTACTGGCAACATAAGGAAGAGGCATTGGAGATGGCTCCGTGGTTAAGATCATTGCCTCCTCTTCCAACCTCCTGAATTCTATTCCAGGCAACCACATAATGGCTCACAACCATCTGCAATGAGGTCTTGTGCCCTCTTTTGGATACAAAAATAAGAGCTGGGGTGTTAGCTCAGTGGATAAGAGCTTTGGCTGTCCTTCCAAAGGTCAGAAGTTCCATTCCTGGCAATCCCATAATTGCTCTCAAAAGGTAGATTTGGTGCCCTTTACTGGCCAAAAAGAAGAGGCATGAGAGATGGTTCAGTGCTTAAGAGCATTGCCTGCTCTTAGAACCTCCTGAAATCAATTGCAGGCAACCACATAATGATTCACAACCATCTGCCATGAGGTCTTGTGCCCTCTTCTGGCTACAGTAAGAAAAGATGGAGAGATAGGTTAGTGGTTAAGAACATTGGCTGCCCTTCCGAAGGTCAGAAGTTCGATTCCTGGCTACCAAATAATTGCTCTCAAAAGGAGGTTTGGCGCCCTCTAGTGGCACCACAAGGAAGAGGCAAGAGAGATGGCTCTGTGGTAAAGACCATTGCCTGCTGAGTTTGATGAGACCACATACAGACATAGAGTCAGGGCCAAGGGCCAGGGCCCGCGTTGTTGTGACTGAATGAGGCAAAAGCTTTTCTTAGGATGTTAAAGGCTCACAGCTCTATCACCACGAGCCAGCGTGCTTCAGAGACAACACCAAGGAGAGTAAGGCAAGATGACTAGAAGAAGAAAATACAGGCATGTTCATGTTCCTGAAGAAGAACTCACATGCAAGACATCCAAAGGACGACAAACACCAGCAAAAGGTGTACCAATTTTAAGCCAGAGAAACATTTTATCTAGACTTCCTCTATGAGGTACACGAACGGCCAATAGGTCCACGGAGACCCCTGTACTCCACATGTTAAAGAAATGGAGATGTGATCCACACACCACATTGAGTAAACCTGGTTTAGTAAAAGAAGTTGAAAAACGGGTTGGAGAGATGGCTCAGTGGTTAAGAGCATTGCCTGCTCTTCCAAAGTTCAGAAGTTCAATTCCTGGGAATCACATAGTTGCTCTCAAAATGAGGTTTGGTGCCCTCTACTGGCAACAGAGGGGAGAGGCACAGAGAGATGTCTCAGTGGTTAAGAGCATTGCCTGCTCTTCCAAAGTTCAGAAGTTCGATTCCTGGAAATCACATAATTGCTCTCAAAATGAGGTTTGGTGCCCACTACTGGCAACAGAAGGAAGAGGCAGGAGAGATGGCTCAGTGGTTAAGAGCATTGCCTGCTGAGGTTGATGAGGCCAAGTGGACACATACAGCCAGGGCCCACGTTGTTGTCTCAGAATCATGCAAAACATTTTGTTAGGATAATAAAGACTCACAGCTCTATCAGCATGAGCCTGCATGCTTCAGGGACACCACCAAGCAGAATGAGGAAAGATGGTTAGAAGAAGAAAATACAGGCATGTTCATGTTCCTTAAGAAGAACTCACATCCAAGACATCCAAAGGACGACAAACACCAGCAAAAGGTTTACCAATTTAAAGCCAGACAAACAATTTATCTAGACTTCATCTATGAGGTACGCGAACGGCCAATATGTCCACGGAGACCCCTGTACTCCACATGTTAGTGGAATGCAGATATGATCCACACACCACATTGAGTAAACCTGGTTTAGTTCAAGAAGTTGAAAAACGGGTTGGAGAGATGGCTCAGTGGTTAAGAACATTGCCTGCTCTTCCAACCTCCTGAACTGAATTCCAGGCAACCACATAATGGCTCACAACCATCTGCAATGAGGTCTTGTGCCCTCTTTTGGATACAGAAAGAAGAGCTGGGGAGAGAGCTCAGTGGTTAAGAGCTTTGCCTGCCCTTCCAAAGGTCAGAAGTTCGATTCCTGGCAACCACATAATTGCTCCCAAAAGGAGGTTTGGTGCCCTCTACTGGCAACAGAAGGAAGATGCAAGAGAGATGGCTCAATGGTTAAGAGAATTGCCTGCTCTTCCAACCTCCTGAATTCAATTCCAGGCGACCACGTAATGGGTCACAACCATCTGCCATGAGGTCTTGTGCCCTCTTTTGGCTACAGTAAGAAGAGCTGGAGAGACAGCTCAGTGGTTAAGAGCATTGTTTGCCCTTCCAAAGGTCAGAAGTTCGATTCCTGGGAACCACGTAATTGCTCTCAAAAGGAGGTTTGGCGCCCTCTATTGGCAACAGAAGGAAGAGGCAGGAATAATGGCTCTGTGGTAAAGAGCTTTGCCTGCTGAGTTTGATGAGGCCAAGAACAGACATAGAGTCGCGACACAGGGCCAGGACCCACGTTGTTGTGACTGAATGAGGCAAAAGCTCTTGTTAGGATGTTAA